>NC_060070.1:51512500-52137500 GCF_922984935.1 Meles meles
TTGACCTCCTCATTGATCCTAGCATTCTTAAGCAGGTTGGTCTTTAGCTTCCAGGTGTTTGAGTTCCTTCCGAACTTTTCCTTGTGTTTGAGCTCCAGTTTCAAAGCATTGTGATCTGAGAATATGCAGGGAATAATGTCAGTCTTTTGGTATCGGTTGAGTCCTGATTTGTGACCCAGTATGTGGTCTATTCTGGAGAAGATTCCATGCGCACTTGAGAAGACTGAGTATTCTGTTGTTTTAGGGTGGAATATTCTATATATATCTATGAGGTCCATCTGGTCCAATGTGCCATTCAATGCTTTTGTTTCTTTATTGATTTTCTGTTTGGATGATCTGTCTATTACTGAGAGAGGTGTGTTAAGATCTCCTACTATTAATGTATTCATATCAATATGACTCTTTATCTTGATTAATAGTTTTCTTATGTAATTGGCTGCTCCCATATTGGGGGCATAGATATTTACAATTGTTAGATCATCTTGGTGGATAGTCCCTTTAAGAATTATGTAGTGTCCTTCTGTATCTCTGACTACGTCTTTAGTTTAAAATCTAATTTATCTGATATGAGAATCGCTACCCCGGCCTTCTTTTGAGGCCCATTGGCATGAAAGATGCTTCTCCATCCCTTCACTTTCAGTCTGGTTGTATCTTTAGGTTCAAAATGGGTCTCTTGTAGACAACATATGGATGGGTCCTGTCGTTTTATCCAATCTGCAACCCTGTGTCGTTTTATGGGCACATTTAGGCCATTCACAGTGAGAGTGATTATTGATAGATACGTTTTTATTGACATCGTGTTACCTTTGAAGTCTTTCTTTCTGTAGATTGTCTCTATATTTCTGTTCAATGATATTTTTAGGATTTTTTCTCTTTTGTAGAACCCCCCTTAAAATTTCTTGCAGTGCTGGCTTGGTGGTTGCATAGTCTTTTAAGCCTTGCCGGTCTTGGAAACTCTTTATCTCTCCATCCATTTTGAATGTCAGTCTTGCTGGATAAAGTGTTCTTGGCTGCATGTTCTTCTCATTTAGTACCCTGAATTTATCTTGCCAGCCCTTTCTGGCTTGCCAGGTCTCTGTGGACAGGTCTGACGTTATTCTGATGGGCTTTCCTCTGTAGGTAAGGAGCCTCTTTGTCCTAGTGGCTTTCAAGAGATTGTATCTACAGTTATGATTTTTCAATTTTACTGTCAGGTGCGTTGATGTTTTTTAGAATCTATAATCTTGGGGGGAGATCATTCTGCCTCTGGTACATGAACACTGGTTCCATTTGCGAGATTGGGAAAATTTTCATGTAGAACTTGTTCCACTATATCTTCTAGACTTCTTTCTTTCTCCTCCCCTTCAGAGATTCCAATAATTCTGACGTTGGAATGTTTCATAGCATCATTTATTTCCCTGATTCTGTTTTTGTGGCTTCTAAGCTGTTTGTTCCAGGCTTCCTCCTGATCCTTTCTCTCTATCTGTTTGTCCTCCAGATCACTAATTCTATCTTCTGTCTCAGTTACCCCAGCTTTTAGAGAATTTAGATTCGATTGGAACTCATTGAGAGCTTTGTGAACATCATTCCTAGTGGCTTTCAGTTCTGCCCTAACATTGTGAACATCATCCCTGGTGACTTTCAGTTCTGCCCTAATCAATTCCATTTGGTCATTCATGGCTTTCTCCAACCTAGCTATTGCCTGGATAATTGTTAGCCTGAATTCCTTTTCCGACATATTGTCTATGTCAATAGCCATTAGCTCTGTTGCAGAAGGTCCATCCTCTGCATTTTTCTTCTGTTGGGCATTCCTCCTCCTAGTCATTTTGGTGAGAGATGACCGAACGGATGTAGCTGGATGTATTGACTGTGGTGCAGTCAAGGTGCACCCTGGAATGCTTCTGAGCAATCAGGATTCCCCACCCAAACAAGAGAAAAAAGAAAAGAAAAAGAAAAGAAAAGAAAGGAAAAGAGAGAGAGAGAGAGACAGGAAAAAAAGGGAAGATAAAAGAGAAGGGTCAACCCAAATGGGCTCCAAGGTAAGATTTATAAAGTATACAAACAAAAACAGACAAGCAAAAAGACTGATAAAAGTATATGACAAGAGAAAAAAAAATATATATATAAAAGCAAAAAAAGGAAGAACCTCGTCAAAAAGAACCCCAAGTATAAGATTTATATACTATCAGGACAATCACAAATACACAGAAACACTGGTGGAAGAAAAAGATGGGAGAGTGGTTATAAATTCTCAGTGTGGGCGGGAAGGTTATTTTGATTCTTCCTGGGTGTATCTTGATATCTTTGTTAAAGGACTCAACTTTCCTATGATAAAGAGGGATTAAAAATTGGTTTACCTATAGGGGTAGCATTCATTGGGGAAAGGGGGTTACCTTGAAGTTTAACACTATATGAATATTAGCAAATAAAAATATAAAAAAGAATAAACTAAAATTAAAAAAAAATTTAAAAAATAGAAAAGCAAAAGAAAAACACTGGTGTATGTATCAAAAAGTTCAGGTTAGAAGGTTATTATGGAATTTGATGTACTGGACATCTCACTGTGATGGTAAATAGGTTAAAAAAATTATCTATAAAAAAATGAACCAGAATAGTGGGAATGAGTTAAAAATAAAAGTTGTATCTTTGAAGTAGTGGTCGTTGTTCTCTTGTTTTTTTTTTTTTTTTTTCTTCCTTCCTGGTTGGTTTTCTGGGGGAGGGGCCTGCCACTGTGGGGTTTCAGTCAATGATGGTCCCTGAGTTAAGTCCTCCCGCCCCCCCCAAGGGTGTGGACTCTGAGGAAACCGGTTTTTCAGGCTTTTGTTCTCTGGAGGTTTTTATGTTTGTTTGTTTGTTTTCTTCTCACCTTGACAGTTTTTGATGGGTTTTGGAGGTTTAGAGGAAAGCAAACTGCAGAGCTGCTGGCAGAGCAGGTTCTGAGTCTTGGTCGCTGGGGATGCAGGATCTCCTTCTTGTACCCAAAACCATGGCAGTGGCAGCGGCAGCTGTCTGGGCAGCTCCAGACCGCCAGAGAGGTTCCAAGCAGCGATAGCACATTGAGATTTTCCCGCTGGCTGGCCTGGGCTGGGAGTGCCTGGTCTTTCCGGGTCTAAGAGCAGCAGACTGGTGTGCACCTCTCCCTGGAGCGGGTGTGGGGCACGCGTGTGTCAGGTTCTGCCATCTGGCGAGGCTCCCAGCCCCTCACAGGAGCCGCACCCCACACGTTCTCAGGTGCGCTGGCGGCTCAGGGACCAAGACCTGGTTTCTCCACCGCACTCTTTCTGGCTCAGCGCCAGGGGAGGTTGTCCTGGGTCCAGGGACTTAAGCCCCTTTCCCTAACCACCCCAGTTCCCACAATCCCCGCCCCCCCCGTGATCTTTTGCTCTTTTTGAGTGCTTTCAACCAGACTTCAAGTTAATGCTGGTCCCCAGTCGCAGGGCACTCTCGTATTGGGTTATTACTTTCCAATCGGTTGCCTCTGGTGCTCCCTCCCCCTTTTGCTTATCTTCCGATATCAGTCCCACTTTCCCACTCCGCTTTACCTGCCCACTGGCTTCTTCTGGCCCCATAGAGATCCAGACGTGTATAATTCTGATCTCAGGCTGATTTCATGGGTGATCGGAGTTCTTTGGTAGGTAATCAGCTTACTTTAGGGTACGGGTTGAAATGGCGCCTCCTCCTACTTCCCCACCATCTTGTCCTCCCACCTATAACAATTTCTTTTTTTTTGTTCTTGCATTAGTTTTCAGCATATCTACTATCAGTTTTCAAGGACTCTATCTAATGCTTATCAGTATTTATTTCAAGCATTTAGCATTTCAAATAATTTATCAATATCATGAACTTTTAGACTTCCCTCTGAGATCCTTCCATTTTACTTTTTCTATCTGGATCAGTTGTTTCTTTGGCCTGATGAATTACTATCATCCTAGGATCTCCTTTTGCAGCTCTATCCTATGCTGGCTTTACTAGATTCTGTGTCTTCATCTTTCTTTTTTTTCTTCTTTTATTTCATCTTTTTCTGAGGCACATCTCCCATGGCTTCCTAAATTTTATTTTAAAATTTTTATTATGTTCAGTTAGCCAGCTTCCTAAATTTTAAAATTTATTACCTATCCAAATTTCATTTGCTTTCTCCTCACACTTGATTGATACTTTGATGGATGTAAATGGTAACTATTCATCCTTTCTGATGGCTAATATTCCATTATGTGTGTAAACCACATCATCTTTATCCATTCATCTGTTGCTGGACATCTCAGCTCTTTGCACAGTTTGGCTTGTGGACATTGTTGCTATGACATTGGGGTGCAGGTGCCCCCCTGGATCACTACATATGTATCTTTGGGGTAAATACCTAGTAATGAAATTGCTGGGTCAAAGTGTAGCTCTATTTTCAACCTTTTGAGGAACCTCCATGCTGTTTTTTAGAGTGGCTGTATCAGCTTGCATTCCCACCAACAGTCTAAGAGGGTTCCCCCTTTTCTACATCCTCGCCAAATCTGTTGTTTCCTGACTTGTTAATTTTAGCTATTCTGACGGGTGTGATATGATTTCTCATCATGGTTTTGATTTGTACTTCCCTAATGCCAAGTGATGTGGAGCATTTTTTTCATGTGTCTGTTGTCCATTTGTACATCTTCTTTAGAGAAATGTCTGTTCATGTCTTCTGCCCATTTCTTGATTGGATTATTTGGGTGTTGAGTTTGATAAGTTTTTTATTTTATTTTATTTATTTTTTTTTCCATTTTATTTATTTTTTCAGCGTAACAGTATTCATTCTTTTTGCACAACACCCAGTGCTCCATGCAAAACGTGCCCTCCCCATTACCCACCACCTGTTCTCCTAACCTCCCACCCCTGACCCTTCAAAACCCTCAGGTTGCCCCAACCTCCCACCCCGAGTTTGATAAGTTTTTTATAGATTTTGCATACTAGCCTTTTATCTGACATGTCACTTGCAAATATCTTCTTCTATTCTGTCAGCTGTCTTTCAGTTTTGTTGACTGTTTCCTTTGCTGTGTAAAAGCTAAAAGCTAAAAATAAAAATAAAAATAAAAGATAAAAATCTTGATGAAATCCCAAGAGTTCATTTTTGCATTTGTTTCCCTTGCCTTTGGAGACATGTCTAGCAAGAAGTTACAGTGGCCGAATTCTAGCAATTTTGGGGTGGAATCTCTTGGGTTTCCACAAAAAATATCATGTCATCTGCAAAGAGTGATAGTTTGGCTTCTTCCTTGCCAATTTGAATACCTTTTATTAGTTTTTGTTGTCTGATTGCAGAGTCTAGGGCTTCTAGTACTATGTTGAACAATACTGGTGATAGTGGACATCCCTGGTGTGTTCCTGACTGAAAAACTGAGAACTTTTGTCCATTGAGAATGATATTAGCTGTGGGCTTTTCATATATGACTTTTATGATACTGAGGTATGTTCCCTCTAGTCCTACACTGTGAACAGTTTTAATCAGAAAGCATGCTGTGCTTTGTCAAATGCTTTTTCTGTATCTGAGAGAATCATATGGTTGTCTTTTCTTTTATTAATGTAGTGTATCCCGTTGATTGACTTGAGGGTTATTGAACCACCCTTGCAATCCAGGAATAAATCCCACTTGGTTGTGGTGAATAATCCTTTTTTTTTTTTTTTAAAGATTTTATTTATTTATTTATTTGACAGAGAGAGAGGTCACAAGTAAGCAGAGAGGCAGGCAGAGAGAGAGGAGGAAGCAGGCTCCCTGCAGAGCAGAGGGCCCGATGCGGGGCTCGATCCCAGGACCCTGAGATCATGACCTGAGCCGAAGGCAGCGGCTTAATCCACTGAGCCACCCAGGTGCCCCGGTGAATAATCCTTTTAATGTACTGTTGGATCTTGTTGTTTAGTATCTTGTTGAGAATTTTTGCATCCACATTCATCAGGTATATTGATCCACAATTTTCCTTTTTGGTGGGTTCTTTGTCTGGTTTTGGGATCAATGTAATGCTGGCCTCATAAAAAGAGTTGGGAAGTTTTTCTTCCATTTCTATTTTTTGAAAAAGCTTCAGAAAAATAGGTATTAATTCTTCTTTAATTGTTTGGTAGAATTCCCCTAGGAAGCCATCTGGCTCTGGACTTGACTTTGTTCGGAGATTTTGATTACCTCTTCAGTTTCCTTGCTGTTTATGAGTCTGTTCAGCTTTTATATTTCTTTCTCTTTAGTTCTGGTAGTTTATACATCTATAGGAATGCATCCATTTCTTTTAGATTGCCTAATTTGTTGGCATATAGCTGCTCATAATATGTTCTTATAGTTGTTTGTATTTCTTTGGTGTTGGTTGTGATCTCTCCTCTTTCATTCATGATTTTATTTATTTGGGTCCCATACTCTGGTTTCCCTTCAGATCGTATAAATCTTTTGCCTTTTATTTATTTGGGTCCTTTCTCTTTCTTTTGGTTAAGTCTGGCCAGGGGTTTATCAATCTTATTAATTCTGTCAAAGAACCAGCTCCTAGTTTCGTTGATTTGTTCTATTGGTTTTTTGGTTTCTATTTCATTGATTTCTGCTCTGATCTTTATGATTTCTCTTCTCCTGCTGGGTTTTGGCTTTCTTTGCTGTTCTTTCTCCAGCTCCTTTAGGTGTAGGGTTAGGTTGTGTATTTGAGACCTTTCTTGTTTCTTAAGACTTGTATTGCTATTTACTTTCCTCTTAGGATCACCTTTCTGCATCCCAAAGATTTTGAACAGTTTTGTTTTCATTGTCATTTGTTTTCATGAATTTTTTAAGTTCTTCTTTAATTTCCTGGTTGACCCATTCATTCTTTAGTAGGATGCTCTTTAGTCTCCATGTATTTTTCTTTCCAACTTTCCTCTTGTGATTGAGTTCAAGTTTCAAAGCATCATTCCTTGATACCAGTGTTTTGGTATCAGTTGATCTGTGACCCAGTATGTGATCTGTTCTGGAGAATGTTCCATGTTTTTTTCAAGAAGAATGTGAATTCTGTTACTTTAGGGTGGAATACTCTGAATTTATCAGAGAATTCCATCTAGTCCAGTTTGTCATTCAAAGCCTTTGTTTCCTTGTTGGTCTTCTGCTTAAATGATCTGTTCATTGCAGTAAGTGGAGTGTTAACGTCCCCTACTGTTATTGTATTATTATCAGTGTTTTTAATTTTGTTATTAATTGGTTTATATAATAGGCTGCTCCCATGTTAGGGGTATAAGTACTTACAATTGTTAGATCTTCTTGGTGGATAGACCCTTTAATTATGATATAGTATCCTTCCTCATCTTTTATTACTAATTTTGGTTAAAAAATTTCATTTATCTGATATAAGGATTATCACCCCAGGTTTTGCTTGATATCTATTAGCATGATAAATGGTTTTTCACCCCCTCACTTTCAATCTGGAGGTGTCTTTGAGTCCAAAATAAGTCTCTGGCAGACAACCTACCAATGGGTCTTGCTTTTTTTCCAGTGTAATACCCTGTGTCTTTTGATTGGAGCATTAAGCCCATTTACAGTCAAAGTTAATATTGAAAGATAAGAATTGAGTACCGTTGTATTACCTGTAAAGTCACTGTTTCTGTATATTGTCTTTGTTCCTTTCTGTTGTATATTACTTTGGGGCTGCCTCTTCACTTAAAGGACCCCTTTTAATATTTCCTGAAGGGCTGTTCAGTGATCACAAATTCGTTTAGTTCCTGTTTTCCTGGATGCTTTTCATTTCTCCTATTTTGAATGACATCCTTGCTGGATAAAGTATTCTTTGGCTACCTATTTTTCTCATTTAGCTCCCTGAATATATCATGCCAGTTCTTTCTGGCTTGCCTGGGTTTCTGTGGATAGGGCTGCTGCCAGTCTAATGTTTCTACTTTTGTAGGTTACAGACCTCTTGTCCTGAGCTGCTTTCGGGATTTTCTCTTTATCTCTGAGATTTGCAAGTTTCATTATTATATGTCAAAGTGTTGACCTATTTGTATGGATTTTGAGGAGGGTTCTCTGTATCTGCTGGACTTGAATCCCTTCTTCTTTCCCCAGATTAGGAGTTCTCTGCTCTAAATTGCTCCAGTATACTTTCTGACCCCTCCCTCTTCTAGAGTCCCAATTATTCTTATATTGTTTTGCTTTATGGTATCACTTACCTCTTGAATTCTATAGTTATTTCTCTCTTTTTCTCAGCTTCTTCATTCTCTATCATTTTCTCTTCTATATCACTAATTCTCTCTCCTGTCTCTTTTATCCTAGCAGTTAGAGCCTTCATTTTTTATTACTTCTCTTTAATAGCCTTTTTGATTTGATTTGATAGATTTTGGTTCTTTTTTGTCTCCAGAAAGGGATTCTCTAGTGTCTTCTATACTTTTTTTCAAGCCCAAGTCATATCTTTATAATTGTTATTCTGAAGTCTAGTTCTGAGATCTTACTTATAGCCATACTGATTGGGTCCCTGGCAATAAATACTGTCTCTTGTTCTCTTTTTTGAGGTACCTTTTTCCATATTGTCATTTTAGTCAGAGAAGAATAGATGAATGAGAGAGCAAAATACTAAAATGGCAGCAACAACCCCAGAAAAATACACTCTAAACAAATCAGAAGAGAACCAAAAAAAAAAAAGAATATAGTCAGAGTCAGAGAAGGAAACAGAACAATACAGTAAATCCTGTGTGTATTTTGACTTGTTTATTAGAAAAATAGATCCCAAAATTGTAAAGAAAGAAAAACTTATATATACATATATAAATAAAATTAAATCTAATGAATGGATAGCATGTAACTGTAAAAATGAAATATTTTTTCATTTCAAGACACACAAAAAGAGAAGGAATATAAACAGACAGGTGAAGAGAACAGAGCAATACACTATATTATGAGTGTACTTTGGTCAGTTTATTAGAAGAAAATACACCTCCAAATTGTAAAGAAAATAAACATATATATACACACACACACACAAAAATAAGATTAAATACATTGAAAGGATAGAATGTAAGTGTAAAGAAGAAAATTTAAAAAGATTTTAACAAGAAAAAAAAAAGGAGGTGACCAGACAGGTGAAGAACTGATCCATACACTAGATTCTGGGTGTATTTTGGTCTGTTTGTTAGAAGAAACTATGTCCCAAAAGTAGAACTACAGAAAAGTTTATATACAAAATATGCAAAAATAAAAAATACAATGAATGGATAGAGTGTAACTGTAAAAATGAAAATTCAGAGTTAAAAAAGAATTGATAAAATAATAAATTTGTTGAAAAAAGAAAGAAAAAAATTAAAATTAAAAAGACTAAGGAATCATGGGGAAAAAATAATGAATTCTATATAACATTTTTTCCTACCACTGATGTTTTGCGGTATCTAAGATCAGTAATCTTGGTCTTAGCCAGGTGTTCTTGTTAATCTTCTGGAGGAAGAACAAGATGTTCGTGTTAATCTTCTGTACTGATTCTCCTGCATCTTTTTCCTGAGGGGAATTGCACTGCCCAGGCCAAGGGGCCAGGCTATGTAAGCTGCTCCAGATTGCTGTCTGTGGCTTTTGTTCCCTGAAGGCTTTCTGTGCCACTTTAGAGGATGAGAATGGAAATTGTAACCTCCCATCTCCAGCTCCAGAGCAGAAAGCTCAGGGCCCCAGGCTTCATTGGGCCTTCAGGAAAAAGCAGTCAATCACTCCTGTCTCCCTGGTCTCTTTCCGCAATGTGTCCTCACCCAGCCTGTGACCAAGGGTATCTATCTCAGGCACACAAACCCACTTGGAGTCTCCAAGCCCTGCAAACTCCACCTGCTCCACTCCTCCTGGGGGAGAAAGGGAGAGTCTTGTCCCAGTTCTGCTCCTTGCTAGGCCCCTGCTCGTAGAGCTATTGACCGACCATATGGTTGTTGGAGGTTTCTGGCAACCCCAAGCTGAAAGCCCACTCCTGGGCTTGCTGATTAGAGGCAGCTTCTCCTCTCCAATGCCTGGGAACTCTGCCACACTCAGTTGCTCCTGGTCTTCCTGTGGCCCTGGGGATCCTGAGACCACACTGTCCCACCTACGAATCTGCCTCACTTCATCACCTGAGCGCCTGTCAGGCAGGGATATCTCTCACTGGAGCAGAATTCTAAAAGTTCTGATTTTGTGCTCTGTTGGTTATCACTTTGTGGTGCTGGCTTAAGGAGGCTCCCTTCCCCCTCTACCCGCAGTTTATCTTCCCATCTATTGCCTCTGAGTCACTTGTCTGACCTCCTACCTTGCAGAAAGTGGTCACTGTTCTGTTTGTAGAGTTGAAGCTATTCTTAGATCTTCAGTTGAGTGTCCAGGTGATCAGAACGATTTGATAGCTCTAGCTGAATTCCTGGGACCAGACGAAACTAAGGTCTCATACTCCTCCACCGTCTGGGACTATCTCACCTTGTACATTTCTTTATACAATTCTTTTTTGATGAATTTCTCCCTCTGCTTTTTTTCTGTTCCATCTTCATGTAACTCCTATTATTCAGATGTTAGATCTGATAGAATAATCCTCTAAGACTCTTTTCTCAATTATTTTCTAACCCTTTGTCTCATTTTAATTTTTTAAAGAGATTTCTTTTACTGTGTCTTCTAGATTGTTAATTGAATTTTTCCTGATTCTAAAATTTTAATTTCCAAGTGCTTTTTCTTATTTTGGGTCATTTCTTTTCAAAGTGTTTTCTTTCTTTATTTGTGGATACAATAATTTTATTTTATCTTTCTGATAATATTAATAATACACTTTTCTCTTAAAATTATCTTTTAAGAAAATTTTGGCTTTTTTGGCCCTTCAGTTTTCACTGTAGCCCTAGTTCTCTTTGTACTGATTCTTCCATCTCTTACTGTTGGCTGCAATTTTTGTGTTCTGCCAAGATCTGAATTCTCTGCTACATTTAGGCTCTAGAGGCCATATCAATGGGAAGATTGTTTAAATCCCTCCTGGTTGAAATAGTCACTTCCTCTTTGGTGTGTTAAGTATATAATCCTCTAACTTGTAGCAAGAAGATGGACCCTAAGACTTATTGTCCCCTTCTACAGATCTAACAGATGCTCAGGGAAGAGTAGAGATTTTCATATTTAACTATTTACTGGTGAATATTATATAGATTATATTGGCTCTTTCAAGTATCAATGTACTGTAACAGAATCATACTGGTAAAACTTCTCAATACCAGAATCTAGAGATTGGGAGTTTTAGGTTTTTTAGCAGGTTAGTGGTGGAAATATATTGAGAAGGATGGGAGTTTGTGTGTCATTTTATTTAATCATTTTATTAAACAGGTAGATAGCCTCACCCATTTGTAAGTAGGTGGAACCATGGTTCAAGGGCTGGGCTTTTCTTCCTTATAGTGATAGGTGTGAGTGGTGTATGGGGGAATGTTCCATAAGAGAAGGAACAAAACATAGTACAACAAAAGAGACTATGGAAAAACCCAGTGAGCAGTTTCATTGTTGCCTAGCAGCAGTAATGACACTTCTAGGAAAGTCTAGTCCCTGGGCTTATAGCCTCTGGAAGAGTTACAAAGTTACTACACTGAGAGGTAATTGAAAAGGCTATTTTAGAAAGAGGCCATTTTTATGTGTTCTTTTAGATACCGACACAAAATGTAGGTTTGATAAATAGTACATAAAATGTTACCTCTAGGGAAAAATTACATTTTAGATCTCCATTTGCTCTGTCACAGAACAGAATGTGAAACAAAGACAAGGGAGATAAGGATTTATATAGCAGTCCCAACTGTACACTTAGCATGGTGCTGGAGTATTAATGGTAAATGTCTTCTGTTTTGGGGGAAATCAAAACAGTCCTCTCAGAGATAATTTTAGACTTTTACCGATATTCTGTTTCAGCTCTTTAAGAGTGTATGCACTGGTATATGGATGATTATGGAGAAGAAGAGAAAACCGAGGCTTAAAATACCAGAGGATTAGAGTTCAGTATCTTACTGGGTCAGTAGTATCTAGAAGATTATACATAAAATGATTCCCAGACATGAAACTTCCTCTTTTGTATAAGACGGAACACATCGGACGAGAAACAGACCCACCTATTACCTCTGGATGAACGCGGCTACATAATTTGTGGCGTATAGTGCAAAGTGAAAATGCAGAGGCCCTAGAAAGAGTCACCACCAAGTCTCAAGCCAGGTTTGGGGTTCTTCTAACTGCAGGGCACTATGCAACTGAATAGGTCTCATGTGCATGGAGCCAGCCCTTCCTTTGGCTGTGTTTGCTCAGGATGCGAAGGAGGTATTCTAGTTTTCCAGTTATCTACCCACCTTCCTTCCTATTCTACTACTGATATCTACAATTCTGTCTCCTCCCTGGTAAGATACAATTACCCCTAAACTATTGGTCACTATAGTCTCCACTGTTGTGAATTTTGTAGATACAGTAGATTTGATATATGGTAGGATAAAAAGAATCAGGGGTGGGAGAGAGATGAAGTAAGTATGGGAGGCCATGAGACTGCCAGGGCATGGCATGAGAATCTTGAGTACCTGTGGCAAAGAGGTGCCCTACTGAAAGTGACATCTCTGAAATGGCCTATTAAGAATGGGTTGAAGGGGTGCCTGGGTGGCTCAGTGGGTTGAGTCGCTGCCTTTGGCTCAGGTCATGATCTCAGGGTCCTGGGATTGAATCCCACATCAGGCTCTCTGCTCGGCAGCGAGCCTGCTTCCCCCTCTCTCTCTCTGCCTGCCTCTCTGTCTGCTTGTGATCTCTCTGTCAAATAAATAAATAAAATTAAAAAAAAAAAGAATGGGTTGAAGAAAAAGTCTTTATGTTTCTCTGTTGTACATGAGATTTATATCAGGGTAATCTTTTATACGTTGGGAAGATGGTGGTGGACTAAACTAATCTTGGTGAGTTTGGATATCTGTATGCTTGTGCTAGGGAGTGTTGAACTGGAGGGATTAAGGATATAAGGAACTATTCATTCCTCTAGCCTGCAAATGCTGGGGTTTTTTTTTTTTTTAGGCCTCAGCAGATCCTGCAGCAGTTTACTCTCTTATGCCTAGAAACTTCACAAATGGTTCCTGAGAAAAGTTTTCCTACCTGTGATACACTTGCCTATTACCTCAAAGCAGAGGTTAGATTGATTGATTGATTGATTGATTTAGATTTTATTTATTTATTTGACAGAGAGTTAGAGAGAAAGCACGAATAGGCAGAGGGAGAGGGAGAAGCCGGCTCTCCGCTGAGCAGGGAGCCCGATACAGGGCTCAATCCCAGGACCTAGGATCATGACCTGAGCCCAAAGCAGCTGCTTAATGGACTGAGCCACTCAGGTGCCAAGAGGTTGGATGTTTTTAATGTGGAAAAACAGGAAACAATCTCAACTTTCATAGTGAAACATCAACTATCCATATAGCTGTTTGGTGCATAAATCATATTACTCTCTTCTATTAACATACAGAAAGGCTGGGTATCAATTACCTATTAACACTATAATGCTGTATAACAAGCAAGCCCCCCCCCCCCCGCCCCCGTGGTTTACAACAATAAGCATTTATTAAGCTCACAAATCTGTAGTGTTCCCTGGTGTGGGCTGGGCTTTGCAGGGCTTGCCCAGGTGTCTGTGGTTGGCTACACAAGGCAATTAGGCAGCTCTTGTTCTTGGTTAGGTTTGCTCCCATGATGGGGCATTGGCAGGCTATTGGTCGATTCTTGTTCCTTTGGAGGACTTGGCTTCACTCTATGTGTCTATTGTCCTCTAGGAAGCTAGCCTAGACATGTTTTCATGGCAATGGCAGAGGACAAGATGCAGGCAGAGTCACAGAAATATTTTTTTCCAGTTTCTATTTGCATCACATCTGTTAATATCTCATTGCTCAAGCAAGTTGCAATACCTTGATAAGAAGATGGATTTTGACCTTTTAGGGAAGAGAACTGCAAGGATATATGACAAAAGATGTTGATAAAGGGTGAAGTGAAGAATTGGAATTATTCATAGAATCAATTTACCATAGTTGGTAATCTGGATACTTACCAGTGACTCTAACAGTCAAAAGTCCTGTTAAGACTCTTGATATTTAGGGGCGCCTGGGTGGCTCAGTGGATTAAGCCGCTGCCTTCAGCTCAGGTCATGATCTCAGGGTCCTGGGATCGAGTCCCGCATTGGGCTCTCTTCTCCGCGGGGAGCCTGCTTCCTCCTCTCTCTCTGCCTGCCTCTCTGCCTGCTTGTGATCTCTCTCTCTGTCAAATAAATAAATAAAATCTTTAAAAAAAAAGACTCTTGATATTTAGATTTAAAGGACATGCTAAGTTTCTGTTCCTCTATATTGTTTAAGCTTTACCATTGAATCAAGCTGGATTACTCAGAAAACCTTATACCTATATACCAGTTTTTAATTTATTGTCTCTCAGCCCCAAATCACCATCCATAACAGGCATGCCCTGTTATGTGAAACTGGAACTGAACCCTGTTAATATTTCTACTCTGCCAGCTGGCTTGCTATTAATCTTTGTTAATACATGGTGCTGTAGGGACCTTGTCAAGTGATGGTGGCAGGAAGGCACTTCCCTTCCAAGTTCTGATTCTCATTTGTTTTTATTCATTGTGGAAGTCAGTGGATCAGTGTGCAGATGGCCCAATGGGGCTCTCTTCAGTGGCCTTCATGGACCAGCTCCCGCCTCTTGCCTGCCCCTGTGTCAGTACAGCTGTGGTTGCACCTTCTGGTAGCTATCTTCCTACCTGGCTGGGACACTTATACAGACCAGATGGCAAATGCCCTCTGGCAAGTTTCTTCACCTCTGACCATCTATTCCTGTGGTATCTCTTGCCTTCTTCAAAGTCCTTAGTTTTTCATTGCTTGCATTCCCTTAGCCCAGTAGTTGCTTTTCTGCAAGTGCTACTTCTGAATCCCTTAGAGCAGGGGTTGGCAAACTATGGCCAGTGGGCAAAATAAGGCACCACCACTGTATACTTATCAAATTAGTTAAAAATTCAGAATTTTGATACCTAATTATGGAAAAGTTGTAAGTAAGCAAGTATTCAAATGCAATGTTGGAATGAGTGTACTAACTTTTGGGAAGTCAATATGAAATATGTAACATATAATTATATATGCAATGTGTAATGAAACCCTTAAATTGCACACATACTTCTTAGATCAAAAGTTTATAAAAGAATGGAAGATGTATAAAGACTTACATATAGGTGTGTTTATTATAGTTCTGCTTATAATAGCAACAAGTGGGAAAGCTTTAAATGTCCAAGAGTTGAGACTGGCTGAGCAAATTATATCCATTATATCCATGAATTAGATTATATTCATGTTGGAGAATATTATTTATTAACATGGAAAAATAATAATTGTATTATCATTCTCGCATTGTAACAATACATTTTAGAGGTTTAAAAGAAAGAATAATCAGTTGGGATTGGGGAGATTTTGATGTTTTCTTCCCTTTGTTATTCTCAAGTTTTTCACATTTAGATGTTTTTAAAGCTCCCTTTTTAAACCTTCTACTATTGGGCCACTCATGTAAACCTATCTTTCCTTATTGCTTAAGAATGCTTTTCACCTTCTCCAATTTGAGATGTGGTCTTTATTTAATATATTTTTATATCCATTGTACTGATCCTGGCCATAGAATTCCAGCTATCCCCTCCCTTGGTATTGGGTTATCATTAAATCACGATGTAAGTGTTTTGGGGAAGATGTTAAACCTCACTAGAGGCAAAGAACTCTCAAGAAGATGGAAAATGATGCTTGCACACAAGCATTTTCAAATTGGGGATGAAGTTTCCTGACTCCTCTCATTTCTTCTGATAAAGATTCTACCCCTATCAAATAATATAAAATAGAGTTGTAGGGGTAGGGCTTGTGTGGGCAGGACCTGGGAAAATTGTGAAATATTATTTTATGAGAAGTGATTTCTTTTCTTTTCTTTTCTCTTTTCTTTTCTTTTCTTTCTTTCTTTCTTTCTTTCTTTCTTTCTTTCTTTCTTTCTTTCTTTCTTTCTCTTTCTGTGTGTTGGCTCCAAGCCCAGCATGGAGCCCAATGTGGGGCTCAGACTCACGACTATGAGATCAAGACCTGAGAATAAGAAGCCCTAGAGAATATTCTATATTGCTTCATAATTTAACGTGTTAAGTCAGTTTTTCAAAAAGATAAATTAACTTTGACACTTGACCTACTGTCCAAATAGAGCATTTTAATTCTCTGAACCATTTTCTAATTCTTGAAAGAAGTCAGGGTGATTTACTTGATATCTTACAAACTGAGACTCTGGGCGCTAAGCTAGGGAAGACTCATTAACATAATCAATTTAAAATTGTTTAAAATTGCTGGTATGTGTGGTAGGCTCTAATGTCTTCTAGGTCCTGGGTTAAATTCTTTAAACTGAAATTTTTGGTTAGATAGTTAACATATCTTTGCACAGAGCAAGTATTTATTTAAGATACTCTAATGTTGTGGCACCTGGGTGGCTCAGTGAGTTAAAGCCTCTGCCTTCAGCTCAGGTCGTGATCCCAGGGTCCTGGGATCAAGCCCTGCGTCGGGCTTTCTGCTCAGCAGGAGCCTGCTTCCCTTTCTCTCTCTGCCTTCCTCTCTGCCTACTTGTGATCTCTGTCTGTCAAATAAATAAATAAAATCTTAAAAAAAAAAAAAGATACTCTAATGTTATATTTTTGCATTTCAAGTCCATGAAGTTTTGAGAGTGAAAATATAGATGACTTCCTTATCAGAAAGTCATGACCTGTTCCAAGTCTGGGTCTTACTGATTGTAATTTTTTGGGTCCCATGTTGACTTTATTATATATAAAATGAACATAATGGTACCTTCTCATATTAGTTTTCTATGGCTGTCATCACAATTACCACGAACTTAATAGCTTAAAAACAAATTTATTTTTTCGGGGCGCCTGGGTGGCTCAGTGGGTTAAAGCCTCTGCCTTCAGCTCAGGTCATGATCTCAGGGTCCTGGGATCGAGGCCCGCATCGGGTGCTCTGCTCAGTGGAGAGCCTGTTTCCCCCTCTCTCTCTGCCTGCCTCTCTGCCTACTTGTGATCTCTGTCAAATAAACAAATAAAATATTTTAAAAAAAATATTTTTTCACAGTTTTGTAGGTCAGAAATCTGCATAGGCCTCATGGGGCCAAAATCAAGATGAGAGCAGGGCTTCTTTCCATACTGGTGGCTCTAGGGGAGAATCTATTTCTTTATCTTTTCCAGCTTCCAGAAACTGCTCACATTTATTGACTTTTGTCCTCATCCTTCACCTTCAAAGTTAGCACTGTAGCATCTCTCTGACGCTCATTCTTCTGCTTCCCTCTTCCTCTTTTATGGAACTTTGTGATTATATTGGGCCCCAATGGAAAATCTAGGATAATGTTTCTAATTTAAGCCTAGGTGATTATTAACTTTACTTCCCTCTGCAACCTTAGTTCCCCTTTGCCTTGCATTCTAACAGATTCATGGGTTCTGAGAATTAAGATGAGGACATTTTGGGAGGCAATTATTCTGCCTATAATTATTCTGCTATACCCACCTTACTTGGTAGTTAAGAGAATAAGATAGAAAAGCATTTTAACATTATCTATTACTATAATATAAAGGTCCATTTAAAATATTGGATGGATAAAATATTTTTACGTGTTTCAAGTTGAAATAAACTGAAAAATTCATCCCCATCAACATTTGATATTACCAGTTTTTTGTTTTAATATTAACTAGTCAGTAGTAATCTTGTAACTTTGATTTACATTTACTTAAGACTAATAAGAGTGAATACTCTTTTATGTGTTCACTGGCTATTTGTATATCATATTGTAAAAGGTCAACTAAAACATTTTGTCTGTTTTTAAAAGGCTCTATTCTATCTGCACTGAGTTGTATGAATTTGCAGTGCATTTGTGTTATGGCAACTTACCTAAGCTGGAACTACTATTCCAAGGATTCCCTGCCCTGCTTTGTTCTGATTACTGTAGACCACAGGAGGAAATTTGCACAGAATTTGGGATACAAATGTGAAGAAATAGCCATTCTTCTTTTTATTTGTGGAAGGTTAGAGCAAAGCAGGTAGCACGTTGTTGCTTATTTGCCTATTACCTTGCTGACATGAGATAGCAGCTGACTTTTAGCTCCTTTTGTCCAGCTAGGCTTCTCTACGTGACCCTGAATCCTAGGCTGGCTGCATGTTTGTCTCCTGTGACTGGTTGAATTATGTCCTTCCAGAAGATATGTTGGAGTCCTAATCTTCAGTCCCTCAGTATGTGGCCTTCCTTGGAGATAGGGTCTTTACAGAGATAAACTAAAATGAGGTCATTAGGGTGGGTGGTAATCCAATACAGCTGGTGTTCTCATAAAAAGGGAGGGTTTGGACACAAAGACAGACATGTACACTGCAGGGAGAATACCATAGGAACATGAAAGAAGAGATTACAGTGGTTCAACAGAAGGCAGGGACATGGCATGGACCAGATGCTTTCTCAGCCCTCAAGAGGAGGCAGCCTGCTGACAGGCTGATCTCTGACTTCTAGCCTCTAGAACTAAGACAATAAATTTCTTTTCTAAGCCACCCAGTTTTTAGTACTTTGTTATGGCAGCTCTAGCAGACTAATGCATCTCCTAATCACTGAAGTTAGAAGCTTGAAAGTGGTGAGAGATTTACAAGGGTTCCAGTTTGTCCTTGGGAGTTCTAACCCAAATTTGCAAATTCCTTTGTCCTTACTTCCCTCATGTCACATCTGACTTTACTGCATGACTGTTTTATCTGATGATCTCATGTTCTAGTGTCAGACGTAGAGGCAACAGATTCATAGAAATTCTCCCATAATTTTTTGAGGTTAGTTCATATAATAATAATTTCTCTTTCCCTGCCTGTGTGCGCACATGCACATGCACGCACACACACTTTCTAGTGGTTCTGTTTCTTTGATCAAGCCTTGATTAAGATAGAATTCTTCATATGCTTTTCATAGCAATCCTTAGTCAGGTATATATTATGGGAATATTTTCCCCTCAGACTGTGACTGTCTTTTCATTTTCATAATGGTGTTTCTGAATAGCAACAATTCTTAATTTTGATGAAATAAGATTTATTAATGTTTTAAATTTATAGTTAGTGATTTTTTTGGGATCTGGTCTAACAAATCTTTCTTTACTCCAAAGTCATGAAGTACTCTCCCAACTTTTTTGAACATAGTATGAGGTAGTGATCAGAATTCTTTTTTTTTTTTTTCTTTCTCTGCTTTTCCCTCTCCTTCTGCCCCTCCCTCTGCTTGTGCTCACACGTGTGCACGTGCTCTCCCTTTCTCTCAAATAAATAAAAATAAATGAATGAATAAATAAAATCTTAAAAAAAGATGTCTTAAGATTTTGAAATCTCTATGCAATCTTATCTTTGAATAAGCAGTTTTACATTTTCCTTTTTGTGTGTCTTTCTGTCTTTCACACATTCTTTTTGTCTTTTTAAACTCTCCCATACACTGTGAAATAGAAGTGGTAAGAGCATACACTTTTTTCCTGATCTTAGGAGAGAATTAGTCAATATTTCATTTACTATGGTAATGGGAATTATATTGATTAGATTTTCCTATGTTAAATTTTGCATTCCTGGCATAAACATCATTTAGTCATATTTTATTATCCTTTCTGTATATTGCTGGATTTAATTTGCTACTACTTTGTTGAGGATTTCTATGTCTATGTTCTTAAGTGCTTTTTTTTCTTTTCTTTCCTCTTTTTTTTTTAGTTTTATTTAAATTCCAGTTAGTTAACATACAGTGTAATATTAGTTTCAGGTGTGCAATTTAGTGATTCAGCACTTACATAGGATACCCATTGCTCATCATAACAAGAGCTCTCCTTAGTCCCTATCTCCTATTTACCCCACTCCTACCTACTGTTCCTCTGGTAACCATCAGTTTATTCTCTATAGTTAGGAGTCTGTTTCTTGTTTTGCCTCTCCTTTTTTCCCTATGATTGTTTGTTTCTTAAATTCTGCATATGTGTGAAATCATATGGTATTTGTCTTTCTCTAACTGACCTATTCTGCTTGGTATAATACCATGTACCTCTATCCAAGTCATTGCAAATGGCAAGATTTCATTTTTTTTATGGCCAAGTAAGATTCCATTGTATTTATATACCACATATTCTTTATCCATTCATCAATTGTTGGACTTTGGGGCTCTTTCCATAATTTGGCTATTATTGATAATGCTACTATAAACATCAGGTGCATATATCCATTTGAATTAGTATTTTTGTATTCTTTGGGTAAATACCTTGTAGTGCAATTGCTGGATCATAGGGTAGTTCTATTTTTAACTTTTTGGGGAAACTCCATACTGTTTTCCAGAGTGGCTGCACCAGTTTGCCTTCCCGCCAACAGTGTAAAAGGGTTTCCCTTTCTCCACGTTCTCGCCAACACCTGTTGTTTGTGTTGTTAATTTTATATTGCCCCTTTTATAACTGGATTATTTGTTTTTTGAGTGTTGAGTTTAATAAGTTTTTTATATATTTTGGATACTCTTTATCATATATGTCATTTGCAGTTATCTTCTCCCATTTGGTAGGTTGTGTTTTAGGTTTATTGATTATTTACTGTTCTCAAGTATTTTAATCTGTAAGTTCCCCCCCCCCCCCCATATAATAGTTCTTTTCCAGTTTTGGATTCAGGATTATTCTAATCTCATAAAAGAAGTTGGGAAGTATTTCTTCCGTCTAGGTTATTTGAAAGAGATTGTATAATGGTTTTATTTCTTCATAATGTTTGATGGTATTTACTGGTGTAGCATTTCTGGACTGAAGTTTTCTTTGTGGGAAATAATTTCAAATTCAAATACCTTAGGTGGTTATTTGGATTTCGTTTTTCTTGTGAGTTTGGTATGCTGTATTTTTTAAAAGGATTTTAATCTAGTTTCCTGTAACTTTTGTATCTATTGGCATGAAATTACTTGTAATATTTATTTATTATCCTTTTAATGCCTAAGGCTTTAACAATGAAGTCTCTTCTTTCATTCCTGATAGGTGCGGTTATCACCCTGATGGATGTGGTACAGCTTATGGAAGCTTTGTCCGTTGGTGAGTGGCTGTTTTTATATAAGTAGCCATTTTAATATGGACCAAACTTGCTTTAAGTAAATACATCTCAGTCCTTGTCTAAATCAAAAGTGAGATGTTCAATAAAAGTGAGAGTTGCATCTTTGGCAAATATTAGGGAACTAATCTGGATTCAACAAGTATGGGGGCCATGCAAGTGCAGACCTTAGCAAGGCTATAGCTACAGGTGGCAGGGAGGTAGAGGGTATTTCATTAAATTCTGATCACAGCAACAGTAACAGAGTCCCAGATCTATGATGTGCAGCTGTTGCAGCTCAATCTTGAATTATACAAGGCTCTGGCTTTTGCAGTATTTAGGCCAAGTGAGGACCCAGAGGCTTAGGGAGAATGTGCAGCTGATGCAGTAGGGGATGAGAGTTTTACCTCTTTTAATAGGTAAGATTTTCAAATATTAAGATCTAGCAAAATTATTTGATGCTTGTTCTATAGAAGTTTATAGACCAGGACTTAAAACTATACCTAAGTTTTGTGAGTGGCTCAGAGCATTGATGTGTGTGTTTCCAGCAGCCTGAGGTAGGCTGAGAAGGCCGGTAACTTCAAGTCTGTTCTCTGTGTTGTTTTCAAGTGCATTCTGGCCCAAGGGAGGATTATGTAGATAGACTGACTGCTTGTGTTATATGTGCCTTAACCACAGGCTTATTAGAGATAGTAATCTCATCATGTGACCTCAGTTGGCTCTGGGTTTAATTACATACACACTGCCTGATAACTTTGGAATTTCACAAAAACTGTGTCTTTATCCATAAATGTAGCTTTTAATGAAAAAAAAAAAAAAAAGCAAGATCAAGGTTTCTGGTTCTTAGGAAGATGATGAATAAGCCAGGGTGGTCAGCTTGCTCCCCCTGAATCAACCTTGGAGAAACTGTAGAATCAAGAGATAAAAATAAATTCCAGGAAGTAACAACAATACTCCATAAAAGGTAGATGGCTGCAACCCAGGGTGCAGGGTGGCAGTAAGAGGGTTTGTTGGAGGAACACAGTGGTCAGACAAACAACAGAAATCTGTGGAGGGTAATTATACAGCCTAAAGAGATGTGGGTAGACAGGCCTCAGCAGTTTTGTAAAGAGGCAGAGGCTATTGCAGAAGGGTCACAGGGGAAATGGAAATGAAGAGGTTTTGAATGTGCAAGAAAGTCACCTCAAATAAGCCCCAGTGACTTGGGCTAACACCACTGTAAATTCCTAAATTTTGCGAAAACACAGTAATAACATAAATGCTGACTCTCTGAGAAATAGGTAAATTTTCTCTCCAGACACAGTAAACATAGTGTCATTATTAGTATGAGAATTAAAAGATGCAACTAAAATGCTTAGCCCAGAAATAGGACAATAGTTAGTGCTCAGTAAATATTTGCTAACATTTAAAAGTATTTTAAAGATCAATTTAAGGTGTAAGATACTCTTTGAGTAGCCAGTTGAAGTCATTTGAATAAAACCTCTGTTTTGCCCCTCTTTTTCTTCAACATGGCTATCAAAAGAAAAGGTCTTATGAGGCAAGAAGAAATATATATCTATGAAAAGGGTGTATTCTCTAGAAATCTATGAACCTATACCTAGAGTACCCAAGAAATCCTTTTGAGGAGTTGACGTAAATGATATTGGAGAGTATTAGAGACTCCTCGGGCAAATGAATATGTGTGATGTATTCTTTTTTTTTATTAACAACATATAATGTATTATTTGTTTCAGCGGTATAGGTCTGTGGTTCATGTGAGATGTATTCTTGAAATAGATCACAAAAATTACACAGAGGCAAGAGATGAAGAAAATAGGGCTTTCCCTTATCTAGAGATCTGTCAGTTGGGTTATTCAGTTGAAGTCAGACCCTGTTTCAGACAGTTCATTTTTAATAGGTATAAGAGTGATAAAGTCAATTCCTTTGCTGGTCCTAGTTCTGGTTGGGAAGGAGCTATTAGCTGATGACATGGAAGTCACTGAAACCTTGGGATAAAGCAACTATTTATTATTTCAATTAAAAAAACTATAAAAAGTTAGTGAGGATTAAAAAAATACTCATATACTTCTCACTGGGATTTAATAGTTACTCACATTTTGCCTAGGAATCAGTTCTTTCTCTAGTTTTCTAATACCGTCAAATGCCAATATGAAAACTATTAAATTAGTTATAGCAGTTCTATAAGTCAAAAATAATGGAATAGGGCTGTTTATCAGTTTAGTACTGCCTCTTGATTTGTATTATGCGTCGTGTTCATTTTTGCAATTCTGTTGCTCATTGTGTGTTCCCTTCAAATTTTTCACGAGCAGTCTTCATATCTGTGATTCCCCCTTTCAAAAAAGCGGGTGGCCATTTACTCAGTGGAATGTGCTATTTCTTAATATAGAGAAGAGATCATTTCAAGGAAATACTTTGGATCTTAGGATCCTCTACAGAGAAAAGGGAAGAAATCGATAATCTGAGTTTTACTGATATGGAAAGTAACGATTCTGAGAAATACCTATATATATCAAATACAAAGTTGGAGTGACTTCTATTTCAAAATAAATCTTGAATTTCTAAATAAAATAGTATTTGACTTCCATATAATGTTATTAATGCTATTCCTTTCAAGAGTTCAAATTTTTTTCAAATTTCTCCATTCATTTTCATCATTAATCTGTGATGTAGATAGGATGGGGTAGATATAATTTAATGGTTAACATTCTAAAGAGAAAATACATCTTTTGGAAATTTTATTTAAAAGTTGAGAAAATGTATTTTATTTTCCCTTGCCAGAAATTGTGAAGACTATAAAACATATCAAAACATATATAGTATAAGTATCCCTTTTTGCTTGAAAATTTATATTATTGATGCTTATAACCCAGAGACTAGAAAAATGAAACATGTAAAAATACTATGTGCTTTTTTTTTTTTTATGACTATAGATGGGTGTCATTTGTCACTATACTTCTGAAAGTCATGAATTTTTCTATAGCAAATCCTGAAAGAATGAAATCAGCTTAAGTATATGCCTTGGTAAAAGTAGTATAGAGAGAAGAATCTTAGCAGGCTTGATGAAGTCCTGTTATATACAAGTAAGAAAGATCATTAAAACTGTTAAGAAAATACTCTAATTATATTCTGACAATTCAAACCCTGTGCATGGAATGCTTGTTGAAATGTTTGAAGTCATATCTTTCATTGAAGAATATATACTCAAGTATTATTAGGTCCAATATATGCTTATAGAGATTAAAGATAATTTTACTTACCTACTTATATTCCTAGTATTTTTGTCAGTTCTTATACTTCAATATTAAAGAAGAAATACATGTTTTTATTTTTTTTAATACTTTATTTATTTAGAGAGAGAGTGCCTGAGTGGAGGGAGGGACAAAGAGGGAGGGAGAGAGAGAATCTCAAGCAGACTCTGTGTTAAGTGTGGAACCAGACATGGGATCTTGACCCAAGATCTTGCCCTGAGCTAAAATCACGAATCAGTTGCTGAACAAACTAAGCCACCTTGGCACCCTGGAAATCCATGTTTTTAAAATGAAATGTCTCTGTGAGCTTTTAGAAACTTATTTGATCTAATTCCAAACAGTGCATTTACTGAACTGTGATATTAAAAAAAATAAAAATTCTTTGTTGTACATTGAGTTATTGCCCTTATAATTATTGCATGTTTATTGACCTAGGAATCTGATCCATCAATCATTATTTATTAAGCAATCTCTATATTATTACACTTCAATGTGTGGTGGGACAAAAACAAAAAAAGGATGATAAATCTGGAACTTTCTCATAATGACCATCATTCTTTATGGGCAAAACATATGCATACTAAAAATTAGAGAATAATCAAATGCTAAACGGCATCACTGAGAGTACAGAAAATAGAGATACCAGGCTGAAGTGCCGGAGATTTTATGAAAAAGATGAGATTTGAGCTTAGCTTTGAAAAAAGTACGGTTAAGTATCCTTGAAAGTCAGGGCATAGAGAAACGAATTTTTTATGTGCTGGGCATAAAAGGTTCATTAGTCTTGGTGAAGCAAATTATGGGAATAATCCTGTCTTAGGAAAATTAGTCTGGATGTTCTCTGTTGAATAGGGGACACGACTTGGGGAAGAGTGAAAGAAGAGACTGGTTATCCCTTATTCCCCCTCCCCCAGGGATTTTTCCTTCACTTTCCAGCAGGAGAACATTTGGATTTTTATTGGGGTGCCTGGCCATCCATTTCCAGCTTTCCCTTCACTTAACTGTGGCTATGTGAAATGTTCTAGCCTAGGGTTTGTGAGGGAAAATGATACTTTGGAAGTGATACTTCCAAAGACATGTCCTTAGAGGAAGGGTCTATTCCTGCTGCTATGGGAGAGAAATGATTTATCTTTTCAAAGCTAGAACCCAGGTTTCTTATTTCATGCAGCTAAACCTACATCTTAATTAATTTAAAATCTGTTACATGCATATGGAGTACTGCATATAACAGAAACTTAAATAGGTGAATTTGTTTGACGGCTTCAAGGATATAGACATTGCACAAGGTAAAAAGGGTATCTTTTTTTTTTTTTTTTAATGGTGTAGCAAAACAGTGGCAAGTATACCTCTGATATCTGGAGTGGCAGATTATGGGCCAAGTGAGCCCATGGCTCTCCAGGAGTAGGAAAAATTCCATGTCTGTTGACTGTTCCCTACCTCTTTCAAAAGGCCCTACCACAGAGAGGAGAACTCAGGCTAAAACTAGCTAGTTTGCAAATAGAAATGCAAAGGAATATAACTCTGCTGAGAGACTTTGTGCCTGAGACAATCTTACATGGCTGGGGGCTTGGTAATTTGGGGCCTTGCCCAGTTGAAAAAGTCAACTGATTCTGTAATTCAAATTCAAGCAATTATAGAACTGTCAGTTTTAGCAGAAGATAAAGAATAGGACCCTAAACCTTTTCAAGCATCACTGTTAGACTATGGGAGCCTTTTTAGCTGTGGAGAGGAGATGAAGGGTGTTGCCTGGCCACTCAGATCTCAGTTGGCTTCCAATAGCTGCTGGTTGTGCCAGAGTGTTATAGGCATAGCATAGAGATAGTAAATAAAATGTCGATCCTCACGCCTTGGAATCATCTGTGGTTGCGTTTGGCTGTTTTTATCCCTTGAAAACTAAAAAAACTAGAAACCTAGTGAGCTTTTGAAGGAATATTACTGCCAAATACCTCACATGCCCTGGCTGCAGAAACTTGTGATTTTTTTAACCTCTAAAGCAACTTCCAAATCTACAAACTTACACTGGTTAGAAGTAGGTTGTGAAAGCTGTGCTCATTTCAGATGAATCTAAGAAGGATAATGGACAAGAAAGAAGCCCCTAGAGGGCAAAACCAGAGGCCTGTGAGGAAAATGGACAAGCAGACAGCAGAACTGACATCTTCTAGATTGGCCAACTGAGACCTTTATGAGCTCTTGGAATTTTTACAATATAGGACCATTATTTTTTCAAAGTTAAGATTAATTTTTTTTTAAAGATTTTTATTTATTTATTTGACAGATAGAGATCACAAGTAGGGAGAGAGGCAGGCAGAGCGAGAGAGAGGAGGAAGCAGGCTCTCTGCCAAGCAGAGAGCCCGATGCGGGGCTCGATCCCAGGACCCTGGGATCATGACCTGAGCGAAAGGCAGAGGCTTTAACCCACTGAGCCACCCAGGCGCCCCTAAAGATTAATTTTAATTTAAGTATGTATGTATCACATAAAAGTTTTGTCATAAAATTATGCCCCATATTCAATAATTTTAAAGATACACAATTACTTGTATATGCTTTTAATCTAGTTTATCCATTACCATGAACCCTTTTGGTCCTTGAACCTGCCTTTGTTTTCCTGTCCTAAGGAAAACAAGTTCTGGGGAGAGGCAAGAACTCAAGGTTACTAGAGTAACCTTGAGAATAACCAGCCATATTATCTATTTATTTATTCTTGAGTTCTGGGGAGAGGCAAGAACTCAAGGTTACTAGAGCGGTCAGTCTCAGCTATCGATGATTCTGAGAGGCACTTAGCACCATGACTGTGTTATTCAAATGTAAATAAGAAAATAATGTAAATGAGTGATCTTCATGAGGTTTTTGCACATAAGATGTATTTCATATCACTAAAGATATTTGATAATTAGAGAGCTTTTATTGTGGTTATCCTGTACCTCCCCAATGATTTGGTATATTGGATAAGGAACTACTCCACGTACCCCCCTCCCTTTTTTTTTTTTTTTTTTTGAGGTGGTAACAAATGACTAGACCATGCACTTAACACAAAGGAGTGCATATCTTTGAAAACAATTGGATTTTGAGCTGATGCAGTAATTGTATACAGCCTTGAGTTGGTGTCCTTTGAGGTCTGGGTCAGAATATTGTATATATTGGAGGAAGCATGTGACTCAGTTTTTTTTTAAGAGAGTTCTGCAGCAAGAGTACAGTCAGCTGTGGTGCATTTGAGAGCTGTGAAAGTGTTCAAACAGGGTATACACTCTCCCTGACTCTCTCTGAGCAACTATAACCAATGACTGAACATGGTGGGATTTCTAGGTGCTGGCCATTTCTGCCCAGCCTGAGACTCATGCAAAAGGCAGTTTTTGCTTTTTGGCTTCCTTTGGGGCTGGTTGAGAGTTTTTTGAGTGGTACCATAGTCTGGGTTCTTTTTACTCAAGCCTCCTTCTTTCTTCCTTTCCTTTACTTATTCCCACTCCCTCTTCCCTTTATCTTTTATCTGCATCCGCACCTTCTTGCCCTTCTTGCAAGGTGCACTTCTTGCACACCTTGCATCACTTCTTGCACTTCTAACTGTGACTTGACCACTACTTTCTGAAGGTTCAGAACAGATTCAGGCACACATGCAAATTGTTCATTGTAGAGCCAAGTGATGTGCGAGTAGCACATTTTGTTGTGGGATTTGAGTTACTACCCCTGTGCCACTCAATGGAGAATGTTCCTGTTCAAGTAGATTCTCCTTTTTACACTTTATCAAATGTCTTTGATTTATCCTCAAGGTTTTCTAAACTCCCAGCCATATTATCTATTTTATATTTATTCTCCTCTTTTTCCTGAGTCATTCCATTCCCACCCTGGCTCCAATCTTTACTAAGTCTCTCTAGCTATGTGGCTGTCATCCTGAAATTTCCCTTCACTGCTCTCTTGGGATGGTAATCATTATTTTGGGGGGGAACCTAGGCCTTCTTTCTTCTTCGTTTTGATGGAATACTTTTCTATTCTCTTAAAAGACATTGTTATTTCTAGGAAAGGGTTCACTTAGCCCCTAAAATCCCCAATATGCCCCCTCTGTAAATGGGGTTAGTAATACCCCATTAATTAAATTAAATTATTTTAATAATAACTATAATTTATATATAAATATAAATTATAAATAAAATATTATTATAACATAAAGTATAAATAAATTATTAAATTAGAGTATATGAAGGGTTTAACTTAGTGCTCAGCACATAGTAGATCCTGAACAAACATAGTTTCTGTTCTTCCTCTTATTAAAGAGAAATGAAACTTTCTGTCCTAATAAATCTTATAAGTAGGTCTAGTTTTATGACCTGTGCAATAACACAGGGCCCTGTGCTCAGAAGGGCCCAATGCTTGGTTTAATGCTCTATTATCACTGTCTTGAAATTGTTAATAATTTTATCTTTGAGATTGTGTTATGTAATTGAAGTCCAGAGGGACAATGGAACATGCATTGCACAGAGGTGGTACATTTAACATGTGTGTCCATCTTCCCTTGTCACTCCATTGACTTAATGCAACTAACATGCTCCATGAACACAGAATTCCAGTGAGTGAACAATGCGTGGGAGTTCAATGACATTCAGACAAGTACAAGGTTAAGTATTATGCCTATGACCAAGTAGGGGTGCTGATATCCCTGAGAGGACATGCTTTTGTTGAACCAGAATTTGCTTTGAATGTGAAAGAAAGGCAGTGGCATTCTGGGAAACACAAATGACCATGGAAAACTGTGTTGGCTCTCTATTAGGCAATTATGCTAGAAATGATAAGGAAAGATAGGGTAACCTGTAGTTCCTTTTCCTTTTCCTTTTTGTCCTTCCTTACTTAATAGTGAACCAAAGGTAGAGAGTGTTGGTAGAATGTACTAGTACCAAGAAATGAAATAAAAGCAGTTAAGTTAGTTTTGTTTAGTATGTCCACTCTTCTGCTAAGAATGAACTATATCAATTGTGTAATTTCGGTGATTCTGCATATCATTACATGCTCTTGAATTTAAAACTGTTATTTCATTAAGGTAAATGTAAATGGTAGAAGTCAAGCTAATAATTTAAAATTTTAATTTTTTAAAAACTTAGAATGGCATTAAGTAGTGAGTAAGAAATACCATAACAAGTTAAGAGAGAGACTATGGAAGAAAGGAAAAACTGTACATTTCAATAATTTAAATCGTTTCCCCCAGTATTTTGAACATGAGACTCCATGCTTTCATTTTACACTAGGCCTCACAAAACAAGTAGCTCGCTCTGCTAATCAGAACTTTTACTGGATTTCAAAGCCTGTATTTTATCAGCACAATCTGGAAAATGATAGCCAGTAAGTTGTATTTCCAATTTTCTTTAATGAAAGATGGAAGCAGTATCACAGGACACAATCTAATGTTGCTTTTAAGTGGTTAATTGTTTTTGCTGAATTGGTGAGTCCAGGGCCAAAGAAGCCTGCTTAATAGGTGAAGTGGAAAGGGTAGAGATGGTAAATATTTTATTGGGCTTTAGTGGTTTTAGGAGAAGAAATTAAAGAACAAAATTGTGTAGAGGAGGTGCCAAATGTGAATGCTGTTTAGGGTTATTTTTCTCTTTTATGAAAGATTTGTGTGCGAATGTCAATAGAAGATTCTAGAATCCAGGGCCACTCAAGGCTCCTGCCAGTCCTACCAGGCTGATAAATTCTTAGTGGCTGGGAACTGACGAGAGAAACAGAACAGAATTGAATGTTTTTTTTTTTTAAATCCATGAGAAAAAATTCACATGAAATTCATCATCTAATTAAAGACCGAATAATAACTGATGGTACTAGTGCACCAAACCCATATTTGTAATTTTAAAAATACAGCTTGTTATAATTTAGAATAAGTTTTATAGATAATAGCTGTAAAAGGGGATAGCAACCAAAATGAAAGCCATTGACAAAAGGAAGAAAGATTAAGGATCCTCTAAGCAAGGCTGGAAGGAAGTTTCATGGAAGAGTTTCAGGGAAGTTTTTCTTGTGATTACTTCTCAAGAGAGTATAAAGTGATGGATGGTTTCAGAACTTCAGCCATAATGCTCAATTGTGTATTATTTATTTCACTTTAGAAAGGCATTCAAATGTCACAGCAATCTCTGTGGCTTGGCTGCCTTAAAACAGGTAGCTTCCCGTAGGTGGCAGTGCCTGCATATTTGCTCAGACCAGAGTTGTTCAAAGAAAGTTGCTTATTGAGAATTCAGGATCTAAAGAAATGCATAAGAAAACCAGTTTTGTTTAAAATACACTCCTACACAAGCACACAGAAGCACTTCTTTATTCAGATGTTAATACTTTGAATATATAAGGTTGAGATGTGGATGAATTCAGAGCCTATAGGAAAGGTTAAGACAAAATCTAACATATAAAGCAAGCAAGAAGGGAAAGTACTGCCTTTTTTATATACTATCACTTCCCTTTTATTTTCTCTTCTTATTGACAGTTGTCACATATTACAATAGAATATTCCTGTTCTTAATTTTCACTCAGGGTCTGGAGTTCTTGGAGGGGTCTTTGCTCTATGAGATGCTGAAGGCATTTTCTTGCTGGTCTGACTGCTTCAATAATGTGTATGATATGTCACCAGTAAGCAAGAAACAGGGTGCTTCAGGGTTAAAGGCTTCAGGCTTTCTAATTGTTGCATTAATACTTTATCTTCTTAGGTCCCTTTAAAAAACATTTTAAATTATGGAGGTAAAGTCCTTTTCTTAGTTTATTTTCCACAGATAAAAACTGAAATGTCAAAAGAAGGAATGAGCAAGATGTATACATCTTTCAAATTGGTAGTTGTATAAAATAAAAGATAATTTGGTGTGAATGGATTTTGATTGCTGATGACCATTTCTTTTTTTTTCCCCTAAATGCTCACAGGCAGTCTTTTTTATTATTTAATAGTAATGATGATGGTGATAATAATAATAACAAACATAATTTATGGTGCTTACTATATGCCAGAAACTACTGGACTTTATATGTATGTATCCATATAATACTCATAACTACCCTATAAAGTACTTACTATTATTCTCCTTTTATACACAAAGGAAATGAAACACAGAAGTATTAAAAAGAAGTATTAAGAAATAGGCCAAGGCCATACATCTAATAAGTGCTTAATGTAAGATTTTAACTCAGGTTATCTGGTACCACTGCACTATGCTGCTTTCTGAACTTTAACCTGCAATTTTATAATTTGGAACCAATTTCTTAAATGCATTGAAGTGATACTGTATTTGGATTTAAGTCTCTGTATTCTGATTATAATGCACATTTTGAAAATTAGGAATAAGAGGGACACCTAGGTGGCTCAGTCAGTTAAGCATCTGCCTTGGGCTCAGATCATGACTGGAGTCCTGGGATTGAGCCCTCCACTGGGCTGCTTGCTCAGCAGGGAGTCTGCTTCTCTCTCTCCCTCTGCCCTTTCCCCTTGCTTGTGCACTCTCTTTCTGTCAAATAAATAACTAAAATCTTAAAAAAAAAAAGAAAATTAGGAATAAGAGTAAAAATATATATTTTTTAAATTTGTGAAGATACGGAAAATTTATTATGTGCTGTCTGGGTTTTGAGAGAAACTTAAGGTCTCCTTATTCATTATTATACTGGAAGTTGAAATGATCGCTATTGCTATGGTGGCTGAGTTTGACTGCACTGAAGCACCAGGCAGGAAGATCAGCCTCTTGCTTCTCTCTGTATATAGAGTAGGGGTTTACACAATTTTATGTGATTGATACCAGTTAGCAGTAGCAGAGTCTGAAAACAGCACTTGCAGACATATTAGAGCCTAACAATACTTTTTAAAAAAAGATTTATTCATTTATTCAAGAGAGAGTGTAAGTGGGGGGTGGTGTGGGTACAGAAGGAGAGTGAGGGAGAGAATCTCAAGCAGACTCCCTGCTGAGTGTGGAGCCTGATTTGGGGCTTGATTTCATGACCCAGAGATCATGACCTGAGCTGAAATTAAGAGTCAGGCGCTTTACTGACTGAGCCATCCAGGCATTCCAAGCCTGACAATACTTTTGAGAGAAGGTTATCTATTAGCAACCTGCCAAAATACAAACTAATACCTGAATCAAGAATGGAAAAGATGTAGAACTTCAATAACTATTGTTGATTTGATGTTATTTAGTTCCAAATTATTTAAATATTATTTAAAGATTATCGTTCTTGTGCCACTTTGCTTATCTCTTCCTATGTTTTTCTTCTTACGATTAGACAGTCTCCTCTGCTTTCTTCATGCATTTGTGAAAACCACATTTTTGTATATATGTATATTTGTGAAAACCGTATCTATGTATGTTAATAATGCATTTTTAGGAAGAGAAAATGATGGGATGGTACCTTTTCATTGCAGTTACAGCATATGTATTCAAACATAAATAACCAGAAATCTCCAAACCATGGCAGTGTATAATTTGTAATATTCTAGATCAATAGGAAATTCTGTGACTAAAGAATAAGGGTAATTCTCAATTACCATATCCTATATGGTTAGCAAATGAGTCTTGCAACTAACTAAGAATAAAGTTATTAAGGATATTCTTCCACCAATCAAAAGTGCAAATAAAAGAGACCCATTTTTATCTACCAAATGACAATAAAAACGGATTTTATTCAGTGATAGTGTAGGGGAATGGGCACTGTCATATATTCTTGAAGGGGAACCAAGTGATACAATTTTTATAGAAGGCAATTTAACTACATATATGTATCAGAAATTTTAAGATGTTTGTACTTTTTGACACAGTAATCCCAGTTATAGGAACTTATATTTAGATAATATTTCATACATGTATAGAAGGATAATTATCTCAATATTATTTATAAAAACCCCAAATTGAGAAACAACCTTAGTGTCCAATAATGATAATTTATTATGAAAATAAGGTACTGCCTAAAACAACAATAAAAAACTCAGGAAACAATATTTAATGACCTGGAAAATTGTTTGCAATGTATTTTAAGCAAAAAAATGATAAAACATAATCATATTTTTTGTGGAAAAAATCTGTAGAGTAAAATAACAGAAGAGAATATAGACCAAATGGCTAGCTGAATTTACTTCTGTATGGTGGGCTTATAGGTGATTTTACTTTCTTCTTTATGATATATATTTTTAAAAGATTTTATTTATTTATTTTAGAGAGAGAGCACACTATTGGGGGTAGAGGGGTAAAGGGAGAGGGAAAGATTCTCCAGCAGACTCCGTACTGAGCATGGAGCTGGATGTGAGACTCCATCCTACAATCCTGAGATCATGACCTGAGCCAAAATCCTGAGTCAGACACTCAACTGACTGAGCCACCCAGGCACCCCCTTCTTTATGTATTTTTAATTTTCAAAGTTCTATAGTGAACATATATTGTATTTGTAATGAAATACATTAACAGTTATATTTTTCCCAGGAAAAAGAAATGTAACACTTTATTTTTATTACTCTAAACACTAGAGAATCAATTGTTAACATACTTTGAAAGAGCCCTTTTACAAATAAATAGGTCAATTTCCTTTTTAGACAATAAAGTAGCATATATTCAGATCCACTTTCCCACTGAGAACAACTAGAAATGCTAGATAAATCGCACATATATTTTTGGAAAATGTTTGTTTGAAAGCATTGAAGAACTAAAAGTCAAAAGGAGTTGAAGGCCAAGATCTCCAAGAAAAATAAATGCATTGAGATTAGTGCCATATTTTGCATTGCTAGAGGTTGAGAAACTGAGTAGAAAACTATGAATAAAAGACTAAGACTCTAAGGGCCCTCAGTTATTTCTATTCACTGGGGAGATAAAAGCTTAAATTCGGTGCCCATTAAAGAGCAGGAGACTTTATAAACCATACAAGCTGTATTTGAGAAGCCTGAAGGACTGTATTTCTAAGAGTCATGGCCAATTGGATAAAACCATCATCAGGGCTGAAACTAAGCCTTGAAATAGATTAATTGTGATTAAATTAAGGTAATCAGCCTCCATTCTTACTGATAGAAGTATTACAGAATACTCTGTGGAAGTACATGAAATTTTAAACCTTAGTTTTTTCCTTCAAACTGTCCCTCAAAATGCTTGTTAGTGAATAAAAATCTTACTATAAAGACCAGATTCAAAAATTGAAAACCAGGGGCACCTGGGTGGCTCAGTGGGTTAAAGCCTCTGCCTTTGGCTCAGGTCATGATCCCAGGGTCCTGGGATTGAGCCCTGCATCAGGCTCTCTGCTCAGCAGGGATGCTTCCTCCTCTCTCTCTGCCTGCCTCTCTGCCTACTTGTGATCTGTCTGTCAAATAAATAAATAAATCTTAAAAAAAAAAATTGAAACCAGAGGTAAAGAAGGAAAGAAAGAAAAGAAAAGAAAAACCAAGAGAAAAAAAGAAACAGAAAAACAAACAAACCCATAGGCAAACCAAGAGAAAAAACAAAGCAGACAAAACAAATCCATAGGCAATCCAGGTATTGGATGAATCACACATGGACTTAACAACAAATGTGATTAATATGTTCAAAATATAAATATTGAGATAGAGAGTTTGAACTAAAAAGCAGGAAAAAATTATAAAACTGAAAAATAAAATAACATTTAATTCTCAATAGGTGAGTTTAACAACAATTAGACACACTTGAAAAGTTAGTGATTGAAGAATGAGTCAGCAGAAAATATTCAGATTGAAGCATGGAAAGGAAATATAGAAACGACACAGAAAATGTATAAGACATAATTAAAAGGTCTAATGTGTGTGTAATTGGAGCCTCAGAGAAAATGAGATTGTAAAATTTATTGCCTGCGTAATAATGATAATCAAATATACCAAGTTGGTAGGGGTATAGGAAAATTTGAGCTCAGAAGAAATATATGGTCTCACATTCATATATTGGAAAAAGAGTGGCAGAAAAACAATGGACTAAATATTTATTAATACTTAGTCATTAATATTAATATTAATAAGTTAGAAAATTAAACCTAAATAAGATTGAAGGAATGAAAAGACAGGGAAGAAATTTACTAAATATTAAAAAATTGAATAATAAAGAAAATAATAAATCTAAAAGTTTGTTCCTTATAGAGATAAATGTAATTGACAAGCTATTAGCAACATTTATAAATAATATAAAAATGTTACAAGTTCATGTCAGGAATGAAAGTGGGGGTGACACTATTTTTAATATAGTTATTAAAAAGTTGATAAGAGACACTAAAAACACATAAAACCAAAGAAAAAATAGAGAAATGGTGGTTCGCGATTAAGAATTTTGGTGCATCAAAAGCTATATAATCAAGAAAGTGAAAAGACAACCTACAAAATGGGAGAAAATATGTGCAAATCATATATCTGATGAGAATTCACTATTCAGAATATATAAAGAACTACTAAAAAAACCCAATTCGAAAATTGATGAAGGACCTAAATAGACATTTCTCCAAAGAAGATATACAAATAGACAATAAGCACATGAAAAGATGTTCAGTGCATTATCATTAGGGAAATAACCTAGTGTCCATCAACAGACAAATGGATAAACAATGTGGTATATGCATACAATAGAATATTATTCAGCTATAAAAATGAAGTTCTTTTTTTTTTTTAAGATTTTATTTATTTATTTGACAGAGAGATAGAGAGTACAAGTAAGTAGAGCAGCAGGCAAAGGGAGAGAGAGGCACGCTCTCTGCTGAGCAGGAAGCCCAATGCCGGGCTTGATCCCAGGACCCTGGAATAGACCTGAGCCAAAGGCAGCCGCTTAACCAACTGAGCCACGCACGTGCCCCTAAAAATGAAGTTCTGATACATACTACAACATAGAAGGACCATGCAAATATTATGCTTAGTGAAGTAAACTGGGCACAGAAGGATAAATACTGTATCAGTCCACTGCGAGGTCCCTGGAATAGGAAAAATAAAATAGAACAGCGGTTACCAGGAGTTCAGGAAAGGGAGGGATAGGGAGTTATTAGAGTTATTATTTAATAGGTACAGATTTTCACTTTGGGATGATGAAATCTTTTGGGTATAGAGAGTGACGATGGTTATATAACATTATGAATGTATTTAATGCCACTAAATTATACACTTACAAATAATTTAAATTATATATATTATCTTATATATACCTTACCGCAATAAAAATTTGAGGGTATTATATGTAACTTTATTCCAATACATTTGAAAAAACAGATGAAGTGCACAAATTCTGGAAGAAAACACTTCACAACTTATCAAATCTGACACAGGAAGGAAAATAAAAGCTATTAAAAATGAAATGTTTTTGGTTTTTTTTCTGGGAAGATGGTGAAATAGGAGAACCCTAAGGTCACCTCATCTCTTAAATACAACTAGATATGTCTCATATCAGTGTCGATAACCCAGAAAATGACCCAAGACTGGCAGAACAAACTCCATAACTTAATGTAGAGAGGAGGCCCCATCAAAGAGGATAGGAAATTCAGAGAGGCAGTGGGGGAGCTAAAGGGACTCACAGACTGTTCATGGGAGGGAGGGACTTGCAGATGTGGGGAGAAGAGAAAAATAAACTATCACACCAGGGAGCCTGACCAGGGAAGATGAATCCTCTTAACATTTGGTTTTGAAAACTAGAGGGGCTGAATTTTGTGAGTTCTTACAACTAGTGGTGCTTAAAACCTGGAATTTTAAAAATCTGCAGGCTTGGCTCTGGGACAGCTGGGAGGGCAAGAGGAAACTGTGTCCTTATCCTTAAAGAGACAGCCCAATAAACAACCCACAGAGATAGAGCATAGAGGCAGCAGTTTAAAAAATTCCTGGGGCATAGTGGATAGAAAGTTGTTTATTCATCTCAGAGCATGTCCTGGAAGGACAGGGATTCTTGGTGGACATCTCTAGGACTAAAGGAGCTAGCAGGCACCATTTCCCTCCCCCACCCGCAGCCTAAACACATAGCCACCTGTAGGAAGAAGAGTGGCACTGACCCTTGCTAACTACTTGCTTACATGATGCAAACCCACCACCTTGCACTTTGGCAGAACTGCCTCCTCCAGCCTGGCCTGCCAAAGACCCAGTGCTGCTGGTCCCCAGCACCGGAAGACCCATGCAAACCTTGCCAATACCGCACTTCCGACACACATGTGCTTTGCAGATCTGCCCCCTCCAACATACTGTTGGCTGGAGCCCATCCAACCAGCCCATCCTTGTGTCACAGGCCTGGCAGTGTGTAAGCAGCCCCAACAGGACCAGTGCTACTCCAAAGTAACTCCTGCACTGGAAAGAAGGAAAGATAACCACACATATTAGTAAGATTGTGGCTCCAGCAGCAGCCTGGGGGCAGATAGCTGGTCTGACTGCGGGCTCTGCCCACCAGTGAAACTTTTCCAGGGAACAACAGAGGGAAGCACTCTGCAGTTTGGTGCTATTTCATTTCTGACAAATACCTAGTCTGAATCAACTCAAGCCCAGAGTAGCCCTAGACTGGCCCATTAACACCACTGGGAGCAAAAACTGGCCAAAATGGGCAAAGAGAGCCACTGCAGATGTTTGGACTGAAGGAAAAAGTGGCAAGCCACAAAAGCAGGGCACATGCAACACACATAGGAGACACCCTTGAAGTGCCAGGTTCTGATGAATAGGGGACACTGCACTCACTGTAGGGCACTATAGGACCTCTTTTTCATATGGCCACTACTTTTAACAGTAGGAGGTATAGCTGACCTTCCTAACACACAGAAACAGACACAGAGAATTAGACAAAATGAGGAGACCAAGGAATATGTCCCAAATGAAAGAATAGGACAAAAATCACAGCAAGAGATCTAAGTGAAATGGAGATAAATAATATACTGGATAGAGAACTTATAGTAACAATCATAATGACACTCACTGTATTTGAGGAAAGAGAGGAGGACATCACTGAGATCCTTAGCAAAGACATAAAAGAAACAACAATTAAAGGTGAAGAACACAAATGACATTAAAAATACATAAGATAGAATAAATAGCAGACTAGAGAAATCAGAACATATCAATGACCTGGAGGACAGGGTAATGAAAGTAATCCAGCTGAGTAGGTAGAAGCAAAAAAATTATGCAAAATGAGAATAAACTTAGGGAACTGAGTAACACCATCAAGCTTAATAACATTTACATGATAGAGGTCCTAGAAGGAGAAGAGAGAGAAAAGGGGGCAGAAAATCTATTTGAAGAAATAATAGCATAAGAACCCTTGAATCTGGGGAAGGGAATGGATATTGAGATCCAGGAGACAGAGATCCCCAATAAAATCAACCCAAGGAGGTCCATACCAAGACACATAGAAATTAAAATGGTAAAAAGTAGTAATAGATAATTTTAAAACCAGTTAGAGAAAAGAAAAGAGTTACATACAAGGGAAACCCATAAGGCTCTCAGCTGATTTTTCAGCAGAAATTTTGCAGGCCAGAAAGGAGTGTCATGATACAATCAAAGGCTGAAAGGAAAAAATCCGCAACCAAGAATACTCTTTCCAGCAGGGCTATCATCCAGAAGAGAAGGAAAGATAGTTTCCCAGACAAATAAAAGTTAAAGCAATCATTGATCAATAAACCAAACCTACAACAAATGTTAAAGTGGACTGTTTGAGTAGAAAGGAAAACCATAAGTAAGAGTATGAAAAGTAGGAAACACAAGGATGCCTGGGTGGCTCAGTTGGTTGACCATCTGTCCTCAACTCAGATCATGATCCTGGGGTCCTGGGATTTAGTCCTGCATTGGGTTCCTTGCTTAGTGGGGAGTCTACCTCTCCCTCTGCCCCTCCGCCTGCGTGTGCTCTCTCTCTCAAATAAATAAAACCTTTAAAAAAAAAAAGAAAAATAGGAAGCACAAAAGCAGCAAAAACAAGTACATCTGTAAAAATCAGTCAAGGGTCCCTCAAAAAAAGAATGTAAAGTGTGACATCATATACCTAAAATGTGGGGTGGGGGTGTGAAGTAAAGAATGGGTACAAACTTAAGTGACCAACAACTTAATATAGACTGCTATATGCAGACATGTTATATACAAACATAATGGTAACTACAAATAAAAAACCAGTAATAGCTATATAGAAAATAGAGAAAGGAATCCAAGTATATCATTAAAGAAAGCCAACTAATTTTAAGAGAAGGGAGCAAGAGGAGAAAGAAACAGAAAAGAATTACAAAAATAACCATAAAACAAGTACTAAAAAGGCAACAAATATCTAATTAATTTGAATAGGGCATCTGGGTGGCTCAGTCAGTTAAGCTTCTGCCTTCAGTCCAGGTCATGGTCTCAGGGTCCTAGAACTGAGTCTCACATTGGACTCCCTGCTCAGCCAGTGCGGAATCGTCTTCTCCTTCTGTCCCTCCCACCCTGGTTCATGATCTTTCTCTCTCTCTCTTATGCTCTTCCTCAAATAAATAAATGAAATCTTAGAAAAAAATTACTTTGAATGTAAATGGATCAAATGTTCAGACCATACCAAACCAACTGACATAGGGTGTCAGAGGGTTTTTAAAAAAAAACAAAACCTATCTGTTTGCTGCCTATAACACTCGTTTCAGACCTAAAGATACATGCAGATTGAAAGTGAAGGGATGGAGAAGAATTTATCATGCAAATGGATGTGAAAAGAAAGCTGGGGTGGCAATACTTATATCAAACAATATAGACTTTAAAAGAAGAGAGAGGGGCACCTGGGTTGTTGTCTGCCTTTGGCTAAGGTCTTGATTCCAGGATCCTGGGATTGAGCCCCACATCCCTACTGATCAGGGAGCCTGCTTCTGCCTCTCCCTCTGCTTGCAGCTCTCCCAGCTGATGCCTCCCCTACCCCCCACTCCCCATCACATAACTAAATAAAATAAAATTAAAAAAAGAGACAAAGGACATAGTATAATTATAAATGGAACAACAACAAGAAGATAGAACAAATGTAAATATTTATGCACCCAATATGGGAGCACACAACTGCATAAAGCAGTTAATAACAAACATAAAGGAAGTAGAAGATAGTAATACAATAATAGTAGGGAACTTTAACATCCCACTTACAACAATGGACAGATCATCCAAACAGAAGATCAACATGGAAACAGTGATTTTGAATGACACACTGGATCAGGAGGATTTAACAGATATATTCAGAATATTCCATCCTAAAACAGCAGAATACACATTCTTTTCAAGTGCACATGGAACATTTTCCAGAATAGATCACATATTAGTCCATAAAACAAGTTTAAACAAATTAAAAAAGATGGAAGTCATACCATGCATCTTTTTTTGCCAACAATGCAATGAAACTAAAAACAACCACAAGAAAAAAATCTGGAAAGAGTACAAATACATGGAAGTTAAATAACATGCTATTAAACACTGAATGGGTTAACCAAGAAATCAAAGAAGAAATCCAAAATCATATGAAAACATATGAAGATGAAAACACAACAATCACAAGTCTTTGGGTTGCAGCAAAAGTGGTTCTAAGAAGGAAGCTCTAGTAGGCCTAACTCAAGAAGTAAGAAAAATCTTAAACAACCTAATCTTGCACCTATAGGAGCTAGAAAAAGAAAAACAAACAAAACCTAAACCCAGCAAAAGGAAAGAAGTAATAAAGTTTAAAGGAGAAATAAATAAAATGAACTAAAACGACAATAGACCAGATCAATGTAATCAAGGACTTGTCCTTTGAAAACAAAATTCATGAGTCCCTATCCAGACTCATTACAAAAAAAAAAAAAAAAAAAAAAAAAAGGACTCAAAAGCAGAAGCAAAAGAGGAAAAATAACAACCAACACTATAGAAATACAAAGGTTTGTAAGAGAATAGTATAAAAAGTAATATCCCAACAAATTAGACATCCTGAAAACTAGATAAATTCCTAGAAAGAGATAACCCCTCCCAAAAGTGAATCAGGAAGAAATAGAAAATTTCAACAGACCAATTATGTGCAATGAAACTGTCAGTTAAAAAAAAAAAAAAACAAAACCAAAACTCGTAAAAAAGAGGTTTAGGACCAGATGATGTCACAAGTGATTTCTACCAAGCATTTGAAGAAAAGTTGGAGTTAGTATCTTCTCCAACTATTCCAAAAAATAGAAGAAGAAGGAAAGGAAAGGAAGGAAGGAAAATTTCCAAATTTATTCTATGAGACCAGCACTATCCTGATACCATTAGCCAGATAAAAACACTACAGGAGCACCTGGCTGCCTTAATTGTGGAGCATGAGACTCTTGATCTCAGGGTTGTAGGTTAGAGCCCCACTTTGAGTGTAGAGATGACTTAAGATTAAAAAATCTTAAAAAAAAAAAAGAGCTACAAAAACAGAGAGCTATGGGGTAATATCTTTGATGAACATAGATGTAAAACTCCTCAATAATGCATTAAAAAAATCACTCACCACAATAAAGTGGGATTTATTGCCAGGATGCAAGGATGATTCAATATTCACAAAACAATCAATGTGATACATCACATCAATAAGAGAAAGGATAAAAACCATATGATCATTTCAATAAATGCAGAAAAAGCATTTGACAAAGTACAACATTCACTCATGATAAAAACCCTCAACAAAGTCGGGTTAGCTAGAACATACCTCAATATAATAAAGTCCTCGTATGAAAAATCCATAGCTAATATCATTCCTAAATGGTGAAAAAGTGAGATTTTTTTCCCCTAAGGTCAGGAACAAGACAAGGATGTCCACTCTCACCACTTTTATTCAACGTGGTACTGGAAGTCCTGGCCACAGAACTTGGGCAAGAAAAAAGGAATAAAGTCATCTAATTTGGTAAGAAAGAGGTAAAACTTACACTATTTGCAGATGACATGATACTATATGTAAAAAACTGTAAGGATTGCACCAAAAAGCTACTAAAACTGATAAATGAATTCAGTAAGGTCACAGGATACAAAATCAATGTACAGAAATCGGTAGCATTTCTATACCCTAATAACAAAGCAGCAGAAAGAGAAACTAAGAAAACAAACCCATTTATAATTGTATTTAAAAGAGTTGCATCTAAATCCCATTTACAATTAGGAATAAACATAATCAAGGGGGTAAAAGACCTGTACTCTGAAAATTATAGAACATCGATGAAAGAAATTGAAGATGGCATGAATAAATTCCATGCTTATGGATTGGAAGAGCAAATACTGTTGAAATGTCCATATTACCCAAAGCAATCTGCAGACTTAATGCATTCCTTATCAAAATTCCAAGAGCATTTTTCACAGAACTGGAACAAATAATCCTAAAATTTGTATAGAACTACAAAAGACCCTGAATAGCCAAAGCAATATTGAAGAAGAAAAACAAAGCTGGAGGTATCACAATTCTAGCTTTCTTTCTTTCTTTTTTTTTTTTTTAAAGATTTTATTTATTTATTTGACAGAGAGAGAGAGATCACTAGTAGGCAGAGAGGCAGGCAGAGAGAGAAGGGGAAGCAAGCTCCCTGCTGAGCAGAAAGCCCAACACAGGTCTTGATCCCAGGACCCTGAGATCATGACCTGAGTTGAAAGCAGAGGCTTAACCCACTGAGCCACTCAGGTGCCCCTATAATTCCAGCTTTCAAGTTACATTACAAAGCTGTAATAATCAAAACAGTATGGTACTCGCACAAAAATAGACAATGAAACAGGATAGAAAGTCCAGAAACAAATCACAAGTATGTGGTCAATGAGTCGTCAACTCTTGTAAGAGCAAGAATATGCAGTGGGAAAAAGACAGTGTCTTCAACAAATGGTGTTGGGAACACTGGAGAGCTAGCTACATGCGGAAGAATGAAACTGGAAACTTTTCCTACGTTATACACAAACTCAGAATGCTTTAAGGACGTAAATTTGAGACCTGAAAGCATAGAAATCCTAGCAGACAGCACAGGTGGTGATTTCTGTCACCTCAGCTGTAACATCTTTCTAGATATGTCTCCTGAGGCAAGGGAAACAAAAGCAACAGCTATTGGGACTACATCAAAATAAGCTTCTGCACAGCAAAGGAAGCATAAAAGAAAACTATAAGATAGCTTACTGAATGGGAGATATATTTGCAAATGACATATCTGACAAAGGTTTCATATCCAAAATATATAGAGAACTTACACAGTTCTACACTAAAAAAACAACAACAAATAATCCAACTAAAAAATGGGCAGAAGATGTGGACAAACATTTCTCCAAAGATATACAGATGTCCAACAGAAACATGAAAAGATGTTCATCATCACTTATCAGAGAAATGCAAATCAAAATGACAATGAGATCTTATTTCACTCTTGTCAGAATGGCTAAAATCAAAAACACAAGAAATAACAAGTGTTGATAAGGATGTGGAGAAAAAGGAAGGCTTGTGCTCTGTTGGTAGGAATGCAAACTTATCCATCTACTCTGGAAAACAGAATGGAAGTTCCTCAAAAATTAAAAATAGAACTACCCTATGATCTAGTAATCACACTACTGGGAGAATATGTAAACTCTAATTTGAAAAGATATATGCCACCCTATGTTTATTGCAGCACTATTTACAATAGTCAGATTATAGAAGCAGACATGTCCATGGATAGATGAATGGGTAAGGAAGAAGTGATATATATATATATATATATATATATATATATATATGTATATATCACTTCATTCATAAAAAAGAATGAAATCTTCCATTTGTAACAATATGGATGGATCTAGAAAGTATAACATTACATGAAATAAGTCAGAGAAAGACAAATACCATATGATTTCACTCATATGTGGAATTTAATAAATAAAACAAACGAACAAAGGAAAAAAAGAGAGAGAAACCAAAAAACAGACTCTTAACTATAGTGAACAAACACATGGTTACCATAAGGGAGGTGTGTAGGGTGATGGGTGAAATAGGTGAAGGGGATTAGGAGTACACTTATGTTGATGTGCACTAAATAATATGTAGAATTGTTCAATCACTATGTTATAGACTTGAGACAAATATACTGTATGTTAACTATACTGGACTTAAAAAAAATAAAGTTAAAATTAAACCCATAATTAGAAAACTTCCCATTTTTTAAAGAAAACTGTATGTCCAGATGGTTTTACAGTCAATTTATAAACATATAAGCACAAATGACCTTAATCTTACATAAATTCCAGGTAATATAGAAGAAAAGGGAATACTTCCTAATTTATTTCATGAGCTAGAATAACCTTGATACCAAACCTTTAAAAGGACATTCCAAGGAAGAAAAATTACAAGCCAATGTCTCCTATGAGCATAAATGTAAAAATCCAAAGAAAATATTATTCCGTTGAATGCAGCAGTGTATAAGAAGGATAATTATAATAACTAAGTATAAGTTATTCTATGTAGACAAAACTGGTTTAATGTCTAACATCCATCACTATAATTTAGTCAATCAGTATAGTTCATCACAGTAACAGACTAAAAGAAACTTAATAGAACAATTTCTATTCTGTTTGATAAAATTCATCATAATATAGGAAAAGAAGTCAACTTTGTTTACAGAATATTTACAATAAAATTAATGCAAATATTACACCTAATCATGAAATATTAAAAGCACCTTCTGCCCCCCAAGAATAGGTGAATGTTATTTTTACTGCTTATATTCAACATTGTAGTCAATGCACTGTAAAAGTTGAAAAGGTTTCAAAAGGAGGAAATGAAACTTTTATCATTCACAGATTACATATTTGCATAAATAGAAAATCCAATGTAAAAAACATTAATTATTTAAACCAATAAGTGATTTAGCCAGGTCACTGGACACAAAATATGTATAAAAATGAAATGTTATTGGGCCCCTGGGTGGCTCAGTGGGTTAAGCCGCTGCCTTTAGCTCAGGTCATGATCTCAGGGTCCTGGGATCGAGTCCCACATCGGGCTCTCCGCTCAGCGGAGAGCCTGCTTCCCTTCCTCTCTCTCTGCCTGCCTCTCTTGTGATTTCTCTCTGTCAAATAAATAAATAAAATCTTTAAAAAAAAAAATAAAAAAATAAAAAAAATGAAATGTTATTGTTTATATACAGTTGACCCTTGAGTAAGATGGGTTTGAGCTGCATGGATCCACTTATACATGGATTTTTATAGTATGGTACTGTAAGTGTATTCTCTCTTCCTTATGATTTTCTTAATAACTGTTTCTTTTCTCTAGCTTACTTTACTGTCAGAACACAGTATATAATACATATAACATACAAAGTATGTTATATTGACTGTTTATGTTATTGATAAGGCTTCCAATCAACAGTATGCTATTAGTAGTTAGTAGTAGTTTTATTTATTATTATTATATAATTATTATAATTATATAAATATATATAAATAAATATATATAAATATAAAGATAATTAATTATCTTAATATAATATAATTATTATTATCATTGTTTTATTATTAAATTCCACATATGAGTAGTAGTTAGTAGTAGTTTTTGAGGAGTCAAATGTTATGCACAGATTTCTAAGTGTGCAGGGGTAGCACCCCTAACCGTCACATTGTACACAAAAAGCTACAGAATATTTTGAGTGAAGTTGAAGAGAACTTAAATTGATGGGAAGACACTATATGGCTTAGGTGACTCATTGCTTTAAAGATGTCACTTATCTCAAATTGATATATTACATCTATAGATTCAATGTAATTCCTGGAGGTATTTTACAGAAATTGGCAGATTGTTTCTAAAAGTTATATGGAAATCAAATTTTTAAGAATAGACAAGAAAATCTTGAAAGAAGACCCAATTTGATCAACTTACCTATTAGAAATGAAGACTTGTTGTAAAGGTATCATAATTCAGACAGTGTGGTCTTGATACAAATCTAGATAGATTAATTCAACAGATTAGAAAATCTAGATGCAAGTCTATACGTATAATACATTTGATTTGTAAAGTGCTACTGTCGAGCAGTAGGCAAAGGAAAAATCTTTTCATTAAACAGTTGCAAAGGCAATTATTTTTCTTAAGAAAAAAAGTGAAGCTTGGCCTTTATCTTCTACCATATTAAATATTAGTTTCTGATGATTGTAGTTGTAAATGTAAAAGGGAAATAATATTTCTAGAAGAAAACTTGGGAGAATATTTTCATGAATTTGGGTAAGCTATATTTTCTTTTTTAAAGATTTATTTATTTATTTGACAGAGATCACAAGTAGGCAGAGAAGCAGGCATAGAGAGAGGAGGAAGCAGGCTCCCTGCTGAGCAGAGAGCCCAATGCGGGGCTCCATCCCAGGACCCTGGGATCATGACCTGAGCCGAAGGCAGAGGCTTTAACCCACTGAGCCACCCAGGTACCCCTAAGCTATATTTTCTTAAACATAACAGAAAGCAGTAGCCATAAAAGAAAAGCTATTGCATTAAAATTGAGAACTTTTGCTTCTCCAAAGACAGCATTAAGAGTGTGAACCAGTAAGCCACAGAGTTGTGAACAATATTTTTAATGTATGTATTAGTTTGCTAGGGCTGCCATAACAAAATACTACAAACTGAGTGACTTAAAGAATAGAAATTTATTTGACTTACAGTTCTGGAGACTAAAAGTCCAAGATCAAAAAGACCGATTTCTCCTGAGGTTTCTGTCTCCTTCACTTGCAGATGGCAACTTCTTACTGTTTGTCATGTGGCCTTTTCCCTGTATATAAGCATCTTTGGTGTATCTTCCTCTTATTATAAAAACACCAGTCATATTGGATTAGAGCTCCTCCCTAGTGATCTAATTTAACTTTGATTACCTCTTTAAAGGCACTATCTCCAAATACAGTCACATTATAAGGTACTGGGGGTTAGGGCTGCAATATATGAATTTTAGGGAACATAATTAAGTACATAACATATATCTAACAAAGGACTTGTCTCCATTGTGTAGTAGGAACAAACACAAGCCAATGGGAGACCAAAAAAACTCAATGGAAAAATATGTAAAAACCTTTAACAGTACAAAAAAAAAAAAGGAAATTTGAAGGCTATTAAACATATGAAGAGGTGCTCAATGTTATTACTCATCAGTAAAATAGAAACTTAAATTACAACAAGAAAACATATACACTACTTTAATGGATAGATTTATACACTGAAAATACCAAGAGTTGGCCAAAATAGTGATTAAGTGGAAATCTCATATACTGTTGGTAAGAGAATGAATTGAAAAGAGAGTGAACTTTAGAAGAGTGTTTGACAGTATTTACTAAAGTTGACCATGAGTATATCCAAAGACCCTGCAATTCTACTCTCAGTTATATAACCAATGAACACACATCCATATGTGCACCTAAAGATATGCACAGTTTTCATAGTGGCGCTATAAACCAGTTCATAATGAAACAATATAAGTGCCCATCAACAGTGTAATAGATACTTAGGTTGTAGTAAATTTGTATTAGAGATTCTATATAGCAATGAGAATGAATGAACCATAATTACACAATAGCATGGATAAATCTCAGAATCAGAAAACTTACTGAAAGAAACTAAAATAATTTTTCTGTATAATTCTGTTTGAAGTTCCCAAACTAATCCATGGTATTAGAGGTCAGGGTAATGACTTTGAGGAAGTGAATGTATTGATACCTAAGTTCTGGAACACATAAGCAGTGCTTCAGGGTGCGGATGATACTCTATTACTTGAACTGAGTGATGGTTACATGGGGTATACTTTGTGAAAATTCATTATACTGTCCATGTGATTTCTCTATGTGTCCTACAACCAAATGGCTTATTAGAAATACATAAACTGTCTGAAAATAAGGAAACATGAAGATATGTATTGACTTGTGGGCAGGGAGCCCTTAATTTTGCCTCTCACATTGTATCATCTAAGTCCCTTCTTTATTACCTTCCTTCAGAAGGTTCTGATATAAACTCTATTTTCTCATACTCTAACCTTTCATTTTACTTCCTCCTTGTAGGATTGCCTTAGGGAAGCTGATTATTAACCCATTGCCAGTTAAGAGGATGTTAAAACTATTATGTAATATATTGTAAACATGAAATATAATTGTTTGCTAAGAAGAACAAAATAATTTAAAAACATAAGTTGTTTAGGGGCATTAGAAAACTTGTCTTGCAGGTGGCAAAATTTTTTGAGCCCAAATTTTTTACTAGTATGTGAACCTTATGTTGACAGTTTATATATTATTTAATGTTACTCAAGACCTGTGTTTAGACTTAGAGAATTCCTGTGTATGGCTTCATGTCTTCACTTTTCCTTTATATAAGCACACTTCTGTGAAAACTAAAAAGTTAGCAGAGGAAACAGAACGATTTAAATTTTGTAGGTCTAGTGGAAAAAGTATTTTATGTTATGGATCAATGGTAAATGCCAAATACTCACTGTAGCTAGACTTAGATGCATTACATTTCTCCTGAGAAAAGAGGGAGATTGGTAATAATATGTAAGGTGTAGTACTTTGTGTTTTTTTCCTCATTAGTTTGTTTAGTTTTCCTACACAGCCTACAAAAAAGGTATTACTGCATTAAATTTCCAGGCAAAAATCTTGAGGCTCAGAGAGTCTAAGTAACTTCCTAAGATTGCGTAGCTTGTAAATGGATATGAGATTTAATCCCTATATATCTGGCTTAAAGCTCATGTTTTAACATGCTGCCACATAGTTTCTTTGAAATTACATACCATTTAATTTCTGTCATTTAATAATTCTCCATCCATCCATCCATTCATCCATCCAGTGGGTATATGTTGAATAAATATTGAGTGAATGATATTATTTTAATATAAAAATCTGATAAGCCATTCAGATTATAGTAACACAAACTGGACTATTTACAAAGGCTTTAGTTATGTTAGAGGCATATGGTTCTCTTATCATCATCATATACAGATTTCTTTTTTTTTTTTTACCATGAATTACTATATCTCATAAATTATTGTAATTCTTCCCTTCTTTGCTTTTTTGGTGTCTGTGTTGATTCTCAATGTAGATTGCTGCTGAACTGAGAGAGAGTCAATGAAGATACAAGCTACTTGTATTCCTAGGGATGCATTAAAAATTGTGTCACATTTTCCTGAAGCTGTTTCAGGTAAATGTGCATTTAATCATGAAATGTAATGATTCTTTTGGAGGTCACTTGTGTGACCAGAGAAACAAAATGTGTATGTTTATGCGGCTGGGGTTTTGATTTTAGATGGACCGTTTTTCTCATCTATCTTGTGTTAAAACTTCTACAAAATTATGTTCACAAAAGGCAAAAGAATCATAAGTGTAATTATACTTACTTGAGTAAATATCTTGAAAGCCCATTACATCGATTGACACTAGATTAATTGTATGTTCTATTACTTTACCATCACTTTATTATAATGCTGTGGTCTTGATTATGTTTTGGCATGGAGGTCAAGATGTTAAACCTCTATTTTTTTGCAGTGGAAAAAGACTACTACCAGGAAAGCAAGTTCTTTCTTAGTTATTGAGTTAAGAAGTTAAAGAAGAAAACTTCTAAGTTATTGAGTTTCTAAGTTATAATATATTTATATAGCATGTAAGTATATTAAAACATTACTTATATAACATATAAGTATATTAAAATATGAATAGGAAATAAGAGTCAGATTATTATTGAAAACTTGACAGATGGAGCAGGGAGGCAGATGTGGAGCTCTATCCCACAATCCTGGGCTCCTGTCCTAAGCTGAAGAGAGCCACTTAATCAACTGAGCCACCCAGGCGCCCCGCTGAGCTCTACTTCTAAAGAGACCAAATTCAGTATATTCTAGAGGAGAGCCGAACATCAGTAAGAGAAGTAAATCTTCCCAAGTAGCTTTGAATAACCAGGTTCTGATCCACAGGTATATTCTGTATGATATTGAGAATGATGCTTACTTAGGAATGTTAATTTTGCCATTAAGCCCTATTAGCTCTGTAATGGGCACTGCTTACCTGCTGTTGTTCTCTCTCAGCATTAGATTGTGGCTGCAGTAGTTAGGCCGGGTGCCCTTGAAGCCAGGAAAATCTGCTCAGTAGAGGGTTTTAATGGTCTTGTTAGGAGTTTTTGACTTGGGAACATTTCCTCCGGTCACAGGACTTTACAATACACACCCTAACAAGGACCACAGGGGATGAGGCAAACTTGCTGTTGAGATGGCTAATGAAAGCATGGCATGATGGCCACTTCTCAATAAAGTAGAAATGCTCAAGTTGTCCTGGCAGGTGTTCAGGTAGGAAGAAAGACCAAGGGAAGTGAGTATGCTGGATTTAATGAATTATGTAAAGCACCAAATGGGCTATTTGTAATCACTAACTGAGTATGTCAAGGATACTAAGACAGCTCCATGTTGGATAAAGGACTCTGTCAGCTTTGGTCTGAGGACTGCCGGAAGGCCTAGCTTAGCTCACACAGCAGTTTAGGAAGCTTCCATTCAAACTTTGCACTGAGATTGACAGCTCTTTTACCCATACTTGATGCCCACACCCCTATTTTCACTCATACAAGTCCTTCCTCTAATAATGTACTAGAGTTAAGTAGTTTTGAATCAATTAAAAAGCTGTCCTTGGAAGCTTAGATAAAATAACTTTACATCTGCCCTGCTATCTGATTAGTCAACTCTTACAGTGACTGGAGTGAATCTGGGGAACAAGTTCTCCGTCAATAAGATATTTAAATTACGGCCATAGCCACTTTGTAGAAACAATTGGGAGTTTCTGATAATTTCCTGTCCAAATTACCCTTACAATAAAAATACTCAATTATGTTTAATATGGTTTATATGTAGGTATATTTTATTTTAATTATTATCGTAGGTAAAGTGATTCTTTCTTGAATAGATAGATTACCTAATCAAAGTACCTTGACCTGTCTCTAAAAATACAGAACAAAACAGAACAAAACCTTGGGGCACCTGGGTGGCTCAGTCATTAAGTGGCTGCCTTCAGCTCAGGTCATGATCCCAGGATCCTGGGATCAAGCCCCGCATTGGGCTCCCTGCTCAGCGGGAAGCCTGCTTCTCCCTCTCCCGCTCCCTCTGCTTGTGTTCCCTCTCTCGCTGTGTCTCTCTGTCAAATAAATAATATCTTTAAAGAAAAAAAAAAAAAGACAGACCCAAATCAGTAACTATCATGTTTAGATATTAAGATATCTGGGAAAAAGAAGATTTGGAAAAAACACATCCCATAGTTTTCATTAAAATAAGAATACAATAATTCCCCCTTAGCTGTGGAGGATATATTCTAAGGCCCCCAGTGGATACCTGAAAACCGGGGTAGTATTGAACCATATATATAGTTTTCCTACACATACATACCTATGATAAAGTTTAATTATAAATAGAACAAATATAACAATATACTCTAATAAAAGTTGTATGAATGTGATCTCTTGCTCTCTCTCAAAATACCTTATCACTCTGTACTCACCCTTCTTTTTGAAGTGATGGGAGATGACAAAATGCCTGTGTGATGAGGTGAAATGAGGTGAATGACATAGACATTGTGACATAACTTTAGGCTACCAGTCACCTTCTGGCTGTGAGAAGGAGAATCATCTGCTCCTGGATGGTGGTTGAAAGTAGATCACTGAAAATGTTGAAAGGGGAACTCCAGAAAGCAAAACCACAGATATGGGGGGACTACTGTAAGTTAGATTTCAAAAAGGTCAAAATATTTTCTGTACTGATCGATACATGTCATTATACATTTGTCTGAATCCATGGAATGTACCATGCCAAGTGTACCCTAATGTAAACTGGGGAGTTTGGGTGATAATGAAATATCATGATAGGTTTGTCTCGTAGTAACTGTACTACTGTGATGGAAGATGTCCGTAAGGGGGGAGCTATGCGTGAGTGGGTGCAAAGGCTTTTGAGAAGTTTCTGTATTGTCCTCTCAATTTTGCTGCAAACCTAAAACTACTCTAAAAAATAAAGTATAGTAAAAAGAGAAAAGAAAAAAAACCCCTCAAGGTATTATATTTTCTCTAGCTTTTAATTTGCTGGAGATAGAATTTTTCTATTTTTCTAAATGGTATAGTTTTCCAGGTAGATTCTTGTTTTCCTTAGTGTTACCCTTATATGAACTAGCTGTATCCATGAAACCTAGGTTGTTAGCTTTCACTCCATGTGACTGTATGGATTTCAAATATATAATACACTTTTATTTATTTATTTTTATTTATTTATTTTTATTTTTTTTAATATTCTCTCCATTTTATTTATTTTTTCAGCGTAACAGTATTCATTCTTTTTGCACAACACCCAGTGCTCCATGCAAAACGTGCCCTCCCCATTACCCACCACCTGTTCCCCCAACCTCCCACCCCTGACCCTTCAAAACCCTCAGGTTGTTTTTCAGAGTCCATAGTCTCTTATGGTTCGCCTCCCCTCCCCAATGTCCATAGCCCGCTCCCCCTCTCCCAATCCCACCTCCCCCCAGCAACCCCCAGTTTGTTTTGTGAGATTAAGAGTCATTTATGGTTTGTCTCCCTCCCAATCCCATCTTGTTTCATTTATTCTTCTCCTATCCCCCTACCCCCCCATGTTGCTTCTCCATGTCCTCATATCAGGGAGATCATATGATAGTTGTCTTTCTCCGATTGACTTATTTCACTAAGCATGATACGCTCTAGTTCCATCCACGTCGTCGCAAATGGCAAGATTTCATTTCTTTTGATGGCTGCATAGTATTCCATTGTGTATATATACCACATCTTCTTTATCCATTCATCTGTTGATGGACATCTAGGTTCTTTCCATAGTCTGGCTATTGTAGACATTGCTGCTATAAACATTCGGGTACACGTGCCCCTTCGGATCACTATGTTTATATCTTTAGGGTAAATACCCAGTAGTGCAATTGCTGGGTCATAGGGTAGAGGACATGAACAGACATTTCTGCAAAGAAGACATCCAGATGGCCAACAGACACATGAAAAAGTGCTCCACGTCACTCGGCATCAGGGAAATACAAATCAAAACCACAATGAGATATCACCTCACACCAGTCAGAATGGCTAAAATTAACAAGTCAGGAAATGACAGATGCTGGAGAGGATGTGGAGAAAGGGGAACCCTCCTCCACTGTTGGTGGGAATGCAAGCTGGTCCAACCACTCTGGAAAACAGCATGGAGGTTCCTCAAAATGTTGAAAATATAATACACTTTTAAAGGAGATTCTGCAGCTTAATCTTGAAATTTGTTATACTTCCAAATGCTGGGACAGCAAATGAAAGGTAATTTTATGATCATCCTAAATTTGGCTTCACTCCATGGCATCTAGGTATAATAAAACCTTCATTTTTTTCTCTTCTGAATGAGTAGAAGGATTCAATTTTCATAAGCTATTTTCTTTTATATGCCTATATTAGTGAAATATACAGTTTCACTCATTTACTTCCACTGTCACTGATTTTTCAAAGTGGTATTGCAGACATTAATTTCTCCTCTTAATCTGCCTTTAAAATATCTGTTCTTAGCTCTTTTACAATATTACCACATATTAGTAATATATAAAAATATATATATACTAATACATACATATATCTCACTTCTGCAAATAGATATCACTATAAATATTATTTCAATAAAGGACAAAATAAGCTCAAGTTATCTAAGATGTGAATGAGTTATTATTTAATCTTGCCTCTGTTTTCTGGTTATGAAGAAAACAATAATTTTGTGATTTCCAAATACTGTCTGACATTTTAAACTTTTTTTTTTTTAATTTTATTTATTTGTTTGACAGAGAGAGAGACAGATCACAGGTAGGCAGGGAGGCACACAGAGAGAGGAGGAAGCAGGCTCTCCGAGGAGCAGAGAGCCAGATGTGGGGCTCGATTCCAGGACCCTGGGATCATGACCTGAGCCGAAGGCAGAGGCTTTAACCCACTGAGCCACCCAGGCGCCCCCTGTCTGACATTTTAACTCCCCAAATTTACCTCACAGATTTGTCCTTTTTTATTTCTTCTAAGTAAATTTACATGGCCATTTATATTTGTCCCCTTTCTCCACTTTTCACTTATGTAGCCCCTTATTTATATCAACTTAATTGCCACATGCCAATCACACTTTGAATTTGCCTAGCTTGGGACCTGTATTTTATGAGAAATTGCTGGAAACCCCTGGCCCGGTAAGTAGACACTGCTCACTCAATACCATCCTGACTCAATCAATACCATCCTGACTCAAGCTCACAGTCTCCAGTCTAATTTCTTTATGCAGAAGGAAGCTCAGATGGACCCTGGGACCATGACCCGAGCCGAAAGCAGAGGCTTTAACCCACTGAGCCACCCAGGTGCTCCTATTTCTAGTATTCTTAAAAAGACTCTTTGACATGTAAATTTTAAAAATATAGTTGACACAATGTTACATTAGTTTCAAGTGTGCATTTAGTGATTTGAAAAATTTATACATTGTTTTATGTTCACACATGACTTTAACTTGATTCTAGTAATTAAAACTTTAATTTTACATGTTATTTATTTATTTATTTATTTATTTGACAGACAAATCACAAGGAGGCAGAGAGGCAGGCAAAGAGAGAGAGGGGGAAGCAGGCTCCTTGCTGAGCAGAGAGCCCCATGCGGGGCTTGATCTCAGGACCCTGAGATCATGACCTGAGCTGAAGGCAGAGGCATTAACCCACTGAGCCACCCAGGCGCCCCTAATTTTACATGTCTTACAAAAATATATAATTACACTGGACTAGAACTTTCTCTAAACTTCATATGCTGATAACGATATTATTTCACCTCATTTAGTTTTCAGTGAGGCTCAATATCTTTTATAAATGTTGGTGCTTACTGTACTTCAGTGATGAAAATTTTATCAAATATTTCCATTTTGCAAATATTAATTAGCACCAGAGGGAATTCAGGGTACTAATCCAATGTACTGATCACAGCTAGTGTTAGGCTTAGTTACGTGCAGTCACCTCCAAGGTATATTTTGAAGAATGCTGACAAAAAGCCTCTAGTCTGAAAGCCCGTTGTTAGGAGAGTGAAGGGAGAATCATTTACTAATTAGAAATTGATCTTGGTTAACAAGAGTCTTTCTGGGGCGAAAATTCCCTTTGAGAGGTGTAAGCATATGACTTCCTTTTAAATGCCAACTTAATCAGAATAATAACTCATTTCGGTGACTGGGAGTTTGGCTAATAATTAGGAAGGAGGAAAATAAGCAGGAGAATAAACAGGACTTTACATTTCTTTTACTAAGAACAAATTGTCAATGATCAAGGAATGCTGGGACATCCTCCTTAAATTCTGGTTATACACTCTTTTCATGTAACATGTCCTCTCATGTAACTGTATGTTTCAATTAAGCTTTGATGGATCTCCTGTTGGAACAAGTAAAAGAACAGACATCTTGGTACAGTTAAACATTTCCCTTGCATACACAGCTTTGATTTCCCCTGATGTTCTCACACCTTACACTCTCTTTGAAGCTGCTTTGGAACACTTATAAGCATTCTACCATATAAGCACATAAACTCTTATAAGCATTCTACCAGTATTTTCTCAGACACCTTCCTTATGGGTCTGCAGGGAAGATTTTACATCTTGGCATTTAGCATAATTAGCTAAGAGTGATCGTCTACAGGCAGAGCCAGGGAAACAAAGTCCCCCTTTGTTGGCATTTCCATGCAACTCCCACATCTTTTTTTCAAAGAATTCTTTCTGTGTTACCAGCCTTGTTGCATGTGTACCCTGTCTCCCTTTCTTCAGCACTGGGCATGTTTGGTAGTGTAATTCAGTCATGTACACACTCACCTTTAAACTTCAAGGATCAAACAGTCTCTGCTGTTACAGGTCAGGGGATAGCAAACCTCAAGCTGTGTTACCTTTAGGAGACTTAGAAGCTCTGCATTGCTGCCCACTCTCTGAAATGCCCCTTTTCTTGACTTGCCAGTCTTCAGTTATGTACTTCTGTTGTCCCAACGTGACTCTGAGAGATGTGCTGCCTTACTGGTGTTCCTTTTGTTGTTAAACTAAAAAATTATTGCAAAGCAATGTAGCCAAAGCAAGTGACCAAATGGATTTAGTAAAATATGAGTCTGTCCTCTGTTTCTCAAACTTTGAAATTGTTGCCTAGTTTTTTGTTTTCAAAACTGTGGACTTGGCATCCTATATACACAGCTGTGTCACTCATGTTGGAGATGTCAAGAGATATTTGATATCTCAGATGAACATCAAGTATTGTATTGTGTGTAGCCAAATTCTCCCTTAGATCATTCAAATTTGGCTATGGTTGAAATGAGACTAAAACTATTCTTTCAGGTTTTTTTTTTTTTTAAGATTTTATTTATTTATTTGACAGAGAGAGATCATGAGTAAGCAGAGAGGCAGTCAGAGAGAGAGGAGGAAGCAGGCTCCCTGCAGAGCAGAGAGCCCGATGCGGGGCTTGATCCCAGGACCCTGAGATCATGACCCGAGCTGAAGGCAGCAGCTTAATCCACTGAGCCACCCAGGCGCCCCTATTCTTTCAGGTTTTATGGTTTCCCATTTCTAATGTGAATATGAACACATTGAACAATTTTGTGCTTTTGTGTTTCTGGTTCTTTTGTTTTCTATTCATCGTATTTCTAGGAATGACAACAAGCACAAAGGGAAGAAACTGACAATGTAAATTTTCAGTTATAAAATAATATGTGTAGATTGTGTTCAGTATAATTTCCAGTACAAAGCAGCATGGGTATCATAAATATTCATTAAAAAATTCAATTGATGTCTATTAAGTGCCTACTATGTGTTGTGACGGTCTCTAACCATTTTGCCATTGGAACAATAGCCACCACTTCAGTATCCTTAGTGCTGAAGTCATAGTTAATGACTTTAATAGAGTTGGTATCGAATTACAAAGATAAGAAACAGCTCTTGGGAGTAAAAGGCCACTCTTAGATAATGCTGTTTTCACTTGTTTGGTGCTATCTAGACAGTCGGCTAACCAACAAAATACCAGAATCAGGAATTGATGTCTAGAATCTATAACTATAATGAACCCTATGAGATTTATGGACTATGTAATTTAGAGTCTGTAATTCCAAAGCGGAAGATAATAGGGCATCAGGATCGATCAAGAAATAATGACCTCATTCCTTACTCTTCAGTTATAGAATATGCCACCAGCATGAACTCATTTTAAAGAACCACTTGAAGATTAAAAGACAGTTCCATCCACAGTAAATAGTTTGAGAGTTTTAAATAATTCTTATTGTAATAGGTCAAAGACACAATTCTTCTAGAAACTGTGATATAAATTATCCTTGTAATTTGTAGATAGTATTCAAAAGATAAGACCTATTGCTGTATGACTGAAAATAGAAAAAAAAAAACCACACAGTAGTAGTATATGAAATCCTGGCTGCTTTGCTTATGAACTCTGTGATCTTGGGAAGTTATTCACCCCTTTGGTATCAGTTTCCTCGTGTATATAACATATTTTATTGATGATGATGATAATAATCCTGTCTAGATGGGTTCTACTATTTGTTAGTCCTTTGAACGTTGGAAATTGATAGAATCACTCTGCTTTAGTTTTCTCATTTTTCTGGCTCAGAGTAAGTACTCAACAAAAGTTAACTGTTATTAGATGGTGCTGTTTAATATAATGGACCCTGTAAGGGAGAGTGACAGGGAACAGTTATTCGTTGAGTGTGTACTTCTTGCCATATCTAGAACAGGTTCTGCTTCAGTCAGGGTTTCTTGGTCGCTAATAACAGAAAGCATTGTAGCTAGTCTTGTTAGAAGGGTTTATTAAATTATATTGGTTTATGAAGTGATATTAGCTGAAATCACACTGCTGGATTGTCTTAGGGAGATCCTATTTGTCTTACTGCAGGGTACAGGCCCCAGGTCATTCTGTCAACACTGGGCATACTGAGTGGGAGGGGCATCTGACTGGGGGGAAAAGCCTGGGTCACATGTCTGCATCCGAGGTTTAAGAAGGATTAAGATTCTTACCATCTACTCTCAGAAGGAGAGGCCATAATGCTGGAAATCTCCCAGACTTTGGAAGGGTATTGAAAAGGCTCTGTGTAGTTGGAAAACATGATGATAAACACTACAGGACCTTTACATAAATTATCTATTTTAATCCTCACAACTACTTGGTGAAATGACACTATAAATGCCCCTTTCTAGACAATGTAACAGAGACTGAGGTATATAGTAGGGCCTTTCCAAAGCTCTCAGCTAGATCTGGAATATAAGTCTAGTCTTATCTGTCTTGAATCCTCATACTTTTTCTGGAATATAAGTCTAGTCTTATCTGTCTTGAATCCTCATACTTTTTCTGGAATATAAGTCTAGTCTTATCTGTCTTGAATCCTCATACTTTTTCTTTTCTTTCTTTTTTAAAAAAAATATTTATTTGATAGAGATGGCGAGAGAGGGAACACAAGCAGGGGGAGTCGGAGAGGGAGAAGCAGGGCTCCCGCTGAGCAGGGAGCCCGACGACACCATGCTGGACCCCAGGACCCCGAGATCATGACCTGAGCGGAAGGCAGACGCCGAACTATTAATGCACCCAGGCACCCCTCGTATTTTTTTCTTTAATATTATTTTGCTTCTTCAGAATGGTTAGGGATGATGCATTCTACCTTGGCACCATTAACCAGTAACCAAACAAAATAGACTAAAACACTAGTTTTTTAAACAAAGGTGATTGATATCCAATAGGAGTTTCCTTCAGAAAAGCAGTTTTGTATAGTCTAAGCCAAATAAATTCTTATTTTTTAATGACTAATTGATCTAAAATAATCAGAACTTAATATTACTAATTGGAGAATGGTGACTCTTCAGGCATAGTTTTAGGGTATTTTGGGTGATAGAATTTTTGATATAAAAAAAAAGCCTGCTAGTTTATAGGCTGTGGATGAGGATATGAGCAAGATTACGGAGTGCTCGTGGTAGGTTTAAAAACTATAGTCTTTCATATTTCTTTGTGCTCCTAGAAGCACTTTTTAAATACTTAAAGAATCTGCTCATTAATTCCCTTTTCTGAGCATTCAGTCAAATGTAGAGAACCATGGATCTAATTCAAACTCCTTCATAAGTGACCTAAGATGCTGCAAGAGCATCAGTTGATTTGGCCACTATTTAACTGCCTCAGGAATTTCTAAAAGGATTTAATTAAAGGATTGGTAGATCTGTCATTCTTATTGGTTAATCAATGTATTTTGGAGGAAGCTTTCAGTGGGTATCAGCCTTTGAGACAGAAAGACTTGGTTCAATTCCCTGTCCAACCACTCACTAACAGTATGACTATGGATGAAAAATTTCCCTCTAATTTAGAAAAGGACAAGTGATAGTTTATTTCTCTATTTCACAGGGATTGTTGTGGATATTTAAAATTTTTTTAAAAAATTTTTATTTATTTTAGTGAGGGAGAGAAAGAGAGGAGCCGGGCGAGGAACAGAGGGGGAGAAAGGACAAGCAGACTCCCTGCTGAGTGTGGAGCCCAGCACAGGGCTCCATCTCAGGACACTGAGATCATGGCCTGAGCTGAAACCAAGAGTTGGACATTTAACCAACTGAGCCACCCAGGCGCCCCTGTTGTGTATATTATAATAAAAAAAAAGAGAGAGGGGTACCTGGGTGGCTCAGTCAGTTAAGCATCTCACCCAATTTTGGCTCAGGTATTCATCTCAGAGTCATCATTTCAAGTTCCCTGTTGGGCTCTTGCTGGGCATGGAGTCAACTTAAAAAAAAAAAAATTGAGCCTTGCATGAGAAAGTACTTTAAAAGTTCCAAACTACTGTGCAAATCAGAAATTTTTTTTAAGGCCAGAATATTGAATGGTGAATGCCACAGTGTGACATTCAGAAAGAAGGAAATATAATCTTTTATTTGTTGTGTTTCCTCTCACCCAGTTTCTAAGATGCTATATGATAACCAGAAGCTGTCCAAATCCATGGCACGGTAGTCCAAGATATATGGAGTGAATGTTTCATTTTTTGCTTGTCTATTTAAAGGAAAACACCTTTCCCAAACCAAATAAAGCACAATCTTTGATAATTTTGTCCTTTTATTTATCGTCGTTGTTCTTGAGAGGGGTGAATTTGGTTTTTAATATTTTCTTCAGGAGGAAGTCCAAAAGGGGACTGAGAAAGTGAAGAGTAAGTTCAGGAGAAGGTGCCCAAAATGAAACTACTAATATAATGGGAGAAAAACATTTTCCTATTTATAATAAATAAGTTATATTTTTTAAACTTTATCTTGAGCTAGGTACTCCCCTAAGACTTTATCTAATTTCTGCGATGTCTTTCTAAGGGAGGCATTATTCCTGTTTACAAGAAGAGGAAACCAAGGTGAATAGACTTAAATTGTTTGCCCAAAGTTAAGTAGTAAGGGGTGGAGCTGTGATAAAAGCTCTGGCTCTCTCAACCAGTCTGGTAGTCTCCAATAAATATATAACCACCATCTGCCAACCTAAGAAGAGATGGTTATGCAATATCTTGCCAAAAGCTTAAGATTGGAAGCTGATACTGTTTATTCCTGGATATCTATTTTGCAGATCTATATCAGAGTTTTGGTACCAGATAAGACTCAGAGTAAAAAAAAAATTTAGGCAGCATTAGGTTGAGATGAGATACATGCTCATAGAAGAAGCAGTCTCTGCACATTTGGTCTTTGACAGTGCAGTTTTATTTTATTTTATTAAAGATTTTATTTTATTTATTTGTTTGACAGAGAGAGAGAGAGCACAAGCCAGGAGACAGAGGAAGAGGGAGAAGCAGGCTCTGTGCTGAGCAGGGAGTCCAATGCAGGACTCAATCCCAGGACCCTGGGATCATGACCTGAGCCAAAGGCAGCTGTTTAACTAACTGAGCCATTGAGGAGTCCTGACGATGCAATTTTATTTTGACAATTACTTATTGAGCATTTGCTATAGCAATCATCACAAAAATATCTCTTTTCCTCCCAATAGTATTTAGAACTTGGGAAGGGAGTCTTTTAAGAAAGTTTATGTCATATCTGCATCATTGTAAATAGTTTCTCTACATTTTTGGAGACCAAAGGAAAAGGGTTAGTCTAGAAAACTGGAAAATGAAGAAGAACTTGATTCAGATATACTACTTATGACTAAAGAACCTAGCAGGAATCCTGTGCAGCCCCAGCTCTGTGAACCCACTGACGGAAGGGAAGGTTAGCTTACATCAGGAGTTATACCACATGGCATCTAGCAGTGGCCTAAGAGACTTTGGCTTAAAGCTGAGTCAGAAACACTGAATTATTTGAACTATGCCATGATGGACAACAAAAGGCCTTTATTTGAAAAACTGCAAAAGTGGAGTGTCACTACAATAAATGGGAAGCCCTTATGCTGTAAAAATTCCCTTAGCATTCTCAAGGGACAGAGCACTACAGCTCAGAGGAAGGAAAAAACATACTAATGGAGTTTCCTCTTCACCTCTTAGGTCAGCATCACTCCTGCTATAGTCATGACTTTTGAACCATTAATTTTCCCTAGCAGATTGCTGTAGGCTTGCTTCTCTTTACTTTTGCCTCACATGCATTTTTTTTCCCCTTCAAGAAACTAGAAAGGGGTATTTCATGGTATTTCTTGTTAGCATTTACAAAAAGACTTTCAGTAATGTTCAGCTATCTGTGAAGCATTTCACCAGGTGATTCGTTCTAAGTAGCATTTGACGGTAATTTATGTATTTAAAATGTTCTAGAAGAGGATCAAATGACTGGCTGAGCTCTCTGTGATCTGAAGTATAAGGAAACATTCATTTCATGTTCCTTTTATTGCCAATGATGTCTAGTTGAACTACCACTCTATTTTTTCTTGTCTTCACCAAAATGGTTAGAAAAAGTAATCTACACATAGTCTGTCCTTTCTTCATTTCTCATTTCCTCAGATTCTGGTGTCAGGCTCTACCACTACATCAAAATTTCCCTTTAAAAGCTTGAATTGCTAAATGATTTTTTTCTTTGGCTTTATCCTGCTCCATCACCTTGTAATATTTCACAATATTGACAACCTTTTCCACTTTGAAACAGTTACCTCTAGCTTCTCTTTTCATACATGTTCATAATTCTCCTACGTCTTTACTTCTCCTTCCTTACTGAAGGAAAATCTCCAGATTATGGACGAATGGTTGGTTCTTTTTGTATCTGTGACAATTCAAGGAAGGGGGGAGAGATGAGAATCTAAAGATGTCCTGGTGTTTTCTTGGACCCTTCAGACTTTAGGAAAAATCCCATAGAGTTCATGGAGGCTCCCCAAGAATTCCTGCCCTGTTGAGCCTTTGGGGCGACAACTTAGATTAGCTTCTTTCCCATTTTGAGTGTTGTTGGGATTGCTAGGAACTTTCCCAGACTCTGGAGGTGGCAGGAACAACTCATCTCTAGTTCTTAGTCTTAGGAACAGTTTACCTTCTGATAGCATCCTTGATATAGTTTGAATGCCTCACTGGCATGGTCTGGTCTCCATCTCCATCTAATAAAAGCAAGCCTCTCTTTCTTTATTAAGACCTGGAAGGGAATTTTAGTTACTTGTTCACCTGCATGTTTCTGAGGGAATTATGAGGAAGAGTAAAATTATGTAATCAGACAGAATATAGGAAATGCTATACACTATACTGACAGCATAATCTTGAAACTGTTGATTATAGGAACGGACAAAAATTTGGAAAACTGTATTTTTAGTAGGCAGGGAATTTCATGGAATTATCACATTCAGCTTTTCTGTTATTTACTTCCATGTAAGACTGGCTATATAATTACAAATGCGAGGCAGATGCTATTCAACAAAAATTTCTTTCCTCCTTATATAACCCTGAATTTGTTGTAAAGCAGTGTGCCATTGTCTAATCCAATCATGACAGTGCTATTCTTTGCCATTAAGTCAGTCTCCCACACTGTCTTTCAGTTAGAAGGGTTCACTTGACCAAATTCTACCCAGTGCCACATAAAGGGAATTCTCCTGTGAGGTTGGTAAAAGAAATTTTTCTCCCTGTTAAAAAAGAGAGAGTAGCTTGGCTACCAGTTTGTTCCTGCCCATGACTGTGGTCATGATTCTTGGACTTGTGAGACTGTTAGACAATAAACACTGAACATGCTAACATGCCAATGATGGTTGGTAGGAAGGATGGAAAAAAATTCTGAGTCTGAGGGTATTGGTGAACTTTCAGACCCACCCCTGCCTAGCTATATCTAAACTTCTTATTAAGCAAAAACCAAATGTCTTATTATTCATTTATTGTAAGAAACATTCCGTGTGGGCATGAGGCAGCCTTGTCCTGGTCATGATCATCAATAATGTGTTCTTATAAAAATATTCATTTGAATTTCCTTGAATATATTCTGCTGTGTAATCTTTTAAAATATGTTCTCGTGACTTCTTAGTCAATTTTCTTTAATATTTTATAGGAATTTAGTTGTTCATCACAAATTTAGATAAGAATAGTAATGATTTCGGGGTGCCTGGGTGGCTCAGTGGGTTAAAGCCTCTGTCTTCGGCTCAGGTCATGATCCCGGGGTGCTGGGATCGAGCCCCGTGTCGGGCTCTCTGCTCAGCGGGAAGCCTGCTTCTCTTCCTCTCTCTCTCTGCCTGCCTCTGCCTACTTGTGATCTCTGTCAAATAAGTAAATAAAATCTTAAAAAAAATTAAAAAAAAAGAATAGTAATGATTTCATAGGTACATAATAACTGTTGGGGTTATATCATGTGAAGGATGTATCTGCCTATTAATAAATATTAGATTTCTTAAAATTTGTTCCAGAGTACCCTGATGTAGTAGGAGGAGTACTTTTATTTTCTCTTGATCTAGCTGATATGTAAGCTTTTCCCTGTTGGAAGAAGAAAGTAAAGGTGGGGTATTTCATATACCTTACAGATGCAAGACCTTAATTTTTTATTGAATGAAAAGTCAAAACAATGCATTTCCATGTCTTTCTATGTGTACTCCATTTTGTCTTCCTTTTATCTACTTTCAGTTATAACCATTGAACCTTATAGAACTTACAAGACAAACTTTGTTTTCTTCTTTTCTAGACTATAGAACACATGGAAGTGTTTCTATTTTGTAGATTTAATTTTATTGCTTCATTTTGTCCTGTGCTCTTTGTAAGTTGATAATATGATGTGTTAATTCACAATGTGTGTATTAACTGGCATAGTAACTCTTGTCAATATTTGAGCTCTCAGTGCTCCTTAATTTTAGAACTGCCACTTTTTAGTGATTATGGCAATGTTCTACTCCAGATTTCATGCTAATAATATTTTCTTCACCTTCTGGTACACTAGTTTCTTAGGTTTGTATCGATGCTAAACTGCCAATTAAAGTGGAAGAATAAAAAAGGCTAGTCACATTTAAGACTTAAGACCATCATTTATATTATCTATCTTACGAAACCATGTAGATTTTTTTTTCATTGTTACTATGTTGGGAGAACATTGATAAAGGTAACCAGAAGCATGAAAAAACTTTTTGCCTGTTTACTGGGAAAAATGTTCTATTGCCATACATCTCTTGTGAGGTTGCTATCACTATGGAGTGCCTTCACTTCAGATGCCTTCACTGCCAAGTGCCCTGTTGTTTCCTCTTCTAACTTACCCTATATACATCATGGGTTTGATACAGGAATTCAAAAGAGATCAGGGCATTTCTCGTCCCTACCTCTTCTATTTCTCTGTAAATGGTCTCTGATGCACAAATATGGAAATGTTAGAGAATTCTGAAGGAATATATTTTCCCACAATTTTAGTAATAACATTAGGACAAACATTGAGACTAAAGATTTTTCTTATCCGCACTCTTTATTCCACAACATTTTGACTTAAAGTTTCCCTGGTATACATCTTAAGGGTGAGGCTTTGTAGAGAAAGACAGTATGGTAAGCTTTTTTTTTTTTTTAAAGATTTTATTTATTTATTTGACAGACAGAGATCATAGGTAGGCAGAGAGTCAGCCAGAGAGAGAGGAGGGGAAGCAGGCTCTCTGCCAAGCAGAGAGCCTGATGCGGGGCTCGATCCCAGGACCCTGGGACCATGACCTGGGCCAAAGGCAGAGGCTTTAACCCACTGAGCCACCCAGGCACCCCAGTATGGTAAGCTTTAAATGGCTGATGGAAAGGAGCATGAGCATAGGTGAGACTTAAAGACCCGGAGAATAAGAGAAAGGGTGGAGGACTTTTATCATGTGTGGATTATTATTATGTAAATGTGAAAGCAGTTGTGATTCTTGGTGGCCCATTCTTAACACAATGGTTCCTTCTGTGTACTATTATTTATAGAATTTACCTCCTAGCATCTAGCCTTACCCTTTGATTTTTGTTATGTATATCGAAGAGCAGAGCATTAGGTCTACTCGGTTCTTCATTTTCATATAGGTGAAAGGCTCCCTTTGCTAGAGCGGCTTCACATTTTACAGATAAGTTTGAAAAGAGCTCAATGTCTCCCTTATACTCTTGTGAAAACATTTATAAAAATTTCAGATGATGATCTACATTTATTTTTTCTTAAAAGACTTAATTTATGGGGTGCCTGGGTGGCTCAGTGGGTTAAAGCCTCTGCCTTCAGCTCAGGTCATGGTCCCAGGGTCCTGGGATCGAGCCCCGCATGGGGCTCTCTGCTCGGCAGGGAGCCTGCTTCCTCCTCTCTCTCTGCCTACCTCTCTGTCTACTTGTGATCTCTCTCTGTCAAATAAATAAATAAAATCTTTAAAAAAAAAAAGACTTAATTTATTTGAGAGAGAGTGAGCATACAAGTGGTGGGGAGGACAGAGGGAGAAGCAGACTCCCCGCTGAGCAAGGAACCTGATGTGGTGCTCGATTCCAGGACCTGAGCCAAACACAGACTTAACTGACTGAGCCACCCAGGCACTCCCTAGATTTCTTAATATATTCTTTAATTTTTTGTTCTACACACAAAGCAAAAAGGTGTGTGTTAAATTTCAAAATCTTATTGATAATACTACAATCACATTGTGCTCAGCACATTACTTGGAGCTTCTTTTGGATTTTATACGTAGGGCTTCTGAGACTCCAGTGTCCTCGAATTATAGCTTTATATTATTCAATAAAAGAATATACATTCTTATTGTAACATGCCTACTATTTAATAATAGGCATAATATATTTGAGTTCGTATTCTTATTATATCTGAAGGATGAGAGGAAGGTTTGGCTACTTCTCAAGTAGTATATCACAGAAGAGTTTAAAATGATTGGGTTCACGTCTTGAAGATGCCTATCAACAACAAGATGACTCAGTGGGGCAACAAGAGAATAGGGTGAGCAGGAGACAGACTTGCACTACTGGTTTGGTTCCACCCTGTACAGGGGGCCTGTACTCTCTCTTCTCTGCTCTTTTCAATAAATAGCATTTAGGCTAAAAAAAAGAATGGATGGGTTCTTATTAGAGATATCTGTTCTGGAGATACATAGTTGTAGTAATCACTCTAGTTAGTATATCTAAATGTATCTAACCTTGTGATCTGGTGTACCTATGAGTTCACACACACACACACACACACACACACACAACAAAGATTTTATCAACTAATAATACTATTTATATGTAACACTTTCCAATATTGTCATATTATTTTCTGTTGATATAGGTAAGTATGTATTTCTTTCAAATAAGCTAGTCAAACAGATTAAATTGCTTTTACCCAGAATGCGTTGTGATGCACATTTGGAAAACACTGGTATAACCTCTCATAGTTCATGCCCTGGATTTTCTTGGATCCATAAAATTTTATGTTAATGTGTGGATTTGTTTTTCTGGAGACAAGTTTCTTAGGTTTTGATGATGAATTAGTTTCTTTCATCAGAATCATTTGCATGTACAGATGGGGAAACTAAGGCAAAGGGACCTTAAGCAATTTGCCCGGGGATGCACAGCTGATAAGGGGTGGAGCCAGGATCAGAGCCTGTGCTAAATCCTGTAATGCACACAACCTCTGAGTAGTATGTCTTGAGATAGAATTCACCCATGGGATCCTAAGAGGTCTTATGCTGGCGTAGATTTAGGTTCAGTGCCACGATGGTCAAATTAAGCTATTTAGTTATGAAAGATACAGTAGCTTATCATCAGTCCCCAGGAGTAACTAGTTCTTGAAATAGGTTAAGAATCAACATCACAGCAGAAATATCTCCAGTGGAGAAAGTAGATTTGCTGTTGCCTTTTTGAGGCTTCTCACACTGAGAAATGCCTACTGACAGATTTTAATGTTTGTTCAATTGGGGGCCGGGGGACTAGTTCACTTGTACCAGTTCGGTGTCAGTGAGCCTCCACAAGAAAAAGCACCTAGAAAAAAGGCTGCCTTTTTATTAAATGTTGGAGCAAAGGCTATACAGGTTTTTATTTTTCAAAGCTTCTACTTCTCTAGAATTTCTAATTCTTTCAAATCAGAAGAGAAAAAAAAAAGCTAGGAGGGAGAAGTATCAAAATAACGAAGAGGACAGAGCAGCACATTTTTTAGAACTTCAGATAAAAATTTTGTTCAGGGAAAACTTTCAGAGAAAAATAGGGAAAAAAACCTTCTTAGAACAAAACAAGTAGTTTAAAATGCAATTTCAAAGAACTATCAAAGTTTTAAAGGTACCACAGAAATGAATTTTCAACTCCATTTTCAAATTAGTCAGGTTAGCCACTTTTATATGAGGTTATATTTTCTTGAGACGAAGAAGGTCCTTAATGCTATTTAATCCAATATTTTATTATTTTTCCTAAATTGTGCAGAATAGCTAGAGACTACTGATTTTTTAAAAAATATTTTATTTCTTCATTTGACAGAGATCACAAGTAGGCAGAGAGGCAGGCAGAGAGAGAGGAGGAAGCAGGCTCCCCACTGAGCAGAGAGCCCAATGCGGGGCTTGATCCCAGGACCCTGGGATCATGACCTGAGCCGAAGGCAGAGGCTTTAACCTGCTGAGGCACCCAGGCGCCCCGAGACTACTGATTTGATGATGAATTATCACAGTCAGAGAGGCTCCCGTCTAAATAAAGAAAAGGCTATCAAGAATAATGGATTATAATTGTGGAAATTGGTATTTTCTTCTGTAAGTAGAATTCATATTCCTCAGTGTGTGAAAATCCATTTTGTTACTCAATATATGATGATGGCATTTTGATTGCTCTATAGAAAGGTTATATATGCTGACTACCCACTATCACCAGCACACATTCTTTTTTTTTTTTCCCCTGTAGGATTACTAGGTTTGTGTCATTTTGTCTTTTTACTTTTGTCACCTATGGCTGACTATAGTAAAAGTAGCAATCTGGTGTCTGGGAGAGATCACAACTATCTTTTATCTGGAGTCTCAATGTGTGACTGGCCCCTGATGACATTCTTCTAACCATCTCTCTGTGATGCCATGGGAAGTGCTTTGGAATTAGAGGGCAATTATTCCAAAAGGTGTGGACTGGCTGCATACCCAAGTGGGGGTGAGTTGGGACTGAAGAGGCTCTGTGCTTCACGCTAATGTTTGGGTTGGTTTTAGTCCCAATGATTACATGTCCTGGTGATTTTTGAAAAAAAGAAAAAAAATTGGGGAGTGGGGAATAGAATAGCAGTGGAAGTAGCATGAAATTCATAGTTTCACAGTCTTAGTAGCCTATCTTATTAAAATTGGGAATCTTTCCATAATAAGATATATTTTGTAAAGTCACTGACTATGTGTAAACAATATCACACAACCCTGTAGAACACATGTTGGCCTTGTGGAGTGGTGTTTACTGACGGGACACTGAAGAAGACAGGAGAGAGTGTTGTGTCCCTGGGCAATGCCCAGAGATCAGGCAGGGCTGGATGTCAGATTCCAGTGAGGAGGAATTCTTGGGATGGGGAACTTTTTAGCTGCATGATTATGGAACCACTGGTTGTCTTCTGATTGCTCGAGAGCTGGGATAGAATCCTGAGAGATTGTAGGGAATTCTTGACTTTCACCCTAATCTGTCAGTTTAACATTCATGGTTAAGGGAGCCCCCAATATTCCTCTGATGTAATATGGGCATTGGGGTCAAGTTCTGCCGTTGTGCCTGTATGACGTTGTAAGCTAGTAGCATGATTCATCACCTCAGCTTTCAAAGATGAAGACGGGGATTATCATACTGACTGTAGTGTCATCAGGGACTGTGCTCCAAGCTTTGAAATTGACCAGGACTGATTTCCATAGCTCTGCTCAGGGCTGAGTTTTGTAGGGGGATAGCACCTTTTTGGAAGGCATGTCGGCAAGGGATCAATCTCCCATGAATTAGCCCTTACTTACAGAACTCCAAAGACAGAGAAAAACTTAGAATGTTTGCACAAAAAGATCAAGTTATCTAAAAGGGATAGGATATTTGAATGGCTCCAGAATTCTCCTAGAGGCATTCAAAGTTGGAATCAATGAAGTCTTTGTTTACCCCCAACTCCCACCATTTGCAAAAATCCTAAGATGAGTTTTAAACATTCACAGACCATAGAGTTTAGGGAAGAAGGTAGGAACCACAATTTATGTTACCCATGTCATCTCTTGCTCAGTGGCGTAATTTTCTTCTTTTTCTCTGTCTCTCTTCTCTTAGTTTATTGTTTTCTCTGTGTCTTGTTCTCATCTATGTTCTTTTCTGTTTTTCTCTCTGCTTCTTCCAGTCTCTGTACATTTATTGCTCCTTTTCATACTAGTCACACAGAACAATGAAATTAAATTACTTCTCTTTATAAAGCTGAAGCGTTCTTCTACTTAAAAGTGTGCTATCATTGAGATTGTTTAGATAACTTATCAATATTGCATTTTTGGAGACTCTGAGACATACCTTGTCATCACTGTCCCCACTGTTTTCTCTCTTTGTTGTTGTTGTTTTTTTTAGTAAGTATTTTTATATTCTGTTAGGTAATTCTAAATCATTCAGATTTTTAAAAATTACATCTTTTATTGCCTTTTGCTTTTCTCTCAAACAACTGCAATTGACTGCCCATTAGGTTAAGTTAGTTTAGAGAGAAAACAAATGACTTGTGTTTGTTGTTGGTAATTAATGAGACAATGAATGAACATAAGCAATGACTCTAGTTTCCCTTTGTAGAAGGTGAGTAATGGTGGGCAATTCAAGTCCTGTTGTGGTCATAGGTGCTTATATCAGCAAGAAGATGCTACACTTAGAGCACTAGGAAACCCTGAAAACTGAGTCTATCTAACCAGATGATGTCTGGTTATTTAAGCCTTCGAATCCTGTTAGAAGGAATTGCTGAAGGGGCGGAGGGAAGCTCATCGGTGGGGCCACGAGCTGAGTGCCTTGTGTCACTCTACCCCATGTCCCCTGGGAAGGTCTGAGACTAGGGCCATAGAGCGGCCCTAACAGGGTCCTCCCTGATTTCGGGGAGGTGAGTTCCCAGAGAATGGGGCTCCGCGTGAGGGCAGACTGGGCAGGAGATGCCATGGACCCCACCCCCTGGGGAAGGGCCTGGCGGATGCCTCCTTAGCCGGAGCTTGGAACAGACTCACGGCCAGAAGGAATTGCTGATTGCCTCTGAACCATTCCACTGTGATATTTACTGAAATGTGGTGAAATAGTGACAGACTTTTTTCCTTTTTATTACTTATCCATCACAATTCCTTGTGCCTTGAACCCAAGAAAATATAATAATATTGATTGTGTGAGAACTTAGACTAAGCTCACTCTGAGGAAGTACATTTTCCTCTCTCCCTCCGATGCCCTTCAGGCAAATGACAGGGGAATATCTCATGCATGTTAAAAGCTGATATCTGCCAGGAGAATTAGTCAGCATATCCTAGATTTATTTCCAGTCTCAGTGTCCTATGAATGTAAAATGAGAGAAGCCTCTACACAATCAACACACTTGAGTGCTGGGGTGACTGAGATCTTTACTCTGCCCAGGGTAGGAATGACCTGAATGGACTGGAAGAAGGTCCATGTTATTGAGAGCAATCCTTCAAGTCTCTGACTTGGCTAAGATTCCATTCAAGAAGGAGTTAACTCAAATAAAATATCGGTAGAATGCACTTAATGAAAATGCCTTCCCCAAGATTTCTTAGTGCTCTAAACATTCTTCACCAGAAAATGAATATGACAGATGGCAGACATGAAACTAGCTCTAGCTGCCTCTGAGCTTTACATAATGTTTGATTTTTAACAGAATTATAGGCTCAAAGAATGTTAAAATATTTTCTTCGATTTAAAGATGTGATGGAGTCCTTTCATTTATTCATTCAAAAATATTTACAGCATGCCTACTATATTCTAGGCCTATGCTAAACCCTCAACTTGATGGTTGATCTTTCTTACGACACATCTTCTGTAATACAATAATATATTCCAAAGAATACCCTGGGACACAAAATAAGTCTGTGGAGTGTTAAAATGGAGGGAGGGAGAAGGCTTAGAGATGTTTTCAGACTTTGATCCCTCAGAGTAAGCAATTTTCTAGCAGGGACGCACATTGTCACTAAGAGGTGAAGCTGAAAGTCTGAAATGATTTTTAACTGGAGAGGATAATGAAAGATAATGGAACCAGTCTGAGACATAAAATATCTATGTTATCTAAGTATTAGTCTGACTATCTGATAAGCCATTGGACAGTGGATTTCCTAATCACCAAGGGACAGCTACAAGAGCAAAGGTGAGACAAGTGGGATTGATTGAGCACCTTTTTCAGTGCTTATTTAATCTGCCTAAGAAAACTATGTGTACTATTATCCATTTTTTAAAAAATTTATTTATTTGACAGAGAGAGAGAGATCACAAGTAGGCAGAGAGGCAGGCAGAGGGGGAGGGGAAGCAGGCTCTCCCTGAGCAGAGAGCCCTATTCCAGGCTCGATCCCAGGACCCTGACTGAGATCATGTCCTGAGCTGAAGGCAGAGGCTTAACCCACTGAGCCACCCAGACACCCCTATCCAATTTTTTTAAGAAGATTTTATTTATGTATTTGAGAGGAAGAGAGCATGAGTGGGAGGAGGGGCAGGGACAGAAGGAGAAGCAGCCTCCCCTCTGAGCACAGAGCCCAGTAAGGGGTTTGATTCCAGGACCCTGAGATCATGACCTCCTGCCGAAGGCAGACCCTTAACCTACTGAACCACTTAGGCATCCCTAATTGTCAAAAATGATAATTTCTGAGTGTTCCTACAAGCATTAAATGAGACATGAAAAATGCTTAGAGCAATTCCTGGCATAAAGTAAGAACTCAGTATAGGATATAGTTATCATGTGAAACAACACCGTTCTGGGCTGGGGTGGGGAGGGAACGGTGTAGTAGCAGGAAGATGAAAAGAGAAAAAGAAAGAGAAGACCAAACTGCATTATGAGGCTGGAGAGAAAGTTAGGGAGAGAATTCTGTTAGACTCTGCCGTAACTTATACCTAGCACCATCCTTAGGAAAAGAAGGTGAAAAGGGTAAAAATTTAAGTCTTTCCTCTTTTCATTTGTCTGTCCCTCTTGAACCCAAGTTTCAGGTCCCGGTACAGCCTGCTGGCTTTCCAGAACATGTCACGATCTATCCATATCCCTCTCTCCTCAGCTATCTTTACTTCATGTTTTTAAGACTATGGTTCCTAACCCCAAAATACTCTTGCCCTTGCTCCAATCTTTCCAGAGTAAACTCACCTCTGTTAATTTGAGACATGGATTTATAAGTTATTTTATCAATGAATTAGCATTATTGTGTATTTTCTTTCAAGGAGTACATTTACATTTTATAAGATGACTTATGGAGGGCAAACCTTAAATCAAAGAAGTGACCTTATGAATTACTGTTTTAACTTCTATGCCAGGATGGTATTAGAGACAAACTGGGGGAAGGTAGTTTTTCCCAGGGTTGTTCTGATTAAGTGTCCTGTCTTCTGGGACCCCCTCCCCCTCAACATCTTTAAATAGGTGAAATGTCAAATGCATTTAAAGGCAGTCTGGTTCATTTCTGAGGTGGTCTGACTTCGATGTTTTGGGAGGGGGAAACCAGAGAAATTCTTGTGTTTAGCATTCATTCATTTCTTTATATTTTTCATAGATTGTGCTCTGTTTCCAGTTATTCTGTTGCTTTCTTATGGAAGGAACTGAATTAGCCAACTGTCACTGCTTTAGGGGGAATGAATTTATAAAAGGTTGTATTTTAGTGAACTTTTATCACTGGATGAATTATTTTTTATCCCCCAAAGGGTCTCTTTATTAAATGGCCACTAGACAAATCCATAATGCTAATACCTTTTTGAATTAGTCTTTTTGGATGAGTGCTTTCCCTGTGGCTCAGGGCTTTGGATCTATCTCCTAGTGTTTATCTGCAATAAATTCTGGGTAGATTTTTGCAATGCTTTAGTTTTACATTAGTGTACTTAAGTCATATTCCTAGCTGGGATTTAAGGAGTTACACTAAAGAAATTACAAATATATACACGATTAAACACTTTCTGATTTATGTGGCTTCATGCTTTGAAGTTTCCCAGAATTCTTGTCAACTTACCTTGTGAAGAGAAGTGTTGGTCTGGTCTAAAATATTTTTCTTTATTGTCTTACTTGGACAAATGGAAAGGGATTTCACTCCTTTCCATATCTTTTGTTCCTGCCCACTGTACAGCTATTTAAAAGTTACCTCCTCATCTATTCTATCCAGAATTAAAACTGAGAATATCACTTCTGTTTTTATCCACAAAATGTGTGACAAACTAAAATTATATCCTTGTAGTCATTAAAATATTTTTGACTAACACATTAGGAATTTATAAAATAAGGTGTCAATTTTTATTAAATGCATTTTCTGTGAAAGCAAAAGCAGCTTCTTGTACTTGACCTGATAGTTTCCCAGTAAGAATTTTCTTAAAGACTAAGTCTATGATTTCTAGAAGTTATCTTCTAAACCTCATGGAGGAGCAAGCGATCCAGAAAATGTTGCTGGAAAATGCTTTGGTTTATTCTGAGATTTCTAGGAGTTTGTACACAAATTTGGCATAGGAGAACTCTGTTTTTCCCAGATTTTGAATAGTTATTAGCAGCTTCTGTAAAGAAAATCATCTCAATAACAGTGATCATGGTGGAATTTTCCTGAGGGCCATAATGAAATATATAAAATAGAGACAATATTTGTGAGTTCTTGATAATATTTTGCATAGTTAGGTGAATTTCCTTCTCCTTATATTGACTGAGAAGTCTTTTCTTAGGCAATTTTCAAGTTAAGATTTTGTTATCACTCTCTTCAGAGAGCGCTAGCTCAACTTCTGTATTCTCCACCCAGCACCTTTATAATTGGGTAAAGTTGTACTCCTGCTCCAACAACCACAGTATAGTAAGGCTTGAGGATAAAATACATTGGAGGAATGATGAAAGCTACCTCCCAGCTTTCTTAGAATGCTAATGCTGACCAAAGCTTAAAGAACTATTTTTAGAATCTATTAAAAGAAACCAATCAAAATCCTTTTCTGATGTTCAGATCAGAAAAAGAGAAAGAAAATGTTGCAGAGTTGAATTTGTACAATAGAAGCAATGATTAGAACATAACACACATTTTACTTGGATGACAAACACATTTTTCAATCTTTGATGAGGTTGTCATACTGATGAAAATACAGTTTAAACTGCCTTTTTTTTTCTTTTCACCTTTTGCATCCCTGCAATTTAGCTCCTAGTGACTTGATTGAAACTTAGGTCCCCACAGAGCTGCTGGCCAGACTTTTCAAGACAGCCATCAGCAAGAGCATTCATTGACTCTTTGCTTTGGTAGACATTTTGGATTTTGTTAAGTAATATCAAGGAAAGAGATAACAACATCCTACCCCTCCCAGGTACGTCTCCTCTAGGAGCTTGACTGACACATACACTGCCCTTCACATCTACAGTACCTGGACATATTGCTATTGGGAGATTATCAGCCAGGAAACCTTTGTTTTCCATTTATAGCACCCTAGGCTCTCTCAGTACAATTTCCAGATCTGACTTACAGTTTTACGTGATAATAAGTCAAATAATACATGAAAAACTAGAACGCTCTTAACCTCACTAGTGTATTATAGTTGTAAATGCTTATAATAGTTTAATTAGCCAATTATCTCTCCGTAAGTACTTGTATGGGTCTGAAACTGCTAAGCCTTTCACATATTTAACTTCACTTAATACTTATGACACTGCACAGGTATTTTTACATGCATGGATGAAATTGGAACATTCAGAAACGTTAACTTGCCTACCTGAGATCACATAGAAGGTAAATTAGCAGGGCCATATTTTTCTGACTGTAAAGTTTGTGCTCTAACTCAGTTTATTCCCACAACATTTACATGAGGGCTCCAGCTGCCCCAGCAACAACCCCCAACCTCTATCCCTGAGGGTGAGAGACCCGAGGGGTTTAGTAGTGGCAGTATATTGGTTGGGAAATTTGGCTCTAACCTAATATGTACGTTGTTCCCCCAAGCAGGGCCATCGTAGTTACTTCTTATAACCAGTTTATATTCCTGCTTTCATACTAATGCATATGAAAAATTGATGTCATTGTTAAGGTTGGAGAAAATAACCTAGGATTTCGGAATTTCTCATTGCCCTTTAGCTGCTTCCCCTGTGGCATTCTTCCTGCTCTTTCTCTCCAAAATTTTTATCTATTCTTCTTCATCCACTAGAACTATCACGTTTATAGTATATTCATTCCACCAAAGAATTAGGAGGGAGTTGCTTGAATCAATTGATTTTAAGTTATAACTGTCTGATATCTCATACCTATTAGGGATACTTATTAAGCAAGTTAACTTCTGCATATTGTAAATTCAGCCAATATGGGGGTGACAGTTTGGGACTGAGCACTCAGCATTCTGCATATTAAGAGGTCTAGGGACAGATAGGGAAAATAAATGTTACTAGACCTAAGTAAATCATTGAGCAGTAGGTGACACTCAGATGGAGAACTGATGAGATTAGATACTCCTTAGGTATTTAGAAAGGCTCAGAGGTTTTTTAGTCCTATCTAATTTTCCTCTTTCCCTCCAACAACTAACCTCTGAAATACTTTCTGAGAGTACATGCAAGTATTAATAATTTACAGTCATTAAAGTCATAAATTATGCCTGACTGCATTGCAGCACAAAAACAGTCATGCCCATTTTAAAGAACTGTTTTAATTTACCTGCCTGGAAGATCACTCTGGTGGTAGCTCCACACCCTCTCCCAGGGTGCTCAGGCTTCCTGTCTTATGATGTATATACAAAGTAATTATTTGCTTGGAATCTCCAGTCAGAGAGGACATAATGCCCCCAGGTCATCATTGAATCATGCTTAGCTACTGGGAAATCATAGAAGCATCTGGTAGAGTTATGAGAGCATGGGCTTTGAAGACAGCTGGAACTGGATTTAATCCCTCTTTTGCCACTTTTTAGGCAAATTATGATCCTGAACACACTTCTTAAACTTGTTGTTCTCTCTTATGGAGATAATATACTACTGTCAGGAATGAAAGTGAGAGCTTATATAGCACAATAAATATTAATTCCCCTTCAGTCTGTTTAGACGCAGGGCTGTAGGGCTGCTCAGAACTGGCTTTTGCTTACACAAAAACTTCTTATGCATTCATTCATTCATTTGTTCACTCGTTTGTTTATTTGTTGATTTAAAAAAAATGTTTGAGTACTGAGTGCCAGGTAGAGACTTAATTAAGAGCCTTAATGGAATCCATGGCTAATGCTATTTCAGTATTGCTTCTTATTCATGGGCATTTTCTCTGTGCTTCTTGTATAGTAAATAACTAGCCGATCTGGCATTGAGTTTGAATGTTCTCTGTAAGATAGTTTTTCTTTCCTGTCGAAAGCAAATCCCGTCTTCAGGCTTATTGATGAGATAATAAATAAGGGAGGCCTTCCCTTAACTAAGAAAGAAATGGTTGCATGTGTTCTCTTCCTTACCAAAACCTTCAGAGCAGAATTTCCCTGTCTTGTAAGCATGTAATAATTATTCACCTATTTTTTTTTTTTTTTTAATGGATGTATTTTAGGGAGAGGCAGGAGATTTTGGCAATGAAGACACCAAGTCATGATCCCCTGATCTGTTCTTCCACAGCCCTGGGTTGATTTTCTAATTGCAGAGAGCCTTTTTATTAATTTTTTAAAGAGATTTTATTTATTTGAGAGATTTTATTTATTTTATTTATTTGAGACAGAGCATGAGTTGGGGCAGGGGTAGAGGGAGAGGGAGAAGTAGGCTCCCTACTGGGCAAGAAGCCCAATGTGGGACTTGTTCGCAGAACCCTGGGATCATGATAAGAGCAGAAGTCAGACACTTAAACGACTGAGCCACCTAGGCATTCTTCCCTAAGAGCCATTTTCCTAATGGAGTAAATGGAGATTCAGAGAAGTTAGTTGGCTTTAAGTGTGAAACTAGGGTCAAGGTAGAATCAGATTAGCCGTATCTATTATCCTGAAGGTGGGAACTACTCCTAGTGTTTTAAGGGTAATTAAGTCAGAACTATTTTGGTAATTACTTTCAGGATGCATAGCATATTTGTATGTAGATCACAAATGATTATCTATGCAACTCCATTGTATGTCTCACTCTTCATTCCCCATCCTGCACCAGGATGTATGAAAAACATACAGCCCCAGACCTGTGGATAAAGAAATCATTTACATTAAAAAAATAACTGCTGACAGCTTATCATCCAGGCTGATTACACAACTGGATAACACAATAAGTAATTGAAAGGGCTGGAGGGATTAAGTGGTTGGGGGTGGGGGAGGCATCTATAACTACGGGGGGTGGGGGGGGGTGGGGAATGTAACTCACAGCAATGTGGGTTTCCTAAAGCTGGTAGAGGGTATCTCCACATCTGTGGCTGAAGATCTCTAAGTAATCAAAGTTTATCTTTGAGGTAAGGAACAGTAACAAAGGCAGAATTGTCTTGTAAAGTTCCGAGGCTGCAAACTGAGATTCTCAGGGTTCATTCCTTCACAATTACTTGTTGAGCACCTACTTTTCCCTAGCAATACTAAGTCTTTGTGGTACAAAAATAATGGGACACAAATTCTCTCCTAGAAGGATTCACAATGGTAGGTTAGGAAATAGGTCAAGACAGATAAACGTTGGATTCGGATAAGTACTCTTAAGTGAATTATGTAGAACGTATTGAAGAAACAGCAGATTCTGTGCTCAACTTTTCTCCATTGGCATGGAAGATCTTGAACTAAATTGAACTAATTTGAACTAAATAAAAAAGCTGTGTTGTGGTTGTCCCAGGGTAAAAGTGGTGAAGGAAAGTCTAGCCAGAGGAAAGAGCATGTGCAGAGAGTTATGAGAGAGTATGTATGGGAAATAGCAAGTAGTTGAGACTGTGGAACTCAAGGGTACTCGGGGGTTGGGTAGATGTAGGGTGAGGCTGGAGGATTAGGCAACAAGACAGGCACATAGTTTCAGGATCCTTATTCAAAAGTGAACAGAGCTTTTGCACTCCTCAAATACAGAATGTTCATTAACAACTTGTAATTTCAGATTTTTTTCCCTAAGCAAAATAATTTGAAAGTACAGATATTACACTAATTGTGTTTAGCTACAAGAGATCTTTTTCTGTTTTAAATTCATTTTAATTGAATCCAATTATAATTTGTGGTGTAACCTCAAAGAATTTTGAAAAAATGTTTAACTAGGAATAAAAATAAGAAAAAGTTTCTACTGCCCTGGACTTGATGATCTGTAGGAATAGGCAAAAGTAAACTCTAATCCAAGAAAGGTTAGGAAAAGTGCCATTTGAAAATGCTAACAGATTACAGAGCAGAGGCAGGACTAATTTGCCACATGAGTGGGGGTGAGTGTGCTCTTGGAGGACATGAGGTCAGAGTTTTGAAACCTGAGGAGGTTTTCAAGACCCATATAGGTGATAGAATAGGAGAAATCATCTGGGCTAAGAGATACTCATGAACAAAGCTAGGATGAATGTGGAAAAGTGCAGTGTAGATTCAGATATGTGGAGTATGGTGGCACTGGACAGGAAGTAGGTGTTGGGGTTGTGAGAGATAAGTGAGAAATTTGAAGAGCCATATATTCTAATGTATAGTTCATTCATTCAACTCATTCATTGCTTTACAAATACTTACTGAGCTCCCAGTTTGTTTGGTGCATTCTAAACTTCGATGCAAAGGAGATAAGAAAGACCTATTCCCTGCCCTCTAAAAGCAGTAACAGTGGGAAGACACAGAAAGTTTCTGAGTAGAAGGACACAGTATAATCCCTTCAGCTGCTCTTCCTAGTTGAAGTCATCCATGGTCCGGACTCTCCTGAAGACTTCTGTCAACATTTTTGTCTATTGCAATATTCAGATGCTCCTTCCAACATGGTATATACTATCTCAGGTCCTTGTCTTCCTCATGGGACAGTTCTTCTAGTTGTTCAGAGTAAAAATCTTGGACTGATCCTTCACTTCTTTATTTCATATATTACATCCAATCTTCAGCAAGTTCTGTAAGCTTTATATTAGTATATCCTGAATCCAGCATTTTCATTCTCCTGCCTCTACCTTCCTAGTCTCTTGCGTGGATCACTGAGGTTCCTGCTGCAACTGGCCTCTTCCAGTCTTTTCTCAATTTCACAGTCAAAGGGATTCTTACAAAATACTAAGTCAAAAGATTTCACTTTGTTCTCACTACCCTCTCAAGGCTTCCAAGCACATGTAGAATAGGATGCATCTTTAACAAGGCCTTTAAAAGCCCACCTAGACTGCCTTCTACCTCTGATTTCTATGCCCATCTCCTAATACTCTTCTTGCATACTGAACTCTACTATATTGGCTTCTTTGCTGTTCTCTGAATATAACCAGTATGTTCTTACATCAAGATATTTGAACTTTCTTTCTGGAATTCTGTTCCATATATGCATTTGGCTTTTTCTTGTACTTCCTTTAATGTTTTACTTAAACTTTACCTTCTTTGGGCACCTGGGTAGCTCAGTCAGTTTAAGTGTCTGCCTTCAGCTCAGGTCAGGCTCTCAGCGCAGGTTCTGGAATTGAGCCCCACATCAGGCTCCCTGCTCAGTGGGAAATGTGCTTCTCCCTCTCCCTCTGTCCTTCCCTCCTCCCCTGCTGGTGTATGCATTCTCTGTTTCTCTCTTTCAAATAAATAAATAAAAATCTTTAAAAAAATAACCTTACCTTCTCAAGGAGGACTTCCTAGACTACCCGTCTAAAGTAATAGTCACTATCCTTGTCTATCCCCTTGTTTTGTATTTCTTCAAGGTCCTTATGATATTATCTTATGCATGTATTTGCTGATTTGTCTGTCACCTTCAAGAGAATTAAGCTTCTTGAGGATAGGGATCTTGGCTTCTTGCTCACAATTTTACCCCAGTATCTAGAACACTCTGTATATTGTATAGGATTGAAGTGTAGTTGGTAAGTGAAGTAAATTTTTGTAGGGTTAGTACTTAAGAAGCATAACATAGTTGGAATACACTTCAAGGAGGAATAGGGTTGAAGGAGGACTTCTTTAAAGGAGATTTGATGATGTTTAAAGATTGAAGGAAAGCTGTGTTATGGAAGATCATATACTATGAGTGATTCATCTGCAAGTTTCCTGGAGGAATATGATGGGATTGGGGGTGAAGAAAAAAGGTGAGGTGTTAGTTTAGGACATACTTCTGAACTGGTTTGCCTCAGCACAATAATAGGCTGCCAGTGGCTTAGCATTTTGCTGAGACACTGATCCCTTCAGACTTTGGTGTAGCTAGCTTGGGCCTGGGTGATAGAGGTCACCTCCAGCCGCAGACAGCCTCTCCTGTTTACCCAGTGAGCCACACAACATCGTTTGCTACATGTACCATGATGTAAAAGAACCTGAGAAGTTGTGGATTAAAGAGTAGGAACATTGCCTTTAAGTCTTACAGGATGAAAGCAATTTAAGAAATGTGGTGAAAGTTTTAAAATACACGTACCCAGATCTTTGGTGGAAATAAAGAGGACTCGTTAGTCCAGTCCTGTCTCAGTATCTTCCTTTCTCCCTTCTTCCCTTCCTTCATGGATTTTTGATTGAATGTTTGCTATCTGCCACTTTCTGCAGTAGTTACTGGAGGTACACATCCTCAGGTCGTAGCTAAGTCCTCACCTCCTTTAGGTCTTTGAACTAGCGGAGCTGGGTTCAGGGCCTGCTTGCTCATGCTCTTACCACCTCATGCTCTTGCCATATCTGCATATTCATAGTAGTTTCTCCCACATTGTGTGGAAATGAAATGATCAATTAATGTGCCTTCTTCTTCCATTTGTCCATAGCATCCCCCAGGGCCAGTGCTTTGTCTCATTTATCTTTATAGCCTAATCATCTACCTTGGACCCTGGCACAAAGTACAAGCTCATTAAATAGTTGTTGAGCTGAAACTGTTCTAAGGTGATAAGACAGTCTTTGCTATGAATTCACCAGTTGGCTGACTGGAGACAAGGGTATACATTAATAATTATGCTACAATGTGATGAGCGCTATAACAGTTATAAAAAAGTATAGCTGGAGTCCAGTGGTGGACTGGACTCACAGCATGATGAAAGGAGTGGAGCAGTCACTATGCCTTTTCCCTGGTGATTTTGAGCAGAATTTAAATTCATTGAGGAAAGGAAGAATATTGACTGCAGTGACATTAGATTGTTTGTAAAGTTACAAAGCTCATAGAAACCTCTGTTAGGAAGTTGATGTATTAATAGTGAAATATTAACCTCAAACCAGGAGTTGGCAAGCCTGGTTCTCATTGAGCAAATTGCTGAATTAATTGACACCTATAACATTTCCTTTTTGTGAAAAAGGGGTTTTATAAAGGTTGGCTTTTTAAATGTTCTTCTTACATATCCTGCAAAGGCTGTTTTTCTAAGTAGTAAAAGTCAGATAACTAAATAAGACAGGCAATGGGGTTTAATAACAATTAACCCCCTTGTGGTTAGGGATGTTAATTGTTGTGTATTTTCTTTGTTGAAACTATTGCAGTTGTTATAAGTGCTTCATAATAACTTACGCTGCTATGTCTTCATACCAGGCATATTGATTTATCTGAGCTGACACAATACTTGACGGAAGGCGTTCACAGAATATATTGTGGAGGCATCTTTGTTTGATAAAAACACATGAATTTGGGAGTTGGATCTACCAATGTTAGAATTTTATCTTTGCCTCAAATAAGCTGGGTAGTCATGTACAAGTGACAGAAAATCTCTTAGGCTTGTTTCCTTTACTGTAGAGTCATGATACTTGTAACATTTAATATGCAGGGTTGTTTTGAAAGTTAAACAAGATAACATATCGGGAACTAACAGAATTTCTAGGTAAGAATATGTTAGCTTAATAAGTGTACATTCATTTTTCTTTTCTTATAGCTAAACTTTCCCACTCAGAATTCTCCTAGATAAATATTTCAAGTTCTTTTACAGTTTGCACTTTAGAATCTGTTGCCTTTATGCTCAACACCCCATGTTTCTGTAGTGATAATACTATAAGAGCTAATGGAAATACTATAAAAACCAATATACATATCATGTCAAATATGTACCCAGTGAGTGATTGACCGCAACAATGTCATTTCTTTCTTAGTTATTTGGATCCATTCTACAGATGAGAAGATGAGATATAGAGTAGCTAAGTAATTTGTTGAAGGTAAAACCAGCAAACTTCAGGTCAGCATTCATATCCTCAGAATTCAGCTTCAAAGCTGTGTTCCTAACAGCTGCCTCTAATGTAATATTCAATTTCTGTCTCTTTTTCCCACCATGTTAATCTGTATTCTTCAGATAAAGAGAATTAGGTAGAGAGAAAAAAAAAAAAAAAGAATCCATTTTGCATCATCTTTATAGTTTGAGGCCAGAGTCAAAGAGAAGATCAGAAAGGAAAGGACATCATTCCTAGGAGGCCAATGGTTTTAGTGTCCAATGGAGGTGAGAGGGTCATGGGAAATCTCAGCTAAAGGTGGGATCATGATGTAATCTCAAAAGCTCTTCATGGTAAAGTGACTGGGCTGGTGACTGGCCTCAGATCTTGGGTATTAAGCCTCTGGAAGCTTACTGACCACTAGAATCATTGCTCTCTTGTCAGATTAAATCACTGAGTCTGGGTATGACAATACCCATGCTGGGTTATCTGTACCTAAGGGGGATTCTTGGATGCAGAGTAGAGGACTCTTCTTTGTTTGCCTAGTCATTTGGCTAAGGCTTTGAGGCCAGGGACTCTTCTGGACAAATTAGGTTTTACATACTGAAATGTTTTATTCAAATGCTGTTTGTTTTTTCTCAATTAAAAAAGGAATCAACGTTCAAAGAGGAGAAACTATTATCCTTGACCCTTTACACCAGTGAGGCATCAGGAAGTCTACTGGGCAGTCTGTGGTGTTGTGGTACCTCTTACCTTCCAACCCATGTAACATAGTCAATTTAGGTGATTGTCCTCAGGCAGATGTGTTCTTGGGGATCCTTGCATTATAAATTCAGGCCTCAGTGGCACACAGAATAAAGGGCATTCAAGCACACTGCCTTCATCTTCAACTCCAGTCTCAGAAATTTTTCCCCTTCATTGATGTGTGATTAGATGTTATTCATGTTTTCAGGTTGTGGCTTGAATTTTGAGTCTGTACAGCATGAATGAGTACATTATATACATGTGAAGTTAAGGACCTTTGAATTGACTGCATGGAAATTTATGCAAAATAGACAAACTAGCAAACTACTAATTTTTTTCTCCATTTCATTTTTACCATCTTAAACCCCACTCCCTAATCTCCTTTCAGCAGTAAGTCTTGCTTATGAATAGGACTGGGACTCCTAGAGCCTTTGGCTTTTGTATCTACTGTTAGAAAAATTTTGAATTGGATGAAATTGAAACTGGGATTTTTTTTTTAAACATCATTTTGCCTCTGCTCTATTAGTTCTTCTCCCTCTGTTCCCCAAGGGCAACTATGTGCTAGCACTTAGCACAATTCTAAGAGAGAAGAGTATAATTTCCATTTATAGATGAAAAACTAGAACTTTGGAAATATTAAAGGACTGCCCAAAATCACATAGGTAGTAAGAGTTGAAGCCAGGAATCTGACAAATTGCAACATCCACTCATGATAAAAATCCTCAAGGATTTTCCTCAAGAGGAAACATACCTCAACATAATAAAAACCTTATGTGAAAACCCAGAGCTAACATCATACTCAGTGGTAAAAAAACTCAGGTCAGGAACAAGATAAGGATGTCCCCTCTTTCAGGTTTTATTCAGCATAGTACTTGAAGTCCTAGCCACAGAAATCAGACAAGAAAAAACAATAAAAGGCACTCAAATTGGTCAGGAAGAAGTAAAACTTTCACTATTTGTAAATGACATGTTACTGTATATATAAAACACTAAAGACTCTACCAAAAAACTACTAAAACTGACAAATGAATTCAGTAAGGTTGCAGGATACAAAATCAATGTCCAGAAATCTGTTGCATTTCTGTAACTAATAAGCAGCAGAAAAGGAAATTAAGAAAAAAATTCCATTTACAATTGCATCAAAAGAGTAAAATACCTAGAAATAAACTTAACCAAAGAGGTGAAAGATCTGTACTCTGAAAACCTAAAACATTGATGAAAGAAACTGAAGACAACACAAATAAATTCCATGTTCATGGATGGAGAACAAATATTGTTAAAATGCCCATATTACCCAAAGCAAACTTAAAGTAGATTTAATGCAATCCCTATCAAAATTCCAACAGCATTTTTCACAGAACTAGAACAATCTTAAATTTCTATGGAATCACAAAAGGCCCTGAATAGCCAAAGCAATCTTGAAAAAGAAAAAGCTGTAGGTATCATAATTCCAGATTTCAACTTATACTACAAAGCTATAGTAATCAAAATAATATGGTACTGGCACAAAAATAGACACATAGATCAATGGAATAGGATAGAAAGCCCAGAAACAAGTCCATAATTATATGGTCAATGAATCTTTGACAAAAATAGGCAAGAATATGCAATGAGAAAATACAGTCTCTTCAACAAATGGTTTTGAGCAAACTGGGCAGTTACATACAAAAGAATGAAACTGGACCACTTTCTTACATAATACACAAAAATAAACTCAGAATGGATTGGGGCCTACATGTGACACCTGAAACAAAAATTGGGACTACATCAAAGTAAAAAGCTTCTGCATAGCAAAGGAAACATAAAACTGAATGGGGAAAGATATTTGCAAATGACATCTGATAAAGGATTAATATCTAAAATATATAAAGAACTTATATAACTCAACACCGAAAGAACAAATAATCCAATTAATAAATGGAGAGAAGACATGAACAGACATTTCTCTGAAGAACATACACAGATGGCCAATAGACACAGGAAAAAATGCTGAATATCATTCATCTTCAGGGAAATGCAAATCAAAACCACAATGAGATATTACCTCATACCTGTTGGAATGACTAAAATCAAAAAGCAGAAGAAAGAACAATTGTTGGTGAGAATGTATAGGGAAATGACTCCTGTGGGCTGTTGGTGGGAATGCAAACTGGTGAGCCACTGTGGAAGACAGTATGGAGATTCCTCAAAAAATTAAAAATAGAACCACCCTATGATCCAGTAATTGCACTATTGGTTATTTGCCCAAGGAATATGAAAACATTAATTTGAAGGCATATATCCATCTCTATGTTTATTGCAATGGTATAATAGCCAAATTACGGAAGCAGCCCAGTGTTTATCAACTGATGAATGGATAAGAAAGAAGTAGTATATAAATATATATATATATATATATACACACACACACACACACACACACATACATATACACACACACATATACAGATATACATATATATAACAGAATATTATCCAGCCATTAAAAAAGAATGAAATCTGGCCATTTGCAACCACATGGGGACCTAGAGAGTATAATGATATGCAAAATAAGTCAGAGGAAGAGGAATACCATATAACTTCACTCATATGTAGAATTTAAGAAACAAAACAAATGAACAAATGAATAAAGGAGAGAAAAAGAAAGGAATCAAAAGCAGACTTTTTACTACAGAGAACAAACAGATGGTTACCAGAGGGGAGGTGAAGGGAGAAGGTGGACGAAATCAGTAAAGGGGATTAAGAATACATTTACCTTGATTAACACCAAGGAATATACAAAATTGTTGAATCAGTATATTGTACACAGAAACTAGTATAAAACTGTAGGTTAACCATACTGGAATAAATAAAATAAAATAAGCAATATAGTTTAGTTAGTAAAAAGAGCAAATAGTAAGATGTTTAATATTGATAGATCAATAATTAAATTAAATGTGAATAGAACAAATACTTCCATGAAAAGCCAAAAGAAAAAAAAAAAGTGTTGAAGCCAGAAGTCCAAGCATCATGTACACAAAACTCCCAAATAATGAGTGGGTTTTTGCTGGCTGTGTTTTTCTTTAGTTTTGCTAACACAGAAAGTTTGTTGCTATAAGATATTTTTTAAAACTATCAAATGGGAGGAGTCAAGATGGTGGAGAAGTAGCAGGCTGAGACGACATCAGGTAACAGGAGATCAGATAGATAGCTTATCAAACCATTGAGAACACCTACAAATCCAACAAGAGATCGAAGAGAAGAAGAGCAACAATCCTAGAAACAGAAAATCGACCACTTTCTGAAAGGTAGGACCGGCGGAGAAGTGAATCCAAAGCAACAGGGAAGATAGACCCCCAGAGGGGGAGGAGCCGACTCCCAGCAAGTGGCGGAGCAGCGGAGCACAAAATCAGGACTTTTAAAAAAGTCTGCTCCACTGAGGGGATATCACTCCAGAGGCTAAACTGGGTGAAGCCCACACAGGGTCAGCATGGCCCCAGGTCCCGTGGGGTCACAGAAGGATCAGGGGTGTCTGAGTGTCCCAGAGCTCACAGGTATTAGAGCGGGGAAGCCAGCTACAGAGACAGAGCTGAGAAGTGAGTTCTCAACTGGGGTTACCTTAAACTGGCCACAGGCTGGGTGAGCTCAGAGCGCAGCCGGAGGCCAGGGAGATGGGAGTGATTGAGCGCTTTTCTCTGAGGGTGTACTGGGGAGTGGGGCCCTGAACTCTCTGCTCCTCTGGGCCTGAGATTGGGAGGCCGCCATTTTCATTCCTGTCCTCCAGAACTCTACGGAAAGTGTTCAGGGAACAAAAGCTCCTGAAAGCGAACCTGAGCGGATTACATAGCCTGGCCCATGGTAAGGCAGTGCAATTCTGCCTCGAGCAAAGACAGTTGAGAATCACTACAACAGGCCCCTCACCCAGAAGATCAATAAGAAATCCTGCCTGGGTGGCTCAGTGGGTTAAGCCGCTGCCTTCGGCTCGGGTCATGATCTCAGGGTCCTGGGATCGAGCCCTGCATCGGGCTCTCTGCTCAGCAGGAAGCCTGCTTCCTCCTCTCTCTCTCTCTGCCTGCCTCTCTGCCTACTTGTGATCTCTCTCTGTGTGTCAAATAAATTAAAAAAAATCTTTAAAAAAAAAAAAAAGAAATCCTGCCAAGACCAAGTTCACTTACCAAGGAGAACAGCGGAATTCCAGAGGAAGAGAAAGCAAAGCATGGAATTCATGGCTTTCTCCCCATGATTCTTTAGTCTTGCAGTTAATTAACTTTTTTATTTTATTTTTTTTCTTCTGCTAAATTTTTTTAAACTTTTACCCTTTCCTCTTTTAACGTTTTTAAACTGGTTTATCTTAACAATACCTTTCATAAAAAATGATAATAATAATCTTCTTTGAACCTTCATTATTATACTCATATTTTATCCTTCATTGTATCTAACTTTATTTTTTGTATACACATAGGGTTTTTTCTTCTAAAAAATTTGAGGTACAACTTCAAATAGATCAAAATATACCATAAATCTAGTTCTGGGCTGTTCTAGTCTCCAGCCCAAGGAAATTCTCTCCACTTTCTTTTTCATTATTCTCCCAACCAACTTACTTTACCAACTCCTTTTTTAGAAATTAAAAAAATTTTTTTTCTCATCTTTATAGGCATATTCTATCCCTTCATTGTGTTTACCCTTATATATGTTTTCATTCTTTAAAATTTTGGGAGATAGTTTCTTCTAAGAGACCAAAATAATCCCAAAATTAAGTGGATGACCCTGTTCTAGTCACCAGTCTAATATATATATATATATATATTTCATATATTCATATATATTCATATTCATATATTCATATGTTCATATTCATATATTCATATTCATATATTTCATATATATATATATTTCATTTTTTATTTTTCTTTATTTGTTTTCTTTTTTTAATTTTTTTTTTCTGAACTTCTTTTTATCCCCTTTCTCCCTCCCATGATCAGGGTCTCTTCTGACTTCGTTAAAGCACATTTTCCTGGGGTCTTTGCTACCCTTTAACTATTTTATTTGCCCCTTCATATAGTCTTATCTGGACAAAATGACAAGGCGGAAAAACTCACCACAAAAAAAAAGAACGAGAGGCAGTACCAAAGGCTAGGGACCTAATCAATATGGACATTGGTAATATGTCAGATCTAGAGTTCAGAATGACGATTCTCAAGGTTCTAGCTGGGCTTGAAAAAGGCATGGAAGATATTAGAGAAACCCTCTCTTGAGATAAAAAAGCCCTTTCTGGAGAAATAAAAGAACTAATATCTAACCAAGTTGAAAAAAAAAAAAGCTATTAATGAGGTGCAATAAAAAATGGAGGCTCTTATTCCTAGGATAAATGAGGCAGAAGAAAGAATTAGTGATATAGAAGACCAAATGACAGAATAAAGCTGAGCAAAAGAGAGACAAACAAATACTGAACCATGAGGGGAGAATTCGAGAGATAAGTGACACCATAAGATGAAACAACATTAGAATAATTGGGATTCCAGAAGAAGAAAAAGGGGAGCAGAAGGTATATTGGAGAGAAATATTGTAGAGAATTTCCCCAATATGGCAAAGGGAATAAGCATCAAAATCCAGGAGGTTCAGAGAACCCCCCTCAAAATCAACAAGAATAGGTCCACACCCCGTCACCTAACAGTAAAATTTACAAGTCTTAGTGACTAAGAGAAAAATCCTGAAAGCAGCCCGGGAAAAGATGTCTGTAACATACAATGGTAAAAATATTAGATTGGCAGAAGACTTATCCACAGAGACCTGGCAGGCCAGAAAGAACTGGCATGATATATTCAGAGTACTAAATGAGAAAAACATGCAGCCAAGAATACTCTATCCAGCTAGGCTATCATTGAAAATAGAAGGAGAGATAAAAAGCTTCCAGGACAAACAAAAACTGAAAGAATTTGCAGACACCAAACCAGCTCTACAGGAAATATTGAAAGGGGTCCTCTAAGCAAATAAAGAGCCTAAAAGTAGTAGGTCAGAAAGGAACAGAGACAATATACAGTAACAGTCACCTTACAGGCAATACAATGGCACTAAATTCATATCTCTCAATAGTTACCCTGAATGTTAATGGGCTAAATGCCCCAATCAAAAGACACAGGGTATCAGAATGGATAAAAAAAGAAAACCCATCAATATGCTGCCTACAAGAAACTCATTTTAGACCGGAAGACACCTCGAGATTTAAAGTGAGGGGGTGGAAAACAATTTACCACGCTAATGGGCATCAGAAGAAAGCTGGGGTGGCAATCCTTATATCAGATCAATTAGATTTTAAGCCAGAGACTATAATAAGAGATGAGGAAGGACACTATATCATACTCAAAGGGTCTGTCCAACAAAAAGATCTAACAATTTTAAATATCTATGCCCCTAACGTGGGAGCAGCCAACTATATAAACCAATTAATAACAAAATCAAAGAAACACGTTGACAATAATACAATAATAGTAGGGGACTTTAACACTCCCCTCATTGAAATGGACAGATCATCCAAGCAAAAGATCAACAAGGAAATAAAGGCCTTAAATGACAGATTGGACCAGATGGACATCACAGATCTATTCAGAACATTCCATCCCAAAGCAACAGAATACACATTTTTCTCTAGTGCGCATGGAACATTCTCCAGAATAGATCACATCCTGGGTCTTAAATCAGGTCTCAACCAGTATCAAAAGATTGGGATCATTCCCTGCATATTTTCAGACCACAATGCTCTGAAGCTAGAACTCAATCAGAAGAGGAAATTTGGAAAGAACCCAAATACATGGAGACTAAACAGCATCCTTCTAAAGAATGAATGGGTCAACTAGGAAATTAAAGAAGAATTGAAAAAAATCATGGAAACAAATGATAATGAAAACACAATGGTTCAAAATCTGTGGGACACAGCAAAGGCACACCTGAGAGGAAAATATATAGTGGTACAAGCCTTTCTCAAGAAACAAGAAAGGTCTCAAGTACACAACCTAACCCTACACCTAAAGGAGCTGGAGAAAGAAGGAGAAAGAAACCCTAAACCCAGCAGGAGAAGAGAAATCATAAAGATCAGAGCAGAAATCAATGAAATAGAAACCAAAAAAAAAAAAAAAAAAAAACCCAAAAAACAATAGAACAAATCAACGAAACTAGGAGCTGGTTCTTTGAAAGAATTAATAAGATTGATAAACCCCTGGCCAGACTTATCAAAAAGAAAAGAGAAAGGACCCAAATAAATAAAATCATGAATGAAAGAGGAGAAATCACAACCAACACCAAAGAAATACAGACAATTATAAGAACATACTGTGAGCAACTCTATGCCAACAAATTTGACAATCTGGAAGAAATGGATGCATTCCTAGAGACATATAAACTACCACAACCAAACCAGGAAGAAATAGAAAACCTGAACAGATCCATAACCAATCAGGAGACTGAAACAGTCATCAAAAACCTCCAAACAAACAAAAGCCCAGGGCCAGACGGCTTCTCAGGGGAATTCTACCAAACGTTTAAAGAAGAACTAATTCCTATTCTCCTGAAACTGTTCCAAAAAATGGAAGGAAAACTTCCAAACTCAGTTTATGAGGCCAGCATCACCTTGATCCCTAAACCAGACAAGGATCCCATCAAAAAAGAGAACTACAGACCAATATCCTTGATGAACATAGATGCGAAAATTCTCACCAAAATACTAGCCAATAGGATCTAACAATACATTAAAAGGATTATTCACCATGACCAAGTGGGATTTATTCCAGGGCTGCAAGGTTGGTTCAACATCTGCAAATCAATCAATGTGATACAACACATTAATAAAAGAAACAATAAGAACCATATGGTACTCTCAATAGATGCTGAAAAAGCATTTGACAAAGTACAGCATCCCTTCCTGATCAAAACTCTTCAAAGTGTAGGGATAGAGGGCATATACCTCAATATTATCAAAGCCATCTATGAAAAACCCACTGCAAATATCATTCTCAATGATATTATATCATTATAACTGAAAGCTTTTCTGCTAAGGTCAGGAACACGCATGGATGTCAGTTATCACCATTGCTATTCAACATAGTACTAGAAGTCCTAGCCTCAGCAATCAGACAACAAAAGGAAATTAAAAGCATCGAAATCGGCAAAGAAGAAGTCAAACTATCACTCTTCGCAGATGATATGATACTATATGTGGAAAACCCAAAAGACTCCACTCCAAAACTGCTAGAACTTGTACAGTAATTCAGTAAAGTGTCAGGATATAAAATCAATGCACAGAAATCAGTTGCATTTCTGTACACCAACAACCAGACAGAAGAAAGAGAAATTAAGGAGTCAATCCCATTTACAATTGCACCCAAAACTATAAGATACCTAGGAATAACCCTAACCAAAGAGGCTAAGAATCTATACTATGAAAACTAGTACTCATGAAAGAAATTGAGGAAGACACAAAGAAATGGAAAAATGTTCCATGCTCCTGGATTGGAAGAATAAATATTGTGAAAATGTCTATGCTACCTAAAGCAATCTACACATTTAATGCAATCCCTATCAAAATACCCTCCATCTTTTTCAAAGAAATGGAACAAATAATCCTAAAATTTATATGGAACCAGAAAAGACCTTGAATAGCCAAAGGAATATTGAAAAAGAAAGCCAAAGTTGGTGGCATCACAATTCCAAACTTCAAGCTCTATTACAGAGCTGTCATCATCAATACAGCATGGTACTGGCATAAAAACAGACACATAGATCAATGGAACAGAATAGAGATCCCAGAAATAGACCCTCAACTCTATGGTCAACTAATCTCCAACAAAGCCAGAAAGAATGACCATAGGAAAAAAGACAGCCTCTTCAACAAATGGTGCTGGGAAAATTGGACAGCCACATGCAGAAAAATGAAATTGGACCATTTCCTTACACCGCACATGAAAATAGACTCAAAATGGATGAAGGACCTCAATGTGAGAAAGGAATCCATCAAAATCCTTGAGGAGAACGCAGGCAGCAACCTCTTCGACCTCAGCGACAACAACATCTTCCTAGGAACATCGCCAAAGGCAAGGGAAGCAAGGGCAAAAGTGAACTATTGGGATTTCATCAAGATCAAAAGCTTTTGCACAGCAAAGGAGACAGTTAACAAAACCAAAAGACAACTGACAGAATGGGAGAATATATTTGCAAATGACATATCAGATAAAGGGCTAGTATCTAAAATCCATAAAGAGCTTAGCAAACAACACCCAAAGAATTAATAATCTAATCAAGAAATGGGCAGAAGACATGAACAGACGTTTCTGCAAAGAAGACATCCAGATGGCCAACAGACACATGAAAAAGTGCTCCACATCACTCGGCATCAGGGAAATACAAATCAAAACCACAGTGAGATACCACCTCACACCAGTCAGAATGGCTAAAATTAACAAGTCAGGAAATGACAGATGCTGGCGAGGATGCAGAGAAAGGGGAACCCTCCTACACTGTTGGTGGGAATGCAAGATGGTGCAGCCACTCTGGAAAACAGCATGGAGGTTTCTCAAAAAGTCGAAAATAGAGCTATCCTATGACCCAGCAATTGCACTACTGGGTATTTACCCTAAAGATACAAACGTAGTGATCCGAAGGGGCACGTGCACCCAAATGTTTATAGCAGCAATGTCCAGAATAGCCAAACTATGGAAAGAACCTAGATGTCCATCAATAGATGAATGGATAAAGAAGAAGTGGTATATATATACAATGGAATACTATGCAGCCATCAAAAGAAATGAAATCTTGCCATTTGCAACGATGTGGATGGAACTAGATGGTATTATGCTTAGCGAAATAAGTCAATCAGAGAAAGACAACTATCATATGATCTCCCTGATATGAGGAAGTGGAGATGCAATGTTGGGGTTTGAGGGGTAGGAAAAGAAGAAATGAAACAAGGTGGACCATTAGAGACTCTTAATCTCACAGAAGAAACTGAGGGTTGCTGGCGGGAGGGGGGTTGGGAGAGGGTGGTGGGGTTATGGACATTGTGGGGGGATGTGAGTGCTGTGAAGTGTGTAAACCTGGCGATTCACAGACCTGTACCCCTGGGTTAAAATACATTATATGTATATAAAAAAATTAAAAAATTAAAAAAAAAAATAAAAAAAACTACCAAATGAATAAATCTTGGGAAATAATGTTTTCTTCATCATATGGAATTCTCCATATCAGTGAATAAATATTAGATTGATGAAAACAGTATAATTAAATTTTCCTGGTGTTCACTGAGCAAGTATCCACTTTCACAAATACAAACCGTTTATTCTCCTAGAGCTCCTTCTCACATTACCCGAATGTTGAAAATTAATGAAGTTTGTTAGCAGTGTTTAGTAATAGGTGGGCATTTTGATGTGCCAGGTAAGTTATATTTGTCAATAGTTAGTATGCATGCTTACTTCTCTGGCTACATCTCCCCCTCATCAGTCAAATTGTGTTTAAAAGGAAACATTTTTGAATTGTTTTTAGTCATCATTAAATGACAACAAGGTCACATCCTCCTCCTGGCTCTAGGCCTCATACTCCCTAATGGTTTGGGAATAAAAGCACAGTGACATGGAAACATTACCCAGAAATTGCATTTCCAACTTTGTTACTAATTTCCCAAATCTAACATAGAAGTACTAAAGTGAAGACACAGAAAAATAAGGTAGGCGCTTCAAGTGGAGTGAGATTAATTTGTTTAATGTAACTAGCATTTCTATAAGCTCAATTTCATGAGTTTGCATTTTGTGCTGGCAATAATTCATAATAAAAAAATCCTAGGGGAAGGCTCATATAGAGTAAAAAAAAATATGTATCCAAAGTAAGGTACATCTTGAAATGAGAGAAAATTGATTTGATTGAATCTTTGGGGTTTTCTGTGCTAGGTTTATGCTGAGTTAGGACTTGATTTCTTTTTGGATCATACATAATTTGAATCATCATAATAAAGGATACCACAGTTGTATATACAAATAGCAAATTTTGCAATCAAAAACAAAGTTATGGGGCGCCTGGGTGGCTCAGTGGGTTAAAGCCTCTGCCTTCGGCTCAGGTCATGATCCCAGGGTTCTGGGATCAAGCCCCGCATCGGGCTCTCTGCTCTGCGGACAGCCTGCTTCCTCTCTCTCTCTCTCTGCTTGCCTCTCTGCCTACTTGTGATCTCTGTCTGTCAAATAAATAAAATCTTTAAAAAAAAAAAACAACAACAAAAAACACAAAGTTATAAGGAGCCCTGTGGGATCAATTGGTATATGTTCTATATACTAGGTGACTAGAGCAGGGGGAAGTTGAAATTTTGAAAGGATCTCAGTAGTAATTCAGACTTTTTTTCTCTTTTTTTTGTACTAGAGGATGAAGATGTCTTTGATGTCAATCTGTGGTAATGAAGATCTGTTTTAATCACATATACTTAAGACCACTTGCATTGAAATGTATCAGATCTAGGAAAAACTATATGATTGTCTCTATAGAAAAAGTGTGTGAACGTATTCTTCAAGCATATTAATTTGGTGATTGTTTATGTTTCTAAGATCAAATTTGGCTTCAGATCATGGAACAGCTGTGATTTCAATTTTATTCTTAGCCTCAGAAATACAGTTAGAAATGCAAAGAAAAACCCTGAGTATGGCAGGTCCATTTAAATAAAGGAGGTCAAAGAGTGTGTTTAGTCCTAAACTGAGAAGAGAAATTACAAGCCCCTCCCTGAACTGTAAGAACAGAAATACTTCTGCCATTCAAAATCCTCAAAGCGAAATTACCAGAGCCTCTGTTTCTTATTTTCTGGCTGTTTCTTGCTTTTGTTTAATTCTGTCTTCCTTTTATAACACAGAGTTGCAATAAGAACCAAATTTTAAAATCTTATGTAGAAGGTCTTTGAAGATTATTAAACACCATACAACTTCATGTGTATTAAAAAAAAAACTCAAACAACTGCATGTTTATTACAGAAAAACTGAATTTAAAATAGAACTTCTTAAAAAAAATTAGAACTTCTCACTATGAAAAGTCTCATAGCAATTTTAAAGAGGGTTTTGTAGTTCTCTAAACTTTTCCAGTTTCACTTTTATTTTTCAGTGCTTAGTATTTGGACTGAGTGCCGTTACTAATTACTTTTTTTCCCCTCTCACTAATTTGAGTAAGGTATCTCAAGAAGTTAACCAAATAGATCACAGGTGGAAAGCTGATTTCTTTGACTCTCCTGCCCACTCTTAATCAGCTGAATGCTATGGTAAAGCTGAGTCCTGCCTGAGGCTCTGTGATTCATTAGTAATGTCTGCAAGGGGGTTGGAAGGACTATAGATTGTGGTATACAGATCTTGTGATTGTTCTCCCTACATTAATTAATGGAAAAGGAACCTCAGATTCAGGGGAAATATTAAAAATAAGAGAGTACCTTTTATCGTAACTCAGCAGGTTATACTTTGCTATGTTCATCACTACAGGGTTAAACCCTGTTCCTAACAAACTTGCCTCCTTTTTAACTCACTTCCTGATCTACGGATAGTTAGTGTTATAGAATGTAGCCACTGAGCACATCTGAAATTGAGTTCCTGACACTTTTAAGCAGAATTATCTCAATGTAACTTCACTTAGCAAGTAGAAATGAAATATACTATATATTAAGTCACAAATTTCCTAAGGAAAATGTAGTTCTTTAGGTCAACAAAATTTGAATCTGTTTATGTCCTATCCTGTGTCTGAAGAATAGTACATCTTCAATACAGACACTCTAGCTGAGGACCAGACCTCCGGTCTGTTCACTCCTGTAGGAAACACCATTGATAATGATTTGGGCTTTGCTGGATGCTTATCTGCCTGGATGATTAGCAAATCCTCTGCTCACACCTCCTGACCTTCCTGCAAAAAAGAGATTCGGTTCCTTTCACCCTTGTTTTGCCTTCTTTTCTGTTGTTTGTGGCATGACTTGACAGCTTTCTTCTGTCTTCCTCCCTCCCTAACTCCTCCTAAGGTCTGTGGTGATTCCTTTGTCCAGTCAATCTTAATATAACTCTTCTCTTTAATGTCTTTTAACCCTTTTCTCTATGGTACAGTTCCCTCCACACCCAATTTCTGCAGAATTACTGCAAAGATAAATGAAATATCAGGATAAATCATAGAGTAATAGAACTCAATTAATGAAGCTTTTACCAGAAAAATGTACTTTAAAGTAATTTAGTCAGTTCTACTCTTTAATGGGGAAGCTTTCAGTCAGTCAACTGCTGTTTCACATTTCTTTGTTTGTCCCAAACTGCAAATTACTTTTTTAATTGTTCATGGAATGCAAATAAAGTAACAATCCTTTCCTACCAGATGTGCTGGATAGGCATGAGGGCACAATCATTTTCCTAACCAATATTTTCATCAAGAACCTATTCAGACTCTTAGAATTACTTCCTACTTCCAGCTTAATTGAACTGCAAACCACTGCCAGTGGCAGGTTTCTGTCCTCAAGTGCTCTCTGAGGCCTGGGGACTAGGATGCTAGGATTATTACAAAGAACTTTAAATTGTGTCTTGATCTTGTATTGAAAGGCAAAATTTGTATTTACATTCTGTTAATGGGGACTTCTTGGAGATTTACACATTTGAATAAGAATCAGGATGGATGTGCTAAAGTCCCTATAGGACAGCACTTTGTCAGACTGTTTCTATTGGAGACCCCAGTGTCTTGGTTTCAGCACAAACAGCCCTGTACAAATTGAACAAAATGGAGTTTGAAGATAGCTTCCTTTTTTTCTTTTCTTCTATTACCCCACAGCAATATAGGTGCTACTCAAGATATACAAAAATAAAAATAAAATTTAAAAACAAATGACAAAAATAGTGAAAAATCGTGGTGCATTACTTTGTATCGTATCTTTTGTTGGAGTAAATAGGGGATTATGCTGTATAAGGGAATAATAACTATACTGTAAATCTGGAGTCTGGAGTTTCTTCTTAAATGTGTGACTTTCCTTGTTCCTCATCTAGGAACATGTTTCCCATGCGTAAAATGAGGAGGATTCAGAAAATTATGAGGTACTCATCAGTCCTAAAATGACGAGTTTATGAAAGCTCATGGAATGGAATTCTCATGACGATGCCTCCTTAGAAGGATCAGATTGTAATTTTTCTACTTCCTTCTTAGTCTTTCTTCTTCTGTCTTTCCCCTTTCTCTTCCTCTGTCTTTTGAAAATTGTCCTGCTTGGGCGTCCAGTCACTTTTTAATTGCTATCCATTTCAGAGACTGTAGTGCAGAAAGGGGCCCTCTGGCTTTCCATCTATGCTGAATCCATTCTGCCTGATGTCACTATGGTTTAGTTTACTAATTATCCATTGCTTCTGGAAACTTTCTCCTTATGCAGCCTTCCTTTTACTAAAATATCCTGTTTCTCCTCCTGTATATAGCTGGCTCTACTTATAGTTGTAGTAGAAGTATTCATATGATAGTTAATGAATATTGTCTCACCTACAAGTCATTTGTATACTTGCTGGGGTGACATAAGGTCGTGCATTGCAGGGTCTGTCTCTAAAATTGCTTCATGTTCCCTCAGTCTGCCTGTTATAAGGCAAAATAATACATTTTTATCTGTTTATTCCATTTCTTCCTTTGCTTATAGATACCATTGTTTTTCCTTTATAAAGCAAATCTAAAGTAAACCAACTTGCTGGATGTATGTCTGGTTCATGTTTTAAATAAAATTTAGATTATTTGCCAGATCTACTTTTTTCTTTAGTCATGGATTAAAAAAAATATATTTAAGACTTTACTTCTCCCCTCTTGTTTTCCTTATGTTTCTATTTTTTAGGTTTTTCTTTTCCCATGAATTGAATATTTAGTTCGTTTATTTTTATGCTTTCTTTGTTAAATAGTGAAGGCGTAAGGCTCAGTATATTGAGCTCAGTTTATTACAGTTTGCTTCATGAGTATGTTGATTATAATTAAAGTGTTAGGTCATTTAGATGTTATTTATTCCTTATTAAATGACTTTTTTTTTCTGCTTTTGGATTTCATCCAGGTTACCATATTACATTTATTTGTTATGTCTTAGACCCCTCTTGGCTGTGACAGTTTCTTAGTCTTGCTTTATTTTTTGTGACATTGGCCATCTTCAGGAATACTGGTCAGATATATTGTAGATGTCCCTTTGTTGGAGTTGTCTGAACTTTTCCTCCTAATTAGCAAGGTTGTGTGTTTTCAGGAGGAAGATCACAGGGGTAAATGTAATTTTCATTATATTATATCAAGATTGTATACTATCAACATGATTTATGACTGTTGATGTTGACCTTGATCACCTGGCTGAAGTAGTGGTTTTAGGTTTTTCTACTTTAAACTTACTCTTTTCTCTCCCTTTCCATACGGTACTCTTTGCAAGGAAGTTACTACGGGCAGCCTTCCCTTAAGGAGCCAGGAGTTTTGCTTCCGCTCCTTAGGGATAAGTTCCCTATATAAATTTATTTGGAATTCTTCTACAAGGGAGATTTGTCTTTTTTCCATTGATTAATTTAACCATTTATTTATATCTGTATGGACTCATGATATTTATTATATACTTGGGCTATAATCCAATACTACTTAATTTTGTTATTCAAGTTGTTCCACTTTGGCCACTAGAATCTCTTTCAGTTGGCTCTTGTGCCTGTTTGACATACCCCGTCATTATGATTTCCCTTTTTTGGGAATATTCCATAGGAACTTACTTTCTGTCACTTCAAGAGCTCACCTTGTATATTTCCTGCTCCAGTCCTAGAATCAGCCATTTCGTTGGTTCCTTTTACTGAAAAATGGTATTAGAAACCAAGATCAGGGCCTTAGGTATTTTTTTTTTTTAAGATTTTATTTATTTATTCACTTCAGAGAGAGTGAGTGTGTGAGCACGCGAGCAGTGGAAGGAGCAGAGGGAGAGGGACAAGTAGACTCCATGCTGAGTGTGACAGCCTGATGCTGGGTGCTATCCCAAGACTGTGAGATCACGACCTAAGCCAAAAACAAGAGTCAGACTCTCAACTGACCAAGCCACCCAGGTGCCTCTGGGCCTTAGGTATTCTTTTTTTTTTTTTTTTTTAATTTATTTGACAGAGAGAGATCACAAGTAGACAGAGAGGCAGGCAGAGAGAGAGAGAGAGGGAAGCAGGCTCCCTGCTGAGCAGAGAACCCGATGCAGGACTCGATCCCAGGACCCTGAGATCATGACCTGAGCCGAAGGCAGCGGCTTAACTCACTGAGCCACCCAGGTGCCCCCTGGGCCTTAGGTATTCTTGTTGCTTCTAGGAGCCCATTGCTTCTAGGCCCCCTCAGATGACAGAGCATATAAATGTATGTATGTATACTAACCCACGTATACAGACACACACATATTTCTATATGTAACCAGTAAAATACAAGTTCTTATTGATGTCTCCAACTCTAATACATTATTACATAGATCATTATAGCCTCTTCCCCTTACTTGTCTGTGAATTTCCACTCCAGTAGTGGGAAATCTGGCTCCCACCCACTGCCATCCACTTACCTAATTATTCAGTTGCAGTATACATGTATACAGTGTCGAAATTGTTAATCTGTACATCCAGCTTTATCAATTAGAATACAATGCTTATGTGCGTTCTTTTTGGCTTTAGTTTTACAGATGCCATTCATTTCCAAATGTACTCAGGTCAATACCTTTTTCCTCACCCCTTTCTGTGAGGTTGCTTTATACATTTGTAATAGGTACAGTAGGTTTTTTTGTTACATTCTGCATTCCATCTGAATTATTCCTACTGAAAGAAGGATGTTGAAGTCTCAAATATAATAGCAGACTTATTCTCCTTGCGGTTCCACATTTATATTTCCTACTATTTAAAGTATTTTTCCCAAGCTCAAGATTTATTTTTTGTAGTTCTGTTAGTTTAGAAATTTTAATTTCACAATGGTTGGAAATGGTTCATTTTCAAGGCAAACTTGCAAATTTGTCAGGAGGAAGAATATTGTATCTTATTGATAAAATGGAAACTGAGGCATCTAGAAGCTAGACTTATTTAAAGAGTCTATGCATGTATAGATGTAGGTTTGATTAATTTATTTCCATTATGCCATGCTCAATAACAATAGCTGTCTCTATTTCTGAATGAATTGATCTGACTTTACCCTAAGGTAGAAATTGTAGTTAGTATTAGCATAATGAGATTTGTGGGGGTACTTGTCACTCTAAAATTAATGTTCTGTCATTTAGCACAAGAATATTTGAAACATTTTGGCATGATGGGAAAATGAAAATTTTTATTTTAATTCAGAATCACATCGCTTCTCGGCCTTTTGGTTAAGATCAAGTGTAGTATCTGTTCTTACCAGTTTAATTCAGAATCACCTTCCTTAGTTTTGAAGAAATTTGTGAAGCCAAAACATTATTGAGTTGAAGTGGGATTAATAAGTGGTATTTGTGGGACACCTGAGTGGCTCAGTCAGTTAAGTGGCAGACTCTTGATTTCTGCTCAAGTCGTGATCTCAGGGTCATAGGATGGAGCACGACCTCTGGTGCAATGCTGGGCATGGAGCCTGCTTAAGAGTCTCCTTCTCTCAAAAAAAAAAAAACAACAAACAACTTTGAAAAAAAGTGGTATTTGACTTATTTTTGTAGTACTTAGTGGTCTCCCAAGAATAATGAGAACATATTGACTAATAGAAGATTTAATGTTTGTCTCAGATTGGGATTGAAGTACTAACACTGAATAATTGTCTTTTTATAAACCTGTGCCTTGATAACAAGATATATTTTTAAAAGTACATGACTGGTTATAGAATTCTGTGTAAAAGTAGTTCATTAAGGAAGAAAAAAGCAACTTTAAAGAGTATGAGTGAAGAAAAGGACACAGTAAAAGCTCTGATGAGCCATGTAAGATTATGCTGGGTCATAGACTTCTTCCCCCTCCTAAATCCCATTCATGCTGTATGAGAATCATTAAAGTATATAGTAATGTGCTTATATTGTTTAAAAATTTTATCTATTCACGAATACTTACCCTTTGGGTAGAAAGAGATAGTTCAAGGTTATGCTAAATAAATATTACATGGGATGCCTATGTGAAAAATTGCCTACGGCAATAAATGTTAAATACATTTATTTGTCTATCTACCTTGGGTCTCATTTTTGCGCCACTGGATGGTGTTAAATTGGATGTTCTCAAAAACATCCTCAGAAAGATCCTAAAAAATCAAACTAAAGCACTAAAGAGGTCTTAAATTAGGGTATTAGGGTTATTTGCAAAAAAACCCCTAGAATGTGTCCCTTACCCACCATTATTGATAAGAATAAAATAGCTAAAGGAGACATGTACTTTCCATAGAGGATAGTTAAAGGTAAAAGATATAGTGGTTGGTGATAGGAGAGTGATAGCACCAACAATTCTTGAGTGTCTGTTGTATTCCAGGTTCTTAAAAATAATAGCAGCTAATAGTAGTTAATAGTCATTATACTAAATTATTTATGTAGATCATTTCATTTATATAAATATAAAATTTATAGCTATAAACTGAGTGCTCTTATTATCTTCAATATATATATGGGATAAATTATTCTTACAAAGTTAAGTAACTTTATTGGATTTAAAATGCAGACATCTGACTCCGCTGCTCTTAACAACTGTGTTGATTTACATGGTTAGCTTATTTATTTCTCAAAACACACTTGTAGGCTATACTTTTACATTTTTAGGATTAGAAAATAGGGACTCAGAGATCAAAAAACTTGCCAAGGACCACGTGACTAGTTAGTATGTCATTAGATTTTAAAACCTAAATCTGTAAATTTAGAGAAAAATTTTTAATATGGAGGGAAAATATGTGTATTTAGAAGGGAAGATTAAGGCATATTTTGAGAGGAGAAATCTATGTAAAATTATCACACAGAAGAGCTGTATGTTTTATTTTATTATTTTGTTATTTTTTTTAGTAAATATCTTTATATTTCAGTATCGTGGCAAGTAGAGAATGATGTGGGAAGTGTGTTCATATTTCTTATTTATTTTCTGTATCAGTGAGCTTGGCTTTTGTTTTTTGTTTTTCTTTTTTAGATTCAACATTTAAGTGAGATCATACAGTATTTGCTTTCTCTTTCTTATTTATGTAACTTAGCATAATGCCTCAAAGTCTACCCATGTTTAAGCAAAGGGCAAAGTTTCATTCTTTTTAATGGCTGAATAATATTCCATTATAGTAAATTTCTTTTTTTAATACTTAGAAAAAGAATATATAACAAATTTAATATAACATATAACATGTTGACATAAATATTGATGTAGTTATATTGTCATAACATTGATTATTTCATTATATTTTCAGAAATTCTGAAGAAGTCAAATTTTTTAAAAATTATATTTTATTTTTTCAGTGTTCCAAGATTCATTGTTTATGCACCACACCCAGTGCTCCATGCAATACATGCCCTCCTTAATGCCAACCACCAGGCTCACCTAACTCCTCACCAGTCTCCCTTGTTTCTCAGAGTCAACAGAATCTCATGCTTCATCTCCCCCTCCAATTTCCCCCAATTTACTTTTCCTTTCCTTCTCCTAATGTCCTCCATATTATTCCTTATGCTCCACAAGTAAGTGAAACCTATGATAATTGACTCTCTCTGCTTGACTTATTTAACTCAGCATATTCTCTTCTAGTCCTGTCATGTTGATACAAAAGTTGGGTATTCATCTTTTCTGATGGAGGCATAATATTCTGTTGTATGTATGGACCGTATCTTCTTTATCCATTTGTCTGTTGAAGGGCCTCTTTGTTCTTTCCACAGTTTGGCGATTGTGGTCATTGCTGCTATGAACATTGGGTACATATGGCCCTTCTTTTCACTACATCTGTATCTTTGGGGTAAATACCCAGTAGTGCAATTGCAGTAGTGCAATAGGGTAGCTCTATTTTTAATTTCTTAAGGAATCTCCACACTGTTTTCCAAAGTAGCTATAGCAACTTGCATTCCCACTAACAGTGTAAGAGGGTTCCCCTTTCTCCACATTCTCTCCAACACTTGTCTTGTTAATTTTGATCATTCTAACTGGTGTAAGGTGGTATCTCAGTGTGGTTTCGATTTGAATCTTCCTGATGGCTAATGATGATGAACATTTTTTCGTGTGTCTGTTAGCCATTTGTATGTCTTCTTTGGAGAAGTGTCTGTTCATGTCTTCTGCCCATTTTTTTTACGTGATTATCTGTTTTCTGAGTGTTGAGTTTGAGGAGTTCTCTATAGATCATAGATATCATCCCTTTGTCTGTAGTGTCATTTGTGAATATCTCCTCCCATTCTGTGGGTTGCCTCTTTGTTTTGTTGATTGTTTCCTTTGCTGTGCATCAATAATCTTGATGAAGTTCCAAAAGTTCATTTTCACTTTTGTTTCCTTTGCCTTTGGAGACATGTCTTGAAAGAAGTTGCTGTGGCTGATGTTGAAGAGGTTACTGCCTATGTTTTCCTCTAGGATTTTTTTTTTTTTTTAAACATTTATTTGACAGAAACCGATCACAAGTAGATAGAGAGGCAGGCAGAGAGAGAGAGAGGGAAGCAGGCTCCCTGCTGAGCAGAGAGCCCCATGCGGGACTCGATCCCAGGACCCCGAGATCATGACCTGAGCCGAAGGCAGTGGCTTAACCCACTGAGCCACCCAGGTGCCCTCCTCTAGGATTTTGATAGATTCCTGCCTCACGTTGAGGTCATTTATCCATTTCAAGTTTATCTTTGCTTATGGTGTAAGAGAATGGTTAAGCATCATTTTTCTATACATAGCTGTCCAATTTTTCCAGCACCATTTATTGAAGAGACTATCTTTTTTCCACTGGATATTTTTTCCTGCTTTGTTGAAGATTATTTGACCACAGAGTTGCGGGCCCATATCTAGACTCTCTACTCTGTTCCACTGGTCTATATGTCTTTTTTGTGCCAGTACCATGTTGTCATGGTGATCACAGCTTTGTATTAAAGATTGAAATCAGGCAACATGATGACCCCAGCTTTGTTTTTCTTTTTCAACATTTCCTTAGCAATTCATGGTCTTTCATTCATGGTTCCATACAAATTTTAGGGTTGTTTGTTCCAGCACTTTGAAAAATGCCAATGGGATTTTGATCAGGATGACATTGAAAGTATAGATTGCTCTGGGCAGCATGGACATTTTAACAATGTTTATTCTTCTAATCCATGAGCATAGAATGCTTTTCCATCTTTTTGTGTTTTCTTCAGTTTCTTTCATGAGTGTTCTATAGTTCCCTGAGTACAGTTCCTTTACCTCTTTGGTTAGGATTATTCCCAGGTATCTTATGGTTCTTGGTGCTATAGTAAATGGAATTGATTCTCTAATTTCCCTTTCTGTATTTTTATTGTTAGTGTATAAGAAAGCAACTGATTTCTCTGCATTGATTTTGTATCCTGCCACCTTACTAAATTGCTGTGTGTTCTAGTAGTTTGGGGATGGAGTGTTTTGGGTTCTCTATATCAAGTATCATGTTATTTGTGACAAAGTTAAATATTTAAAGGAACTTTCAAGCAACTGAATATTCTTCATATTTGTGTTGTTTCTGAGGACAGGAGGTTTTCTTTTCTTTCTTTTTTTCTTAGAGAGGGGGGTAGGGCAGACAGGGAATCTTAAGCAGGCTCCATGCCCACTGAATGAGCCCAACATGTGGCTTGATTTCATGACCCTGAGATTATGACCTGAACTGAAATCAAGAGTCGGATGCTCAAAGGACTTAGTTTCCCAGATGCCCCAGGAGAAGATTCTCTAAGTGAAAATGCAAGAGGCATATTGTTGGGGATGCCTGAGTGGCTCAGTCATTAAGTGTCTGCCTTCGGGTCAGGTTGTGATCCCAGGGTTCTGGGATTGAGTCCCACATCAAGCTTCCTGCTGGGCGGGAAGTCTGCTTCTCCCTCTCCCACTCTCCCTACTTGTGTTCGCTCTCTTGCTGTGTCTTTCTGTCAAATAAATAAATAAAATCTTTGAAAAAAAAAGACATATTTTTGGTTTCAGTAGAATTAAAACAAGGACAATGATGGATGAGGCTATATACAAAGGTAGCTTTGCAGATTGGGTTTCCATAAAGCCATCTCTGAGACATGGTTTAGTGTGCAGGGAATTTATTGAAAAGTTCTCTTGGAAAAATGTCTATTTGGGCCCTCTTCCCATTTGGGGGGATTGTTTTTTGGTATTGAATTTATAAGTTCTTTATATATTTTGCATATTAACCCCTTAGTCATGCACTGTTGGTGGGAATGTAAGTTGGTATAATCGCTATGGAATACAGTTTGGAGTTCCCTTGAGAAATTAAAAATAGAAATACTATAAGATTCAATAATTCCACTACTGGGTATTTACCCAAAGAAAATGAAAATGCTAATTTAAAAAGATATATGTATTCTTATATTGTTTGCAGTGTTATTTACAATAGCCAAGATGTGGAAGCAACCTAAGTGTCCATCAATAGACAAATGGATAAGGAAGATAACACACACACACACACACACACACACACACACACACTCACAATAGAATATTATGTAGCCATACAAAAGGATAAGATCTTGCCATTTATGACAACATGGATGGACCTAGAGGGTATTAAGCTAAGTGAAGTAAGTCAGATTGAGAAAGACAAATACCATATATTTCACTCATATGTGGAATCTTAAAAAAAAACCCGGAACAAATAATAAGCAAGCAAAAGCAGAAATAGACCTATAAATATGGAGAATAAACTGATGGTTGCCAGAGGGAAGAGGGATTAGGGGAATGGGCAAAATGGAGTGAAGGAGTATAGAAGAAATAAACTTCCAGTTAAGGAATGAATAAGACAGGAATAAAAGGCACAGAATAGGGAATATGGTCAATTATACTGTAGTGGTATTGTATTTTGACAGACGGGAGCTACACTTGTGAGCTTAGCATAATGTTGAAATTAGTTAAATCACTATATTGTGTCTCTAAAATAATGTAACATTATATGTCAATTATATTCAAATTTAAAAAATTATAAAAAAGAATAAATGAAACAAGATGGGATTGGGAGGGAGACAAACCATAAATGACTCTTAATCTCACAAAACAAACTGGGGGTTGCTGGGGGGAGGTGGGATTGGGAGAGGGGGAGCGGGCTATGGACACTGGGGAGGGGAGGCGAACCATAAGAGACTATGGACTCTGAAAAACAACCTGAGGGTTTTGAAGGGTCAGGGGTGGGAGGTTGGGGGAACAGGTGGTGGGTGATGGGGAGGGCACGTTTTGCATGGAGCACTGGGTGTTGTGCAAAAAGAATGAATACTGTTACGCTGAAAAAATTAATAAAAAGGGGAAAAAAAAATTATAAAAAAGAAAAGTGCTCTTGGAAAGGAGGGAAATTAAAAAGAACTCTGCATGTGGAGTTGAACTTCAGTGGAAGCCCAGTGGCCCTTCAGAATTGTTTTCAGATGGGCCAGAATAATTAGGACTTCTTAATCCTGTATCTGTCATTGGCTGTGGATAGCCTGAAATGGGCACTAGTCAGGGCAGCTCTATGCAGCTGAGACAATCCTTAGAGAGAGCTGTTTACCATTAGCCCTCTGGCAGCTGGACAACAAGTCCTTCATTGAAGAGTGTTTGGTAGCACATCACTATGTCCACCATATAAAGTTCTTCATGTCTGGTCATGTTCAAGTAGAGTCTTGATGACCATTCACTAGAAAAGCTGAAGAGGAAATTCCTGTTTTGGGGACAATCATTGCTCTCCTTTAAGCCTCCTTTCAACTCTGTTTTTCTCTGAGCCAATAAAAATAGACATGACTCGACTTAGGGTTGATTCAGCCTCATTAACTTCTGAATGGAAATCAAACTCAATGAGACTGATAGAAATATGACACATTCAAAATAAGAAAGAAAAAAACTTCTGTCAAACTTATAGATTACTTTAGTACCCTTTATCAACAGGTAATAAGTACAAGATTAAAGAAGACTATGTGTTAATGAAATCACTAAACATTGAGAAGACCATTGAAACATTAAAAAGGGACTGATATTTTGGCAGAATCCCTCAAATATACCATATTTAATTTTTTACCATGCAGTGAATATGTCCTGCATGCTCTAGTAAAAAAAAAAAAAAAAAACCAAAACACTAAACATGTATGTTTACCTTTGTAAATGTATCAGCAAATTGAGTCTTCTATTGAAGCTGAAATACATACCATCCTTGTACTTTGTAAGAAGATAGATGAGATATCAATGTTGCCCATGTAAAACAAAGAAACATAGAAACAAAAATATATGGGAATATACTTATTTTTTTCTAAACCTCCTAACATAGTGAGAGAAATGCTTATAATGAAATGACTGTGTTGAAAGTTCTTAATAGGAATATTGGGAAAAACCTTAAAAGATGTTTTTCTTAAATTGATGATAGCTGTTCTTATTATGATGGGGACACCACGAAGTACTTTGCTTGAAGTTTTGCAGTTGATATCAGAAACAGATTGCTGGGAGATAGTCCAAGGTGGTGAAGGAATAGGAGACCTCAGTTTTGTCTGGTCCCAATAATTCCACTAGATAGCTATCAAATCACTCTGAATACCTGCGAACTCAGAGATCTAAAAGAATAGCTGCAACTCTACAAATAAGAAAAGCGATCACTTTCTGAAAGGTAGGAGGTTCAAAGAAGTGAATCTGACGTGATATATGGGAAGATAAACTGGGGGTGGGAGTTGGGGCGAGGGAACCTCCAGCAGCCAGCACAGGAAAGTGATAGAGCAGTGGAGTTCAAAAATCAGAACTTTTAGAATTCTGCTCCAGTGAGGGACATCCCTGCTGAAAGGCTCTCAGGTGGTGAAATGGGGCAGAATCCTAGGTGAGGCAATGTGGTCTTCCCCAGGGTAACAAGAAGACCAGAGGTGCCTGAGTGTGGCAGAGTTCCCAGGCATCACAGTGGGGAAGCTTGCTGCAATGAACGAAACCAGGAGTGAGCTCATAGCTCAGGGTTGCCATATTACCACTAACTGCCCTGTGGTTGCGTGACTGCTGTCCAAGCAGGGGCCCAGCAAGTGGCAGAACCCTGGTTAGACAACCCCCCCAACTCCCCCACCCCCGCCCAAGAGAAGTGGCACAAGTGCACACTGCAGGAGTTTGCAGGGTTTGGAGACTTGAAACAAGACTTCGTACCTGAAATAAAAACACTCTATCAAAGGCTGGGTGAGCACAGAGTACAAACAGATAGCAGGAAAATAGGAGTGATTGAGTGCTTTTCCCTGAGAGCACACTGAAGAGTGGGTCCCGGAGCTGTCAGCTCCAACATTGGAGCCGAGGAGGCTGCCATTTTCATTCTCATCCTCTAAAGCTTCTAGGAAAGCCTTCAGGGAACAAAAGACATTGGACAAGCTGGAATAGCTAATTTAACCTGGCCCCCTGGCAAGGGTGGGGTGCAATTCCTCTTGGTGCAAAGACACCAGAGATTAGCACAACAGGCCCCTTTCCCAGTTCAGCAAGAACATCCAGCTAAGACCAAGTTTACTAGTCATAGAAACCTGCAAAACTCCGGCACTGGGAGAACATAGTATATAGAATTCATGTTTTTTTTTTCCTTCAAGTCTTTAGTCTTTCAACTTTATTTTTTTCTTTTTCCGTTTTCACCCAATTTCTTATTTTATCAACTCTTTTTAAAAAATCTTTTTTTTAAATTTTCATTTTTACACTTACATTCTATCCTTTCATTGTATTTAATTTTATTTTTGTATATATACATGTTTCTCTTTCCTTACAATTTTGGGATGCAGGTTCTTCCAGCAAACTGACCAAAATACACCCAGAATCTAGTGTATTGCTCTGTTCTCCTCACTGACTGATTATATTCTCCCTCTCTCTTTTTTTTGTTAGTCTTTTTTAATTTTCATCTTTACAGTTACATTCTATCCTTTCAATGTATTTAATTTTATTTTTGTACATATATAAATTTTTTTTTCTTTATAATTTTAGGATCTAGTTTTCTAGCAAACAGACCAAAATACACACAGGATCCAGTGTATTACTCTGTACTGTTCACCTGTCTGATTATATTCTTTTTTGTTCTTGTTGTTTTAATTTTTATTTACTTTATTCTCTTCAGTTTCAAATCTTTTCTGATTCTTTAGTGTGTATTTCTCTAGGGTAGTTGTTGCCATTTTTGTATTTTATTCTCTCATTCATCTGTTCTTCTCTGGACAGAATGACAAGATGGAAAAACTCACTTCAAAAAGGAGAACAAGAGGCAGGACTGACTACCAGGGACCTAATCAGTGTGGTCATAAGTATGAGGTCAGAACTAGAGTTCAGAATAATGATTATAAAGATATTAGATGGGCTTGAAAAAAAAAAGCATAGAAGACACTAGGAAATCCTTTTTTGAGAATAAAAGAACTAAAAGCTAATCAAGTCAAAATAAAAAAGGCTATTAAAGAGACACAATCAAAACTGGAGCCTCTAACTGCTAGGATAAATGAAGCAGAAGAGAGAATTAGTGATACAGAAGACCAAACAATGGAGAAAAATGAAGCTGAGAAAAAGAGAGAGAAACAACTATTGGATCACAAGGGGAGAATTTGAGAGAAGTGATATGATACAGTGAAACAATATTAGAATAATTAGGATCCCATAAAAGTAAAGAGAAGACAGGGCAGAAAGTATACTGGAGCAAATTATAGCAGAGAACTTCCCTAATCAGGGGAAGGAAGCATGGATTCAAGTCCAGGAGGCACAGAGACCATCCTCAAAATCAATAGAAATAGGTCAACACCTTGATATATAATAGAGAAACTTGCAAATCTCAGAGATAAAGAAAAATATCCTGAAAGCAGCTCGGGACAGAGGCTCATAGCCTGCAAGGTAGAAATATTAGACTGGCAGCAGACCTATCCACAGAGCCTGGCAGGCCAGAAAGGACTGGCATGATATATTTAGGGACTAAATGAGAAAATTATGCAGCCAAGAATACTTTATCCAGCAAGGATGTCATTCAGAATAGAAAGAGAGATAAAAAGCTTCCAGAAACTAAAAGAATCTGTGATCACTAAACCAGCCCTGCAAGAAATACTAACAGTACAGAGGATCATAGGGGAACTGAGGAAAAAATACAGCCAGACAAAATCAGAGAGGGAGAAAAAACCATAAGAAACTCTTAATCATAGGAAGCATACAGAATTGCTGGAGGGAAGAGGGGTGGGGGGATAGTATAACTGGGTGATGGACATTAAGGAGCGTGTGTGATGTAATGAGCATTGGGTATTATATAAGACTGGGTATTATATAAGGTTGGTGATGAATCACTGATCTCTGCCTCTGAAACTAATATATTACATGTTAATTATTGACTTTAAATAAAAAAATGCAACTTAAAAAAAGGCAGATTGGTCTGCATGCTGAAGAATTTATTTACTTTTAACTGATTCAATCATCCATTAATACTCTCCATCATTCTCACTGGGGGCCATAGGAAAGAATTTAACTTCTGCCTCTCTCTCACCACAGGCAAGGTCATCTGTAGGATTTCAGGGTAAAGAAGCAGGCTTATTAAGGATATTAGCAGGATGTCAGCTAAATTGAAGTGATTAAACAGTGGAAAGGATGATGTTTTCTGAAAATTTGATACCCCACTCTTAGTAGGTCTTCATTTAATGACTACTCCTCTCATGAATAGATTGACTTTCCATCTTGGCACCTGGAAGGATTCCAAAATTGCAAACCTACCTCATAGTGTTTAGTACACATATTTGGTTTGTCCTAAATCTGTCAATTGAAGACACTAAAGCACGTTTGAATTGTTTTTGTCCAAAATACAAGAAATGAAGGCTATTTATTCATTTCTGTCCCTTTTCTCTTCAATGCATTGCCCCCCAAATAAGTATTTCCTTTCCTAGACTACTTTTTTATGTTCAGCCATGGTCATTTCCTTTTTGTTCTCCAATCTAAGTAGGCTTTGAAATAGTTATGTTCACTTATTTTCAAAATTATTAGAGCACAATTGTGGTATATGGTTATTGAAAAGAACTTCGAAAATATAGGAAATCTTTTAAATTCTACTAATCAGAGTTATCCATGAAACATTTTTCAGTCTCATTTTCCCTAAAATGCATATGAGTTCATATGATAAATACTACTTTAAAGACTGTTTTTTTTTAATATTTGCTAAGTATGTTTAGCATTTTCCAACTCATTAAATTTTATTGACTGGGTCATAACTTTCCACTATTGAATGTAGCATTATTTATTTAATCAATCCCCTATCTTTGGATGTTGAAGCTGCTTAAAGTTTTTCTAGCATTAAAAATAATACTGAGATATCTATTCTTATAACTTTATGTACCTCACTGATTATTTCTTAGGATGAAGGGGAGTGAAAAATATTTTATGAAAGGTTTTTGATAAACCTTGTTAAAATCCACCCTTCAAAGTTTATATGCATTTATACCCTGTTGTGCTTTATATTAAATGCCGTTTCTTGGATTTTTTGCTTTTGAACAATGACTTCTATCATTCTTTTCAATATTTGATAACTTAATAATTTAAATATGACATCTTGTTTTTTAATTTATAGTTCTTTAGTATTGTGGGGATTGAGCACATTTTTAAGCCCAAATTTTTATTGAGATAGTTTATCTCTTTAAAATTAATTTCTAAAATTTCCAATAAGAGCTTACTATTTCAATTTTGAACTCCAATATATTTTGGTGCATGCAAGATCTATTTTATATTGTCTTACCTGTTCTCTTTAGTTCAGTCCCAAAACTCTTTCTCTTTTAAGGATTATACCTCTTATTTCTTTATAAAACTTTGTAGCTTTATACAATAATTAGACTTTCATGCAAACTTGAGCCAAGGGGCTAGTACTGGAGGCTGAAGTACCAGAAGGACTAGAGACTTAAAATACATCTGTACTTTGTTGAACTTATGAACCAATTTGCATATTTCCTTTTGAGGAAGAATGATTGTCAATAAGTTAAATACAATGAAAACAACAAATTTAGGCCAAAATTATCAAGAAAATACCTTGGGTCTTACTGCTCCATATTGGTGCCCATATAACTTAAAGATAATGAGTTAATATTTTCAAAGGATATAAACATTTTAAAGGTCTTGAATGTATGTTATCAAGTTGATCTCCACAAAATTTTTATTAAATTATAATTTCACTATCAGAGTATTCATTTAAGTTTAGATTCTGAATCTATAAAAATGGGATAGTAATAGTACACGTTTTATAGGGTATTTATAAGCCCTAATAATCCATGTTAAACACTTAACCTGATACAACATGAGGGATTAATAAATGCTAGCCATTTTGACTAATGTTTTAAAAATCAGAATAAAATCTTAAAAAGCTTTAATTTAAAAAATGGATAAAAATCAGAGCGTTCCTAATGGAAACAGGAGGAGGAATTAGGAACCTTGGCTATTTGGTCTGACTATTGGCCCCTTGTACCCTAATGTAGCTCTTATTACTTCTAAGAAATCACAAGTTTCTGAAAAACACAGCAAGAAAACCATTAAATTGAGAGACTGGTAAAACCAATGAGGAGGACAACTCAGTTTGTGAAACAAAGTTTGATAAGTGAGGTAAGGTATTTCCTCCCAGATGACAGGAGCCAGAGCTATCAGTTTTCTATTTATAAAATGTGATTATTCAAATTAGAGCTATAATTTGACTTCTACCCAGAGGATGACTTGCCAGAGAATTGTATTTCTTTATTTTAGGAAGTTTATAACATTTATATGTCACTCATTCAGTATTCCATTCATTCATTCATGCATGTATGGATTCATGCATTTGTTCAAATTAATTGAGCATATAACCAGTGTTGACCCTTGCTCTCAAGAGACTTCCTGGCTAGTGACCTGACTTTCCTTGAATGATAGGAGTATTAGGGATAGCTAGCAGGGCAGCTCTTGGTTTTTATTTAGGGAGCATTTTTTATGGGATAATGTTTTCATTTATTCCTCCACCAATTAATTAAATATTTTTTGTCACCTACAGTAAGTACCTAGTCACTGATAGTCACTGTGCTAAGTGTTGTGATTGTAACAGTGAACAATGCACAGTCCACACACTTAGGTAATTTAGACAAAAAAATCAACTACAGTGTTAAAATAGAGGTTTTATGGGGTGTTTAGGAATATGAATGTGACAACTAACTCAATTTAAGGAGGGGGTAAGATGATGAGGAAACTTTTTCAAAAGGAGGTGACATTTGAAATAAGTATTATAAGATGAATAGGATCTGGCCAAGAATTTTGAGGGGAAAAGAAATTCAAGGTAAAAGCAACAGAATGTGATATGCATGGCAATGTAAGAGAACATGGACTTTACTAGCTCATATATGGTTCAGCAATCTGGACCAATGAGACCCAAAGAGAGACTTCCTGGGAAATTCTAAGGAAGAAGTTTCATAATCTTAAAAGAAAAAGAAGCCTCCTTTTGTCTCCTGCTGGATGAGTAAAAGATGCATTTAGCCTCCATTGCTATTAGAAGTCATCATGCAACTTTAGGGGAACCAGTCTTAGGATGAATCTAATACTTGATAGAGCTTAGAGATGGAAAGACCACGAGTTCTTTATCTTATCATTGAAGCACTTTATCAACCAACTTGAAGGCTCATTTCACTGTGGGGTTTTTCTTCCTTGTTTTATAATCTGAAAACATCTTACTTTTGGCTGGAGTGAGTGTCAGGGTGATGTAATAGTCAAATAGGAATCTGGAAATGGAGGTAGAGATTGTATCATGAAGACCTGTATACCATTCTGAGGAATTTGAATCAGAAGTTGAAAGCACTGAGGAGCATACTGAGGAATTGTTAAGGAAAGGAGTGCAGCCTTTGGTCTAGACCTGGAAGGAAGAATATAAGAGAGATAACTCTTATAAATTTCTCATAAATTTCAAGACCAGAAGCGGTCCTGTGGTCCTAATTTAGAAGCCTTGGACTGATCACTTGTAGGATTTAGTTCAGTTTTATTCAGAAGAATACGTTCCTCAGGCTTTTTTTTTTTTTTTTTGTGAGAAGGCAGACATTTCATTTGTTTAGTTATGCCTGGGTCTTAAAACCTCAATAAAAAGAAAACAAACAGAATTACTTACTTGAGTAACTTGGAGAACTTCAACCCTGTGGAGTAAGCACAGATTGTGCCTATACTCTGTCGACCACAATTCATTGTGTAGCAACATCTGCTCTGCATTGATAGCTACATGTTGTTTTTGTGTTATATATTTTTCTTGTTTTTATGACTGTCTCAACTCCTAGAGTAAGTATTTTCAGAATTTGGTCCCAAGATTACCTGGATCAGAACATTTGAGGTAGTTGGATGTTTAACAAACTTCCTCAGAAAATCTTTTTGTAATGTGTAATGTACCAGAGATGCTGAGTATGTACTTGTAGATTTATATGGGATTAAAATTAGAAAGCTGTGAGTTTCAGATACTTCTGTCAGGAGTCCAAGTGTATGAGTTTTAAGAAGAAAGAGGAGAGTCAGTCTTAAATTTTTTTCTCCACCTATATGTGTCCATTTTCATGCATTTTATTCCAGAAAGGCTCAAGGGCTACATGAACAAATGAACAAAATTATTTGAAGTTAATGATAAAATATAGAATTTGACTTTTATTTATTTATTTATTTTTATTTAATTTTTTAAAAAAGATTTTATTTATTTATTTGACAGAGAGAGATCACAAGTAGACAGAGAGGCAGGCAGAGAGAGAGGGAAGCGGCTCGCCGCTGAGCGGAGAGCCCGATGCGGGACTCGATCCCAGGACCCTGAGATCATGACCTGAGCGAAAGGCAGCGGCTTAACCCACTGAGCCACCCAGGCGCCCTGACTTCTATTTTTAAAATTTTCCCCTCATTGGACTTATAACACCATATAGAAGGAGTGGGTAAGATTCTAATGGGTGGCTCAATAGCATATTAATTTTAGTAATGGGCAGTAAAGACCTGGTGAACTGGGTCTTCAGGTCTGAGATCATAACTGTTTTCTTTGGTTTGGTTTGTTGCTTTAAGTTAGAGAAATTTCACAACATCTGTTCCATTTCCTATTCTACAATATAGATATAACATCTATTGCCACCTGAGAAGGTGTAACAAAGGAATTTTATCATGCAGTAATATATTTTGAGATCCTGTGAAGAGAGATTTCATAAGTGGAGATGTTAATTGGGTTCAGTCTTTGAAAACTGTGGGAATATTAGAAACTGTTCAGTTCTATACATGCTGTATATATAGGATATTTTATTCTATAAAATTTCTGATGAAGCACAGAAATCTTCAGGTATTAATGAAAGTTTTTACATTTAAAAATGCACATTTTATTGGCCAAAATTAGCAAGACAGGAAACAACGTGTGTTGGAGAGGATGTGGAGAAAGGGGAACCCTCTTACACTGTTGGTGGGAATGCAAGTTAGTGCAGCCACTTTGGAGAACAGTGTGGAGATTCCTGAAGAAATTAAGAATAGAGCTTCCCTATGAGCCTGCAATTGCACTGCTGGGTATTTACCCCAAAGATACAGATGTAGTGAAAAGAAGGGCCATCTGTACCCCAATGTTTATTGCAGCAATGGCTACGGTCGCCAAACTGTGGAAAGAACCAAGATGCCCTTCAATGGATGAATGGATAAGGAAGATGTGGTACATATACACGATGGAGTATTATGCCTCCATCAGAAAAGATGAATACCCAACTTTTGTAGCAACATGGACGGGACTGGAAGAGATTATGCTGAGCGAAATAAGTCAAACAGAGAGAGTCAAGTATCATATGGTCTCAGTTATTTGTGGAGCATAACAAATAACATGGAGGACATGGGGAGATGGAGAGGAGAGGGAGTTGAGGGAAACTGGAAGGGGAGATGAACCATGAGAGACTATGGACTCTGAAAAACAACCAGAGGATTTTGAAGGGGTGGGGGGGTGGGAGGTTGAGGAACCAGGTGGTGGGTAATAGGGAGGGCACTACTGTATGGAGCACTGGGTGTGATGCCAAAACAATGAACACTGTTATGCTGTAAATAAACAAATAAAAAAAATGCACATTTTATTTAATCTCTGAAATCTCTGAAATGTCATTTCTCTAGATCTCTTCTCTTGAAATGTAATTTTTTTTGAGCAAAATTTACCAACTTCTTAAAAAAATTGAAGAAAATTTTAAAACTGATGCTATTACATTATATTATATTATATAAGGGATAAATAGGATATTCTGAATACCTAAGTATGATGAAAGCTTCCCAAAACTTTTTTCCTTTTTGTGTGTTCTATGTCTGCTTTTCTCTGAATTCTTCTTGTTTTCTGTAATTGAAATTTTGTTTTACCTCAAAACTCCTTATCTAGTCACTTAATTCTGTTTCTATCAGCTGCAATCTCTCTTCATTATTTTTCTTCTTTCTGTGCTGTGACAATATCTCTTTTCTTTGCTGCAATCAAGCCTAGGCGCATTTTAACCTTTCTCCCTCACCGGTGTCATTTTCATCTTTCCCTCCCGTTCAAGAGCATTTCTATCACCTCACTATACTAAAGTATCTGTTCCCTGAATTTTGAGAGATCTCATGCATAGGGACCATTATAGACCTTGGGTAACCTGTTGAATTTTTCTGGATAATTTATTTCTACAAGTTTGATGTTTAGTTAAACACTAATTGTTTGTGATTCTGTCAATAAACTAATAATTCTGGCCAGTTGGTTAGAATCACTGAGTAAATCAGAAAAACCATCATCCAAGCTATTATACAAATAGGCTAGCATTTGTGTGGTTCCCAGTGGTAAATCTTTAATTTTCCTTCTCTGAGGCACTGTCTCTGTTATGTTTTTTCAAATTCAACTCAATTCAACAAATATTTCAGCACCTTCCACCTACTCAGCTACATGTTAATTGTGTGTGTGTACATTTGTGTGTGTGCCTATGCATGAGGAGCTGACCAGTGGAGTTAGGTACATAGCCATGAGGAAACAACAGAGATTGCATTGGCTATCCACTATTCTCTTATTTCTTCAGTTTTCAAAGATGAAACTCACTATCTTTACCCTAGGATCTTAAAGTATATTATTGTATGATAATATCCATTTGAATGCTATCCCAGTGTTTATTCATTGAGTTGAATTTTTTAAATATCAAAAGCAATACTCTTAAGATATTTATATATACTCTTTTACATGATAATTTATACAATTTTCATAAAAGCGTTGTTCTCAAGATAACAGCTCCCACTTATTGAGCATTTACAAGTATCACAAATACTGGCGAGAATTTTCTTTACTGAATCTTATTTGTTAAGTACCTACTATGCGCCAAACACAGACGATAGAAGAATGAAGATGTCCTATCCCTGAGAAGTTTATATTCTGATTGGGGAAACTAGCTAGATAACAACAACAAAAAAATAAGATAATGAAATATTCTGATGATTGGTATAAAAGGTAATGGGATCGTGAATAACATAGGATGGCCACTTTAAATAGAATGGTAAGGGAAGTCATGTATAAGGAGGTGCTGTATTTAAGAGACACTTCAGAGGGTGCCTGGATGGCTCAGTGGAGCATCTGCCTTCAGCTCAGGTCATGATCCCAGGGTCCTGTGATTGAGCCCCGCACCAGGCTCCCTGCTCAGCGGGGAGCCTGCTTCTCCCTCTCCCTCTGCCTGCTGCTCCCCTTGCTTGTGCTCTTTCTGCATCAAATAAATAAATAAAATCTTAAAAAAAAAAGAGAGAGGCACTTCAGGAATAAAAAGGAGATGTTTATGTGGAGGGTTCATGGAAGGGATTACAGTCCTGGAGAAGAACAATGTCTTAGACTCTGCAATGGGAAAGGACTAACTAGATGTGAGGGAAGGCAAGAGGATGGTGAACAAATGAGCAGATTTATAAGAGGTGACTTTGGTGGATGAGGAGGAAATGAATTATGCTGGACTATGCTGGCTGTTAAGAAGTCTGGTTTTTTTCTTAAGGAGCACTAAGAAGAGCTTATTAAAGAATTTTTAAAGGGGAAGAATGTGATTTGATTAAATTGTTTAAAGTGGTTATGTTGGGGGGCCCCTAGGTAGCTCAGTCAGTTAAGTGGTTGCCTTCGACTCAGGTCATGATCCCAGGGTCCTGGGATAGAGCCCTGCATCGGGCTCCCTGCTCGGTGGGGAGTCTGCTTCACCCTTTCCCTTTCCCTCTCCATGCTGTTCTGCCTACTTGTACTCTCTCTCTGTCAAATAAATAAATAAAATCTTTAAAAAGGTGATTACATGGGAAAATGACTTGGAGGTGAAACAGTGTAGATCAAGGGAGATCAGGTTTTGCATCTGCAAAATAATAGTGGCCATAATGAATGGGGGCATGGAGAGGAATAGGAGAAGTGGAAAGGCTTGGGGTATGTTTGAAGGAAGACTAATAAGACCTTGTGATCAAGTGGATAAGGGTTAAGAAAATGAGAAATCAAGGATCACATCAATAATTTTAATATTCACAACCACTTTATGAGGTAGATGTTATTATTCCACACCTTGCAGATAAGAAAATTGAGTCACTGAGAAGAAAAAAGCTCTGCCCAAGGTTATATACTTGGTAAGGGAGGCATGAGGATTGAACCCTGGCAGACAATAGTACAGCACATGCCAAACACCATAACAATAATGAAAAACAAGTCTTATATCTTTCCAAATGTGATACTTGATTTTACGCTTTCCACTTCAAAATATCCCCATTTATGTTGAATTTGAGTCCTAGAATAGCCCCGAAGTGTACAGCTTTTCTTTCATTCAGTTAGAAACAACTGTTAAATAAATCAGCTGGCTTATGTGATATATTTAAAAATCTGATTTCCAGGATATTTTATGGAGTCTATACAGATTTAGCCTAATATGTATGTAATATTTCTACTGTAGTATGCAGTGAAAAAATGATTCTAATAACCCTGACCCTCAAGTATAGTAAGATATTAAAGTTCTTGCTGAATCACCAGTGAGATGCTGTGCTTGTACCAAGGCATATTTTATTCTTAACTTTTATTTTACTGTGTTCTAAGACTTTGAAAATTAGTAATCAGTTGGCATAGCCTTTGTGAATACAGTTTAATCTTACTATCACAGTCCCTTGGGTATCCTCACCTCCTTAGAGGCCAGAAATAAGTGGGAATTACTTCAATTTTATATTTTCAAGAAAGCAGTACTTTTTTTTTTTTTTAAATGAAAGCAAATAGGATAAACTCTCTTCCCAGAACAGAGGAAACTTGCGTTTTACTGTGTGTGGAGGGGGATAAGAAGAAGAGATCTCTCCAATCAGTCCCCTCCCCAGACTACCGGTGCTTTTCTTTTTGTAAGAAGATGCTTTCATCAGGACTTGTTTGACAAGAAAACAATGACTTCCACTGAGGATAGTGCCCAGTGAAAAAAACAAAACAAAACAATACAAAACAAAACTGCTTATGACACAGTGAGTTTCGATTATGCATTACATAACTTCCTCTATTTCTTTGTAATTTGAAATCTATATTACAATCTGAGGCCAAATGTTTATAGCACTAAATGATCTGATTAAAGTATATATGTTTTAATTGGATAAAAGCATTAGGGGATGGGAAAGGAGGCTGATTCTTCTCTAAGGAGGCCAAATGGATTTTGTTTTTAAAAGTAGGGAGAAAGTTTAAGAATAGAAAATTTGTATACTTTGTTTCTAGCAGTGACAGTATCAAGCAAACATCACAATTTCAAAGGCATTGTGTGGGAAATTGTTATAATTCTATTTTCTTTCTAGACACTCGATATCTCCTATTCCATGTTTTCTTCCATTTTATTTTTAAAATGAAACTCTGGAAATTTTTTGTGATTAATTTAAAATGATAAGCAGATAGGTTATATTTATTGGGAAATTAATGCCACAATTTCATATTTTAAAGTTTTTAAATTCAAGACACCCTACAACCTTTCTTTTATTCTATTTGCTTATTTAGAAGTTAGGTCTCTAATAGGGAACAACTGAATGTACAATGCTGGAGAAATGTATTTACAAAGACTTTTTTTTAAATCCAAGTGCAAATATGGCAAATACAAATCTCTATTTAATTTAGTGACATACTAGTCTAACCAAATCATTTGTTGTTTGCTTCACTGAATGGATAAAATAATAAATAAATGCTTCACACACATAATCTTAAAAGTTAGTGAATACTTTAATACATTTAGTATTATTGATTTTTCTATGGAGGCTTTCATTCCTAATCTTTCCTGATAGCCAAAATTTATTTAATGAAACTGGCTGGTAGAGGAAAGATTTATCTATATGTCTGATATTTGTTTTTTAGCATTTGAATCTTAGTCCATCCTGTTTCTCATATTTCTTTTCTAGATTTAGATTATAAAATTATGTATCTTTTTTTAATGTTACTCATAATAGAAAGTAATTAAATTTCAAAATTAGTAGGACTTTTCAGTCAAATATGCAAACACACATTAGTTGACAATTATTTATAATGCCAATTATATTCTATGATGTTATAATTGACGTGTTAATAGAGTGTATGTTTGGAGTTGTTTTTCTTCCAGTACTAATATAGCCAAAATGTGGGACTGCCAATGCAGATGGAATTGTATTTGTAAAATGGAACGGTTCCACTGGTCATGACCCATGACTTTGCCCTTTTCTTAGTACAACAATATGATATGAGCAGTTATTACTTAATATTTTAAAAACATTTTTGGAAGGCATGAGGAGCTAAGATGGTAATAATATGAAACACTGTAAGAAGTCTACAGAATATAAAGAAAATGCTGATCTAGAGCTTGTGATTTAAGGATGTATGACTGCCTACAACATACTACCACCTGTTTCATTAATAAAAATACCAAACACTATCTCTTTAGAACTAAAAACTATCATTGAAATATACCAACAGAGAAGCAGACAATAAAACTGAATGGTCAACACAAACTTTGTGAAGCTGGTAGTAGGTAAGGAAGTGTTCATAAGGATTATAGGAACTAGGCCAATTAGGATTGATGTTTTTATTTTATAGCAAAGAAGTAATGGAAAATTAGCGAGTAAATATTGTTAATTGTGCTGGGGACAACAAATGGGCTTGTATGTGAAATTTCAGGACAAACAACATAAAGTAAAACAAATGCAACATTTTTCTGCACATAGGTCTTTTTAATACTCTTCCTTTTCTCAAAATAGAGACCTAGACATGGATTGAGACCTTTTCAAAGATTCTTCAAATGTGAACACTCATAGGTGAAAGACAGTTTTGCAGGTATGCATTCAGAGACATTAGGCAAGGGTAGCCCTTTCAGCCCAGTTTAGCAGAAGTAATACTCATCATTCTCTGTGATAGTGTCTGGATCATGACCTTGAGTCTGAGAGCTCAGGCTCTCATTTCCATGATGTTTTATGATAAGGAAGCTAGATTTAGCCCAGCTACACCATGCCTAGAGTGGTAAAGTCTCTGCTTAAAGGGAAGATGTAACAAATTGCTTTCAGTATTTGTGATGGATCACTAAATGATAATTTATCAGGATGAAGAGGTATAAGAATTTCTGGGTGGGGGGTAGTTCATCCTAAATTATTTTGAAATGTCCCACTTTTCCTACTTTTGGGCAACTTCCACTTCTATTGAAATCGTTGCTCTGAAGATAGAAACAAAACTAAGAATTTTAAGTCTTAAAAGTTCTGTATTTCTCTGACATTTTTGACTGAGATACATAGTAAGAAATATTTTTTACACTGCAACCCATTATTCTCATAGACATCCTCCCTACAACATGAACACAGATCTGTACACAATTGAAATAAAACTTAAAAATACTTTGGTACTCTGTTATTTTCTCTTCTAATTTATTCTATTTTTTAAAATTTTTTAAAAAGATTTTATTTATTTATTTGACAGACAGAGATCACAAGTAGGCAGAGAGGCAGGCAGAGAGAGAGAGGCAGAAGCAGGCTCCCTGCTGAGCAGATAGCCCGATGCGGGGCTCGATCCCAGGACCCTGAGACCATGAGACCATGAGACCATGACCTGAGCTGAAGGCAGAGGCTTTAACCCACTGAGCCACCCAGGTGCCCCAAATTTATTCTATTTTTGTAGAAGGTTAACCATTGAGATAAATTTCTTTGCCCATGAATGGGTAGTAGTCCATTTAAAGACAGGTAAGCTACTTTTCTATCTGTCAGTACTATTAACTAGAAGACAAGTGTGTATAACCAAATGCAGGAAGAAAATCTTAATTCTAACATGATATTACAGGCGTGTCCTGAGCTTAGGGTCTTTGCATATGTTCTCTCCACCTGTAATGCTCTTCTCCAACTTAACCAGTTAGCTAATTCACTTTTTTCAGAACTTTGCTCAAAGCAACCTCCTTCAGAGGTTAGTTGAGCCTTTCTTTAATGTGCTATATTTAACTTTGTAACCTCCCCAGTGCTCCCTATACCCCTTCCAGCTTTGCTTTTTTCTGTAGTAGTATGTACTTTACTATATGGCCTAGTACTCCTCTGTAGTATTATAAATATAATCACATTTGACATACTAAATGTCTTCAGTGATTTGTGATTTGTGTAATGTCTGTCTCTCTTTTCTAAGGTATGAACTTCATAAGGCTGGGGGATTTTTGTTTCTTTTTTCATCGTTTTATCTCCAGTGCCTAGAACAGAGCTTGGAACATAGCAGCTACTAAATGTATGTATTTGTTGGGTAAATGAATACTTGGCTGACTGAATGAACACATGAAAAAAATAATCCTGTATCCCAAAAGAAAGGCAGTCCAGCAGATGAAATAAAGATAATTCTAAACTTTCTGTTCCTCTAAGAACTCAGAAGTGGGTTTTAATTTGTTATCTGCAGCTGCATACATTTTAAATCCCTTTTCTTTTCCTATCTCTCCCACATCTCACCAGCTGTGCTGAGCCTCTCCTCCTTTAACCCTTACCTCTCAGTTTTTTCCTCAAAGCTTTCCTGCAATGCCACCAACCTGGGCTTTTCTCTTTTCCTCCAACACAGCAATATACTCACAAACTTGATTTGAAATTATATAGCACCAATTAAATCTTCTGCAATAGAGATCATCTATATCAATTAAAATTAACTTTCCTACCTTCTTGTTAGGTAAAAAGAATAGAAAAGATAGTTTGGTTTTTCCCTCAGCATCCCCCTTCCACCTCAGAAGAACTAGTATACCTTGTAGAAATATCTTATTTTTTATAGTAAAGATACTATTTAATATTTCCTTGATTTTATTTTTAAAGACCAAGTTTATTCCCTAATTTGGTATTGGGTTGAATGTGTGCAGTTATATAACTATAACTTCGGCGACACCTATTCCTTTGGACTATCAAAAACATCTGAATCTTATCAACCTAAAAATAAGTTATTTATGGAGAGTTGACCAGAATTAGCAATTAGATTGTTCTCATTTTTCTTCTGACATTAGTATTCTAGGCATGAAATGTCATCAGTGATAGGACATGGACTGAGGTCTGGCTAAGTGTTAGTGAGTACAGATGTACATGTCTTTTGCATGTAAGCAAAAGATAGCTCTGCCATAGGATTTGCAGTAGATTTTGGTGCCCATCCAGATCTCTTTACCAGAGAGGTGGACTCATCTCCCAATTGCTATTTGAGTGTTTTCAGCTAAGCCTAATGCCCTTTCTTCTAGGTAGAAAACTGTGGATCTATTCCTATTCCTTCTGGGATCAGATGAAGGCTAGACTTCAGCTGAAACCATGTCTTTGTTTATCTTCTTCCTCTGTTCCACCTTCATTTCCTTTAAAAAACAAAAAATCTCTTGCACAGGTATTGCTTCCTCGAGCTCTGTTTCTAGGGAATCTAACCCAAGGTAGGATTTGAGAGCAATTCTCTGAGTTTTCCAACTTATCCCTTGTTACCTCATTGCTCCAAGGAAAAGATCACTTAGGGCACAATTGAGAAAATTTCCTATCTTTAGGCCTTTCTGACTTTATGAAACCTGTAAGAGGTAGAAACATATTCTGTAAGTTTTATTTTATATTTTGGTCTAGTTTCAGGACAATTCAATCACTCTTTTTTTTTTTTTTAAAGATTTTATTTATTTATTTGACAGAGAGAGATCACAAGTAGGCAGAGAGGCAGGCAGAGAGAGAGGAGGAAGCAGGCTCCTGCTGAGCAGAGAGCCCGATGCGGGGCTCGATCCCAGGACCCCGAGATCATGACCTGAGCCGAAGGCAGAGGCTTTATTTAACCCACTGAGCCACCTTTTTATAGAACTCAGAGTTCTGAGTTCGGTGGGTTCAAATGAACCCAGAGTGAATCTGTCCTTTTTTTTTTTTTTTTTAAACAAATCTTGAGCAAATGAATCATATAGGCAGACCATTAACATACTAGGGACAGGGGAGTTGAAGAAATGCAATTTCTATGCTTCCATCCTCTGAGATATGGAGAACATAGTAGAGAATGGGAAGAAAGTGACAAATAGGGAGAAGGGAAGAGAGGAATGCTACTTGGCAAAGGAACACAAATATTTAGTAAAACCTTGCGCTCTACTCTGGTAAGTATATCTAACCAAAAATGAATCCATTTTCTTCTAGGAACTAGAAAGAGGGAATAGTTTGATATATTAAATATACCTGATTTAAGCTGGCATTTTTGTATGATATCAGCTCTATGGCTTAAACAATGAAATTATTGAGATATAAATAAAAAGAAGCCCAAAGTTCATTTAAGTCACAAGACTGATTTTTCAGGAAGTAAAGGGAAATTGTACAATTTTATAAAATATTTATTAGATTCACTTAGCTTAAAAAAGATGTGGACATTAGAAATAATTAGAGACATAGGTGGCTCTGAGACAGATTTTGAATTTCATCCAGAGGGAGAATTTTGTGATGAGAAAAGCAAATTTAGCTATCAGAGCCATATTGTTGGATGTGAATGGAGTATAGTAAGATTTTTAGAAAATATGAATTCTGAAAACAAAACAACTGAGAGAGGTAGAAGCATAAAACAAGAAATCTTTTCTTATTAATGAAATATGAGCATATTTTAAATTTGACACAAGAATTAGCAAAAAACTGAAAATTAAATCTTCCTTTTATTTTACTAAATGTTCATTTAGGAATAATTAATTACTCTCTGTATACTCTCTTAATGATATCATCAAAGTACAGGCCTTTCCATGGCACTCTTTTATCATCAGTTCCAAATGCATTGGGACTCTTTAGTCTCTATAAGCCTTGCGTGTTCAATTATGTAGGTGCATATTTCAAAGTCCAGAACACTGGACGTAATTGCTGTCAATATGATCTTTCAGTTGCTTGTTTTAATCCACACAGACTTTCCCCTAGTGGAGTAATATGCTCCTCTACTCTATCGATTCTGTCTTATCTACTCAAGGATCTATTCCCAGAAGTGTCTTTCTTATTTCTAGGAATCAGGCATCTCTGATCTGTCTGAAAGTCTCTCCTCTCTGCAGGGACTCTCTCTTTCTCTTCAGTATCCATTCCTCTGTCTCTTCGGTTTCTTTAAAGATTTTATTTTTATTTTTTTTATTTTTTCACAGAGAGAGAGAGATAGAGAGAGAGAGTGTTAGTGAGAAAGAGATTGAGAGCACAAGCAGGGGGAGCTGCAGGCAGGCAGAGGGAAAGGGAGAAGCAGGCTCCTTGCTTCCATCCCCCACATGGGATCCGATGTGGGACTGGATCCCAGGACCCTGGGATCATGACCTGAGCAGAAGGCAGCCGCTTAATGGACTGAGCCACCCAGGTGCCCCTGTCTCTTTGATTTCTTAAACTTCTCTCTTCTGTGCCATTTTTTGGATTTCACCTCTTCTCCTCGGCATTTAGGCTGGTTTGTTGGGCATCTTTTAATTTTTTTTTTAAATAATTCCGCTTGATATGACTGAATAGGGCTTGAGATACAAACAAATGAAAGTGAGAATAAAGAAAATGACCATTTCTGATCTTCCCTAGGCTCAAACATCAATAAGAAAATTATTTAGGGCTTTTACACTGTGTAAGAGTGGAAACAAAAAATGGTTTTCGTAGATTGAAAATCCTACCTAAGAGAATTCAGGATTTAGGAGAATCCCTGTTGAATCAGACTTAGGTTTCTCACTCCCAGGTGTAGACAAAAGTCCTGCAAATTTGACAGACAAATTTGACAGACTTAGAAAAATATGGAAGGAAGCATTGTGGGAATGAAGGCTGGTAGAGTTTTAACTTGGAAAGAATGAAATTTCTGGCACCCCATCCTTCCCATATTTGGGAAGAAGGAGGTGGGTGAGCAGAGACCTGATTGAGATTACTGCTGTCTGATGCATTAGAGGCCCTACCTAGAAATTAAATCTTATTATTGAAAAATTAAAGAAAGTTACAATATTTGCATTTTGATGACTGAAATTTATAGCATTATTTTGCCTGTCCTGATTTGATGTGAGTAAGTGCTATGAAAAGTGACGCAGTAGGAGAAAAACTCCTGCATGGCAACTCTCTTTTCAGTTTAATATGATTATTCAAACTTTTTAAACTAAGACATATTTAGGATTGAAATACAACAGCAAGACAAAACAGGAAAGAATTGATTTTTATTCATTCCTTAATACTCACAAACTGAGAAGAAGTCAGCAAACATCTTCTTTCTGGTGGGAACTACATTGGGAAGAGAGAAGGGCCAAGAACAAAATTTAAAAATAATATGCAATCTATCATGGAAATAAAAGTCTTGGTCTTCTTGCACTGGGAGGCACAAATAATCGTATATCTATGATATCTACATTAAAATTCTTAGACATACTAAGAGAAAAAGTAGCATAATTGTTGTGGGATAGAAAAATGTTAATAAGTTGATTTGTAGTAAACTCATAAGAAATTAGGTAGTAAATAAATCTAGATCTTTATATTATACATCAAAGTTCCTTTCTAAGGGGTGTAAGATTTAATATGAGGTAAAAACAAGGGGAAGAGAAGGAAATATATGGAATATATGTCTAATCTTAGGGTGACAAAAGCATTGCTAAGCATAAAACAATAGAAGACATGATAAGACAAATGCAATAGATGGAAATAACTCTTCTATATAACATATAGAATGTATATATTTGATATAAATTGTTTTTAGCATAAATAATATAAAGAATAGACATTCCTAATATATAATCTGCTCCTATGACTAAGTTATATTAAAAAGCCCAGTAGAAAAATAAGTAAATGAAAAAGAAAAAGTGGATATAAGGAGAACTTTTTTTATTAACATATAATGTATTATTTGCCCTAGGGGTACAGGTCTGTGAATCATCAGTCTTACAAAATTCACAGCACTCACCATAGCACATACCCTCCCCAATGTCCATAACCCAGCCACCCTATCCCTCCTCCCCACCCCCAACAACACTCAGTTTGTTTCCTGAGATTAAGAGTCTCTTATAGTTTGTCTCCCTCCGGATCCCAACTTGTTTCATGTTTTTTCCCTTCCTACCCCCCATGACCCTTGCCCTGCCTCTCAAATTCCTCATATCAGAGAGATCATATGATAATTGTCTCTGATTGACTTATATAAGGAGGATTTTAACATTAGTAGTAATAATGCATAAATTAATAAAATAATATATTTTATTTGTCAGATTAAATCATCAAGATTTAAAACAATGATACTCAGTGTTGGCAAAAGCACAGTGCCAGGGATGCTTAATTGGGAGCATGATTTGGGACAAATATATTGTTCATAGGGACTCTGTCTCTATTAACCAGTGTAGTTCCTGACATTATCCATGTTTAATATGAATTTGTTGAGTAAATACATTTTAGAGTATCTCTTGCAAAAGTATAAAGGGCCTTGAAGTTTCATTTAAACTTTCTATTAATTCCAATTTTAGTAGTGTATCTTGATGAAGAAAGAATTTTTGTTGTTGGAACAATTTTTCTGAAACAGAATATAGGGAGTAAGCAAAAGACAAAGATTGTAATTCACAGTGAATTCATACCGTTTGTTAAAGTTATAGAATAAAAGTAGTGATGTTGTAGGCAGCAAGTTAGTTAATCATTATTGTGCTGTGTGTGTATTACAACTTAAGGAAATAAATTCAATTGCCTACAGCACTATATCCTAATAAATATAATTTACTTTACCAAACATAGTGAGTAAATTCAATTTCTTACAACAAACACGTAAAACCAGATTTACAGTATTTATAGCCTCAAGGACAATTATATTCCGTAGGTGAGGACAAAGAATCATTATACTTAAAAGCAGACTATTAAAGAACATCTCTTTCTGTCCTTCTCGACAAACCATCCAGACAAATTCAATTTTGTGATGACAAGGTGTACAGAACATGTATAGATCTAATAGAAAGAGGACCTTCAACCCAAGCTGCTAATGCTCTTTTCTTGGCACATTCATGGTATCTAATTTATACAGTTCTTCAACCTTCTTTCTACTGACGCCAAAGTGGATTGCCTAGCCCAATATTTTATATTCTCATATGCATACTCTAATGACCTATATAACCTATGGTCTGAAATGAAGTTGTAAACAAGGCAGAATCAAAATATGAAATTATGATTTTACTAAAGCATAAATTAAGATTTATGTGTAAAGATATTCATCATAGCATTATTTGTAATAATATAATGGAAATAATTTACAACACCAAAATGAAAAAATGGTTGAATGAAATATGATACGTCCATGATAAAATGCTCTGAGGGCATTGAGATGGTGTTTTTTTTTTTTTAAAGATTTTATTTATTTTTTTGACAGAGAGAGAGATCACAAGTAGGCAGAGAGGCAGGCAGAGAGAGAGGAGGAAGCAGGCACCCTGCGGAGCAGAGAGCCCGATGCGGGGCTTGATCCCAGGACCCTGAGATCATGACCTGAGCCAAAGGCAGCAACTTAATCCACTGAGCCACCCAGGCGCCCTGAGATGGTGTTTATAAAGTACTTAAAGGCATGAAGAAATGCTATGATATAATGTTAAGTGAATAAAACAGTATATAAAATTGCATATGCAGTGATCTCAGTTTTGTTGTGTATAGATGAGAAACAGGATGCTGATAACACATTAGGTTACTAGGAATGATTATCTCACAGGCAATGTAAATATGGGGGATCTCTATTTTCTTTTACTTTTTGCATATTCCAAAATGTCTACAATTGAGAGTGTGGTATTATTAGAATCACAACTTTATTAATGTTCTTTAAAACTTCACAATAATGAGTTTATCTTAGATCTATAAATTAGGACAGAACATGAACAAAAGATGTGAAAATAGGAGGTCTAAAATAAGTATGAACAATAATAATTTTTTATTAAAATTGAAAATAGGATAAAAGAAACAGTATGTATTAATAATAATTGCTGCATTATCACTTATATATCAAAGAGATGTCTGTTATTGACATAAAAGATCATTTATCTATTTATATAACAATCTTCTCCATTTGCCTTCCAGAAATCAAATTATTTCTGCCTAAGGCACTATACAGACTTTAACTCACTCACCGTCTGATAAAATAGTTGAACTCTAGCTAAGCTGCATAAGCTTTCTAAGGTATAGATTCACACCAAGTATTCTTATAGGTTTGAATCTATAAAATAAGGATGTAACATTTACATCAATAGGCCATATTTTTATACATATAAAATGTGCAAATCACAGAGTTGTGGGTTAGGAAGGGGGAGGATAGGATAAAAAAAGTGCAGCTTGCCTCTAGAAAATGAGTCTAAGTGGGAAGACATGCTCAGTAGCAGGATGAAACACATAATGTAACAGAAATGTTACAGAAACATAAATTTCATATATGGGGGCCTTAAATTTTTTTTAAAAAATTCTATTTTCTATTTTTTAATTTGAATATAATTAACATAAAATGTTATATTAGTTTCAGGTGTATGATATGGCTTAATATTTCTATACATTTCTCAGTGCTCATCATAAGTGTACTGTTGATTCCCTCTATTTCACCCATGCCCCAACCCACCTCCTTCTGACAACCACAAGTTTGTTCTCTGTATTTAAGAGTTTCTTTTTTGTCTTTGCTTTCATTCCTTGTTCATTTATTTCATTTCTTAAACACCACATATGAGCTAAATAATAAAACATTTGTCTTCCTCTGACTGAATTATTTCACTTAGCATAATAGTCTCTAGCTCCATGGTGTTGCAAATGGCAAGATTTCATTCTTTTTGATGGCTGGGTAATATTCCATCACATATATAACATATCTTCTTTATCCATTCATCAATCAATGGACATTTGTGCTCTTCCCTTAATTTGGCTATTGTTGACAGTGCTGCTATAAACATTGGGGTGCATGTGCCCCTTTTAATCAGCATCTTTGTATCCTTTGGATAAATACCTAATAGTGCAATTGCTAGATCATAGGGTAGTTCTATTTTCAACTTTTTGAGGAATCTCCATACTGTTTTCCAGAGTGGCTGCACCTGTTTGCCTTCCCACCAACAGTGTAAGAGGGTTTCCCATTCTCCCCATCCTCACCAACATCTGTTGTTTCCTGAGTTGTTAATTTTAGCCATTCTGACAGGTGTGCAGTGGTATCTCACTATAGTTTTGATTTGTATTTCCTAAATGAGTGATGTTGAGCATTTTTCATGTGTCTGTTAGCCATTTGTTTGTCTTCTTTTTTTTTTTTTTAAGATTTTATTTATTTATTTGATAGAGAGAGAGATCACAAGTAGGCAGAGAGGCAGACAGAGAGAGAGAGGAGGAAGCAGGCTCCCTGCTGAGCAGAGAGCCTGATGTGGGGCTTGATCCCAGGACCCTGAGATCATGACCCAATCCGGAGGCAGAGACCTAACCCACTGAACCACCCAGGTGCCCCTATTTGTATGTCTTCTTTGGAAAAGTGTCTAATCATGTTTTTGCCCATATAACGATTATTTATTTTTTGGGTGTTTATTTTGATGAGTTCTTTATAGATTCTGGATACTAGCTCTTTACCTAATATGTCATTTGCAATTATCTTCTCCCATTTCATTTGCCTTTTAGTTTTATTGATGGTTTCCTTTGCTGTGCAGGAGCTTTTTATCTTGATGAAGTCCCAATATTTCATTTTTGCTTTTGTTATCCTTATCTCTGGAGACTTGTCTAGTAAGAAGTTGCTTCACTTGAAGCAATCAGAGATTGCTGCCTCTGTTCTTCTCTAGGATTTTTTATGGTTTCCTATCTTACATTTAGATCTTTCATCCATTTTGAATTTATTTTTGTGTATGGTGTAAGAAAGTGGTCCAGTTTCATTCTTCTGCATGTGGTTGTCCAGTTTTCTGAATCCATTTGTTCAAGAGACTGTCCCCCCCACCCCCACTGAATAGTCATTCCTCCTCTGTAGAAGATTAGTTGGCCATATAGTTGTGGTTCCATTTCTGGGTTCTCTGTTCTGTTCCATTGATCTAAATGTGTCTGTTTTTGTGCCAGTACCTGCTTGTCTTGAAGATTACAGCTTTGTAATGGAGATTGAAGTCTGGGATTATGATGGCTCCCTCTTTGCTTTTCTTATTCAACATGACTTTGACTATTTGGGGTCTTTTCTGGTACCACACAAATTTTAGGATTGTTTGTTATAGCTCTGTGAAAAATTCTGGTGTTATTTTGATTGAGATTGCACTGAATGTGTAGATTGCTTTGGGTAGTATAGACATTTTAACAATATTTTTTCTTCCAATCCGTGAGCATGGAATGTTTTTCCATTTTTTTGTGTCTTCAATTTCTTCCATAAGTGTTCTATAATTTTCAGCATACAAATCTTTTACCTCTTTGGTTAGGTTTATTTCTAGGTATCTTACGGTTTTTGGTACAACTATAAATGGGATCAATTCCTTGATTTCTCTTTCTGCTGTTTCATATTTAGTGTATAAAAGTGCAACAGATTTCTGTAGATTGACTTTATAGTCTGTGATTTTGCTGAATTTATATATCAGTTCTAGCAATTTTTTGGTAGAGTCTTTTGGGTTTTTTTATGTAGAGTATCATGTTGTCTGTGAAGAGTGAAAGTTTGACATCTTCCTTGTTGATTTGGATGCCTTTCATTTCTTTTTGTTGTCTCATTGCTGAGGCTGGGACTTCCAGTACTATGTTTAACAACAGTGATGAGAGTGGACATCCCTGTTGTGTTCCTGACCTTGGGGGAAAAACTCTCAGGTTTTCCCCATTGAGAATGATATTCACTGTGGGTCTTTCCTATATGGACTTTATGATATTGAGGTATGTTCCCTTCACCCCGACATGGTGGAGGGTTTTTATCAAGAAAGGATGCTGTATTTAGTCAAATGCTTTTTCTGCATCTATTGAGAGGATCATATGGTTCTTGTCCATTCTTTTATTAATGTGAAGTATCATGTTGATTGATTTGTGGATATTGAGCCCCTCCTATAGCCCCAGAATAAATCCCACTTGATCATGGTGAATAATCCTTTTAATGTACTGTTGAATCCGATTAGCTAGTGTCTTGTTGAAAATTTTTGCTTTCATGTTCATCAGGGATATTGGTCTGTAATTCTCCTTTGCAGTGGGGTTTTTGTCTGGTTTGGAATCAAGGTAATGTTTGCCTCATCGAATGAGTTACAAAGTTTTCCTTCCCTTTCTATTTTTCTGAAATAGCTTTAGAAGAATAGGTATTAATTCTTATTTAAATGTTTGGTAGAATTCCCCTGTGAAGCCATCTGGTCCTGGACTCAATGTTTGTTGGGAGATTTTTGATCACTGATTCCATTTCTTTGCAGATTATGAGTCTGTGTTGGTTTTCTATTTCTTCCTGTTTCAGTTTTGGTAGTTTATATGTTTCTAGGAATTTATCTATTTCTTCTGTATTGCCTAATTTGTTGGCATATAATTGCTCATAATACTCTTTTATGATTGTATTTCTGCAGTGTTGATTATGATATCTGTTCTTTTATTCATAATTTTATTTGTTTGGGTCCTTTCTCTTCTTTTTGTTAAGTCTGGCTAGGGGGTTTATCAATTTTGGTAATTGTTTCAAAGACCCATCTCCTTAATTTTTTTTTTAAATTTCTATAATATTTATTTCTGCTCTGATCTCAACTATTTCCCTTCTGCTGATTTTAGACTTTATTTGCTGTTCTTTTTTGAGTTCCTTTAGGTGTAAGATTAGATTGTATATTTGCAACTTTTCTTGCTTCTTGAGAAAATACTTCCCTCTAATGACTGCCTTTGCTGCATTGTTGGGAGTTTTTTTGATTAGTTATTCAATTTCATTACTGCTAATTGGTCTGCTCAAATTTCTATTTCTTCCTGATTCAGTTTTAGTTTTAAAAAATCTAGCAGAAGAAAAAAAAGAAAGAAAAAAAATTGGAAAAAAAAATTGAATTAATCGCAAGACTAAAGAATCATTGGGAGAAAGCCATGAGTTCTGTGCTTTGCTTTCTCCTCCTCTGGAATTCCGCTGTTGTCCTAGGTATTGAACCTGCTTTCCTTGATAGATGAACTTCGTCCTGGCTGGATATTTTGTTGATCTTCTGGGGGGAGGGGCCTGTTGTAGTGACTCTCAAGTGTCTTTGCCCGAGGCGGAATTGCACCGCCCTTACTGGGGGTCGGACTAAGTAATCTGCTCGGGTTCGCTTTCGGGAGCTTTTGTTCCCTGAATGCTTTCCATAGAGTTCTGGAGGACGGGAATGAAAATGACAGCCTCCCAGTCTCCGGCCCGGAGGAGCCGAGAGCCCGGGGCCCCACTCCTCAGTGCACCCCCAGAGAACAGCACCCAATCACTCCCATATCCCCAGCCTCAAGCCGCGCTCCAAGCTCACCCAGCCTGCGACTGGTTCAAGGTAACCCCGAGCTGAGAGCTCAGTCCTCAGCTCTGTCTCTGTTGCCGGTTTCTCCGTTCTAATACCTGCGAGCTCTGGGACACTCCAACACCCCCGATCCTTCTGTGACCCTGCGAGACCTGGGGCCACGCTGTCCCTGCGTGGGCTTCACCCCAGTTTAGCCTCTGGAGCAATGTCCCTCAGTGAAACAGACTTTTAAAAGTCCTGATTTTGTGCTCCGTTGCTCCGCTGCTTGCCGGGAGCCAGCCCCTCCCCCCGCGGTCTATCTTCCCGTCGTTTTGGATTCACTTCTCTGCCAGTCCTACCTTTCAGAAAGTGGTTGATTTTCTGTTTCTAGAATTGCTGTTCTTCTTCTCTTCGATCTCCCGTTGGATTTGTAGGTGTTTGCAATGCTTAGATAAGCTATCGAGCTGATCTACTGCTACCAGCTGTAGTCTCAGCCTGCTACTTCTCCGCCATCTTGACTCCTGATCCCTGATTCAGTTTTAGGAGCTTATATGTTTCTAGAAATTTACCCATTTCTTCTAGGTTGTCCAGCTTGTTGGCATACACATTTTTACAATCCTTTGTATTTTGATGGTGTCAGTTTTTGGTTCTCTTTCATTTCTGAGATAATTTGTTTGAGTTTTCTCTTTTCTCTTGATGAACCTGACTAAAAGTTTATCAATTTTGTTTATCTTTTCAAGGAGTAGCTCTTGGTTTCATTGATCTTTTCTGTTGTTTTTAAAGTCTCTATTTCATTTATGTCTGCTCTGATCTTTCTTAATTCTTTCATTCTGCTAATTTTGGGCTTTCTTTATTCTTTTTCTAGTTTCTTTAGGTATAAAGTTATATTGTTTATTTGGGATTTTTCTTGTTTCTTGATGTAGCCCTTCATTGCTATAAATTTTCCTTTTAGAAGTGCTTTTGTTGCATTCCAAGGTTTTGGACTATTGTGTTTATATTTTCATTTGTCTCCATGAACTTTTTAATTTCCTTTTTGTTTTTTTTTTAGTAGCCCCATTCATTGCTTAACAGCATGTTATTTAACCATGTATTTATGTACTTTCCAGATTTTTCCTTGTGGCTGATATCTGGTTTCATAGTATTGTAGTCAGAAAAGGTGCATTGTATGATTTCAGTCTTCTTAAATTTACTGAGGCTTGTTTTGTGGCCCAATATATGACCTATTCTTGAGAGTGTTCCATGTGCACTTGAAATGAATGTGTATTCTGCTGTTTTAGGATGGAATAGTCTGAATATTTCTTTTAAATCCATCTGGTCCAGTATGTTATCCAAAGCCACTGTTTCCTTATTGATCTTCTGTTTGGATGATATGCCCATTGATGGTAAATGGAGTGTTAAAGTACCCTACTACTTTTGAATTACTATTGATTATTTCTTTTATGTTTGTCATTAGCTGTTTTATGTATTTGGGTGTTCCCATGTTAGTAGCATAAATATATATAATTGTTCTATCTTCTTGTTGGATTGTTTCCTTTATGACTATATAGTGTCCTCCTTTATTTCAATCTTTGTTTTAAAATCTATTTTATCCAATGTAAGTTATGCTAACCTGGCTTTCTTTTCACTTCAGTGTGCATGGTAAATGCTTTTCCATCCCTTTGCTTTTAATCTGCATGTGTCTGTAACCTGAAATGAGTTTCTTGTAGGCAGCATATAAATGGGTCTTGCTTTTTTTTTTCTATTCTATTACCTCATATGTTTTGATTGGATCATTTAATCCATTTACATTCAAAATAATTATTGTTAGGTATGTATTTATTGCCATTTTGTTTCTTGTTTTATGGTTGTTTTTGTAGTTCTTCTCTGCTTCTTTCTTCTCTTGCTCTCTTCTCTCACAGTTTGCTGGCTTTCTTTAGTGATATAATTGGATTCTTATCTCTTTATTATTTGCATAATGATTAACATTTTTTATTTTTGATAACCATTAGATTTGCATATATTATCTTTTTTTGCATATATTATCTTATGTACATAGCAGTCTGTATTAAATTAATGATCACTTAAGTTTGAACCCATTCTAAAAGGATTACATTTTTACTCCTTCCTCCCCACATTTTTGGCATATGCTTTTATATGCTTTTATTCTGTGAATTCCTTGACTGATTTTTTTATATAATCTTACTACTTTTGTACTTTCTACTTTTCTTACTCATGCTTATGGTCTTTCCTTTCCACTCAGAGTCCCCTTTAACATTTTTGCAAGGCTGGTTTAGTGGTCATGAATTCCTTTAATGTTTGCTAACTGGAAAGCTCTCTCTCCTATTCTGAATGATAATCTTGCTTGATAAAGTATTCTTGGTTGGAGAGGGTTTTTTTCCCTGCCCCCTGGTACTTTGAATTTATCATGCCACTACCTTTTGGCCTGTAAAGTTTCTGAAAAATCTGCTGATAGCCTTTTGGTGTTTCACTTGTATGCAACTGTTTTCTTTTGTCTTGCTGCTTTTAAAGTTCTTTATCAATACCGATTGCTATTTAATTTTATGTGTCTTGGTGTCACCTCCTTGGGTTGATTTTGTGGTGGGCTGTCAGTCCATTTTGGGTGTTGCTATGATAATCTAGTGTGAGAAAATAAAGGCTTAAAGAAGCAGAGTATACAGAAGAGAAAAGAGGAAAGAATAGAGTTTTAAGATACACATGATGTACTTGGTGGGAAGAAAAATAAGGAAAGAAACAGGAGAAAGAGGTTCAGGGCCACTAGAGTTAGAGGAGGCAAGAATTTCACTAACAAACCTAAGTTTAATATTGACAAATGCTTGTGGTAAAGCAGGATAGGAAAAGAATCAATGTTGTGAGATTTGGCAATGGTACTACTTATGATTTTTAAGAAAGTTTCAGTAAAGTGCTGTGAATAGAAAGTATACTGGGATGAAGGTTGACGTGAACAATGAAGGATTGTGGAACTGAAAGAGAATTACTTTTATGAGTATTCACAGGAATGAAAAGGAAAAAGATAGAAGGACAGAGTTGAGGAATAATTTTATTAGAATTGGAGAATCTTTAACATATATATATATATATATATATAAAGATTCTCCAATTTATTTAGAATTGGAGAATCTTTAACATATATATATATATAAAGATTCTCCAATTTCTTCATATTCTCCAATTTCTTCATATATATATATATATATATATATATATATATATATGAAGAAAAAAGCCAACAGAGAAGAACCGGATTGAAGCTGATGATAAAAGAGAATTTATGAGGCAAGTTCTGGAAGTCAAATGAGATCAAAATTAACAGACTGAAAGGCCAGCCTTAGAAAGGAGTAACCTCATTTATTATTTTAAGACAAAGGGGGAAGAATAGATAATTGATAAAATCTAAAGACTTTTTTTAGGTTAAAAGAGAAAAAGATAAAAAAAAAGAAAAAGATTAAGAGGTCTTATAGCAGAAAGCCTTTGTCATTTAAGTGCAGTACTTATTATAGGCTGAGTAAAGGGAACAATATTGAAAAACTAAGGAATAGATGCTTTAGGGATCAGTTAGAGATAGGAAGTTTACCAGGGGAAAAAATTGATGAAAGAGGAGATAAATACTTCAAAAACTAAGGCAAAGTTTGAAAATTGTGAACAGAAAGTATATCTGTTAATACTTCTAGATCTTACACATACCAGCCTTTAACAGAGTTCTTGTCATCATCCTGAAACATAAAATGCCAAGTACACTCATAACCAACTGTTTATCAGGAGTGTGTCGGTGTCTTTGCTTATACATGGTTTCCAAAACATCTTTTTATTTTATGTTTTGTTCATCTCTAGTTTTGATTATCATGCCAGTCTTTGTGCCAGGCGTTTTTGTTGGTTGGATTTCCAAATGCATTCAGGCTAACATGGAAATCTGAGTTTGTCAGGAAGATTGGGGAAACCTCTTCCCATGAAATCAATTTTTTTTCCCTAAAGTCAAAATTACCTCTCTTCCTGGTACACCCATACTTTTAATGCATTTTTCCATTCATTATCCGAAGGAGAAGTTGAAAATTACCACACAAAGGACACTGCAATGTAAATTATCACTTAAATCTTTCCCTGTTTTTTTTTTTTTTTCCTGAATTTCATGTTACCTTTTATTTTCCAAACTCTTGTTTTTGTAGGAAACAGAAGTATTGCTGATGGCTTCATCATTTTGTGTGGTGCCATCACAAATGATATCTAATCTCTCTAATTTGACTGTTAATCCTGTTTCTCATAGATCCTTAATATGTCATTCAAGGTTGGGGACATGAATTTTGCCTAGTACCTTAACCACAGATCTTCTTGACCTCTCAAGGACAAATTCCTTGTAGTCTCCAAAGCCAAAATTCTATTTTATAGAGATGTTGGTTTCTCTGTGATGACATTCTCTACACTTTCTGCAAGGAAAATTTTTATGTATCATTCAAAACATGGTTCAAGAATCTTCTCTTTAGCTTCCTTCTGATTTCCAACATCTACCCACACTAATCAAGGTCAATTTTTCTTTTTTTGAGCTAGTACTGATTATTTTGTATGCCCTAGTTTAGCATTTCTTGAACTTCACTGTAATTATTCATTTAATATTTGGATCCTCAATAGGTAGCAAGGTCTTTGAGAGCAAAGGTGGTATTTTACAAATCTTTAGATCGCTAATGTTTAACATTTAGTGAATATTTTATTAGTGTGTCTTTTATCTGAATGAATATTGTAGCATTCTCTTAAGCATGTTCCACAGAAAACAGGTCTTTCAGGATATTCCATGAAAAAAAATTGTGGTCTCAAATGTTTGTGAGATATTGAATACTCCTCCCTTTAGGGATTAGTATGTTAAAGAGTCTGAGAAACCTTACAGAAAAATCCTTAATTTTACTTAACTGTTTTTGAAACTTTTTGATCAGGTAATACCTAATAGTATCTCAGAGAACCAGAGCAGGGATAGCGAACATTTTTGATAAAGGGCTAGATAGTGTTTTAGCCTTTGAAGCACATGCAGTCTTTGTTGCAACCATGTAACTATTCTTGTAGCAGAGTTGTTTGGGGAAAGCAGCTACAGACAATCCATAAACAAGCGAGCATGGATGTATTCCAATAGAACTATATTTACAAAAACAGGATTTAGCTCATGGGTTGTAGATTGCCTACCTCTGAATTAGAGTTTTAAGAACACACATTGGAAAGTACCAAGTTAGCTCCGAGGCACATAAAATAACAAAGTCATTCTTAACCAATTTTCAAATTTCTTAACTTAAAACATAACATTTAACAGTTCTGGAATGTTCTTAAACTTAACAGTACCGTCCTTCAGCCAGCACCTATTTTCTGATCTTGCCCTGCTTATTCCTACAAAATGATATTATCCAGCCAGGTAAGGGCTTATCAAGGCTAAGCAAAGGTCATATTTCCAGTGAAATTAATTTCCTCAGAACTTTTTCCCCTGAGAGCTATGTTACGTCCTTTCTAAGATGGAAATTAAAAATCTTTATGAATAAACTAGGGCAAATATTCTAAACAGATCTCAGGATGGTTCTCTTTTAAGTAACACATATATGATATCAGAGGAATTTTTAGAGATAAGGCCTTAGGCAAGGGCTTCACACATTGAAATGATTTCAGTTTCTGGTAAAGCAAGATGAAAAGAAATCCTAGTGCAGAAAAAGATTTTGGGGAGATGGAGCAATTTCGTCAAAGCAAAGCACATAGTATTATATCTACAGTGATTAAACATTGACCCAGCCAAGAGGAAGGAAGGTCTCTAGTTACAGCACATATCAAATTAACTTGCCCAAACTAAAATGAGTAATTCAATTGTATTTACTGATTTGTTCTCCTAATTGCCAGCTAAATCACTTTTCTTTTCTTCTTGTTTGCATACCCTCAAAATATTTATGGTCTGTTATTTAGGAGCAGGGTAAATTATTATTTAGTTGAGGTCTACATACTTAGTGTATTTAATCTGTAAATCAGTGGTATAAATCAATACCTCTGTTTTTCTAAATACTTTTCAGCTTTCCTGTGAATCTTTTCATTTAATCTACATTTTGCTACACTGAGAGTCCCCGAATTAAATGTATTATTCCAAGGTTATACAAAGAGAGGCCATTATTTTTATGGGCTTATGATATGTTATTTGTTTATTTGGGTTCCAAATAGCTATGACCTTTGCTTCATTGCCCTCTCTCACTGCAGATTTATCTAATTTGATGTCCCAAACCATCTCTGAATCTCTTATGATTGATTTAAAGCAAGTTTCTCTCTGCTTTAAAAATTAGTGAATATGTTGCTGAAGGGAAACTCAGAAATACTGTTTCCACATTTTGTGATCCGTATCTATTATCTGTGTTTTTAAACAGTTATTTTCTTCCCACAATTCTACTTTTTCTTAGGGCTTGCCTATTTCTTCCTATTGGCATGTCCTTCATTCAATTACACCATCAACTTCCTTTCTTGGGACCTACCTGAGGGCAGTGGTGGATTATATAGATAAACTCTAAGTGCATTCATGGCCATCAGGAAGAAAGCAAGAATACAGAATAAGAGGCAGTCTGAACTGTCCTTCAGTGCAGTGATATCACCACTTGTGAAAAAGTGATTATATCCATGTCTCACATGCTGACTAATCATATTTTCTTCTTCCTCTTATGAGTGTTGAGAGTTCAAAACTTTTCACTTCACTAGTCTGGCATCTCCTCAGGGGAATGGGAGTGAACGGCTTAACTTTTATAGAAAGTAAGGAAAGAGCAGTGATTTCATTCTAATGGCAAACTGTGTTTCTTTCCAGGTATTTTGCCTTGGCACCTCTGTGATTCCCTGATTGTCTTCTGTAGTATTTGCATTGAAATCAGTTTTTAGATCTGTGAGCCAACAGCTTCTCCACTTCATATTTATCTAAGACAGAACTACAATGTGGTGAGAGCTCCTTAAATAGGTCAACAGTTTGGGGCCAAGTACTTAATTTTCTGAGCTTCAGTTTTTCATTTGTAACACCATCTCTAACTTTCTGTCTGTGACTCTAGAACAGTTGTTCCCCTTACTTCACATTCTACTTTCTTGGTAAATGTGATATTTGCCACATTTCCCCTCCACTTTAGACTCAACCAAATGATTTTTATTTTCATGACTTAGCTTAAAACATCTTGCTGACATGAGACATCATTAAGATGGTGACATTGGTTGTTCTTGACTTCAGATCCCCTCACAAGATGATCAGTAAGTAACTCTCCATAGACATGACTCCACTGTGAAAATCCCAGAACCCAAGGATGAGGTTGAAGCACCACTGTGAACTATAGGGACTGAGAAGGACTGTGTTGAGAAGGTTAAGAGGAATGGCTTCATCTCAACCACATTGCTCCTCCTCCACCTCAACATAGCATCGAACCAAGAGTGTCCCCTATGGCTTCTCTAATGGGAAAAAAGAGAGCCCAAGGTGGAATAAAAACTTTCTCAGTGCTGCATTATGCTTTCTAGGAGGCCCACCCAGATGTCTTCTCATGAGGATCACTGGGGGAATCTGCCAAGCTTGAATATTTGTGATCATTTAGAGGCAGAAAAATGGGTGCTGGTTAAAGCAAACAGTAGTCAGATCTCAGTGAACTGCATTTCTTCTTGCAGTGGTACCCAAGCAGAGATCCCAGTCATCAGCTCTGACCATCTGCAGAGCCAAGTTGGTGGCCTTTTCCAGCTAGGGAGCTCAGTTGGCAATTCTGCCTGATTTCGATCCCTAACCAATAGGCCATACTAGTTACGGAACCCATTTTGGAGCCCTGCCTGACAGGGGAGCAAATTGGTAGCCCTGTCCAATTGCTGAGCACAGCTCCCAGTCTTGTTCCTCTGAGAAAACTGGCCACAGATGCCTGGCAGTTGTGGAAGTCATGCTATAGTTCACCTGGGCAGAGAGCCAAGCCTGTAGCCCTGCCCAACTGATGAGCATAGCCTCTGGCCTTACGTAACCAGAGAGCCAGAACAATGAGCCTGAGCAGCCTTAGAGCTCAGTCTACATTTACCAGCCATGAAGTCCAGCCTGCAAACACACCTAGCAACAGAGCCAAGCCTATGGCCCTGCTCAGTTGCTAAACACTGAGTGTAACCAAGCCCAGTCAGGAAGCCCAGTGAGTGACCCTTCCTAACTGAGGGGCATAGCCTGCTGCCCCACCTAACCAAGGAGCCTGGTTAGCTCAATCGCAGAGGCTAGTCTCCAGCTCCACCCACTGCAGGGTACAGATGGAAGCCCCCTGGCCAGTGCTCCCTGAACTGTGACCTCATCCCAAAACAGAGTACAACCAACAGCCTATACAATTGCAAAGCCCAGTGTATAGCCTTGCCCACCTTCAGGGCATAGTCTGCAGCCCTGCTTGAATATGGAGTCTAGCCAGTGGCACCATCTGGTCAGGGAAGACAAGCCTGAGACCAGACTTAACCAGGGGCAGTTATGGAGTACAGCCTATAGCCCTGCCTACATACACATTTGACTGTATAAAATGCAATGTAAAGGTAAATATATACTCAAATTCATATTCCCTAATAATGTAATGGTGTATATAAGTCACTTATAACTACAGTTTAAAAGTTCAAAAACAAATGTATTAAAAATAATTATAACTACAATAATTTATTAGATACACAATATAAAATATAAATTATAACATTAATAATGTAAAATGTGTGTGAGAGGAAGTAAAAGTATAAATGAAATTATAAATGAAAGAGGAAACATTACAACCACAGCAATACAAAGCATCATTAGAAACTACTATGAACAATTATATGCCAGCAAATTGGATACACTAGAAGAAATGGATTAATTCCTAGAAACAACTACAACTGAATCACAAAGAAATAAAAAAATCTGAATGGACCAATAGCAAATAAGGAGATTAAATCAGTAATCAAAAATCTCCCAACAAAGAACAACCCAGGACCTGATGAATTTACTGGCAAATTCTACCAAACATTTATAGAAGAATTAATCCCAATCCTTCTTAAATTATTCTAAAACACAGAAGAGGAAGGACCACTCCCAAGCTCATTTTATGAGGCCTGCATTATACTGATAACAAGGCCAGAAAAAGAAACTACAAGAAAAAGAAACTACTCCAGTATCCCTGATGAATATAGAGGTAAAAATTCTCAACAAAATAGTACAGAACATTATAAAGATCATATATCATGATCAAATGAAATTCATTCCTGGTATGCAAGAATGGTTGGTTCAACACATACAAACCAAAAACGTGATATGTTACATTAATAAAATGAAGGATAAAAATCATATGATCATCTCAGTAGAGGCGGAAAAAGCATTTGACAAAAATACAACATCCTTTCATGATAAAAAAATCTCAACAAATTGGGTGTAGAATGAATGTACCTCTGCATAATAAAGACCATATATTACAAGCCCACAGCTAAAATCATATTCAATGGGGAAAGTTTGAAAGCTTTTCCTTCAGAAACAGAAACAACAAAAGGGTGCCCACTCTCATTCCTTCTCTTCAGTATAGTACTGGAAGTCCTACCCAGATCAGTCAGGCAAGAAAAAGAAATAAATGGCATCCATATAATAAAGGAAAAAGTAAAATTATCTCTGTTTGCATATGGCATGATCCTATGTACAGGAGGCCCTAAAGACACCACTAAAAACCTGGTAGAACTAATAAATTCAGTAAAGTCACAGGATACAATATTCAATTGCATTTCTATACACTAACAACAAACTATCTGAAAAAGAAGTAAAACAATCCCATTCACAATAGTATCAAAAAACAGCAAAATACTTAGGAATAAATTTAACCAAGAAGGTGAAAAGTCTGTGCACTGAAAAGTAAAAGACCAATGAAGAAAATTAAGGAAGACACAAATAAATGGAAAAATATCTTGTGTTCATAGAGCCAAGAAATTACTACTATTAACATGTCCATACTACCCAATGCCATCTATAAATTCAATGCAATCCCCAGCAGAATTCCAGTGACAATTTTACAGAAATAGAAAAAAACAATTCTAAATTTCATGTGGGACCACAAATGACTGTGAATAACCAAAGAAATTTTGAGAAAGAACAAAGCTGGAGGCATCATTATATGTCCTCATATCACACTATACTATAAATCTATAATAATTAAAACAGTATGGTACTAGAATAAAAACAGACACATACACCAATGGAACAGAATCAAGAGCTCAGAAATAATCCCCTGCATATATGGCCAACTAATATTTGACAAAGAAACCAGAATACTCAATAGAGGAAGGATCATCTCTTCAATAAATGCTTTTAGGAAAATTAGATAACCACATGCAGAAAAATGAACTCGGACCCTTATAACATTCACAAAGCTAGCTTGAAATGGTTAAAGACTAAAAAGAGCTGAAACTATGAAATTACAAGAAGAAAACATAGGGGAAGAACTTCTTGATATCAGTCTTGACTGATTTTTTGGATACGACACTTGTAGCACAAGCTACAGAAGCAAAAATTAAGTGTACCATATCAAACTACAAAGCTTCTGCACAGCAAAAGCAGTAATCAACAAAATAATAAAAAAAAAGTAAGGAATGGAGGAAAATGTTTGCAACTCATTTGATAAGGGGTTAATATAAAAATATATAAGGAACTCATGCAACTCAATAGCAAAAACACAAATAATCCTATTACAAATGGGCAAAGGACCCAAATAGACTTTTCCCCAAACAAGATGTGCAAATGGCCAGTAGGTACTTAAAAGGGTGCTCAGCATAATTAATCACAAGGGAAACACAATTCAAAACCAAAATGAGATATCATTTCACACCTATTGGAATGGCTAATATGAAAAAGGTAAGAAATAATATACTGTTCAGGATGCAGAGAAAAGGGAACCTTTGTACAGTGTTTATGGTGGTGTATATTGGTATAGCCACTACGGAAAACAGTATGGAGTTTTTTAAAAAAATTGAAAACGGAATTATCACATTGCCCAGCAATCTCACTTCTAGACAAATATCTGAAGGAAAGGAAATAACTAAAAGAGATGTCTCACTCCTACGTTCATTGCCACATTACTTAAAATAGTCAAGACATGGAAAGTTGTCTGCCAACAAATGACAGGATAAAGAAAATAAAAGATATATATGTATATAAAAAATAACATTCAACCATACAAAAGAAAACCCTGTCATTTGTGACAACATGGATGAAATTTGAGAACATTATGCTAACTGACATAAGTTAGACAAATACTGTGTGATCTCACTCATATGTGGGAATCTAAAAAAAATCCCTAGCTTATAGAAAAAGATTAGATTGGTGGTCAGGGTTGGGGACATGCGAGAAAATGGGTGAATGTGGTCAAAGGGTAAAAAAATTCCAGTTATAAGATGGGTAAGTTCTGGGGCTTAATTACAACTTGGTGATTAAAATGCTGTCAACTTCAGAATTGTTAAGGTAGTAGATAGTAAAGGTTTTCACTATGAAGAGAAAGGGTAACTAAGTAATGAATACGCTAACTAACCTTTTGTGGTAATTATTTTGCAGTATGTATACATACATCAACTCATCACCTCGTACACCTTTAACTTACACTATTTTATATGTCATTATATCTCAATAAACCTGGAGAAAAAAAGAAACCCTCTTCATGTCTCATCCCCACAGAAGAATTGATCCCTTGGGACATATTCTTTGTGTTACTATTCTATACTGATCTATGAGGAAATATTAAACTTCAAAATTATCATGAAAAAAAAAGTGAAACAGAAAAGCAAAGAACCAGACTACATTAGAAACAAATCAAAATATGAAACTGATTTTAAAATTTTCTGGTTTCAGTGCCCCCATACCAGGCACTTGTTTTAGAAACTTGGATCAGAAAATATAAGAAGCCAGGGTGCTGTATAACATTTTATCCAAAGAGTCAAGAATAAAAAGTCCAAATCTTTGGAAAAGATATAATTCTGAACTGTAATAAATTTAGCACAGAGAAATAAAATATGGCCACCTAGCTCCAAAGAGGTGAAAAATAGTTTTTATGCTAGTAGCAATACCTTGAAATAAAATTAGGGTACAACTAAGAAAGAAAGTGAAAGTTGATATTGGGAAATATCTAACAGACTCTGCCATACCTACAAAAATAACTTTATTTACTGCTAATTTTAGGATGTGCGATGAAAATGTTAATATAATGGTGATTCCCAACTAGAAATATTATTAGCTGTAATGATCAATTATTGGGTGTCTAAATGTACTACATGGGAGTAATGAAATCAGAGTGTATTTCCACTAATTATAACGAAGACTATTTTGGTTGTCTTTACTGTGTTTTCCATTTGTGATGAAGAGAACAGCTGGCTATAAGACAAAAAAGCTCTTAAGCTGGTCTCTTGCACAGAAGACACAAGATTTCCCCACTATAAATTTTATTTAATAGAGAGAGGAATCCAAAAAACTTAGCTTATAAGCATTTATTTCTTGATTTCTTCATTGTTTCTTATATTTTTTCCCCAAGGTTTGACTTTTGTGAGTAGTTTGTTATGACATTAGTGAATGATATTTAATATGGAAACATCCATCAGGAGAACGTTACCCCTCTGTGGAACCAAAAAAAATTTTCTCACCCCAAAATCAAACTCTTTGAGCATATACCATTTGCAGTTCTACTTCCGTATGACAGAACCTAAAAAGGTTATGAAGTATAGGAAACAAAGATTTACCTCCACGTATATATCTTCTATGCATATATTTACATAAATTTAAACTTCCCACTTACTTAAAATAGAACAGAACGTTAGAAAGCAAAACCCCTTGGCTCTCTACTTCCCTTTAAGTGTACTCTGATTTTAATCAAAATCAGTAATAGAGTATGATATTTCCCATATAACAGTAGTAACATATCCTGTAATAAATTTGGGGAAGTATTATTAGCCTAAGGTTTATTTGTAGTCTCAACATGTCATTTATGCACAAAAAACCATAATTACGAACAGCTATTTAAACATGGAAGGGATATATTAGTTTATGAGAAATAGATAAAAATGGAATTTTGTGTTGCATCTGATCATTAATTCTCCAGGTTTTTATTTGGTTACTACTGTCTGTGTGAAGCTCTGTGCTAAATTTGATTGGAGAAATAATGACATAAATATGGAGACAGCACTTCAAATTGACCACAGTTTAATTAGGAATTAGAACAGGTGGAATGTAGATAGATGAACAAAATTCAGTTTGAGTCTACACTACACATACAGTCCTATCTGTAGTCTATTTTGAAGTCTGTTTTAATATGGACCAGTGAAGCATTTTGGAAATGAGCTAATTTTATGAGAAAGAGAGAGACTAACCTAGTAATGAGCCCTTAGTTGTCCAATGGGAGAATATAGTTTCAATGTGACATAAATTAGTCTGTGGCTCAGACCACCATGTCCATTCATCCAGACACCATTCATGTCCATAGATAAGCCATATATATAGGGAGACACCATATTTGGTGTTCCTTAGGTAAGGTGTTGGAGCCTCAGAACTACTCTGGTGTCTCCGTATCTGAGTATAATACAACATTGGGCTTAAAGAATTCTCTGTATTGGACATGGAATATTAGGCAGCACCTGGACATGGAATTTCAAGAGGATTCAGATGGTATTTAGTGGAAAATAGAATGGCAGTGGTGATACAAAGAAGGAAAGTCATATCTGAGGGCCAACAAGGAGATGTTACATGGTTGGTGACTAGATTTGTTACCGCAGGTTACTCAGAAACACTTAGTGGCAGGGTGGTGGTGGTCATATGTGGAACTCGTCTGGGGGCAAGTGCCTGTTCATGGAAATGAACAGTATATTTAGTAGTAAATATACTTAATGAGTCATGTATAGAAGGCTATGAAAGATTTAATGAATAGAGAAGTACTAATTAGGAAGGACAATGAAAACCTCATGAAGGAGATGGCCTTAGGAGAGAGGGGAGCAAGATGGTGGAGGAGTAGGAGCTCCTATTTCAACCAGTCCCTTGAATTGAGCTGGATATGAACACACATGAAATCAGCCTGAGATATAAGAAGATATATCCGCATCTATACCAACAGAATATCTCCAGTGGTTGATTTCAAGGTATGAAGTGGGGAGCCATGATTCTGAGGGCAGATATCAGAAGGTAAATGGAAGGGAGAGGGAGCCTCCAGGATCCTGTGCCACTGGAGCATAAAGACTTCCCATGATGGGGGCCAGGCATAGACTCACAGACCAGTAGTGGCAGGGGAAGGACTTTAGGGCAGCACCCCAGACTGAAACCTGGAGCTGAGGGGGTGCATATGCAAACTGGGGCCAGCTGGTTCTTTTACAAACACAAAGGACAGAGATATGCCTGGCTCTTGAAGTGAGGGCTGGGAGTGCTGCTGTGGGGCACACAACCCAGGATGCTCTGGCGTTTAGCAACACAGACAGAAACAGAGATGGTGTGGCCTGGAGAGCTCAATGAAGAGCAGACTGCTATCTCTCTATTCTGAGGCAGAGATTTGGATATGGTCACTTCCGTTCTGACTCTCAGAAGAGATGTGGAAAGCCTCAAGGGAAAGCCTCCAGAGAACAAAACCTCCCCAAAACTGGTTTTCACTGAGCCCATACCCCCAAGAGGGGGAAAGGCAACTCTGCCTAAACAGGGGTGCCTGAGTAACAGCATAGCAGGCCCCTCCCCCAGAAGATAGGCTGGAAGAACAAGAGGCCGGCAACCCTAAGGTCCCTATAAAACAGGTGCATCTGCATCTTTCTTGGGTTGTGGTCAATAATTTGATCTCTGTACATTCCCTCAACCACCCCTCAACAGAATGACTAAGATGAGGAACTCTGAACACAGGAAAAATTCAGGGGCTGTGACCTCTGCCACAGAACTACTGTATATGGATATAAGCAAGATGTCAGAAATAGATTTCAGGGAAACAGTTATGCAGACAATAACTAGGTTGGAGAAAACCATTAATGACAACATAGATTCTTTAAGGGCAGAAGTGAGAACTGATCTGCAGAGCTTTAAAATACCAATGAGATCCAATCTAATCTAGATACTCTAATAGCTAGGGTAAATGAGGCAGGAGAACAAATTAGTGATCTGGAAGACAAACTGATAGAAAAGAAGGAACAAGAGGAGGCCTGGAACAAACAGCGTAGAATCCATGAAAACAGAATTAGAGAAATGAATGATGCTATGAAACATTCCAATGTCATAATTATTGGGATCCCTGAGGGGGTGGAGAGAGGGGACTAGAAAATATATTTGAGCAAATCCTAGCTGAAAACTTCCCTAATCTGGCAAATGAAATAAGCATTCGTGTCCTAGAGTCAGAGAGAACATTTCCCAAAATCAGGGAGAATAAACCAACACTCTGGCAGGTAATAGTAAAACTTGTGAATCTTAAAACCAAGGAAACAATCTTAAGGGCAGTTAGGGGGAAGATATTCCTTATGTACAGAGGCAGGAACATCAGAATAACGATGGACCTATCCACAGAGACCTGGCAACCCAGAAAGGGCTGGCAAGACATATTCAGGATACTAAATGAGAAGAATGTGCAACCAAGAATACTTTATCTGGCAAGTCTGTCATTTAAAATGGATGGAGAGATAAAGAGCCTCCAAAACTGGCAAAAACTGAAAGAATATGTGACCACAAAACTGCCTCTGCAAGAAATATTAAGGGGGATTCTATAAAAGGAGAAAGACCCCAAGAGTGATATAGAATAGAAATTTACAATCTGTAGAAACAAGGACTTCACAAGCAGCATGATGACCATAAAATTATCTTTCAATAATCACTGTCACTGTGAATGGCCTAAATGCTCCCATAAAATGCCACAAAGTTGCAGATTGGATAAAGAGACATGACCCATCCATATACTATCTACAAGAGACCCATTTTGAACCTAAAGATGCATCCAGACTGAAAGTGAAGTGTTGGAGAACTATCTTTCATGCCAATGGACCACAAAAGAAAGCTGGGGTAGCAATTGCATATCAGACAAATTAGGTTTTAAGCTAAAGAGTATAGTCAAAGATACAGAAGGACACTTATTATTCTTTAAGTGTCTGTCCAACAAGAAGATCTAACAATTGTAAATATCCATGCACCCAAAATGGGAGCAGCCAACTACATAAGCCAACTGTTAACCAAAATAAAGAGACATGTTGATAATAATATGTTCATTGTAGGAGACCTTAATGTTCTATTCTCAGCAATAGATCACACAAGCAGAAAATCAACAAAAACCAAGAGTTTTGAATGACAAACTGGACCAGATGGACCTCATAGATATATGCAGAATATTCCACCATAAAACAACAGTGTACTCATTCTTCTCAAGTGCACATGGAACTTTCTCCAGAATAGACCACACACTGGGTCACAAAACAGGTCTCAACCAATACCAAAAGATTGAGATTATTACCTGCATATTCCCAGATGACAATACTTTGAAACTGGAACTCAACCACAGGAAAAGTTCCTCAAAATGTTGAAAATAGAACTACCCTATGACCCAGCAATTGCACTACTGGGTATTTACCCTAAAGATACAAACATAGTGATCCGAAGGGGCACGTGTACCCGAATGTTTATAGCAGCAATGTCTACAATAGCCAGACTATGGAAAGAACCTAGATGTCCATCAACAGATGAATGGATCAAGAAGATGTGGTATATATACACAATGGAATACTATGCAGCCATCAAAAGAAATGAAATCTTGCCATTTGCGACGACGTGGATGGAACTAGAGGGTATCATGCTTAGTGAAATAAGTCAATCGGAGAAGGACAACTATCATATGATCTCCCTGATATGAGGACATGGAGAAGCAACATGGGGGGGTAGGGGGATAGGAGAAGAATAAATGAAACAAGATGGGATTGGGAGGGAGACAAACCATAAATGACTCTTAATCTCACAAAACAAACTGGGGGTTGCTGGGGGGAGGTGGGATTGGGAGAGGGGGAGCGGGCTATGGACATTGGGGAGGGGAGGCGAACCATAAGAGACTATGGACTCTGAAAAACAACCTGAGGGTTTTGAAGGGTCAGGGGTGGGAGGTTGGGGGAACAGGTGGTGGGTGATGGGGAGGGCACGTTTTGCATGGAGCACTGGGTGTTGTGCAAAAAGAATGAATACTGTTACGCTGAAAAAAAAAATAATAACCATAAAAAAAAAAAAAAGTTTGGAAGAAATTCAAACACTTGGAAGCTAAAGACCATCTTGCTCAAGAATGTTTGGGTCAACCAGGAAATCAAAAAAGAATGTAAACAATTGATGAAAACCAGTGAGAATGAAAACATATCAGTCCAAAACCTATGGGATATGGCAAAGGCCATCCTAAGGGGAAAATATATAACCATCCAAAACTCACTCCAAAAAATAGAAAAATCCCGAATACAGAAACTACCTTTACACTTAAAGAACTGGAGAACTAAAAACAAATTAAGCCTAAGCCCAGCATGAAAAGGGAAATAATTAGGATTAGAGCAGAGATCAATGAATTAGAAACCAGAATTACAGTAGAACACAGCAAAAAACTAGAGTCTGTTTTTTTTTTTGAAAGAATTAATAAGATCGATAAATCACTGGCCAGACTTATCCAAAAGAAAAGAGAAGGACCTGAGTTAATAAAATTATGAAAGAAAGGGGAGACATCATGACCAACACCAAGGATATATAAACAATCATCAGAAATTATCAACAGCTAATTGACAATAAGTTAAGCAACCTAGAAGAAATGGATGCAAACCTATAAGCTTCCAAGACTGAAACAGGAAGAAATTCACAACCTGAATAGACCAATATTTAGTAAGAAGATTGAAACAGTGATCAAAAACCTCCCCCAAAACAAGAGCTTAGGACCTGATGGATTACCTGGGGAACATTCAAAGAAGAAATAATACCTATTCTCCTGAAGTTTTTTCAAAAAACTGAAATAGAAGGAAAACTTCAGGCTCTTTCTATGAGGCCAGCATGGCCTTGATCTCTAAAGTGGGCAAAGATCCCATCAAAAAGGAGAATTTCAGACCAATATCTCTGATGAATATGGATGCCAAAATTCTTGCCAAGATCCTAGCTAATAGGATCCAACAGTACACTAAAAGGATTATCCAACATGAGCAGGTGGGATTTATCCCTGGGAAACTAGGGTGGTGCAACATTCTCAACTCAATCAATGTGATAGAAGAAATTAATAAGAGAAAAGAGAAGAACCACATGATCCTCTCAATTGATGCAGAAAAAGCATTTGACAAAATACAGCATCTGTTCCTGATTAAAAATTTTCAGAGTTTAGGGGTAGAGGGACTATTCCTCAATTTCGTAAAATCCACCTATGAAAAACCCACAGCAGATATCATTCTCAATCGGGAAAAGCTGAGAGCCTTTCCCTTAAGGTCAGGAACACAACAAGGATGCCCACTCTCACCACTGTTGTTCAACATAGTACTAGAAGTCCTAGCCACAAAAATCAGACAACAAAAAGAAATAAAACGTATTCAAATTGGCAAAGAAGAAGTCAAACTCTCTCTCTTTGCAGATGACATGATACTTTATGTGGAAAACCCAAAAGACTCCACCCCAAATTACTAAAACTCATACAGCAATTCAGTAAGGTGGCAGGATACAAAATCAATGCACAGAAATCAGTTGCTTTCTAATACACTAACAATTTAACTGTAGAAAGAGAGATTAGAGAATCAGTTCCATTTACAAGAGCACCAAAACCCATAAGATACCTTGGTATAAACCTAATCAAAGAGGTAATGTATCTATAGTCTAGGAACTATAGAACATTCATGAAAGAAATCAAAGAAGACACAAAAAGATAGAAAAACATTCCATGATCCTGGATTGGAAGAATAAACATTGTTAAAATGTCTATGTTGCCCAGAGCAATCTATACTTTCATTGCCATCTCAACCAAAATCCCATTGGCATTTTTCAAAGTGCTGGAACAAACAATCCTAAAATATGTATGGAACCAGAAAAGACCCCAAATTGCTAAGGAAATGCTGAAAAAGAAAAACAAAGCAAAACAAAGGGGGCATTACGTTGTCTGATGTCAAGCTATATTACCAAGCTGTAATCACCAAGACAGCATGGTACTGGCACAAAAATAGACACATAGACCAATGGAACAGAATAGAGAGCCCAGATGCAGACCCTCAAGTCTATGGTCAAGTAATCTTCGACAAAGCAGAAAAAAATATCCAGTGGAAAAAAAAAAATCTCCTCAAAAAATGGTGCTGGGAAAATTGAACAGCTATATACAGAAGAATGAACCTTGGCCATCTTCTTACACCATACTCTAAGAAAAACTCAAAATGGATGAAAGACCTCAATGTGAGACAGGAATCTATCAAAATCCTAGAGGAAAACATAGGCAGTAACCTCTTCAATATCAGCCACATCTACTTCTTTTAGGACACAGCTCCAAAGGCAAGGGAAACAAAAGTGAAAATGCACTTTTGGGACTTCATCAAAATAAAAACCTTCTGCACAGCAAAGCAAACAGTCAACAAAACAAAGAGGCAACTCACAGAATAGGAAAAGATATTTGCAAATGACGCTACAGACAAAGGGCTGATATCCAAAATCTGTAATGGACTTCTCAAACTCAACACCCAAAAAACAGATAATCAAGTCAAAAAATGTGCAGAAGACATGAACAATCACTTCTCCAAAGAAGATAAACAAATGGCTAACAGACACATGAAAAAATGTTCAGCATCATTAGTTATCAGGAAAATTCAAATCAAAACCACATTGAGATACCACCTTACACCATTAGAATGGTAAAAATTGAAAAGGCAAGGAAAAATAAATGTTGGAAAGGCTGTGGAGAAAGGGGAACACTCCTACACAGTTGCTGGAAATGCAAATTGGTATGGCCACTTTGGAAAAAAGTATGGAGTTTCCTCAAAAAATTAAAAATAGTGCTAGCCTATGACTCTGCAATTGCACTACTGGGTATTTACCACAAAGTTACAGATGTAGTGAAATGGAGGCCATATGCACCCTAATGTTCATAGCAGCAATGTCCATAATAGCCAAACTGTGGAAAGAGCAGAGATGCTCTTCAACAGACGAATAGGTAAAGAAGGTGTGGTCCATATATACAATGGAATATTACTCAGCCATCAGAAAGAATGAATACCCAGCTTTTGCATCAACATGGATGCTGGAGGAAAGTATGTGAAGTGAAATAAGTCAAGCAGAGTCAATTATCACATGGTTTCACTTATTTGTGGAACAAAAGGAATAGCATGGAGAACATTAGGAGAAGGAAGGGGAAAATGAAGGAGGGAAATCAGAGGGAGAGATGAACCATGAGAGACTATGGATTCTTAGAAATGAATTGAGGATTTTAGAGGGGAGAGTGTTGGGGGGATGTGTTAGCCCAGTGATGGGTATTAACGAAGGCATGTATTGCATGGAGTACTAGGGTTTTTTTTTTTAAATTTTTTAAAAAATTTATTTGACAGAGATCACAAGTAGGCAGAGAGGCAGGCAGAGAGAGAGAGAGAGGAGGAAGCTGGCTCCCTGCTGAGCAGAGAGCCCTATGCGGGACTTGATCCCAGGACCCTGAAATCATGACCTGAGCTGAAGGCAGAGGCTTAACCCACTGAGCCACCCAGGTGCCCTGGAGCACTAGGTATTATATGCAAACAATGAATCATGGAACACTACATCAAAACCTAATGATGTACCATGTGGTGACTAACCTAACATAATTTAAAAAAAAGGAAGATGGCATTAGGATAAGTCCTGAATGAATGTAGAATTTGGGTATTTGGAGATGGAAGTACTTCAGATATGGAAAAGAAAAATCAGGCAGTTTGGTTCTAGTGTGAAGGAGGGGAGGTGGGAGAAAATGCCAAGGAGTTTACAGTTTGAGAGGTTATAAAAGGAAGGAATTGTTAATGTGATCAAATATTCCATAAAGAAGAGGAAAGGACTAAAAAGAGATTAGTAGATTTGTTATCAACAAGAGAAAGGAGAACTGGTGAGCACTGAATATTGAAGACTGGATGATAAAAAAGCATGGCAGTGGATTTTTAAATAAAAGTCTAGTGTCTTTTACTTATAATCCAATCAATCCAAATAGTTATTTCTTGAATTTCATGGCAGTAATGGACATAATATGTCTAACTGGGTAAAGACTTAAACTTTGATACTGAAGTTTTTCCCTTCTCTAAATACAGTGGTGCTTTAGATTCTTGTCATTCAGTAATCCTTTTCCAACTGTATTCTGATAGTGAGATGAATTTTTAGCGTTCACCGTGTGGTATCCATTTTTACAGTAAAGATGACCTTGTAAATTCAATTTAATGCTATTTTAAAGAGAGCCACTAGAGGGCATTACTTTATCTAAGTAAAGAAGAGTTACAACTTAAAAATACTGTCCTGTCAACTTGAAATAATACTTTCTGAAGAGAACCTAATCTAGTATAAAGGAAACTTGGTTACACTTATAAGATTCAAATTCTAATCCCAGTTCTTTCACTATCTTGCTGCCTTTGAGTTTAGTTTTCCAGTGTCTCTAATCCCTCTTCGATTAAGTATATGCCATTCCCCTCCTGACAAGATATGAGTTCCATAAAATAGTGTATATACATAATTTCTTTATTGATTATTTGTTTTGTTCCCAAAAGTAAGTGATTTATCTTTCTTCCTTTTTTCCAACAGTAAGTGTGTATGTATTTGTGTTTCTAAACTTTGGGAGGAAAAGATGATGTGTTTTAAATGCAGTACAATGTAGTACCTTATTAACATGGAAATTTCATCTTGCACATAAATTATTGATTTGGCTGTATTTCTGTAAAAGTTACATCACTTTAAGCCCTCATTCTGGTGATTTCAATACTCCATTCCTCCCAACTAATATGCAGCCAACCCTGATATGCAGTTGACCAAGGACCAATGAGCATTAATAATATAAATCTAAAAATCTAAAGACAACTTTGTCATGCTTCTGATAGAGATAAAAGCTTCTCTATTAATTTTTGATGCTGAAAGTGAAATATTACCTTATTAATTTAGGTGGAATGCAGATAGAATAGAATGCTTGGTCATTTATTTTTAAATCTGTTAGTTCTACTATTGACTTTTGCCTGTCATTGGACTTTTCCAATGAGGAAAAATAGGCCCAGGGTCAGGTACAATGAGATTGGACTGGGAGCTGGAGTAGGAGAATGCTAGAATGATAACCAAGATCCTGCAGTCACCTTTCTTGGATAATGTGATCTCCTGTAGTCTGCCAAACTATTCCTCAGACCACAATAAGGAACTTTCAGGCTTCTTTCATATATAAGATTCTATGTTGTGATTACATGTAGTATATGTGGCAATACACCACCCAGGTCTCCTGCTGCAGGTGGAAAAAAGTGTACGTTTCAGATTTGAAAAAGAGATTAGCAGTAGGATTGCCAAACCTAACTTGATTTTCTTTCAGGCAGTTTTGAAGTAAATCAGTTAATTGAGCATACCTAACTTGTTCAAATAGAAAAGTGGTATAAATTTAGTGAATTTGACTATTGAACTTCCTGCTTCCATGCATTTCCTTTTACAATAACCTTGTTAAAATACATACTATTTTATATTGACAATTTTATTTTTGTGTTTTAATCTGAGGCTATTCCTTACCAACAAGGTCAGCTGAAAAGAGAGAGGCTGGCTCTTATTTTCTGTATTCTTAAAATGTTTTATTCATCAACTACGTTTCAATTCTCATAAATATAATTTTTAAAGTAAGGCTTTACATGAGGATAGGCTTTACTGGAGGTCAGATAGGGGTTTTCTCAGATCAGAATATATCACATTTACTTGATAATGATAATTTTAAGTTTCTCTCAAAATTCTGGTCAACTCTTCTGAACTTCGGGGTCAATTAAACTTCTCAATTCATCTCACTTTTGGTTCAATTGTGGATTCTATTAATATCTTGCTTGAATCTGAATAATAAGGTAGATATATATAATACTGAGAAGTTAGCATTGAGCTCCTTTTATGTTCATGTCTAAAAAAGCCTTAGATTCTTTCATGATTGTCTGTCAAGCATCCAGCCTCATCCTAGGAACATTTTTGGATCAAAGTAGATATCGGTCTAAGTTTAGTCTTGTAGAAATTTTAATTCATAGTCACATTCATCATCTTTAGCCTTGAGTATCTGATCAGGCTTGACATGGTTTCATTGCTATTTTCAGTTCTTCCTGGTAGGGCATTATTTTAAAATGTTGATACTTTTAAAAATACTTAAAATTTTTATGTAGGAACATTATAAAATGAATGTTCTCATCTAGCATATAATTATATAAATAGAATAACTTTTAAATGACTGTTTAATAACACAATAGCAACTTACTATTATGTATTCCTCCTACCTTATAGAGTATAATTATTTATGTTTAAGGTGAAGAGCGGCACTTACTTTTATGCATAAGCAGCTCCACAATGGATCATAGAAGTGGAGTTACTCCACTCTAACATTTCTAATCAGTACATGGCTCCTTATAAACCTGAAGCCCAATTCACAGATAAACATGCCAGTTAGGCTTCAAAGAAAATGAAGAGTTGGTCTAATTTCTCCGTTTCCTAATGTCTTAACTAATTTTTAGAGATCTATTGATATTAGCAGAACCTAAAAGCATTTGCAACTCTTATCTCTTTTCCCTTTCTGTCTGTCTCTCTGTGGCTTTATAATCTATCTGATTAACTGATTTTATACTATGCATTGTGTATTTAACTTTAAAAAAAGTTGCACATGCCTGAAAGAGAAAGCAAATTATTTTCATTTGGGCCAGATAGAATGTGATAATCAAATAAATAAATTTTAATGGAACACCAATCATTTCCCTGATAAAACAAACTCCCCATAATATTGTCTGCAATGTCAAGACTTGGAAGATGTAATTTCTCACAGGTTTCTCTTCCCTTCAACTCTGAGGTACTTTATCTTGACTTTATGTGTATTATCTATGACTGGGCTCTAATAAGAAGAATGAAACCCATGCCCTTGTTTTCTTTTTAAAAATTTATTTAAAACCAATTAATTAACATATAGTATATTATTAGTTTCAGAGATAGAGTTCAGTGAGTCATCAGTTGCGTATAACACCCAGTGCTTATTACATCAAATGTCCTCCTTAATTCCCATCGCCCAGTTTCCCCATCCTCCCACCCACCTCCCCTCCTGCAACACTTTTGGTTTCCTATCGTTAAGAGTCTAATGGTTTGTCTCCCTCTCTGATTTTGTCTTTTATTTTTGTATTTTATTTTTCCATCCTTCCCCTGTTTTAATCTGTTTTGTTTCTTAAATTCCACATAGAAGTATGAAATCTTATGGTATTTGTCTTTCTCTGACTGACTTATTTCACTGAGCATAATACCCTCTGGGTTCTTTCCATATTTGGCTATTGTGGACATTGCTGCTATAAACCTTGGGGTGAATGTGTGCCTTCAAATCACAATGTTTCTGTCCTTTGGATACATACCTAGTAGTGCAATTGCTGGGTCATAGCGTAGCTCTATTGTTAGCTTTTTGAGAAACCCCCATTCTGTTTTCCAGAATGTCCCATGCCCTTGTTTCCTAACTCTAGCTACCATTGATTACCCACTAAGGTAGGTCATGGGCCACTGACAACAGGGAATATCAGTAGGAAGAGGGATAAGAAAATTACAAATGCTTCAGTGTCTACGAGTGCATCCTCGTTTGCCATAAACTAGCTGGAATTATAGGCAGTGAGTTACTAATTGCTCTGATATGCAAGCATCATCTGAGAGATTATATCCCAGAGATGCATTAGAAATAATTTCTTTACTGGTTGTGATAATGAACTATTAGATGCATATAATGACATATTTCTACTTTTCAAGATACTTCTGCATAATTTTCTCATTTGTTTTCACAACAATGTGGGGGAAGTCTGTACAGTAGTGGTTATAATTTTCTTTTATCTATGAAGATTCCGAGGATCAGACATATTAAGTGATATGCTCAAGGCCAATAGTAGGTGATGAAAATGACACTTTGTGTCATGATCTTCTGATACTGTTGCTAATTCTTCAAGCTGCTATTTATTATGTATTCCTTGTGTCAGGATATTGCTTTAGAAATGTAATCTCATTGAATTCTTTCAACAACCCTTTTAGTGAGGTATTGTTTCATTTTACAAAATCCAGTCCTCTCTCCAGCAGTTCCTTTCCAAAGCTCAAAGTTGATAAAGCAACAGTACAAATATTGTCTTAGATTATCATTGCCTTTTAATTGCTTTTTAAATGTGGAGTTGATAACTCTAACTCCCTTATTCTACTTTGAGATCAATTCAATTTCTTATTTAAAAAAATTACTGGCTTTTGTGTTCATTTCTATTTCCTTCATAATAACAGGTATTAAAATTCGCATTGTATACAGCCCTTATTTTGCTCTAAATCAGATGCAGAAAAGGCCTGTAGACAATTTTGTGTACCACAAAATGTCATACAGATAAATTATAGACCCCAGAAGTCACTGGTAACATGCTGTCCTCTCAACAAAGAAGTTACTGGAGTTAGAGATAGAAAAGAAATATATTGGTTATGTGACAAAGGATATATTTACAATATAATGGTTTATAGGTCTTAGTGAAATACTTAAAAGAAAAAAAAAAGACGTGAAAAATTTACTTTCTTGTTTACTTCTACAGTAGGTTGTTAAGTGACAAAATACCTCCCAACAGCACAATGGCTAGTTTTCTCTACATGGGTGAAGGGTCTATGCATTCAACTGCAACTCCATTTGAGACTGATTCATGTAATTTTGGGCCAAACTGCAGCCCCCCCATCCCCTACTAAAAAATAAAAATTCAGAAAATATATTCTCCAAAATATGTTACCTATATTAGACATAATAATAAGAACACTTAGTTAGATTCTGAGTTACAATAACAGATAAAACTGAATTTGCTCTTTGATATCAAGCAAGTATCCTAGATTCTTAAAATTCCAAAGCTGTTTTGAGGCTGGATGTGCTATGGTGATTCATTGTGTGGTAATAATGCTTAGAGTGTTCCCTGTTCTTGTGACTGTATGATTTTCATTTTTGAAATGAATAAAATTGTCCCTGTTAATCACAGTTAAGAAATATATGTTTCAAATAAACACCAAATTCTCTAAAATTAGTGAATTAATCGTTTTCTAACTCTCTGATTCTAGAAAACCATATTTTTAGTTAAGTTTAATAAACTTTATTGTTAATCCAGAGGGGTTAAACATGAAGAGATTTTTGGAAATTGGATTTTTAGCTGTGAATGGAAGGATGACTAATATCCAAATATTCAAGAATTCAACCCTGGTTTAATCTATTAAGAACCTTAATAACTAAAAACATATACATTTAAGAACTTGAAGAAATAATCTTTCTCTTTGATATATATATATATATATATATTTTTTTTTTTTTTTTTTTTTGGAGAGATAGAGGCAGAGGGAGAGAGAATCTCACAACCTGGAGATCATAACCTGAACTGAAAAAAAGAGACAAATGCTTAACTGACTGAGCCAGAAATAGTATTTTTTCAGAACTGACTTCTGTAAGTAGAAGTATAAGAAGAAGAATTCATGTGTTTGTTGAATATTCATCCTCAGCTTGAGATTTTAGATCCATTCTATCCATAATTGTGACATGCTTCATATTTTTTCTGCCTTACATGGAAAGGAATAATAGCTGGACTCAGTTATACTTTATCGAAAAAAATTTCATATAAAAAGTCAAATAATTAGGGGCCTCTCTTTTTTCTAAGTATTTCCACGGTTGCATTAATCTAACCTCTGCCCTCTCCTGTACTCCAGTTTGTATTTTTATAAGTCCATCAGCCAAAATATCAACAAATTAAAATAAAGTTCTTTTGTCTTCCTTATTTGGAAAATATCATCATCTGGTGATTATCCTGAAATAGAAATTAACAAACACTATTTTTTGAACCCCAGATGATCAAGATTACTATGGGATAGTCCCCAAATTTAAAGAAACTAAAAAACTCATATATAATGTATATGGATGCACTGATATACACTATAGGAAAAAAATTATGCTCAGTATCAAAATAGAACTACAAATGATGTATAATGGAAATACAAGAAAAAGATTTATTTGAATTAATGGATATGAGAAAAAGCATTTGAACCAGATATTGAGGAAGGGAGAAGGGTTAGGAGAGAGAGGAACTTTCTAGTTGAGATAATAGCTTAATGAAAGCCATACAGTGAAGTGTAGACTGAAGGAATGACAAGAGAATGGTGTGTGTGTGTGTGTGTGTGTGTGTGTGTCTAGTTCCAAATAGTTGTTAAGAAAACGGAGTCCATGTTGTAGAAGCTTTGAATTCCAGATTGAGAAGATTGTATTTTATTTTGTATTTAAGGGAAAACCATGAAAGAATTTTGAAAAAGGGAATCTATAAGCCATTGTTTTAAGGACACATTTGGTGATAGCAGAACACAGGATGAATCAGAAGGGGAGAAATTAGAAACATAAAGACTAACGTGCATGGTTGTTATTATAGTTCATATGAGGGTGATAATGGGAGCTTGGACTTCAGCAGGAAAGATAAAAATGGAATGCAGATAGAATTTATGATAGGAAAAAAAACACAATAACTCATTTGGTGAGGTTGGAGCCTCAGTCTTCAAGAGGATGCTGATGGCATTAGCCAATATAGGAAGGTACAGAGAGAGTGGTGTATGGATGTATGTGATGTACAAGGTACGGTGAGACTAGAAACAAAAAATGGATAACTTCTGCAAATCTTAGGGTACAATGATCTCCCATCCAAGTACTAACCAGGCCCGACCCTGCTTAGCTTCCGAGATCAGACGAGATCGGTCGCGTTCAGGGTGGTATGGCCGTAGACTGGGTACAATGATCTATTTTCATGTGTATGTTAATCCTTTTAGGAGAAACTATTTCTGCTGCCATAATCAGCAACATTAAACAAAACAGGTTTGATTGTGATTGAAAAGACTGTGTTGGTTCTATTTTCCTTTTGCCATTGATGTTTGAGCTGTTGAGTTTAGATGAAAATCTGGGTAGATGAACTTCATAGTGAATGATATCATAGGAATGTTAGGAGATAGGAAAAGCCACAAGGGATGAATATTTCTGACCCAAACCTTATAATCATAATCTTTTTTTTTTAAGATTTTATTTATTTGACAGAGAGAGAGATCAGAAGTAGTCAGAGAGGCAGGCAGAGAGAGAGGGGGAAGCAGACTCCATGCCGAGCAGAGAGCCCGATTTGGGGCTTGATCCCAGGACCCTGAGATGATGACCTGAGCTGAAGGCAGAGGCTTAACCCACTGAGCCACCCAGGCGCCCCTTATAATCATGATCTTAAGTGTTTTGTCTAGTGTTCTGTACTTGCTAACTGCATGGTCCATGAGTATTTTTATTTCCATGGTATCCAGAGTATAAAAAAATAGCAGGAAAGTAAACTAGAGTATGACTGCAAGGGAAGGAAAAAAGAAAGCATAATTTGTTTTATGCTGATCGTATACATCTCTGGGACTCTATTTTTCTCTGTGCTAGCATACTTAGAAGGCAGAGAGTCAAGTGGTAGTTGTGAGAAATGAAATGATTATAATATATAATGATTTATATATATAAATTATATTATATTATATATAAATTTAAATAAGTAAATTATATATACAACTATATGCATAATAAGAAGTTATAAAGATATATAAATTATACTTACAAAGTATAAATATATAAATAAATATTTAATTATATATAGGTATATTAAAAAATGAAGTCTTTACAATATTACTTATATTAGTGAAATAGGTACATATATCAAAATCTAGAAGTCAAGCCCAAATCAAATTAAAATATCTTCATTAAAATCAACTAAGTAAGTTATATTGTGGTAATTATTAATGGAAGGGACTATTCAAATGTGGCTTTTTAGATCTTTTCACTTTCTCTGTATTTCACGTATCTGTTGATTCAAATATTCCACTGTCTTACCTCAGCCTTCAAATAAACTTGAAAGGGGGAAAAAAACCCCAAAACCAAAAGCAGTCCATTTTATTATTTTTCTGTAGATTACTCAGTAGAAACAACTGCAGCTTTAGGTTAAGTGAGTTTTTCTTTTTCTTCTTATGTCTTTGGTTTCTATTAGCACTTGTAGCCCTTAGGTAAGAGCATGGGGACTTACTCTTACCTGAGCACTTAACAAGTAACTACACATTTTACATCTCTATCAGTACTTACCATTAGTTTTAATTTTAATATAAATAGGTTAACATTATTTTCTGGTCCCATTAGGACAAATACTCTTTAAGTTCTTTATCTAGGGTTAACAAATAAACATCAAATGTCTAGGATATTCTGCACCCTCTCCTATTACCACCAATGTTTCGGAATCATCACTCCCTTTGCTTTGACAAGAGGCTAACATATTTACAGTTTTAGTAAAATCCAGACTGAGAAAGCAGTCAAATCAGTACCAGTCTCCTGACCTATTTGGTGAACGGATTTTTTTTTTTTTTTTTTTTTTGTAGTGAGAAGAGTATGGGATTTTAAGCAGCACACCCTACAAATATACTTGCAAATCTAATAAATAAACCTTTCCTTTATTGCATTGTCAGGTAGAGGAGGGCAGTTCTCACTGGTCCTTTATGTGGAGGACAATAAGGGCTAACCTTTAGTGGTTCTGAACTCCTCAATTCCAAGACATAGCAAGACTCATTATATTCTCTTTCTGGAGATAGGCACTTGGGAAGCCACCCAGGTAAAATTTTCATGGCAGATTTCAGGTGAAAGAGCCATTCATTAACCATTTTCCTGATATAACTGCTTACAATTATGTAAGTAAACATGGTAAATGGTATTTCTATTTGCCCCTTATATCTTTTATTAGCAAAACCATTATAACATAATCAAAGTTTCTTATTATATACTCCCGAGAACTTCATTAATGTTCAGGACACTTTGGAATTCCAATTTTATTGAATTTGTGAAATCTTTCTAATTCTTTCATCACCATTGTTTTGATTTTGGATTAAATAAGTGTGTATATTTGATTTTTAATTTTTGATTGTAAGTGAAAAAAAGAAAAAAAACAAATCAAAACTTTCAATAATTTTTGACATGAGCAAAACAGATCCAGAAGTGGGAGTTGGTATAAGAATCAGGGTGCCACTTCCTGCCTGAATTTATAAGTAAGAAGCAATTATCCTGTTGAAAGAGAAAGGATTTTATAGGTGACATCAAAGGATGACATCAGTTTGAAATCTGCAACAACACTGCTAGATAATGAAAGCAGAAGTTTAGTTTTTGGAATGTAAAGAAATCTAGATGTGAATTTCTTCTGGGCATGGTATAACATTTGACTTATGAAGATTCCAGTATCTTATGATCAGTGAATAATAGATTTGAGCTTGTCAACATGTCCCCTCTCTGGAAGAGGTCATGGAAATGCAAAGTAGAATTTCTGAAAATGGAAGAGGAATGTTATACAGAGTAGAATGAGTGTTTTTTTAGTATTGCTTTTTTTTTTTTTTAGTATTGCTTTTTTACAGCAAGAAAAGTATGTAATTTTTGTAAGCACTTGGCAATTTCTATGCTGGGATTGACTAAACAAACTTATGACTAACTAAAAATGAGGCTGTGGTAGAAGGAAAAAAAAAACAGAACTGACCCCCAGACTAATTATCTATAAAGAGCAAAAAATTCAGTCCTTTCTGGAATTTTTAAATATCTCTTTTCCTATGATTTAGAGACAGAATGCACATTAGGTTTTTTAAGCTGACAACTAAAATTTGGCAACTAAACCTAAAGCTGGTAACTTAAAACACATGTACAAATCTTTGACAATAATCAAATATTAACATATATGTAGTACATGCTATGTTTGGACATAAATCATTTAAAAATTTAAATGCTAAGGCTGATGATTAAAGTGAGGGGTCATTCTGATATTTGAATAAAATAATTATAATATCAAAAATTCAAATTAAATTTATAAAGAAAGGTGATAGTTCCTGTCTATTAATTCATATCTTAAAAATGGTGGGGCCAAGAAGGGAATGGCATTATATATATTCAAAGAATGAAAGGGTAAAATCTATAGCCAAGAATACCTGATAGCCAGCAAGGCTATTATCCAGAATAGAAAAAGGATAAAAGAATTTCTCAGACAACAAAAACTAAAGGATTTCATGATCACTAGAATTGTAGGGTCAATTTTATTGTAGGGCTATCAGCTCTACAATAAATATCAAGGGGGACTCTTTGAGTGGAAAAAGACCATAAGTGATAGTATGAAAAGTAAAAAACACAAAAACAGTAAAAGTAAGTATTTTCACAAAAATTAATAATGGGATTCATAAAATAAAAGGATGTAAGATATGACACCATATACTTAAAATGTGGGAGGGAGAGGAGTAAAGAATGAGTTTAAACTTAAATGGCCAATAACTGAATATGGATTGCTATATGCAGAAGATATTTTAAACAAACCTAATGGTAACTACAAATGAAAAACCACTAATAAATATGCAAAGAATAAAGAGCAAGGAATACAATATGTCACTAAAGAAAGCCGACAAACCATGAAAGAGAGCAAAAGAAAGGATCAGAGAAAATCTGTAGAAACAACCATGAAGTAAGTAACAAAATGGCAATAAATACTTATTTATCAGTAATTACTTTGAATGTAAATGGGTTAAATGCTCCAATCAAAAGGTAGGGTGACAGAGTGAATAATCAGACAAGACCCATTTCTATGCTGCCTACAAGGGACTCATTTCAGAACTAAAGACACATTCACATTGAAAATGAGGGGTAAAAAATATTTTTCACACAAATGGATGCCAAAAGAGAGTTAAGGTAGCAATACTTATATTGGACAAAATAGACTTTATTTTTATTTATTTACTCATTTTTAAACATTTATTTATTTAGTTTAGAGAGAGAGCCAGGGAGGAGCAGAGGGAATGGGAGAGAGAGGTAGAGAAGCAGACTCCCACTTAGTGTGGACCCTCATGTGGAGCTTGATCCCCAGGTCCTGAGATCATGACCTGAGCCAAAACCAAGAGTTGGAGGCTTAACTGACTGTGCCACCCACATGTCCCCCAAATAGACTTTAAAACAAAGACTGTAACAAGAGATTAAAAAGGACATTATCCAACAATAAGTTATAATAATTGTAAATATGTATATGCCCAAAATGGGAGCACCCAAATACACAAAGCAGTTAATAACAAACATAAAAGAAATAATCAATAGTAATTCAATAATAGTAGGGAACTTTAACACCCCACTTACATTGAAGGACAGATCATCCAAATAGAAAATCAACAAGGAAATGGTGGCTTTGAATGACACACTGGAGCATATGGATTTAGCAGACATATTCAGAACATTCCATCCTAAAACAGCAGAATACCCATTCTTTTCAAGTGCACATGGAACATTTTCCTGAATTGGTCACATAGTAGGCCACAAAACAAGTCTAAAAAATTCAAAAAGATTGTGCTCATACCATCCATCTTTTCTGACTACAATGATATAAAACTAGAAATCAACCACAAAAAAAAAGTCTGAAAAGACCATAAATACATGGAAGTTCAACACCATGCCACTAAACAATGAATGGGTCAACCAAGAAGTCCAAGAAGAAATACAAAATTACATGGAAACAAATGAAAATGAAAATACAACAATCCAAAATCTTTTGGGATGCAATAAAAGTGGTTCTAAGAGGGAAGTTTGTGGCAACACAGACCTACCTCAAGAAGCAAGAAAAATCTCAAATAAACAACCTAACCTTACATCTAAAGGACCTAGAAAAAGAAGAACAAATAAAACCCAAACCCTGCCCAAAAGGAAGGAAGTAATAAAGATTAGAGCAGAAACAAATGATATAGAAACCAAAACCAAAACCAAACCAAACAACAACACCCCCCCAACACGCATACAACAAACAGTAGAACAGATCAATAAAACCAGGAGCTTATTCTTTGGAAAAGATCAATAAAATTGATAAACTTCTAGCAAGACTCATTACAAAAGAAGAGAGATGACCCAAATATACAAAATTACTAATAAAATAGAAATAACAGCAGCATCACAGATATATAGATATTTTTTACAGAATGTTATGAAAACCTATATGCCAGCAAATTGGACAACTTAGAAGAAATGGATAAATTTCTAGGAACATATAACCTACCAAAACTGAACTAGGAAGAAATAGAAAATTTGAACATACAAATTACTAGCAATGAAATTAAATCAGTAATCAAAAAACTCCCAAAAACAAAGTCCAGGATTAAACAGCTTCACAGGTGAATTCTACCAAACATTTAAAGAAGAGTTAAAATCCAGTATTCTCAAAAGAGTCAAAAAAATAGAAGAGGAAGGAAAACTTCCAAATTTATTTTATGAAACCAATATTACCCTGATACCAAAACCAGATAAAGACACCACCAAAAAACAAAAACAAAAAACAAAAAAAAAAACAAAAAACCAAAACCAAAACAAACAAACAAAAAAACTATAGGCCAATATCTCTCATGAATATAGATGAAAAGATCCCCAACAAAATATTAGCAAACCAAATCCAACAACACATAAAAAATCATACACGACAATCAAGTGGCATTTATTGCTGGGTTGCAAGGGTGGTTCAATATTCACAAATCAATCAACATGATGCATCATATTAATAATGGATAAAAGCCATATGACCATTTCAATAGATATAGAAAAAGCATCTGACAAAGTACAACATCCACTCATGATAAAACCCCTTAACAAAGTTGGTCTAGAGGGATCACACTTCAACATAACAAAGTCCTTATATGAAAAACCCGTAGGCAACATCATACCCAATGGTGAAAATCTGAGAGTTTTTCCCCTATGGTCAGGAACAAGACAAGGATGTCCCCTCTCATGACTTTTATTCAACTTAGTACTGGAAGTCCTAGTCACAGAAATTAGACAAGAAAAAGGAATAGAAGACATCCACATTGGAAGGAAGAAGCAAAACTTTCACTATTTGCAGATGACTTGTTATTATATATATGGAAATCCTAAAGAAGGCACCAAAAAACGATTAGAACTGATAAATGAATTCAGTAAGGTTTCAGGATATAAAAATCAGTGTACAAAAATCTGTTGCATTCCTATACACTGATAATGAAGCATCAGAAAGTGAAATTGAGAAAGCAATCCCATTTACAATTGCACCAAAACCAGCAAAACTCCTAGGAATAAACTTAACCAGGAGATGAAAGACCTGTACTCTGAAAACTATAAAACACTGATGAAAGAAACTCAAACCTACAAAGAGAAATGAAAAGACATGCCCTGCTTATAGATGGGAAGAACAAATATTGTTAAAATGTCTATATTACCCAAAGCAGTCTACAGATTTAATGTAATCCCTATCAAAACACCAGTGGCATTTTCCACAGAACTAGAAAAAATAATCCTAAATTTGTATGGATCTACAGAAGACCTTGAATAACCAAAGCAATCTTGAAAAAGAAAAAGGTGGACATATCACAATTCCAGATTTCAAGTAATGTTGCAAAGCAGTAGTAACTAAAAAGTATGGTACTGGAATAAAAATAGACACATGGATCAATGGGATAGAATAAAAACCCAGAAAAAGACAGTCTCTTCAACAAATGGTGCTCGGAAAACTGGAGAGATACATGGAAAAGAATGAAACTGGGCCACTCTCTTTCACCATACACAAAAATAAATTAAAAATGGATTAAAGACTCTGAAAACAACCTGAGGGTTTTGAAGGGTCAGGGGTGGGAGGTTGGGGGAACAGGTGGTGGGTAATAGGGAGGGCACGTATTGCATGGAACACTGGGTGTTGTGCAAAAACAATGAATACTGTTAACGCTGAAAAAAACAAATAAATTTTTTAAAAAAAGGACGAGGAAAAAAATCATAAAAAAAATGGATTAAAGACCTAAGTGTGAGACAAGAAGCCTTCAAAATCTTTGAAGAGAGCTCTGGCAGTAATCTCTAACATTGGCCATAGCAACATTTTTCTAGATATAGCAAGAGAAATAAAAGCAAAAACAAACTATTGAGACTACATTAAAATAAAAAGTTTCAGCATAGCAAAGGAAACTATCAAGAAAATTAAAAGGCAACCTACTGAATGAGAGAAGATATTTGCAAAGGATGTAACTGATTAAGGGTTACTATCCAAAATATATAGAGAACTTATACAACTCAACATTTAAAAAACAAACAAACAAAAAACCCAAGTTATCCAAGAAAGAATGGGGAGAAGACACGAACATACAATTCTCCAAAGAAGACATGCAGATGGCCAACAAACACATAAAAAGATGCTCAGCATCAGTCATCATCAGGGAAATGCAAATCAAAACTACAATGAGATATCACCTCATGCCTATCTGAATGGCTAAAATAAAAAACGTAAGAAACCACAAGTGTTAGTGAGGATGTGGAGAAAAAGAAACCGCTGTGCATTGTTGGTGGGGATGTAAATTCTTACAGCCACTTTGGAACACATTATAGAGGTTCCTCAAAAAATTAAAATTAGAACTACCCTATGATCCAGTAATTGTACCAGTGAGTATTTATCCCCAAAATACAAAAATACTAATTCAAATAGATACATGCCCCCTTACGTATGTTTCAGCAATACTCAGAATAGCCAAACTATGAACCAGCCTAAGTGTCCAGCAATAGACCAATGAATGAAAAAGATGTGATTTTACACACACACACACACACACACACACACACACACACACACACACACTGGACTATTATTCAACCATAAGAAAGAATGAAATCTTGCCATTTGCAGCAACATGGATAGAGCTAGAGAGTATAATATTTAGTGAAATAAGTCAGTCAGAAAAGGACAAATACCATAAGATTTAATTCATGTAGAATTTAAGAAACAAAACAGGTGAACATAAGGGGAAAAAAGAGAGAGGAAAACCATAAATCAGACACCCACACCCCCGCTTTTTTGGAGAGAGACAAGGGGAAGGGACAGAGGAAGAAGAAAGGAGAGAGATCTTAAGCATGCTCCATGCCCAGCTCAGAGCCCAAAACAGCACTCAGTCTCACCACACTGAGGTCATGACCTGAACTGATACGAAGAGTCAGATGCTTAGGTGACTGGGCCACTCAGGCACCCCAAGACTCTTAACTATAATGAACAAAGAGTTGCTGGAGGGAGTTTGGGTGGCAGATGGGTTAAATGGGTGATAGGTAATAAGGCAAGCACCTGTTGTGATGAGCACTGGGTGTTGTATATAAGTGATGAATCACTAAATTCTACTCCTGAAATCAGTATTACACCAAATGTTAACTAACTAGAATTTAATTAAAAACTTGAAAGAAATAAAAAAGAAACACAACAAGTAAGCAAAAGAGAAAAAAAAAAGGGAGAAAGGCGAACCAAGAAATGGACTGTTAACTATAGAGAACAAACTGATGTTACCAGACGGGGAAGGTGGGAGGTGGATGAGGGAAATAAAGGATGGAGATTAAAGAATGCACTTATGATGAAATAAAATAAAATAAAATGATAATAAAGTTAAATAAATTTAAAAGTGGGGCCAGAGATGGCAGTACCTTTTAAGAAGTGTTCTAAAATTTGTGAATTTGACACAGTGTTGAATAGGCTGATAATTTGCCAAGACACATGCTGACTCATCCAGATATTCCCCGTCATATCCTTACATCTTTTATTCTCATGTTGGTCATTAACCTGGAGTGTCTCTACCCCATGAATGTTTGTGTTTATGTCACCTCTGTAAGCCTTCCCTGTGGAATTAATTGCTCCTTCTTTAGTATTTCCACTTATACATTCTGGCCTATATTCTAGTATTAATATATATACTTGTCTGTCCCTACCATAGATGTATGTTCCAAAGTAGGAAGTTTTGCCCCAGTTTTTATCACTTATTCCTGGTAGCAACTAGCATATGTTGTATACATGATAAACACTAGATAACTATTTGTTGGAAGAATAAACATAAAGTGTCATTACACAGTTAATCAACTGGATAAAATCACATTGAAATCATATGAGGTTCTGATTGGAAGTGATTCTCTTGTCATTCTGCTCATGAAATGATATTTAGTATGCCCTTAGGTATAGATGGTGCTATGCTGACTTGCTGAATCTAATTAGTATATCAATTCCATTTTAATTTTGTGAGATGCATCCAAGATATATTTAACCCATAATTGGAATTAAATTCTCATAACATTTTGTTAAGAAACACGTCAAACTCACATCTCGTTTTAAATGAGAGAGCTTCTTTGCTGTGCAAAAGCTTTTGATCTTGATGAAATCCCAATAGTTCATTTTTGCCCTTGCTTCCCTTGCCTTTGCCGTTGTTCCTAGGAAGATGTTGCTACGGCTGAGGTCGAAGAGGTTGCTGCCTGCATTCTCCTCAAGGATTTTGATGGATTCCTTTCTCACATTGAGGTCCTTCATCCATTTGGAGTCTATTTTCATGTGTGGTGTAAGGAAGTGGTCCAATTTCATTTTTCTGCATGTGGCTGTCCAATTTTCCCAGCACCATTTATTGAAGAGGCTGTCTTTTTTCCATTGGACATTCTTTCCTGCTTTGTCGAAGATGAGTTGACCATAGAGTTGAGGGTCGATTTCTGGGCTCTCTATTCTGTTCCACTGATCTATGTGTCTGTTTTTGTGCCAGTACCATGCTGTCTTGATGATGACAGCTTTGTAATAGAGCTTGAAGTCCGGAATTGTGATGCCACCAACTTTGGCTTTGTTCTTCAATATTCCTTTGGCTATTCGAGGTCTTTTCTGGTTCCATATAAATTTTAGGATTATTTGTTCCATTTCTTTGAAAAAAATGGATGGTATTTTGATAGGGATTGCATTAAATGTGTAGATTGCTTTAGGTAGCATAGACATTTTCACAATATTTATTCTTCCAATCCAGGAGCATGGAACATTTTTCCATTTTTTTGTGTCTTCCTCAATTTCTTTCATGAGTACTTTATAATTTTCTGTGTATAGATTCTTAGTCTCTTTGGTTAGGTTTATTCCTAGGTATCTTATAGTTTTGGGTACAATTGTAAATGGGATTGACTCCTTAATTTCTCTTTCTTCAGTCTTGTTGTTGGTGTACAGAAATGCAACTGATTTCTGTGCATTGATTTTATATCCTGACACTTTACTGAATTCCTGTACAAGTTCTAGCAGTTCATAACGACATATCAGATAAAGGGCTAGTATCCAAAATCTATAAGGAACTTAGCAAACTCAACACCCAAAGAACAAACAATCCAATCAAGAAATGGGCAGAGGACATGAACAGACATTTCTGCAAAGAAGACATCCAGATGGCCAACAGACACATGAAAAAGTGCTCCACGTCACTCGGCATCAGGGAAATACAAATCAAAACCACAATGAGATATCACCTCACACCAGTCAGAATGGCTAAAATTAACAAGTCAGGAAATGACAGATGCTGGCGAGGATGTGGAGAAAGGGGAACCCTCCTCCACTGTTGGTGGGAATGCAAGCTGGTGCAACCACTCTGGAAAACAGCATGGAGGTTCCTCAAAATGTTGAAAATAGAACTACCCTATGACCCAGCAATTGCACTACTGGGTATTTACCCTAAAGATACAAACATAGTGATCCGAAGGGGCACATGTACCCGAATGTTTATAGCAGCAATGTCTACAATAGCCAGACTATGGAAAGAACCTAGATGTCCATCAACAGATGAATGGATAAAGAAGAAGTGGTATATATACACAATGGAATACTATGCAGCCATCAAAAGAAATGAAATCATGCCATTTGCGACGACGTGGATGGAACTAGAGGGTATCATGCTTAGTGAAATAAGTCAATCAGAGAAAGACAACTATCATATGATCTCCCTGATATGAGGACATGGAGAAGCAACATGGGGGGGTAGGGGGATAGGAGAAGAGTAAATGAAACAAGATGGGATTGGGAGGGAGACAAACCATAAATGACTCTTAATCTCACAAAACAAACTGGGGGTTGCTGGGGGGAGGTGGGATTGGGAGAGGGGGAGCGGGCTATGGACATAGGGGAGGGGAGGCGAACCATAAGAGACTATGGACTCTGAAAAACAACCTGAGGGTTTTGAAGGGTCAGGGGTGGGAGGTTGGGGCAACCTGAGGGTTTTGAAGGGTCAGGGGTGGGAGGTTGGGGGAACAGGTGGTGGGTAATGGGGAGGGCACGTTTTGCATGGAGCACTGGGTGTTGTGCAAAAAGAATGAATACTGTTACACTGAAAAAATAAATAAAATGAAAAAAAAAATGAGAGAGCTTCATGATCTTGCAAGTGGACTTGCTCAGAGCTCTCTAAAATATTGGTAGGACAGTGCATAGAAGAGGTTATTCCAGTTTTGATGGAGGACAACTCAGAAATGTGAAAGTTTTCATTTTGAACTAATTTCACGTGTCTTTTGACAGGTAGACATATGTAATGCTGAGGTTTTGAGGTACCCAAATGTAAGAAGAATCTGAAAAGGAAAAAGTAATTTTGATTTTTTCCACCAAAATACTCCTCATTTATCAACATTAATGTATCCTCTGTCATCTATATTTACTGATAGTAGAGTTCCAGAAGATGGAATATAAATTATTTCCATAAATCCATTGACTTTTACCTTCACTGAACTTCAGCTCTCTGAGGACATAAAGCCATCTAGTCTCAGTGATGCCTCTCCATCAACAAAACCATACATCATCTGAAATTATATCTCATCCCAGGTTATGCTTCACCATTTGGGGTTATGCTACTCTACAGTGGTAAATTCTGGAACATAATGATAACTATAATTTATCAAGTGGATACTATATTGGAGACCCTGACCTAAATACACACATTCACTTATGGATTCTCAAAAACCATCTTATTTACCCCAATCCCACAGTTACTGAGGCAGAGGTAGGATTTGGCCCCTGAAAGTCTGGCTTCAGGACATGTGTATGTTGCCTGTCAATGAAGTAACGTCATTTGATTTAAAATTCTCCTACTACCACTTCTCCGAGCTCTTTGCTTATCTTGCTTGTAGCCTTCAGTATGTCATCCAGCAACTTGTTCCTCTTTCTAATCCTTTCCCATTCTGTTTCACATAGGATGGATTCACATGTCATCCAATGCAACTGTGCACTTGCTATTACCCAGAAATTTCTGCCTTTTATCCTCTACCTCCTGTCCCAAATCTAGGCAACTAGTCAATCACTTCATCAGTTCTCCTTCTTAGGATCCAACACTTGGTCACAAAATTAAGTTGAGTAAATACATTAAAAATTCAAGCTCTCGGGGTGCCTGGGTGGCTCAGTGGGTTAGGCCTCTGCCTTCGGCTCAGGTCATGATCTCTGGGTCCTGGGATCGAGCCCCACATGGGGCTCTCTGCTCAGCAGGGAGCCTGCTTCCCCCTCTCTCTCTACTTGCCTCTCTATCTACTTGTGATCTCTCTATATATACCAAATAAATAAAATCTTTAAAAAAAAAATTCAAGCTCTCTAGCTCTATTTAGGTTCTTGTTATTGCTTAGTAAACTGTTAATTCTGTCCCTTGACTCTTCTCTCTTACCTCCCTTTAGGGCAAATACACATAAACTTTTCCGTATTTGTTAAGGCCTCAATGTCCTCAATACCTATCTCACATACAGCAGATAAACTTACTTCTTATTTTACTGAGAAATTTGTGTATACATACCTTTTTCAACCTCACAATTATTTCTATTTAGTTTCCCACCTTTTTTTTTAAGAGAGGAAGAGAGAAAGAGAGAGGAAAAGTGAGAATTCCAAGCAGGCTGTACATCCAGTGTGGAGCCCAATGTGGGGCTTATTCTCAAAACCCTGAGATGATGACCTGAGGCAAAATCAAAAGTCAGACGCTCAACTGACTGAGCCATCTAGGTGCCCCTTAATATCCCTTTTTAGCCCTAGTCTTGGAAGTAGAAAGATTCTTCCATTTTAAGGTTGATTGCTTTACCTGTACTTTTGGTCTGTTCCCACATAGGTTCTTCTAGGAAGTTGTTTATCAGTTATGCTCTCCTGATTTTCATCTTCCAACAGTCTTTTCTTACTAATTTTTCCCTCTCAGCAAATTAACTCATTTGAGTAATCTTTATCCTAGGAACAAAGCAGAGTAGAACACTTCTATACTTTGATCCTCTGCATTTTAATTTACCTGTTTCATCTCTAGCAGTTGTTTCTTGAACAATTTCTTGAAAGAGTAGTTTACTTTCATTTCCTTTTCTTAGGATAATTGGCCTAAGGCATTCATTTCATATCTTTTTTCTCATCTTGATCCCTGTTTAGTCTTCTAAAAGTGGGAATCTTGGTGCTTGGTTGTAGAAAACTATAACTCGTCCTATTGCTCCAGATGCATGGGAGCAGAGAGACTAGAAAATAAGAACACGAATAAAGAAAAGGCCATGAGAGGAATCTCTCAAATATAGGCTGTTTACAAAGAATTAAGAACTTTTAACATCTCTAAAACCTTTCTACTAGCACTGAGGACCACCTGTATCTTGGCCTTGACACTAAGTGATGAAGGAAATGGGGCCTTGAACTCCCTCTTTAGATCAGGGAGTGCCACTGGTTTTAGGGTCATTTGCCCAGGAATCCATCTGACTGCCTGATGGCTGACTTGAAATTATACCAGTTTCCAGGGCTTCTACTTGATGGGCTCATATATCTGAAATAGTATGGACAAGCAGTCCATCTGAAACTCCAAAGGATATAGGTGTGAGTGAAAAGACTTGTAAAGGCCATGCTTTATTTGTGTGTTATCTTTATACAGTGGCCATGCTAATTTTCTATGTATTGTTCCAATTTTAGTGTATATATTGCCAAAGTGAGCACCTAATTTGTTAACTTTAATTTTATATGTTTATTAAAGCTCTCATTTTACTTCAGGTCCATAGCCTTTTTTGGGACAACTCTGAGGTATAACTTATCCTTTGAGTTTTCCTTGCAAACAGCCTATAGCTGGGTTAAATCCTAACATGAGATTAAATTTACTTCATATAACAAATATTTATACCTTACTTTTAGAATTATTTTTAAAAACCCAGGAATTTACCATTTTGAAAAAAAAATAATCCTTCCAGATTCTTTTATACCTGCCTTGATCTTGAGATCTAAGAAGGAATGTAATGGGCTTCATGGCTTATACAACTGGGAACACTGACATAAGAAGAAAAGAAAACTTTAAGATGTACCATAGGAGGTGCTTCTACTTATAGCACATGAGCTAGCACAGCTCATGGGAAATCATTTTTTAATTCCATAAAGTGCAGCTTCCTTCATGGTAAGAGCATTAGCACATCTTTAAATGAATGATGCCAAATCTCTCAAATGTCTATAGCCTTTACCTAAATTTACGTCTATTACCCAGGATATTCTATAATGTATCAAGTGGATTGTCATAACATCTATTATAAACTGGATAAAAATTTCAGTGAGTTGTCAAATCTTTTTGAAATCTGAAGACTTTTATGGCTGAAACGAATGTGTTAACATTTGATGAGTTGGTAATCAAGACATTGGCATTCACTCAAAACCTTGGAATTAGTACTTCTCACTAATTTTTCAATAGAAAAAAATAAGTTCCATCATGGACAAAATTTTTTAAAAATGGGGCCTTTGTAAATAAAAGTACACCAAAACACAGCTTAGGCAATTGCCATTCAAACTAAAAATATACCACCACCAAACCTGTTATGGCAGAGATATACTGGTAACTAATTTGATAAACATATTTTTGAACAACTCTTCTATTTTCTAACGTGCAAGTTTTATCATCATTTAGTAAAAAACAAAAACCATTACCTTGACTGAATGCAGTCACTCGCCTCACTGCTGTATTAAAATATGACTCTGTTCTCAGGATTGCTTTGCAGTTATTAGTATGCAGTAAATGGCTTAAACTGTATAAATTTAATTCTAGAGATAAGAAAGTATCTTGAATTGAGTGTGGCTTTGCCATTAATATCACCTTCAGTCAGCCCAACTTGGTATGTGGCTTCAGACAATTCACTTTAGGAATTCAGCTTCATTATTTACCAGCAAAATTTCATTTTTCATGGAATTTATGTTACTTATCTGCAAAATAGAGCGACTGAATTAGGTATTCTCCAAGTTGCCTTCCCCCTGTGAGTATGAAAACAATTATTAACTAGGATATATTTTTATTACCAGTTTTCAGAAAAGGAATGGGAAACTGAGGTACACAAAATTTGAAGTGCCCCTTGTGATATCATTGTGTGTTCAGTATGGAATAGCTTCTTTACAAAGTAGGGAGGCTAAAGAGAATTGCTTTGGTACAATTTCAAGTGTCAACAATGATTTAAGAGAACTGGTTTCAGGAATTATTTCCCTTTATTACTGAGTGAAAGTTCTTCAGATGCTTATTGAGATGACCCAAGAATCAGGAGAGAAAACAGTGAATCATTGGTGAAGAAGAAATGAATCTTAAAGAGAATTCTAATAAAGCAGCATTTATCATTCTTTCTTCTTCATATATCTACTCAGTCTGAATGCACATTAGCCTCTTCCTTAGTGTCACTGACGTAGCTTTGAGATGGCATTCTTTAACTGAGCACTGTGAATGAAATTCAGGTCCTTATGATGAAATAAGATTATCAAAATTTACAGCTTTCCTCTCCCTTGGCTATGCTTTAGTCAATATGTAGATAGAACCTGATGCATGAATTAATATCTTAGTATGGTAAGATTGAGCAAATCAGGAATCTCCCCTGGTTTGGTCATTCTATTTTCTTTAGATTATCATTATTCAGCTTAAACATAGCAGAGAAAAAAATTGAGGGCCATCCTTGATCTGGTAAATTGTTTTCTTGTCCGCATTTTTTTGTGCTTTCCTTTTATCTTCTCTTTGGGTTTCCTTTGCAGCCCTTTGTCATCCCACTAGTTTTCCTGAACTCTTTAACATAAAGTGATCTACTAAAGTAATTTGTATTAATTTTAACACCTTCAATATGTACAATTTTATTGGCCAAAAATAAATAAGTAATGAGAGTGGTCAACTTAATCAAATTACATGGTCTTTAGAATGTTTCTAGGCAAGAAACAATATTTAGACCCAGTACCCATTGACTGTAGAGGTGGTTCAGTCTCTGGGAGGTAGAACCCTGCAACATTATGAAGTATATACTATAATGATTCCTCCAGTTCTTCCCAAAAGTTCACACCGTTATTTACTCAGATGATTATACAGTGAAGAAAGGAGGATACCCAGACATTTCGAGGGCTTTTGAACACAGGATACCTGAAATGTCACCATGACTTCCCTTTAGGGAGGTGACAAGGTAAGGGGGCCTATGCAATAAATAGGACGCTTAACAATATCTAGTTTATAGTGGGTCCTTTGGGTCTGTGTCCTTACTCTGGTCATTACCCCATACCTGAATGTTTAATTAGGACTGACACATTTGACAGTTAAAAACCTTACACTTGGGGTTGGTGGTGGTCACGCCATCATATTAAGTAAGGCCAAGTGGAAACTACCACTTTGCCAAAGTAGAATTTTGAAAAAAATTATACAAACTGCTATATCTAGCCAAGATGCAGCAGTAAGGATCAATTTAAAGAACTAAAAGAACTGAAAGAACTAAAAAGCTAGTTGAAATATATGAAACAGACAAGGAAGGCTATCAGACAAGGAAGGACAGTGGTTCCCAAAAGAAGGGAAACAGATGTGCCAAATGTTACAATCACTCCACCTTTCTGCCTAGATCGAATTTCCAGGCTGCTGTGCAGAGGTGGAGAACCAGGTGCAGTCCAACTGTCTTTCTGAGTTGAGGAGACAAAGGTGGCAGGAAAGGGAAGCCGAGGGTAACTAGAATTCTCAGTGCAAATACTGGAGAGTGGAGAGTATTGCAGAGAGGAGAGCTCCAGTGATTCACAGATGGCATCCAGCAAGTCTTCAGCATGTGAGGAAACTATCTGAGGCTGGGGAAGTACTACCCAAAAGGAGCAATATACGGAGATCCCAAAAAGCTGGGAAGAGATTGTGTTCCCACCAGCTAGGAGTAGAAAACTTTGGGCCTCATGGTGCACACGGTGCAATGTTCAGAAGAACATTGTCTCAGTAGTAGCTAAAAATTAATCGTAGACTAAATACTGCACTGCACCCACCTCAAAAGACTTTAAAGGCAAGTCTCAAGAAGATTAAACTCTTTCCAAGTACCTTAATTGCTTTACAGAACAAAGCTCTAGACTCTCTCTCTCCCTCTCCCTCCCTTTCTCTCTATGTCTATATGTAAATATATAGTATATATATATATATACATATATATATCTTTAGCACATAATGTTTTTAATGATTTAATATGCATCCTTTCCTTAGACTTACACTTTACATTTTAAAGAGAAGCCTGCCTCTAATTGAAGATTATCTAGAAATGAGACATCTTGAGGAGTTGTTCACACGAAGAAGCCCTGTACTCACCCCACATGGAACTTTGGCTATTACACTTGATACCAATCTATGACCCCACATCAGATCTACTGAATCACAATCTCCTGATATTAAAAAAATTAAAGCTCATAAGTTGATTTTAATGATTATCTTTCTTTTTAAAATTTTATTTTTAATAAATTTATTTAAATTCAATTAACATATAGTATAATATTAGTTTCAGAGGTACAGTTCAGTGACTCATCAGTTGCATATTAACACCCAGTACTCATTACATCACTTGCCTTCCTTAATGCACATCACCCAGTTACACCAACCCTATAATTAGCTTTTGTTGAGAACTTTGATACTCATGTCTATGCATTTTACCCATCATAATAAAATGGACACAGTTTAGAGAATAGTCCTGATTCTCAGACATCCTTATCTTGCCTATTGTGGGAATACTCTAGGATGTGACAAGCCCTGGGAGTCTTTGCTTACAGAGACCACTCATTAATTGACTTATTCATTCAATATATATTTATTGAACATATTGGGCAAGGCCTTGGGCTGTACTATGAGGATATGAAGATAAGTAAAATTGATGCCTGATTTTGAAGAGCTCACAGATTAATGGAAAATAATATATAGATATAGCTAAAAGTTATGTAATATAGCTATGTATAAAAGACATCAATTGAAATCTGAAATCTATTTTTATTTTTTAAACTTAAATTTGGAATACTTCTAAAAATGCTCATTATACTGAAAAAAAAAGGAGATTTTTCTTTCACATTCACCATAGTTTATAAAGTAATACTTTAATTTTTTTATGCTTTTCATGTTGTGAGTAGTTCTGTATAAACCCATGAAATATATTTAAGAGTAGTGTTGCTAGAAATAAAACCTAATGAAGTTTCATGTTTTCCCCCAAAATATGGCCAGAGTGGATATGTTCCAAATTGAATTACTCCGTAAATAATAGCCAGAATCTTAGATAAAGATTGACTTCCAAATATTAAAAATTAATATGTGAATAATTTTGATTAAATGTAACATAGTTTGGCAGATTTTGTATGAGCTGGCCATGCTTTTCAAATAGGTGCTTAACTCCCCATTATTTTATTTTTAATTTTTTCCACAAATTCCCTTTAAGCACAAGATTTCATAGACAAAAATTTCCACATTATATAAATGACTCAAAGTCATATGGCTGAGTCATCTAGAGAATGGGAATTCAGCTTTTCCAGGTTTTATCTTTACCTAAGGTATGTGGACCATGTCATTATCTCCTAGCCAGAGCAATCTTTTCGTATTAATAAGCAATATGAGCATTAAGAACAGATCAGAATATTCATTGTTTTGTTGGAAATCACCTAATTCATGTTAATTTTCTTTCTTTTTTTTTTTTTTTAAGATTTTATTTATTTATTTTACAGACAAAGATCACAAGTAGGCAGAGAAGCAGGCAGAGAGAGAGAGGGAAGCAGGCTCCCTGCCGAGCAGAGAGCCCGATGCTGGGCTCCATCCCAGAACCCTGGGATCATAACCTGAGCCAAAGGCAGAGGCTTTAACCCACTGAGCCACCCAGGTGCCCCTCATGTTAATTTTCAAAGGAGGTTACATTGTTTACCAATCCGAAGGAAAAAAAAAAAAACACGTCAGAAATGTTGATAAGACATTTTAGAGGTAGCTCTTTTCCAAATGATAAAGATAAATTATAAATGGAAGGAATGAAGACCTTGAAGATGAAAAGATCGGCCTGAAATTGTCATACAAATGTTGCCAAATGACCCAACCCTGTTTAAATTCAATTTCTAATTATATAAACTTTTATTGTATGTACTTTATTTTACTGTGCATGGGTACCTAAGAAAAGTTAACTCAATCAGAACCAAAGAGGGAGATCATTATGTGGTGTGACAATCTGACTCTAAAACCCAAAGACAAGTAAGGAGAACTTTTCTTATGAGTAAGTTGTATGAACTGTTGTTGGGGGGGGGGAGTCTTACTTTCATCAGCATGAATTATTCACCTTCAAAATTAAATACACAAAATATTGCAGTCAAAACTCAAAGATAAAGGGGATATCATTTAATTGGTGAGTTATTATTTTTCAAAGTAACTGTTTTCTGCTGACTCTTTTCTCTCTCTTAAATGATCTCGATTTTTGACTATCATCGGCATGATTTTCAGATATCATATTAAATGTCATCTCTTCAGAGAGAGACTTTCCTTAACCTCCTGTTGAGAAGGGGAAAAAAGAAAGAAAGGAGGAAAGCAAGACCCAAGGAGTATTCTTGTGCAAAAGTAACCCTGAGTGTGTACAGATAGACAGCCAGTGGCTACAGAGCAGTAATGGATTTTCAGCTCTTTTTTATATGGAAAAATTTGTTGTTATACATTGTCTCCATTAACTACAGTTGTTATACATTATCCTAGTTTTAGTAAAGAGTTGGTAGATATTCTAGAATTTTGATAGATTCCTGCCTCACGTTAAGGTCTTTTATCCATTTTGAGTTTATCTTTGCGTTATGGTGTAAGAGAATGGTTGAGTTTCATTCTTCTATACATAGCTGTCCAATTTTCCCAGCACCATTTATTGAACAGACTGTCTTTTTTCCACTGGATATTTTTTTCCTGCTTTGTTGAAGATTATTTGACCATAGAGTTGAGGGTCCATATCTGGACTCTCACTGGTCTATGTGTCTGTTTTTGTGCCAGTACCATGCTGTCACGGTGATCAAAGCTTTGTAGTAAAGCTTGAAATCAGGCAACATGATGTCCCCAGCTTTATTTTTCTTTTTCAACATTTCCTTAGCAATTTGGGGTCTTTTCTGGTTCCATACAAATTTTAGGATTGTTTATTCCTGCACTTTGAAAAATGCTGGTGGAATTTTGATCAGGATGGTGTTGAAAGTATAGATTGCTCTGGGCAGTACAGATATTTTAACAATGTTTATTCTTCCAATCCATGAGCATGGAATGCTTTTCCATATTTTTGTGTTTTCTTCAATTTCTTTCATGAGTGTTCTGTATTTCCTCGAGTACAAATAGTTTACCTCTTTGGTTAGGATTATTCCCAGGTATCTTATGGTTCTTGGCGCTATAGTAAATGGAATTGATTCTCTAATTTCCCTTTCTATATTTTCTTTGTTAGTGTATAAGAAAGCAACTGATTTCTGTTCATTGATTTTGTATCCTGCCACGTTATTGAATTGCTGTATGAGTTTTAGTAATTTGGGTGTGGAGTCTTTTGGGTTTTCCATATAAAGTATCATGTCATCTGTGAAGAGAGAGTTTGACTTCTTCTTTGCCAATTTGGATATGTTTTATTTCTTTTTGTTTTCTGATTCTGTTGCTAGGACTTCTAGAACTATGTTGAATAACAGTGGCAAGAGTGGGCATCCTTGTCATGTTCCTGATCTTAAAGGGAAAGCTGTCAGCTTTTCCCCATTGAGAATGATATTTTATGTGATTCTTTAGCAATACCTTCTATGGTTGCCTTTGACGTGTAACTTGGCATTTGATTTGTCACATCCTTCTACATTCCTCAGTGAGGTTAGGTTAAGTTCTGTTTCCCACACAGCTAAGTTAACCATCCAGCTATTCTCATATGACTTCATTTTAATTTTCTTCATACCATTTTTTGTTTTCTGATATATTTTTAATTTTTTTTGGCTTATTTGTCTATCTATATTAGACTGTAACTTCCAGTGACAATCAATGGATGCATGAATATTTTTGTGAGTTTATGTTGGAGTTATAAATTCTAAATTAAATATAGAGACAACTATACATATAGAAATTTAGATATATTTAAATTTTTCTTGATATATATATATTTGTATAACTATATATTGTATATTGTATATATTTGTATAACTATATATTTGAATAACTAAATATTTGTCAGTAGCAGGCAAATGCAAATAGCTTTTCAAATGCTAATTAGTAAATGGATAATTTGATATTATTCTCTGAAATTCAAGACTTGTGAAACTCCTAACATGTTTGTTAAGTATAGATATATTTTCATTTACTAACAGATGTAATCAAGATAATAAGCTTTTCTGTTACAAAAGCAGCAATTACTTGGCTGTGCAAGTTAAGAACCAAAGTGCAATTGCAGCATTTGCTGATCACTTTTCCTCCTTTAAGTAAGAATCTGTCTTGGATACATAATTGATGTTCATTTAAATTCATCCAGATTCAAAAACAATAGTCTAAGAGGAAACCAAGGCATAATGTTGTTTATTTCACTTTTGGTAGAGCAAAATTGGGAAAATAAGGAAAATAATAAGAGAGGAGTCTTTACATTTCTGTCTTCTCAGTTATGAGGTTATTTTAGGTCACTTTGCCTCTTTTATTTTTATTTTCCTAATGCTGATTGCAGATTTTTCTGTTTTTGAGTTCTATGTTATCTATAGTGCTATTGAAGAGGATTTAACTGGCTAAGGTGCAGCCCTTGTTTTGCCCCAACTGTGCTTTTTCATGTCCATTCCTATATTAATACTATATTACTAGTAAATTGGGCCTTTAGGAAGAAATCAAGTGCATGTGTGGAAAATTAGCAATTTGGGAAATTCTGTTCTCATATGTGGAATATATATGGAGAAATTGGGCTTTATATGGGCCTTTCAAAAACAACAATGAGAAAAGCACTATCAACATAAATTGTAAGATAGTTCAGGTTTATTTTCTATGGTGATAACACACCATAGGCAGAAAGGAGATTCCTATATGTTACGAGTAGTACTTCATTCAATTTTCCCTTTAAATGTACTTGGTTTTATAGCTTTATTAATCATTATTGAGACCTAGCTCTATTCCTGTTCTATGTCTACATTTGTGTGTGTGTGTGTATACACCTAATACACATAAATACGTGTGTATATATACACGTAAATATGTGTGTATATATACACATATAATATTGTGTATATGCATACACACATATATGCAACATTGGGCAAACATTTTCAGATCGTTATTTTTTATTTGTATGAGTAGGGCAGGCAGAAGTATAGATAAATATTGAGTTCAGTGGGCATTACTTTTAGGGCTTGAAAAAATAATGATGTTTATGTTTATCCACACTTTTGCTTTCCCTCCTTACGTAAATCAAATCATTATCTGAGAAAGAACTACCTGAATACACACACACACTGAATACACACACACACACACACACACACACACACACACACACGATCTTGGAATTTTTCAGGAATGAAAGTATGAAAGTCCTAGTGTCAACAGATTGTTTACATTTCTTTGCCTGTAAAAAGTTAACTGAATTATAGAAGAGAGGGACCCTGAATGGATTTTGTTTGTGTGTTTAGGATGTAGATGCCTATTTCAGGACTGGAAATGAAGAGCAACTCCACTTTCTTATAGATTTTGGGGGTTATCTATTGTGAGGTTTTCAAAAAATTGAGGATTCAGAAAATTATCTAAACCTTTGACATACTAATATAGCATCATTTTGAAGGAAAGGGGATCTAAACCATAAAAGGAAAAAAATTGTCAAACAAAAACCTGTTATGTTTTCACTGTTTGAAGTAGAGAAACCAGCTTTTATAAATATTTTGTTATTATCACTACTACATAATTACTTGCTTATACAAATAGTTACCTTTGTTTCTATTCATTTTGAAAAATTTTAATTTTTAAATTTAAGCAATCTCAGAAACTAAGGAACAACTCAAAATAGTGATAAATTTTGGGTTTACTAAACTGCACCGAACCTTCACAGTGTTAGAGAAAGAGTAAGAAAAACAGAAAACAGAAAATAAGAAGCAAAGACAGAGAGTGTGCCCCAAGAGAGAGAGGAAACAAGAGGGGCAAAAAGAATGAGAGAGACAGAGAGGTAGAAGGAAAGATGTTCTCACGAAAAGAAGTATGAGAAGCACTGATGTATTCTTTCTTTTCAGGGCTCCTAAGTAGTAACATCAATAAGAATTTCCTGTGATTGTATACAGAATGTCAGAAGAGCCCTTGCTGTCAGAGTTTTGTGTTTATTGGAGCAGAACAAAGGAATTTAGGGATTGGCCTATTATAGTAGAATCTCCAGTTGTTACATTAAGACAAGTGGTAACCTTTAAAGGAAACTTGTGATCATTTGGAAACTGACATTTGATTTCCCTGTGTACTTAGTCTCCACTCTAATTTTCTGCCTCTGAACAAAGCAGTAAACGGTGTTTAACTTAAGGTTAGGGCACAGAACAAATGTCTGCCCTATTAAAATAAAAACTGCATCTCAAAATTGGCAGGTGGTACTGTTAGTTGCTGGGAAGTTTGTGGGGAGAAGACTGAAACTGCTTTTATGAATGGAATATTGAGGAAAGCAATATCAACAGAAATAAAATCAGCCATGGTCATAATGTTCTTAATTGATGAATTAAATCAGATTAAATTCCTGTGGGACTTTGGTCTAAGTCAGTAAATTGGATAGTCACGTCGAGGACCACCTTCTCCTTTGATGTTTTTCTTTAATGCTACTTTTTGATTGCCAGTACTTCAGTGTTGGTTATATTTGAGTGTGTTATCAGATATAAATGTTGTTGGCTCTGTTCCTGCCTGTCTCTCCCTCAGTTCTCAAGGCCCTCTCTATTTCCACTTAGATGCTGGTTACCCCTGACTTTGTAACTGAAGCTAATACCCGACCTGAGCTCTGGATCACTTTCCCTCCTGCCTCCTTGTTTTTTTTTTTTTTTAATTATTTATTTATTTTTTATTTTTTAGTAAACATATAATGTATTTTTATCCCCAGGGGTACAGGTCTGTGAATCGCTAGGTTTATACACTTCACAGCACTCACCATAGCACATACCCTCCCCAATGTCCATAACCCCACTCCCCCTCTCCCAAGCCCCTCCCCCCAGCAACCCTCAGTTTGTTCTGTGAGATTAAAGTCACTTATGGTTTGTCTCCCTCCCAATCCCATCTTGTTTCATTTATTCTTCTCCTATCCCCCTAAGCCCCCATGTTGCATCTCCACGTCCTCATATCAGGGAGATCATATGATAGTTGTCTTTCTCCGATTGACTTATTTCACTAAGCATGATACCCTCTAGTTCCATCCACGTTGTCGCAAATGGCAAGATTTCATTTCTTTTGATGGCTGTATAGTATTCCATTGTATATATATACCACTTCTTCTTTATCCATTCATCTGTTGATGGACATCTAGGTTCTTTCCATAGTTTGGCTATTGTAGACATTGCTGCTATAAACATTCGGGTTCATGTGCCCCTTTGGATCAGTACATTTGGATCTTTAAGGTAAATACCCAGTAGTGCAATTTCTGGGTCATAGGGTAGTTCTATTTTCAACATTTTGAGGAACCTCCATGCTGTTTTCCAGAGTGGTTGCACCAGCTTGCATTCCCACCAACACTGTAGAAGGGTGTCCCTTTCTCCGCATCCTCGCCAGCATCTGTCATATCCTGACTTGTTAATTTTAGCCATTCTGACTGATATGAGGTGGTATCTCATTGTGGTTTTGATTTGTATTTCCCTGATGCCAAGTGACGTGGAGCACTTTTTCATGTGTCTGTTGGCCATCTGGATGTCTTCTTTGCAGAAATGTCTGTTCATGTCCTCTGCCCATTTCTGGATTGGATTATTTGTTCTTTGGGTGTTGAGTTTGCTGAGTTCCTTATAGATTTTGGACACTAGCTCTTTATCTGATATGTCATTTGCAAATATCTTCTCCCATTCTGTCAGTTGTCTTTTGGTTTTGTTAACTGTTTCCTTTGCTGTGCAAAAGCTTTTGATTTTGATGAAATCCCAATAGTTCACTTTTGCTCTTGCTTCCCTTGCCTTTGGTGATGTTCCTAGAAAGATGTTGCTGCAGCTGAGGTCGAAGAGGTTGCTGCCTGTGTTCTCCTCAAGGATTTTGATGGATTCCTTTCTCACATTGAGGTCCTTCATCCATTTTGAGTCTCTTTTCATGTGTGGTGTAAGGAAGTGGTCCAATTTCATTTTTCTGCATGTGGCTGTCCAATTTTCCCAGCACCATTTATTGAAGAGGCTGTCTTTATTCCATTGGACATTCTTTCCTGCTTTGTCGAAGATCAGTTGACCAAAGAGTTGAGAGTCTATTTCTGGGCTCTCTATTCTGTTCTATTGATCTATGTGTCTGTTTTTGTGCCAGTAGCATGCTGTCTTGATGATGACAGCTTTGTAATAGAGCTTGAAGTTTGGAATTGTGATGCCACCAACTTTGGCTTTCTTTTTCAATATTCCTTTGGCTATTCGAGGTCTTTTCTGGTTCCATATAAATTTTAGGATTATTTGTTCCATTTCTTTGAAAAAAATGGGTGGGATTTTTATAGGGATTGCATTAAATGTGTAGATTGTTTTAGGTAGCATAGACATTTTCACAATATTTATTCTTCCAATCCAGGAGCATGGAACATTTTTCCATTTCTTTGTGTCTTCCTCAATTTTTTTCATGAGTACTTTATAGTTTTCTGCATATAGATACTTAGCCTCTTTGGTTAGGTTTATTCCTAGGTATCTTATAGTTTTGGGTGTAATTGTAAATGGGATTGAATCCTTAATTTCTCTTTCTTATGTCTTGTTGTTGGTGTAGAAAAATGCAGCTGATTTCTGTGCATTGATGTTATATCCTGACACTTTACTGAATTCCTGTACAAGTTCTAGCAGTTTTGGAGTGGAGTTTTTTGGGTTTTCCACATATAGTATCATATCATCTGCGAAGAGTGATAGTTTGACTTCTTCTTTGCCAATTTGGATGCCTTTAATTTCCTTTTGTTGTCTGATTGCTGAGGCTAGGTCTTCTAGTACTATGTTGAATAGCAGTGGTGATAATGGACATCCCTGCCGTGTTCCTGACCTTAACGGGAATGCTTTCAGTTTTTCTCCATTTAGAATGATATTTGCAGTGGGTTTTTCATAGATGGCTTTGATAATATTGAGGTATGTGCCCTCTATCCCTACACTTTGAAGAGTATTGATCAGGAAGGGATGCTGTACTTTGTCAAATGCTTTTTCAGCATCTATTGAGAGTATCATATGGTTCTTGTTCTTTCTTTTATTAATGTGTTGTATCACTTGATTGATTTGCAGATGTTGAACCAACCTTGCAGCCCTGGAATAAATCCCACTTGGTCGTGGTGAATAATCCTTTTAATGTACTTTTGGATTTTATTGGCTAGTATTTTGGTGAGAATTTTCCTATCTGTGTTCATCAAGGATATTGGTCTGTAGTTCTCTTTTTTGATGGGATCCTTGTCTGGTTTGGGGATCAAGGTGATGCTGGCCTCATAAAATGAGTTTGGAAGTATTCCTTACATTTCTATTTTTTGGAACAGTTTCAGGAGAATAGGAATTAGTTCTTCTTTAAGTGTTTGGTAGAATTCCCCTGGGAAGCCGTCTGGCCCTGGGCTTTTGTTTGTTTGGAGATTTTTGATGACTGTTTCAATCTCCTTACTGGTTATGGGCCTGTTCAGGTTTTCTATTTCTTCCTGGTTCAGTTGTGGTAGTTTATATGTCTCTAGGAATGCATCCATTTCTTCCAGATTGTCAAATTTGTTGGCATAGAGTTGCTCACAGTATGTTCTTATAATTGTCTGTATTTCTTTGGTGTTGGTTGTGATCTCTCCTCTTTGATTCATGATTTTATTTATTTGGGTCCTTTCTCTTTTCTTTTTGATAAGTCTAGCCAGGGGTTTATCAATCTTATTAATTCTTTCAAAGAACCAGCTCCTAGTTTTGTTGATTTGTTCTATTGTTTTTTAGTTTTTTTTTTTTCGTTTCTATTTCATTGATTTCTGCTCTGATCTTTATGATTTCTCTTCTCCTGCTGGGTTTAGGGTTTCTTTCTCCTTCTTTCTCCAGCTCCTTTAGGTGTAGGGTTAGGTTGTGTACTTGAGACCTTTCTTTTTTCTTGAGAAAGGCTTATATCACTATATATTTTCCTCTCAGGAGTGCCTTTGCTGTGTCCAACAGATTTTTGAACCATTCTATTTTCATTATCATTTGTTTCCATGAATTTTTCAGTTCTTTTTTAATTTTCTGGTTAACCCATTCGTTCTTTAGAAGGATACTGTTCAGTCTCCATGTATTTGGGTTCTTTCCAAATTTCCTCTTCTGATTGAGTTCTAGCTTCAGAGCATTGTGGTCTGAAAATATGCAGGGAATGATCCCAATCTTTTGATACCAGTTGAGACCTGATTTAGGACCCAGGATGTGATCTATTCTGGAGAATGTTCCATGTGCACTAGAGAAGAATGTGTATTATGTTGCTTTGGGATGCAATGTTCTGAATATATCTGTGATGTCCATCTGGTCCAGTGTGTCATTTAAGGCCTTTATTTCCTTGTTGATCTTTTGCTTGGATGATCTGTCCATTTCAGCAAGGGGAATGTTAATGTCCCCTACTATTATTGTATTATTGTGGATGTGTTTCTTTGACTTTGTTATTAATTGGTTTATATAGTTGGCTGCTCCCACGTTAGGGAGCACACAACACACACAAGAATATGCTCAGTGCCGAGGCAGGTGGGACCTCCTACACGTTTTTGAGCCCATCAGCGTGGCTCTGTCCCTTCTGCCTATCCTGTACTGACCACTATATAAAATCACCACTGCTTTTGGAAGGAATTACAACTATTTGGGCTGAAACACTTCCTTAGGTAGAATCCAGGGAAGGAAATGAGAGGAGCCTAGGGCAGTCTAGGCTGAATTAGGGTACTTACTTGGGATAGCTTCTATTGGACTTGGAAGGAGGACTAAAGGACAGCTCTAATTTCAGAAAAAATTCAAAAGAAAAGTTTGCCTTTAAGGTCTTTTCAACTTTGTGTTATCTCCGCTCTCTTACAGTTCTCAGTGTTCATTCTGATCTTTGCCTCTCTGCCAAGCTTTCCCCTCCCTCAAATAGCTCTAACTTTGAACTCTACCCAGATCTGATCATTTGGGAAAAGCTCAAATTAGCTCTGACTTGTTTTACCCTGCAACTTTTGGCCCTTATTTTCTCTGCTTCTGTCCTTTTACTTTCTGAGTAAAACTTCCAGCAAGATATAGAGAGGAAATAATGCAGACTTGGAATTTAGACAGGCCCTAAGTTGAAGTCTTGACTTTTCCCCTTTCATTAGCTGTTGTGGGCAAATAACATCCTGCCCCATAGGATTACGTGGGTGAAGTTGTGCTGATTATATATATATATTGGCAATAGCTGGAGAAACTTATCAACTCAGCCCATTCCCAGAATGGTCCTAATCTTATATGCAGCTACTTAGAAATACACAGAGTCCAGGATAGTGCAAAAAAATTCTTATTTGTCCTCCCGGGGTCACTTCTTAGAGCCAGCTTCACTTCTTGCAGGGCACTGGAAGCTCTCTTGTCTGTCACCTTCTTCTTTTTCTTTTCATCTTCCCACCTAAGTTCAGTTGCCCTGCAGCAAAAGCTCATTTATCTCTAATAATGTCCAGGTATCCTGAATATTTGAATGGAGCATCTATAAAACAAACTGACTATTCTCTTACTAATATCAATCTCTCAAAGGATAATTTTGACATATTCTTATACACAAAGACTTTCTATCCTCCAGGAGTAAGGATGGGGAGAGACTGAAGAAATGAAGGAAACAAAACAGTAGGCTGATCCTTCTATTAAACTGGGGGAGAATGGGGCCAGACAAATGTGTGAAAAGGCACAGAACCTGTTTCTGTCACATTTATAGAGCACCCACACTCGAGATAGTTTAAAACAAACAAAAAAACCTCACCTCATATCCATTTTTTCCAGGTATATCATATATTAAGAAAATACCTGATTAAGCTGAATTTTTATTTAAGTATTAAAATATATATAGTGGGGAATGGAAGGGTCAGACTCAAATAAATCTTTAATCTGTACAGTTTAAAGCTACTGGAGGAGACATTTAAGTATATTGAGTCCTGTAACAATGAATCATTATTATGTTCATAAAGGAAATTTCTATCTTTTATTATTGACTTTCAATTACCAAAGAATAGGTGCCATTAATTTTGTTCTAAATTTTATTTAATTAGGATATTCAGTTTTATATGGGCTTAGTCTTTAAATTTTCTAACTAATTTAGTATATTTTTCTTTGCAGGACTCAGAGGCCAATTTTCTGAGCAACATTTTGAGTATCATAAATCCTAGCATAATAAGATGAAGGCCCCTTGTGTAAATTAATTATGTGTGGTCTGTGCCATTTTTAAAAATAAAATGTTTCCATTCGTTCTTAAAGTTTTTTTTCTTTTTTTCTTTTAAAAAATGTTCAGTAACATGCCATAATACAATTAAGGAAATTATTTCTCGGACAGTCAGAGGAAGTAACAGAAGATAAAGACTGTAGTATGACAAAGAGGTATAAATTACCCAGGAACATCAGAAAAGATTTAAACAAACCAGTGAGATATTATATCCATAGCTCTTCACGATAGTTTCTGAACACTGCTGTGAGGTCTTTGTCTCTTCTTTTTTTTTTTCTTTCTAGTTTTATTGAGATATAATTGACATATAATATATTGAGATATAATTGACATTATACCAGTTTAAGGTATACAACATAATGATTTGATATATGTATACACTGCAAAATGATTACCAAATAAGTTTAGTTAACATCCATCACCTCACATAGTTACAATTTTTTTGTAATGAGAACTTTTAAAATCTACCCCCTTAGCAATTTTCAAATGTATAATACAGTATTATTAACAATAGTCACTATGCCATACATTACATCTTCAGAATTTATTTATTGATATCTGTAAGTTTAAGTCTCTCTCTTCTTGAGTACCTGCTTGGCCCCAACCTACCTTTACCTTGCATCTGAAGACTAAAAGTTCCAAAAGAGGCATTCTTAACAAAGCAGTGTGTTTTATAATGATTGAGACTTCACTTAAATACAGGAAATCTATGCTTATTCCTTTACCTAGTAAAGGAAATGTGGCATGAACTCCCCAGTAATTTCTGCAACAACTGTTTGGGAATTCTTTATGTTTCCCTAGTGAGATGGGAAAACCAAATTTCTAGGTAAGAGATTATACAATTAACAGGATCATAAAAATATAGGTAAATATTACTCTTCAGGGTTCTTAACAAAGAAGAATAAAACCACAACTTATAGAGACTGTTATAGTGACATTTAGTGAGCATCAACTATATGGCAAGCACCATGATAGATGTTCCATATAGAAAGACGAAGAAATTGTTCTCCTCTATGAGAAGCTCACTATCAAGCTAAAAAGGCAGGTATTAAAAAGAAGCAATTAGATTAAAATATTCACCTGTTCTAACAATTGACCTGGATAAAATGATGAAAGAAAAGGTTTTAAAAGTGCTTATTTATACTCAGCTTAGACATTGAGGATGCCTGGATTAATGCGTATCTGCTATGAAAGAGGGCACATCAAACAGTGTATGAGGCACTTCAGAGGAATTCTGCATAGGCAATGACAGAGGAAGGTCAAAGACGGTCCTTTGCTGGCTCATGCAGGATCATTTATCAGATAATCCATTTAGAAACCTGTTGGACAGAGTGTGAAATGCTAAAGAACAATGCTAACTCTGATCTAAAGAGATTTGAGGGGAGACAGAGTCTGACAAATTCACTGGAGTTCAGCAGCATATATCCTTTAAGAAAACACTGAAGTGGAAATTCCACTGATGTTTCTTGCAGCAAGAGTGGAAACTTCCTTCAGATGGCAAGCCCCACTCAGCTGGATTTGGATTCCAGCTCTGCTGTTTATTTTCTCTGCAATTTGGTCAACTTCTCTGATCCTCAGTTTACTCGCCTTTATACATCACCCTCAAAGAGCACATAGAACTCTAGGTGGGGATTAATTCTTGTTAATATTAAATTCAGAATGTACATTACCAGCCACCATCACTGGATTGCAAATTATTTAAGGTGTTAGATATTGTGTGTTAAAACTTTCCACCTAGCATTATAAGCAGAGTTAGACCTTAGTAAGTGTTTACTGATTTACTGGCTATTTTAGTCTTAAAGTTTCATGGTTATAAATTTTGCTTGTCATTAGAGGGTTCGCATTAGTTCATGTCACTATGCAATTTTGCCAGATATTTTAAATTCCTTTAAATATTTTGAAATTTTAGAGAAGAGAGTTGAACTGTGAAAAGAGAACCTCTGTGACAATTCAACCTTCAAGATAATATTTATTTATATCTTTAGAATTTATGTAGGGGATGTCTTAATTTTATGGTCTAATTGGTGAGAGTGCTTCCAGGGCTTAACAAAACTTGTGCCCATGCAAAGCTGAGGCGAATTACCTAAAATCTTTGGATGTATAATTGAATAACTCCATCTTAATATAATGTTAACTTGATTTTTTTGTTGTTGTCTTGTCTTATTGCTTATAGCATTATTTATTGCCTGTAATGTTAAACTTGTGAGTTAGATTATATTAAAAATTTAAACAATTATCTTAATTAGATATTAAAGCAGAATTTGCAGTTACTAATGAATCATAACAAAATTTAAGGAAGAGAGACTCAGATAAACACCTCATTCAATTATGGAGAAAATTATAATTGGGGAAATGTAATCCAAATAGAAGCTGGCTGTAAGGGATTCAATACATAATGCAAGAAGCAATTATGCTGCCCTTTGGAAAATTATACCACTCTGGTTTTTTTTCCCCCTGCAAATTTAGAATTTTTCCTTAATAATTAATCAACTTGAGAGTTGAGGCTGGACATTTTTCAGTACTATTGAATTTGGGTAGGGTACGCTCCTCAATAATCAAATATGACTAGATTCTCAGAATATAATTCTTTATGGGCTTTTCATAGTGTGAAAGAATTCTGGAAAATGCATAGTTTGTATGATGTAAGTTATTCCTGTTAGTTGTGATCTATAGAATATTGGGTAAAACAAACTATAGTCATTGAAATGATGCTCTTTCAATCCCTTGTAAAGCAGCTGTATGGATTGCACTGTACTATGTTTTTCTGCAAACCACAGTAAGGGCCCAGGCATAGAACTCTTTTTTTTTTTAACTTTTAATTAATTAATTAATTTATTTATTTTTCAACGTAACAGTATTCATTGTTTTTGCACAACACCCAGTGCTCCATGCAAAACGTGCCCTCCCTATTACCCACCACCTGTTCCCCCAACCTCCCACCCCTGACCCTTCAAAACCCTCAGGTTGTTTTTCAGAGTCCATAGTCTCTTATGGTTCGCCTCCCCTTCCAATTTTTTTTTTATAAACATATAATGTATTTTTATCCTCAGGTGTACAGGTCTGTGAATCGCCAGGTTTACACACTTCATGGCACTCACGATAGCACATACCCTCCCCAATGTCCATAACCCCCTCCCCCTCTCCCAACCCCACCTCCCCCCAGCAACCCCCAGTTTGTTTTGTGAGATTAAGAGTCATTTATGGTTTGTCTCCCTCCCAATCCCATCTTGTTTCATTTACTCTTCTCCTATCCCCCTACCCCCCCGTGTTGCTTCTCCATGTCCTCATATCAGGGAGATCATATGATAGTTGTCTTTCTCCGATTGACTTATTTCACTAAGCATGATACCCTCTAGTTCCATCCATGTCGTCACAAATGGCAAGATTTCATTTCTTTTGATGGCTGCATAGTATTCCATTGTGTATATATACCACTTCTTCTTCATCCATTCATCTGTTGATGGACATCTAGGTTCTTTCCATAGTTTAGCTATTGTAGACATTGCTGCTATAAACATTCGGGTACACGTGCCCCTTCGGATCACTATGTTTGTATCTTTAGGGTAAATACCCAGTAGTGCAATTGCTGGGTCATAGGGTAGTTCTATTTTCAACATTTTGAGGAACCTCCATGCTGTTTTCCAGAGTGGTTGCACCAGCTTGCATTCCCACCAACAGTGGAGGAGGGTTCCCCATTCTCCACATCCTCGCCAGCATCTGTCATTTCCTGACTTGTTAATTTTAGCCATTCTGACTGGTGTGAGGTGATATATCATTGTGGTTTTGATTTGTATTTCCCTGATGCCAAGTGACGTGGAGCACTTTTTCATGTGTCTGTTGGCCATCTGGATGTCTTCTTTGCAGAAATGCCTGTTCATGTCCTCTGCCCATTTCTTGATTGGATTGTTTGTTCTTTGGGTGTTGAGTTTGCTAAGTTCCTTATAGATTTTGGATACTAGCCCTTTATCTGATGTGTCATTTGCAAATATCTTCTCCCATTCTGTCAGTTGTCTTTTGGTTTTGCTAACTGTTTCCTTTGCTGTGCAAAAGCTTTTGATCTTGATGAAATCCCAACAGTTCATTTTTGCCCTTGCTTCCCTTGCCTTTGCCGTTGTTCCTAGGAAGATGTTGCTGCGGCTGACGTCGAAGAGGTTGCTGCCTGTGTTCTCCTCAAGGATTTTGATGGATTCCTTTCTCACATTGAGGTCCTTCATCCATTTTGAGTCTCTTTTCATGTGTGGTGTAAGGAAGTGGGCCAATTTCATTTTTCTGCATGTGGCTGTCCAATTTTCCCAGCACCATTTATTGAAGAGGCTGTCTTTTTTCCATTGGACATTCTTTCCTGCTTTGTCGAAGATTAGTTGACCATAGAGCCATCTATGAAAAACCCACCGCAAATATCATTCTCAATGGAGAAAAACTGAAAGCTTTTCTGCTAAGGTCAGGAACACAGCAGGGATGTCCATTATCACCACTGCTATTCAACATAGTACTAGAAGTCCTAGCCTCAGCAATCAGACAACAAAAAGGAATTAAATGCATCCAAATTGGCAAAGAAGAAGTCAAACTATCACTCTTCGCAGATGATATGATACTATATGTGGAAAACCCAAAAGACTCCACTCAAAAACTGCTAGAACTTATACAGGAATTCAGTAAAGTGTCAGGATATAAAATCAATGCACAGAAATCAGTTGCATTTCTGTACACCAACAACAAGACCGAAGAAAGAGAAATTAAGGAGTCAATCCCATTTACAATTGCACCCAAAACTATAAGATACCTAGGAATAAACCTAACTAAAGAGGCTAAGAACCTATACGCAGAAAATTTTAAAGTACTCATGAAAGAAATTAAGGAAGACACAAAGAAATGGAAAAATGTTCCATGCTCCTGGATTGGAAGAATAAATATTGTGAAAATGTCTATGCTACCTAAAGCAATCTACACATTTAATGCAATCCCTATCAAAATCCCACCCATTTTTTTCAAAGAAATGGAACAAATAATCCTCAAATTTATATGGAACCAGAAAAGACCTCGAATAGCCAAAGGAATATTGAAAAAGAAAGCCAAAGTTGGTGGCATCACAATTCCGGACTTCAAGCTCTATTACAAAGCCGTCATCATCAAGACAGCATGGTACTGGCACAAAAACAGACACATAGATCAGTGGAACAGAATAGAGAGCCCAGAAATAGACCCCCAGGCATAGAACTCTTGAAGGAAAATCATTGCATTTGATTTTCACAAAGACTTAGTCAGAATGTCTATGTTTCATGTGTTTGTGTCTGTGATGAATCCTAGACCAACACATATATAGCCACATTTTTCTTTTCAGATGGTGCCTCATTTAAAAAACAAAACAAAACAGGTTTTTCAGGGGGTTAAGCCTCTGCCTTCAGCTCAGGTCATGATATCAGGGTCCTGGGATTGAGCCCCACATTGGGCTCTCTGCTCAGCGGGGAGCCTGCTTCCCCGCCTGCCCCTGCTTGCCTCTCTGCCTACTTGTGATCCCCCTCTCTCTGTCAAATAAATAAAATCTTTAAAAAAATTACAGAAAACAACAAACTCATTTGAACTTCATAAAGGAAAAACCCTCCTGTGTTTCTTCTCTGTGATAGACACAGAACACTTCTGTGACTAGATGAGTCAGTTTTCCACACAAAACTATTCTCTGATACCAGATGGGTGTTCTACAATTCAATTCAGTTCTGATACTAATCAGACTTTGCACAGACCCCATGAGTTAAGGGCTCAGTCCCACAAGACTGCCCCTCAGTGCAGATGTCAATTACAAGTCCAGATTGTTACCTGTGCTTCTGACTGACTGGCTCTAACGATTCCCATGAACCTCTCTTTGTTTTCAGAAATCTGTTAGGATGGCTCACAAAACTCAGGGAAACAATTTACTAGTTTGACATGACGAATACAGTGAAAGATAAAGATGAATAGCCAGATGAAGAGCTATGTAGGACAAGGTCTGGGACGGTCCCAAGTGTTGGAGCTTGTGTCTTGGTGGAGTTAGGGTGTACCACTCTCCCAACATTTGGATATGTTTACCAACCCCAAAGCCTGAACTTTTGGGATTTCAGAGGGCTTTCATCACATAGACATGATTTATTATTAACTTGATCTCAGTCAGTCTTCTGGTTCCTGAGGATGGGGGTGGGGCTGAAAGTCTAATTACAGCTTGGTTTTTCTGGCAACAACCCCATCCTGAAGCTACCCAGAATAGCCTCATTAGAACAAAAGATTCCTGTGACCCAGGGCATTCCAAAGGATGTAGGAGCTCTGTGTTAGGAACCAGGATCAAAGACCAAATATTAGAATAAAAGATGCCCCTAGTGCTCTTATCTTTTGGAAAATTACAAGAGTTTTAGGTGCTCTGTGCCAGAAATGGGATGGAAAGACCAATACATGGATTTTCTATTATTTCACAGACTTTCTTCCACAAAGAACACTGCCTCAGTTTGTGTTATTTGCTTATTTAGATCAGTATAGCCGCATATATGCTATAATAATTATTCTCTTTTTGAAATAAATTTTTTTTCAGGATTATCCTTTCTTTCCCCTTCTTTTTTCTACCCTCTAAACTTGCAGATGAGTGGAAGAAGGGATACATCTTCACTTATCATTTTGAGGAAGTACACTTGTTGAGTACCTTCTATATTTTGGATCATATGGTTGAACAACTGCCTTATTTTCTAGTAAAAGAAACAACACAAACACTTGAAGCACTTAAAGAATTGGCATGCTGGGGTACCTGGGTGGATTAGCTCATTGAGCCTCTGACTCTTGGTTTCAGCACAGGTCAGAATCTCAGGGTTGTGGGATTAAGCCCATCATCTGGCTCTGTGTTCAGTAGGGAGTCTGCTTCAGAATTCTCTCCCTCTCTCTTCCTCTCCATCTTCCTCTCACCCCACACTCTCTATCTCTTTAAATAAATAATTCTAAAAAAAAGGTAATAAGAAGTGCTAGAGTGTCATGATGACTTTAAAGTCTCTTGACTGAACCTTTCTCTGCAGTGACTGATGAGTATACAGCATTCCTTAGGGAAGAGTTAGGGCTGAAGAAATAGGATGTTGGTGAAGGTCTAATAATAATAGTGATGATATGGCAGGTACTACTTTTAAGTGTCTGTTGTGTGCCAGGCCCTATAATAAGCACCTTCCATACAGTACTTCATTCAAGCCTTAAAACAATTTTTAGGTCATCTCACTATACTTGTGCTCTTTCTCATAAGAAAAGCCAACTATACTACTAGAATTAGGTCCTTTTCTTTCTTTCTTTCTTTCTTTCTTTCTTTCTTTCTTTCTTTCTTTCTTTCTTTCTTCTTTTTTAAAAAGATTTTATTTATTTATCTGAGAGAAAGAGAGAAATCACTTGTGGGTGAGCAGGGAGAAGAGGAAATGGGAAGGGAAAGAGAATCTGAAGCAGGCTCCACCCTGAGCATGAAGCCCATGCATGGTTTGATCCCTAACCATGTGTTCATGACCTGAGCCAAAAGCAAGAGTCTGATGCTAAACCTATTGAGCCACCCAGGTGCCCTGAGTTAGGTCTTTTTCTGATTTTTTTTAGTGGAGATTATTATTTTTTTACTTCATTCTGAAAACCTCCACTGAAATTATAATAGGCCCAGAATTGATTTGACAACAATAAATAGTAGGATGCTGTAGAAATGCTGGCAAGATTATTTTCTTCTATCGAGTACTTTTGCAGATCCCAAAGGAATATGCAACTTCAGTAAGAAGTCTTGACTATGAAGCTTCTTGTTTTATAACATCATTTCCTTCCAACTGAGATAGGCTCAAGCCCTCAATTTTTCGTGGAACTATCAAAGAAACTTTCCAGTGATTTTTCTGAGACTTTGGCTGCTGTTTTTTAGCTTGCAGTGTGTTTTCTTACAGAATAATTTGAGAAAAATGTTTAAACACTGTTCTGAAATGATACCTTTCAGAGAACTTAACGTGCTGCTTACAGAATGAAAACTAAGCTCCTTAAAATGACATTTAATGCTGTCATCCTTTAACCCCCATCTAACTTTTTAGTCTTCTCATTTTTTCATTCATTCTATATTCTACCAACTACTGTTTTTTTTTTTAAAGATTTTATTTATTTATTTGAGAGATAGAGATCACAAGTAGACAGAGAGGCAGGCAGAGAGAGAGAGAGGAGGAAGCAGGCTCCCCGCTGAGCAGAGAGCCTGATGTGGGGCTCGATCCCAGGACCCTGGGACCATGACCTGAGCCGAAGGCAGAGGCTTTAACCCACTGAGCCACCCAGGCGCCCCCAACTACTGTTTTTCAATCCTAAGGAAATTTTGTGTTTGCTACTGGGAAGGGTAAAGAGTTCAGACTTTAGTGCCAGAAAACCAAGTTTCAACTCCTAGCTCTGTTTATTTCCGGCTGTGTGACTTAAGGCAAATTACCTTCTTTCTCTGTACCTCAGTTTCTCCTTTATAATGAGGATAATTATAGTATCCATCTTATGTGGTTATGGTGAGAACTAAATGAATTAGTATATATAAAGCATTTATGATTTGCATTGGGAGAGTTCTATGCAAATATTATTTATTATTTTTTACCTCTTTCATTCATAGTCGTAGTGGTCTGGAGTAGCTCCCATTTTGAACCTCTCACAATTTGCACTTTAAGACACTACTCAGGTGCTGTCTTCAGTATTAAGTCTTCCTAGACTCACTGCCTATAATCCAGTAGTTTGTTATTATACTCCCTTCCTGTTTATGCCCATGTTTTATTACATTTGTACTTATATTATGCCATCCATAACATTGTGTTTATAAATAGTGTTTTCTTTATCTCAGGGGACACTCTTGCTCAGGGGAAAAGACCAAAAGGCTTTGTATGTGGCATATTAGAGAGAGCAATATCTGGGTTCCTAGAAATCTAGGTTCAAAGTAATTGAAGTGTGGTGAAAGCAAGGTTACCTAATGCCTGCAAGTCTTAGTTTACTCATCTTTAAAATGGGTAAATAATTGCAACTTTATATGGTTATGTCAGTATTATCCACTTATGAAATCCTGGTTTAATTCACATAATGATATCCATTGTGATATCATTAGCCCCTTGATCTTTTGACAAATTTATAGCCATTTCTTTATTGTTCTCGTATGTTAATATGTAAACAAATATGGAAGTTTAGAGGGATTGGGTAAAAAGGAAACAGTGAAGATTTCCTCAATAACAAGAAATATTAACATAATATACTTTTCCCCTAAACACTTGGAATCATGTATTTTCTCTGAGAACATTTCATGCCTTGCTTTGTTTATACGATATAACCTTTCTCTTTGCTGAGTAAAACCATGAGTTATAAACTGAGAATTATTTTCCCCACATGTCTTCTCAAAGCAAAACTCTTCATGAACCTACTTTTCAGATGAATAATTATGGATTATTTTAAATCCTAGAGGTTTTGAAATTTCATGATTTAATAATTTGGAGGACTTCTTTTGAGAATTAATTTACTTAAAGCCTACTCAATATAATATTTTTCTTTATGCCACTTTCTGTAAAGGCTGTTCTCAGAAAATCAGCTAAGATTTCTACTCAGTGCAAATGTCTATGAACTGAGCTCAAACATTCTCTGTGTTCTTTAATCAAGTATCCTTCAGCTGGAGCAAGAGAGAGCTAGCTTGTAATATAGCTTGCATCTTTCAGATAAGAAAATTAAATGATGAAAAAATTTAAGATGGATTGAAAAAGAAATATATAGCAACTTCATGTCTTTGTGCCTGCTAAATCTACTCAATAGGTTGAAGTTTTTCCCTAAGCTTTAGACTGCATTTTTCCCCTCAGATATTCTTCTCTACCTCCATATATTATGAATATAATTAACTGGGAAACTACAAATAAAATATTTTGGGGTATATTTTGGAGTATATTTATAAATAAAATATTTTGGGGTATATTTGTTTTCCCATTTTAAAAACATTATTTCACAGCTTTGACAGATTGCCTTTAGAACTAACAAAATGGGAGGGGGCTGGGTGGCTCATTTGGTTAAGAATCCAGCTCTTGGTTTCAGCTCGGGTCATGATCTCATGGTCCTGGGATTGTACCGTGAGTCAGCTCCATGCTCATCAGGGAGTTTACTTGAAGATTCTCTCTCCCCACCCCACACCCCTCTCCTCACTTGCACTTACTCTCTAAAATAATCTTTAAAAAAATAGAAATAACAAAATGGAAAAGCAATGTAAATAAATAATTTTTATTGCTGTTGAATTAATCAAGGTTCTTCAGAGAAACAGAATTAAAATGATACCTATACCTATACCTCTCTCTCTCTTGCTTTATTTCCCTGTCTCTCTGTAAGCAGATTTGTTGTAGGAATTAGCTCACCTGATTTTGGAAGTTGAGAATCCCATAATCTGCCATCTGCAAGCTGGAGAACTAAGAAAGCTGGTGATGTAATTCAGTCCAAGTTCAAAGGCCTGATGATCAGAGGAGCTGATGTCTGAGGGCCAATAAAGATGGATGTCAGAGCCAAAGCAAAGAGCATGTTTGCCCTTTCTTTGCCTTTTTGTTCAGTCCAGACCCTTTCATTTAGACTAACTGAAACTGAATTATGAAATGACAAATACATATAATCTGTGGTAATATAAAGCATATTTCTTATATACACTTTACTACAAATGATATACAGTGAAGTTCTGCTATTAATTCCTAGTTAATATGAGTTGAAATCATTGAAAACTTTCAATCAAATGTTTGTTTTACCATTTTAAAAAAAATTACCAGTTTTTAATTCCATGATTTTTTTAGAGTTCCGTTTCAAAACAATTTGTTTTCACTTATCTGTTGTATCTGTTTAGGATTAAGTTGGCTGTACCTAAAGGACTAAGAGAATATCTCAAAGAGTAGCTGAAGCAAAATAGAAGGTTTTTTCTCTCTCATGTAAAAGAAATCTGTAGGAAAGCAATTCACTAATATCTGGTGATTCTTGATTTTCATCAGAAATACAAGTTTCTATGCCATGCTCTTCATTCTCAGTGTCTGGCTTCCATGCTTCAGATTTCCTTGTGGTCTGAGATGGCTTTGGGGGCTCTAGTCTTCACATCCATATCTCAAGCAGCAGACAATTAAAAAAACAGAACACTGCCACTCTGAATTAAACTAGGATTTTATAATTAAGGGAGAACAGAATAATGGATATTGAGTGGGAACCAACAGGATTTGTATCCCTTTACATAATCTGCAAAATGCAGGCCACTAATCAATTATTATAACTGAAAGCTTATTTCTTTATTCATGTCATGCTGTGGCTTTGAGCAATATCTGTGTATTTTTCACTCAACTGCCTTTGTGTTTTGTCTCTGAAGTGTAGGGACTTTTTAACTGATTTGCTTTTTGATGAGAAAAATAACATCCTAATTAAATTGGTGTTGGAAAGAATCCTTCATTATACAGAAATGTAGTTACTGTAATAGTTTCTATTTGGAACTTAAATATCTTCCTCAGATGACATATTATTGTAAATTATCTCATGCTTGATAATCATAAAGCCTACACTGTAGTGATATTCAGGAAATAAATACAGGCTATGCCATATTTTTATTTATTTGACATCATATATCATTAACTATTTGTCAGGTAGTGTTTTTAAGTCCTTTGCAAATTTTAACTCATTTGAATTTTCCACTCTCATTCTCTCAAGAGTCTATAGTGTGCCTTCCCAGAAGCCACATGACTTGTGAGCCATTTCTCTGATGACTAAAGCAATGTGTCCTTGTTATGCTTGCACTTTACATATGTCTCAGTTTTAAATTTTTATACAATAGATATAGATAGATATACTCAAACAATAGGTTTTTGAGCTTCTCAATAATATTTGAAAGTGAAAAAGAGTCCTGAGATTTAAAAAAAAAATCACTACTAGAACACTTGAGTACATTAAAAATTTTGGTTAACATACTGTATAATCCATCCATCAATCACTATTAAAAAAAACTTTTAACTATGCCCAAAGTATATAATGCTAAAGTGGAAAATAAGAAGTATGAATTTATAGTTCTGTTGAGGTAACCAAACGTGTGTGTGAGTGTGTGTATGAATCAGTGACCTATTGGCATAATACTAATTAACCACACCAAAACATGTGGCATAAAGCAACATGCACTTTCTGTTACACACAAGTCCAAAAATTGGCTGGCATGTTCTGCTGATCTTGGCTGGACTCACTCATGTATTGCAGTCAACTGTGTATTAATTGCACTACTGGGACTGAGAATGCTTCAGATAGGATGAAGGAAGATGCAACCCTTCCACACATGTCTTATCCTGTAAAGGAGTAGCCCAGGCGTGGTCTCATGTTTATAAAAGAGGTGCAAGAATGGAAATGCTAGGGCAAAGCTAAGAGATATACTCAAGGGTTTTCTAAGTCTCTGTTTGGTATATGTCTGCTAATCTAGTTTCTGGACAAAGTGGGTCACATGAACAAGCTCATGGTCAAGACCTGAAGCACAACACCCCACACAATGACAGAGAGAGAACTGGGACCATAAGTACAAACAGAATACCACGGTATATGTATATGAAAAAATATAAAGTTATATTTGCACTCCCTGAAGTGCCAGGCCCTGGGGAACAGAGGACACTGAACTGGAGTACACTACAGGACCTCTTCTTATAAGGCTATTATCATTAAGAGCAAGAGAATTAGCTGACTTTCCTAACACACAAAGCAGACAGAATTAGAAGAAAATGAGAAGATAGAGAAGTATGTCCCAAATGAAAAAACAGGGCCAAACCACAGGGAGAGCCCTAAGTGAAATGAATATAAGTAATATGCCTGATAGAGAATTAAAAGTAATGATCATAAAGACTTAAGAAAAGAGTGGGAGACATCAGTAAAACTCAATACACAGATAAAAAAGAACCAATCAGAGATCAAGAACATAATGAATGGATAAAAATACACTTGATGGAATAAATAGCAGGCTAGAGGGAGCAGAAGAACAAATTAATGACTTAGAGACAGAGTAATGGAAAATAACTAAGCTGAGAAAAGGAAAGGAAAGGAAATTATACAAATTAAGAACAGTCTTTGGGAACTCAGTGACTCCATCAAACCCAGTAACATTTGCATTATAAGGCTCTCAGAAGAAGAGAGAGAAAGGGGCACAGAAAATTGACTTGAAGAAATAATAGCTGAAAACTTCCTGATCTGGGGAAGGAAAGAAATATCTAGATCCAGTAGGCACAGAAATCTCCCCAAAAATTCAACCAAGGAGTGCCACACAGTAAAATGGCAAAAAGTAGCAATAAAGAAAACATTTTAAAAGCAGCAAGAGAAAAGAAGACAGTTATATACAAAGGGCAACCCCATAAGGCTATCAGCAGATTTTTCTGCAGAAATTTGCAGGCCAGAAAGAGGGTGGCATGACATACTCAAAATATTAAAAGGGAAACATCTGCAGCCAAGAATACTCTATCCAGCAAGGCCGTAATTCAGAATAGGAAGAGAGATAAATAGTTTCCCAGACAAACAAAAACTAAGGGAGCTCATGACCACTAAATCTGCCCTACAATAAATATTAAAGGGGACCTTTTTGAATGGAAAGGAAAGACCATAAATGATAATATGAAACGTAAAAAACACAAATGCAATAAAAGTGAGTATTTCCATACAAATAAGTCAAAGGATTAATAAAAGGATGCAAAATATTACACCATATACTTAAAATGTGGGAAGGAGAGGAATAAAGAATGGGTTCAAACTTAAGTGACTGTCAACTTAACATAGACTGCTTTATGCAGAAGATGTAAACAAACTTAATGTTAACCATAGATCAAAAACCAGTAACAGATATGTAAAGAATAAAGAGAAAGGAGTCCAAGTATATCAGTAATGAAAGACAATAAACCATGAAAGAGAGCAAGAGAAGGAAGGATCCAAGAAAATCTGTATAAATAACCATAAAACAAGTAATAAAATATCAATAAATATTTATCTATCAATAATTACTTTGAATGTAAGTGTACTAAATGCTCCAATCAAAAGACACTGGATAAGTGGTGGAGTGGATAATAAATGAAGAACCATCTATATACTGCCTGCAAGAGACCCATTTCAGACTGAAAGATACCTGCAGATTGAAAGTGAGGGGATAGAGAAACATTTATCATGCAAATGGATGCCAAAAGAAAGCTGAGGTAGCAACACTTATATCAAACAAAACAGACTTTAAAACAGAGACTGTGAGGCACCTGGTGGCTCAGATGGTTAAGGTTTGCTTTTGGCTCAGGTCATGTTCTCCAGGTCCAGGGACGGGGCCCCATGTTGGACTCACTGCTCAGTGGAGAGTCTGCTACTCCCTCTCCCTCTGACTCTCCCCTCTGCTCATGCTTTTTGTCTCTCAAATGAATAAATAAAATCTTTTAAAAAACCCCCAAAGATTATAAGAAGATGCAAAGAAGTACACTATATAATCATAAAGGGAACAAGAAGATAGAACAATTATAAACATTTATGCACCCAGCATGGGAGCACCCAAATACATAAAACAGTTAATAACAAACAAGATAAATAATCAATAGCAATACAGTAATAGTAGGGGACTTTAACATCCCACTTACATTGATGATAGATTATCTAAACAGAAAATCAACAAGGAAACAGTGGCTTTGAATGACACACTGGACTAGATGGATTTAACAGCCATGTTCAGAACATTCCATCCTAAAACAGCAGAATACACATTCTCTTCAAGTACACGTGGAGCATTTTTCAGACTACGTCACTTAGCCCACAAAAAAAGTCTCAACAGCTTCAAAAAGAGTGAAGTCATACCATGCGTCTCTTCTAACCACAATACTATAAAACTAGAAAGCAACCACAAGAAAAAAAATCTGAAAAGAGCACAAATACATGGAGGTTGAACAATATGCTACTAAACAATGAATGGGTCTCCCAAGAAATCCAACAAGTGATAAACAATTACATGGAAACAAATGAAAATGAAAACACAGTGGTCCAAAATCTTTGAGATGCAACAAAAATGGTTTTGAGAGAAAAACTTTTATTGACACAGACCTACCTCTAAGGAGTAAGAAAAAATCTCAAATACACAATCTAACCTTACACCTAAAGGGGCTAGAAAAGAACAAATACAATCCAAACTTAGCAAAAGGAATGAAATAATAAAGATTAGAGCAGAAATAAATGATATAGGAACTGAAACAAACAAAACAAAACAAACAAAAAACAGTAGTAAAACCAGGAGCTGGTTCTTCGAGATCAATAAAATTAATAAACTCTAGCCAGATTCATTGAGAGAGAAAGACAGAGAGAAAAAAAATAAACAATATCACTAGGAGGAGAAAGAACAACACCACAGAAATACAAACAATTTTAATAGAATATTATGAAAACCCATATGCCAAGAAATTGGACAACTTAAAGGAAATGGATAAATTCTGAGAAACAAAACCTACCAATGCTAAAGCAGGAGGAAATAAACAATTTGAACAGATCAATTACTAGCAATGAAATTGAATCAGTAATCAAAAAACTACCCCAAAAAACAAAAGTCCAGGACCAGATGGCTTCACAGGTCAATTTTACCAAACTTTATGGAAGATGGGGTTTAAGGAGTACACTTGTGATAAACAGTGGATGTTGCATGGAAGTGTTGAATCAACAAATTATACACCTGAAACTAATATTACACTACATGTTAACTAACTGGAATTTAAATAAAAACTTAAAAAAATGAAGAAGAGTTAATACGTCTACTTTTCAAACTCTTCCAAAAACAGAAGAGAAAGGAAAATTTCCAAATTTATTCTGAGGCCAGTATCACCCTGATAAAACCATGTAAATATACCACACACACACATGCACACACACACAGACACACAGACACACACGCAAGAAAAGAAGACTACAGGCCAATAGCTCTCATGAATATAGATGCAAAAATCCTCAATAAAACACTAACAATGGGAGGTTGGGGCAACCTGAGGGTTTTGAAGGGTCAGGGGTGGGAGGTTGGGGGAACAGGTGGTGGGTAATGGGGAGGGCACGTTTTGCATGGAGCACTGGGTGTTGTGCAAAAAGAATGAATACTGTTACACTGAAAAAAATAAATAAAATGAAAATAAAAAAAAAAAACACTAACAAACCAATTTTGACAATACATTAAAAAAAGCGTACACCATGTTCCAGTGGGATTTATTCCCAGGATCCAAGAGTGGTTCAATATTTGCAAAAAATCAACATGATACATCACATCAATAAGAGAAAGGATAAAAACCACAGTTATTTCAATAGATGCAGAAAAAGCATTTGACAGAGTAGAACATTCAAAAAAACCCTCTTCAATGTGGGTCTAGAGGGAACATGCCTCAACATAATAAAGGCTGTATATGGAAAACCCATAGCCAACATCATACTCAATGGTGAAAAAACTGAGAGCTTTCCCCCTAAGGTCAGGAACAAGAAAAGGATGTCCCTTCTCGTGACTTCTATTCAGCACAGTACTGGATGTCCTAGCCACAGAAACCAGACAAGAAAAAGGACTTAAAGTCATCCAAATTGGTAAGGAAGAAGGAAACTTTCACTATTTGCAGATGGCATGACACTATGTATAGAGAACCCTAAAGACTGCACCATAAAGACTACTAGAACTGATAAATGAATTCAGTCGTCACAGGATAAATAATCAGTGTATAAAAATCTATTGCATTTATATACACTAATAATGAAGCAGCAGAAAGTGAAATTAAGAAAATAATTTCCTTTACAGTTGCACCAAAAACAATAAAATGCCTGGGAATAAACTTAACGAAAGAGGAGAAAGACCTGTACTCTGAAAAGTATAAAACACTGATGAGAGAAATTCAAACCTACAAAAGGAAATGGAAAGACATGCCCTGCTTATGGATTGGAAGAAAAAATATTGTTAAAATGTCCATGCTACCCCAAACAATCTACAGATTTAATTCAATCCCTATCATAATACCTATGGCATTATTTATAGGACTAGAAAAAAATCCTAAAATATGTATAGATTCACAGAAGACCTTGAATAGCCAGAGCAATCTTGAAGGAGAAAAAAGCTGAAGGTCTCACAATTCCAGATTGCAAGTTATATTACAAAGTGGTAGTAATGAAAATATCATGTGCGGCACCTGGGTGGCTCAGTGGGTTAAGCCGCTGCCTTCGGCTCAGGTCATGATCTCGGGGTCCTGTGATCGAGTCCCGCATTGGGCTCTCTGCTCAGCAGGGAGCCTGCTTCCCTCTCTCTCTCTCTGCCTGCCTCTATATCTACTTGTGATCTCTCTCTGTCAAATAAATAAATAAATAAAAAGAAAATATCATGCTACTGGCATAAAAACAGACATACAGAATATATATAATAGAAGAGAAAACCCAGGTAGAAACCCACAATTATATAGTCAATTAATCTTTGACAAAGGAGAAATGAATATACAAAGGGAAAATGTCTCTTCAACAAATGGTGCTGGGATAACTGGACAGGTTCATGGAAAAGAATGAAACTGGATCATGTTCTGTCACGATACATATGTTTACCAGAGGGAAGGTAGGTGGAGGGGCAGGTGAAATATGTGATGGGAATTAAAGAGTACACTTATCATGATGAAAAAATGTTATATTTGATGTATATTTATTTTTTAAGAAAAGTATGACACTGTAATAATAGGAGAGGTATAGTACATGGTATCAAAGTTTTGATTTCTTTATTCCACAAACTTATGAATTAATCACCCTTAAAATGGAAAGTGGGCACATGCTGAATGATCAACTTATGATAGCATTTTTCATTTTTATAGAATTCTTTTCACCTTTAAAATTACCTTCTCTTTAAAAAGACTGGATTTGTAGGGCACCTGGGTGGCTCAGTTGGTTAAGTGTCTATCTTCGGCTCAGGTCATGATCCCAGGGTCCTGGGATTGAGCCCCATATTGGGCTCCTTGCTCAGCAAGGAGCCTGCATCTCCCTCTGCTGTGCCCTCTGCTTGTGCTCTCTCTCTCAAATAAAGAAATAAAATCTTTAAAAGAAAAAGATTGAATTAGAAAAATATATATAATATCCACCTTCACTATGGTGAGATCTGAGGAAGAATTATTAATATGGTGGCTTTATCAAAAATAATTTATAGAATCTCATGACTCAATATTGAGAGACAATTTTGCTGTAAAAGAAATGTAAACAAAGCAATGCAATTCTAGATGGGAATCCAATAGGTATCCCTTTTTACTGGTGGTCGGATGGTCTCTTTATTAAACTCTACCCTCTCTCTAGCTTTGAGTCCTTTGCTTCTAGACTAGTGTCTAGACTCTGTCTTATTCTTCAGTTTCTGGGGGATTTTCACTCTAACTCATCTCCAATATCTTTGTTCACCTTTGAGAATCCTGAACGCAATGTCAAATTTTCATTTCATATTCACATCCTCAACACTCTCATTGGCACTTCTTGCTAAATTTATACTCTTTTTACTCTGTGCCTTCTCTTACCATTTTCTTTATTAAGAGAAAGTCAGGATTGTATCAGTTATTTTTTATATATTTGATGTTGGGGAAGGCCACGTCAAATTCTAAAATAAGTGTTTTCTTCATTTCTCCTGTATGTTTTTGGGGGTGTTGTTGTTGTTTAACATTTCATATATGATGTTGGAATCAAGCTACCCTAAATCCCCCCTGGTGCTTAGAAAATGGGATTAGTTAAAGGATTGTAGGTCACCCTATGTTAACAACTGGAATGGGTTATTCTTCCCAGAGTGAACTTTAATTAATAAAAGACAGCTGGAAAGGCAATGAATTAATACCTAATGGTGGAATATGAAATTATTTGGAACCATGTATGAGCTTTTTCTTATTCATAATAACAACTACCATTCATTGAATGCTTTCTATGTACCAGGTACCAAACTACATTATCTCAATCAATTTTCACATCAATCATTTAGGCATTATCTCCATTTCACACGTACAGACATTGGGGCTGAGGTCAAATCACCTGCTTAAAATTACAGTGCTAGTAAGAGGCAGAATTTGGGGCTTTAGAGATTGAAGGTGATTTCAAGTTTCTCCTTTAAGCGTGGGGGGGTGGTGGTGGTGGTGGCTTTTTTGTAACTCTCAAGACCTCACAGGACAAACTGAGTATTGGACTTTGAGAAAGAGATGCTCTATGTGATCTTTCACATTAGAGTATTTATTTTTTTCCTCAAGTCTGGTTCTCCACTCTTCTACAAAGTTTAGGTACTTCACCCTCTTGCTCTTCCTGTGCTGGGTGCTGTTGCCTTTAGATTCAAGTTCTTTTCCTTTTTTTAGTTTCTCTGCCTTTCTCATCACCTTGCCTTCTCCTTTTCTTCTGTTCCTCTCTTTATCCCCTCACTTTATCTCTACTCTAGGGGATTTTAGTTTGCATTTACATTATCCTATTACAAAGTGAAACCTTCTTATTTAGATCTAGATACCTAGATCTCTAGATACTAAACAATCAGTCATGGTTTTGGGGCATCAGGCAAAATTATGATTTGAGCCAAGGGGAACCCATTCTTACAGACTAAAGAATCCTTTGTAATGTAAGAAATCACCACCTGGTTTTGGGGTTACAGCACTTTTACAATGTTATTATAATTTTTTACTCTTCTCGGTATGGGACTTTAAAGGCAGAGGTCTTGGTAACATCCTTTGCCCAAGGTCTCGCACACTATCAGATAGAGCTAATGCAGCAAACAAAGGTTGTAACTTATTTATCTTCACATCCATGAAGCCATGCACAGAGCTCCTGACAGTTGGTGGTCTTTAAGAATTGTGAATGGAATTGATGAATCAAAGGCTTTTAAATAGAATTTTTGGGGGGCTTAAGTAATAATGAATGCCATGAAACTACACTAGCAATCACTGCCATCTTTTTAGCCATAGGCTCTATACTTCACATCCAAACCTCACCCTTCCACTATTCCTCAGGTATGATGTGTCCTTCTTTTATAGTTGAAAACTAAAGCTTGAGAGAGTTCAATAACTTCCCTAAGTCATCAACTATCAAAAAGAATAGGCCTAAGCAGAGAGAGTCAAGTATCATATGGTTTCACTTATTTGTGGAGCATCACAAATGACATGGAGGACATTGGAAGATGGAGAGGAGAAGGAAGTTGAGGGAAATTGGAAGGGGAGGCGAACCATAAGAGACTATGGACTCTGAAAAACAACCTGAGGGTTTTGAAGGGGCGGGGGTAGGAGGTTGGGGGAACCAGGTGGTGGGTGATAGGGAGGGCACGTATTGCATGGAGCACTGGGTGTTGTGCAAAAACAATGAATACTGTTATGCTGAAAAAATAAATAAATAAATAATTTTAAAAAAAAGAAAAAAAGAATAGGCCTTCATCCCAGCACTGCATGAACTCAAAGCTCATATTCTTTTTTTTTTTTTTTAAGATTTGTTTGTTTTAGAGAGAGAACATGCTGGGGCATGCATGTGTATGCACATGCGAGTGGGGGGAGGGGCAGAGAGAGTATCTTCAAGCAGACTCCCCACTGAGTCAGAGGGGCTCCATCTCTGTCTCTTGACCCCGAGATCCTGACCTGAGCTGATACCAAGAGTTGGTTGCTTAACTGACTGAGCTACCCAGGCATCCCTCAAAGCTCATATTCTTTTTTTAAATTTTTTTTAAGATTTTTTATTTGTTTATTTGACAGACAGAGATCACAAGTAGGCTGAGAGGTAAGCAGAGAGCAAGAGGGGGAAGCAGGCTCCCTGCTGAGCAGAGAGCCCGATGCGGGGCTCCCTCCCAGAACCCTGGAATCATGACCTGAGCCAAAGGCAGAGGCTTTAACCCACTGAGCCACCCAAGTGCCCCCAAAGCTCATATTCTTAATTCAAGTTTACATTGAATACATTGCTTCTCAATATATTTTACGAATGAAAAATGCTGATTTAACTTTTTGATTAGTAGCCTAGTGTATTATTCTAGTATGGTATTTAAATAATAGTTCTAACTCAGGAGTGCTCTTCCTTGGCACAGAGATCCACTTTTCTAAATCACTGTTCTTCTTTCCTCATCCCTATCTTCTTAATGTAGGTTTAAGTAGATACAGTTTTGTTTTTTTTAAAACCAAAGTTATGACAAGGCTGTGTAATATCTATTCAAGGTTCTATAATTTCCCAAATATTAAAGTTTATGATTTCATGGATAGGGAAAACCATGCTTGTTTCTAAAAATTCGGAGGAATGTATTTATTGGTTCTTTAATGGACCACTGTATAGATGATCATAGCTTACTTACTGTTTTTTCTATTCAGGCCATTATTGGGATATTTAGATAATTTTCAGTGTTATAGATAAATGTTGAAAGTAACATCCTTACATGCAATTTTCACAATTATTTTCTTAGAAGTGGGATTACTTAAAGAATACAAACCCTTGTTAACATTTCTCCATAGATATTTTGAAGTCCCTTTCAAGAAAGGGTATACATGTTACATATTTACACTCACATCAGCAGTTGGTAAAGGCATAGGTTTTACTGTACTGGTTCTTCTTTTTCTACTCCTACTCCTACTCCTTTAACTATTTTATGAGGTTTGCTACTTGGATAGGCAACAGATAACATTTAGGTTACTTTATTCCTATAAAAGCAGAACAATTATTCCTATGTTTAATGCAATATATATATATTTTTTCTTTTAAGCTGTCATTTCATGTCTTTGTCACACTTTTCATAGGAGCTTTAATGTCTTCTCTATTGATCTGTAAGAGTTCTTTATATTTTAAAATGCTAGTCCTGGGGCACCTAGGTGGCTCAGTTGGTTAAGTGTCTGCCTTCAGCTCAGGTCAAAATCTCAAGGTCCTGAGATCCAGCCCTGGGACAACTCCCTGCTCAGTGGGAACTCTGCTTCTCTTTCTCCTTCTGCCCTTCCCCTCCTCGCCACCCTATACTTGTGTGCATGCTCTCTTTCTCAAATAAATAAATAAAATCTTAAAAATAAATAAATAAAATGCTATTCCTGGGGCACCTCGTCTGGCTCAGTTGGTTGAGTGGCCAACTCGGTTTTGGCTCAGGTCCTGATCTCAGGGTTGTGGGACCCAGTTGAGATCTGCTTGTCCCTCTCCCTTCTTCCTGTGCCTCTTCCCAGTACTGGTCTCTCTCACTCTGTCTCTAAAATAATATTTTATAAATGCTATTCCTTTGTTGTTTCTGGTATATTCTCCCGGTTCTTTTCCTCAAGTCTCCAGGTGTTTACAGTGTGAGCCATTTCCGCTATATGGAATTCATCTTCCCCCCAGTTTTCCTCTTTTCCTATACCTTAGATTTTGATTCTATTAATTTTGTTTCTTGCCTTCCCCTAGTCTATAACCTCAGCATATTTATTTCATGTTTATAGCGTACATAGAAATAGGACATACTTTCATCACTTTTTTTTTATTTGTTTATTTACAGCATAACAGTGTTCATTGTTTTGGCATCAAACCCAGTGCTCCATGCTTTTTTAAAAATTTTTATTTTTTATTTATTTGACAAAGAGAGATCATAGGTAGGCAGAGAGGCAGGCAGAGAGAGAGGAGGAAGCAGGCACCCCGCTGAGCAGAGAGCCCGATGTGGGGCTTGATCCCAGGACCCTGAGATCATGACCCGAGCTGAAGGCAGAGGCTTAACCCATTGAACCACCCAGGCGCCCCTACTTTCATCACTTTTAAGCAAACATGACCTCAACTTTTTGTCAGTAACACTTCATACAAGAAAATGCTTTAATTCAGATTATACTTCTTGTGAATTTATGTTACTTCAGTGATTGGACAGAAAAGGAACTCATATTTACTTTCTACTGTGACATTAAGAGTTATGCTCTGTTTAACATTATTTTATTTAGATTTCACAAAAATATAATGATTTAAACATTACCATTTCCTTTTTTTTTTTTTCCAGATAGAAACACTGAGGCTCAGACTGTTGAATAACTTCCCGAGGATCATATACTTTACAGAGGCCCATGGGACTCCCAAGGAAGGTACCAATTGTCTTTATTATATTGCCTCTTTGCACTATAAGTGAACAAAATGCTAACTTTCCAATTAATAGTGTGGAAGAAGATTGTCCAAAGTATATTTAAACTGCTTCAGACATACATTTTTCTTTGAGCATCTTTAAAGTACATTTTTTTCATAGATGTTAATACAAATATTTTATAGATTAAATTAAGTTACCCAAGAAATTTAAAGTATCTTAGTTTCAGGTGCTTGCTATATTCAGAAATATTAAAGATTAATTTACTTGGAAATACTCTGAATTCTGCTTACCCCAACTGAGTGGCTGTAATCTCCTTGTCTAAATCAGTGAGCTCTCCCTCTGCCCCATGACTGAGTAGGGCGTTCTGTCATAACAGTGGTTCAAATGTAAGGAATACAAGTATATCTTTGGAGGGAGGATTAAATTCAAATTCTATCTCCCAAGCTAATACAAAACAATTGTCAAGTCTGGAAAAATGTTTAATGGGATATATCAGACACTCTGAGCTATATTCAATTTTTACTTAATTAGATGGCCTGGAGTCTACATTGCCGAGTAAATGAGAATATGTTTCCTTGGGCTTTTCTCAACAACATTTATTTTCTGGATTCATGATGAGTATAGCCTACAAGGATTTAATTTTTCTCCATCTCTGAATCCATCCCATGGAAGGGGCGTTGAAAATAATCTATGGTATTCCTTAAACTCAGTAGAGTCTTTTGAAACTATTTTCAATCACTTTGAGGCAGAGAACAATTGTACAAACTTGAAGATCATTGCTGTATCAATAAAAATGTATCATTATAGTCCTATTTAGGTATAATCCTCTTTACTAAAATCTGATATAGAATGCCTAAGGATAAAATAGAATTTCGGGTAAGATAAGATTAGTTTTCTTTTAAATTATTTGGAGTTTTAATATCTCTTAGTCCTAGGCACACAGATACACATTCTCTAATTTTCTGTGAGGAAACTTGTTTTGCTGTTTTTCCTACTGTTCTTAAAGGTTTCTGTTTCCCTAGAAAACTAACAAAAAGTAACTAATGAGATCCTAGTTTTAGAAGTACATTTGATTTTTATTCGGTTATTCCATAACATAAGTTTGTTTATTCCATATGTTTTAATACTTATTCTTTCCTTTAATACTGAAATACAATGTTATATGAAAATATTTAAGTGATTCACAGTATTTCTCCCTACTCCTTAATACATGCAAATGATGCCATATCTTAGCATCCATGTAAATGACAGTTATAACTTATAAAATGTTTTACAATTGAAGTCTCTCCAAGAACAAAATAAAACACCCCATCAGATTTTATGCAAACATAAAGTGAAGCTAATAAAGGTCACAGATTGGGTCTGGATAAATGCCCATACAACCATGGCACTTAACTATGGTTCAAATGCTTATGTTGTTGGTGGCAAACTTACCTCATTCTAATCTTAACTTCTTTTCTTAATCAACATATGCCTGTCATATGTCAGGAAAATGTTGATCCTCTGCATAATTAAGACCTGTGAGAATTTAAAGCGTTGAGATTTATCTCAAAAAGTATATCAAATTGCTCAGCTGGGCAGTTTCCTGCATCCTTTTTTGTTCCCAAAGTCTATTTCCCACACAGCAGATAGAATGAACTTTGCAAGTATAAATCAGACCAAATCCCCTCCCTCCTCAAAATTCTTCCAGGAGATTGCATTTATGATATAATGACAACTTTTGGCCAGGGCCTATTGAACCACATATGATTCAGTTCCTTCCCACAGCCCAGCCTTCTTTTCCAGCCACTCCTGGTTCACTCTTCTCCAGATGCATTGACATTCTGCTCTTCTGCCAAACAGATCAAACTTCAGTCCATTCCTGGGCCTTTATGCTTGCTGATGGACCTGCTTTTGGTCTACAGATAGCCCACTCCTTTTTTGTGTGTTTCCACCATGCAACTAGAGCTTAAGCTTTTAATCATCTTACTCTCTTGCTTAAAAATATTTCAGTACTTTCCCTTTACAAGTTCAATAATAACAACTTTATTAACATGGCCTATCAGACCCTCCACACCCTGGCCTTCCTTACCTTTCCTAATCTATGTCTTACCCATTTCCTCCTGGCTCATCTCTTTTATCTCCTTCCTTTTCTCAGACAAACCAGACTATTACTTTTCTTTCAGACATGCTTTACTTGCTCTTCCCTTTGCCTGAGACACACTTTTCCAGCCTGTCTATGGCTGGGGCCTATTCATGCTCATTTTAGCCTAAATTTCATCTTCTCAAGAGGACTTTCAACCCACCCTGCACCTTCTGTGTCCAAATTCTTCTATTATGTCTTTGAACTTACTTCGTTTGTTACAATTTGCACAGTCTAAATTATGCTTGTTTATTACTAGTTACCTTGTTCCTTGTCCATATTCACTATAATCCTCGCATCCGTGAGGATAGAAAACATGTCTGTTTTGTTTACTACAGTGTCCCTCATGCTTAGAACATTGCATAGATCTTTTCATTCAACTAATGAGTGAATGAAATGAGATAATGTATGTAATGTACTTGGTATTGTGTTGGCAAGTGCAAAGTGCTCAATAAATGTTAATTTTTTTTTACTGAAAATATTGTTCCTTTTTTCCCCTATGACTTCAGTGTTGTACCCTGGGGGATGGGGAATGTGTGTGGGTGGGGAGGAGAGGGAGAGAAAGCAAGAGAGAGAGAGGAGATATTATTGCTTCTACTTACTGCTTAAAACAGTCAATTCAATTTCCTTCTCTTTTTTTGAAATAAGCCTGAGAGAGAGATGATTTTAGCAGCTATCTTACGAGTAGGGGAACTACCTGGTCATGTCATATTCTTCAATTGTGGTAAATGTGGGTTGAGGGATAAGTATTTATGCAGTAATTCACACATTTATTCAATTTTGTTGAGTACCTATTATGGGTCTCATGTCTACTTTGGTTCTTTGAAAAGTAAAAATGATTCAGGTCATCCCAACCTTCCAAGGTCATGTTAGAGTGACTTAATAAATCACAAACTTCAGAACACTAGATTAATAAGGCACACAATGTGCACACAATAACACAGACAATAAATGCAGGAAGGAAAAATTTATTTTCCCGGAGTAACATCTGGCATGAGCCTTGAATAGGTGTAGAGGAAATGTTCCTGTGATGACCCTTTCAGATAACTCAGTGGATGTTTTGGGGAAACTTCTCCCCCAATGTGTTCTTTTTTCCTGTATTCCCCTTTTTGGGATGATCATGGAACATCCATAATATGTGAGGAATTGCATATCTATTCCTAGACAGTGGCCAGACTGTGTTGACTTAATGTCCACTTAGTAATTCCCATTCTCTTTAGTTCTGTTATTACTGCCTTTTTTCCTGGCACTTGCTCCTCCAGTCCACCCTCCACTTTACTGTTACAGTAAATACAGTAAATATTTCTAAAATAGAGTCTTGATACATCACTGTACTACTTATAATTCTTCAGCAACCATTAATTTCCTCTGTGTGTGTGTGTATGATTTAGTTTGATGTCAGTTTGTGTTTGTGCGATACTACTTCCTGTGATAGTTGGTCTTTTTATGCTATCTTTCTTTTAATCACTCTCTTCCTATGGCATCTTTGTTTTTCATACCTGCATTTTTAGTGTCTACCATAGTCCATAGTACACACCAGGTCTCCTTAGAGAAACCTTTGCCTTCCACTCTGACTAATGTTGCTCTCTATCCTAATCTCTTTCACACATTATGCTGTTTTGTGGTCTTCATAGGTCCTAGCACCTTGGGAGCTATTTCTTATTAATGTTTAATTAAATAAGCTAGACTAGTGAGGTACAGTTATGAAATAGTATTCATTTCCTCCCTCCCAAATCCTAAAGTACTGTAGGCTCTTCCTGCTTCATCTCAGGGAGATTCCTCAGACAAATCTCATGACTTTCCCTACCTTAGGCATTAGAATTGTCTAATTTTAGTTGTCAAAAATCCCAGTGAAATCTTAATTTAAATTTCAGTTGTTTGTCCAGTTCAAAAATTCTCCCCATTTCCTCTCAAGATCTCAGCTTGGCTCAGAAGTGTGCACTTGAAGGAGGTAGGATTAACATGAGGGTCTGCTCTCTTACCATCTCTCCTTACTTTGCTCTTATACTTTCCTTCCCTTCTCACTGCAATACTTTGGCTCTGTTAGGACTACAGTTGGGACATTGTCATTCTCTCTTCTGTAATGGTTCCCAGTGTTACCCCATAGTACTAAGCATCAGTTACCCACAGTTGTAGCTGGCTGGCATATACTATCGTGACTGCCTTCTTTTTTCCCTGTCATCTTTCCTCACCTTTCTACCAGTGTTCCCTGCTCATTGACAGTAAGCTACTTCCTCAGATTTTGTCTCAGGATCTTCCTCTAGGGAAAGGGTGGATTCACCTTTTCTGTAAAAGGCCAAATAGTAAGTCTTTCAGGCTATGTGGATCATGTCATCTTTGTATCTACCACTCAACTTTGACACTGGAAGCCCCAGAGCAGCCATAGATAAAATGTGAACAAGTGAATGTGCCTGAGGCAAATATTGTCAGAGAAGGGATAAAACCACTTACTTACTATAATGGTGAATTTGTTCTTTTCTTTCTGTAAGTCTATCAAATTTTGCTCTATGTATGTTATTTTATTGGGCTAGCTGAAGTTTAGAACTGTAATTAATCTTCTTGTACAACTGGACCTCTTATCATAACGTAGTGTCTGTATCTATTTCTAATGATGCTTTCTGTCTAAAAATCTGTATTGGCTAGTAAATAATGACCCCAGCTTTATTGTGCCTCATTTTGGCCCAATGTATAAAAGATAATTTCCCATCCTTTTACATTCATTTTTTCTATATCCTTATGTATTATGCATGTGTTTTGAGCTAAATGTTTGTGTTGCCCCAAATTCATATGTTGAAAATGAGGCTTTGGGAGTAATTAGGTTTAAATGAGGTCATGAGTATGAGGCCTCTATGGATGGGATTAAAGAGGAAGAGAGACTGGAGTTCTGTCTCTCCCTCGCTCTTTCTCTGCTATATGAGGATACAGCAAGAAAGCAGCAATCTGCAAACATAAAAGACAGACTTCACCAGGAACCAAATCTGACAGCCCCTTGACCTTAGACTTAGCCTTTAGAAGTGTGAGATATAAATGTCTACTGTATATACCAAGCAGCTATGCTATTCTGTTATACATCCTTAGCTAAGACATGGTGCCTCTCATACATTGCATGTAATTGAGTGGAAAAAATGTTGGAAATTCTCTGTCGTATTTACATGGCAAGATTTTTTGAAATTTGTTTAGATTACTGGAATATTTATATGTGTTTCCATCATCTTATTTTGAGATATTCATTTTATTCCACTTTTTTACATTTTTTTTCTTGCCTTTTTAATCTTTTGATAGGGTACCTTTGTTTCTTATTCATTTTTCCTGTTCTGTTTCATAACTACACATATTTCTCTTTTTAATTAGTTATTTTTGAAATATTATCATACATATCTGAGTCTAAATATCACATTAAAATCCCTTTCCCAAGGACATATTCACTCTAGAATATATAGACTCCAGTCATCTTATCCTGATTTATGTGGTATTACTATTCATTATTTGTTCTTTTTTAATCCACAAGTTAAATATTGTTTTCCTTTTATTTCTAAATCCAGACAGTGTTTGTTGAAAATTATCTACATGTTTGCCAGTCATTTTATTCAACCTTTCCTTTTGCATCTCCTGCTTCTTTTTGCTTTCATTTCTTTCTAGCTAGATTACATCTTGGCACATCATTATTGTAGACTGTTGGTAGTTAACAGCCTCAGTTATTGACTACATTATTTCAAAAAATAGTTTCACAGTTTCATAATTCTAGGTCAGTTGCTCCTTTTGACATTCCAATGATATCATTCAACTGTCTTCTGATCCTGGGTAAGTGATTTAATCTTCCTAAAACTTAATTTCTGTGATTCAATTAAAATAATCCAAACATAACCAGGGGTATTCACTCTGGGTCCCCTGGACAAATTGTTTGATGAGACCCAGGTCTTCCTTCCTGTCAGTAGGAGCACCTACTCTTGGGACTTTCTATGATAGGAGAGGCTGAGATATTTCATGCCTCAAGATTTCTAGGGCCTGGGAGCTAGCTTCCAGACAACTGTTATAAACTGCTGGTACCCCAAACCAGACTGCACCTAAAGCACAGTCTGATTATTTCCCCCTGCTATAGCATACATACCCTGTTGAAGGTAAAGAATATGGAAGCCCACCAAGAGTTCAGCAGAGTATCCAGCTTGACAAGCCTTACATATCAGATAATGAGCATATGGGAACCCATGCTTTCTCTGTGCTGACTCTGGTCTTTTACATTTCTCCCTTTCCCAAATAAAGTTTACTGCTTAGTGAATGCTGTGTGGTTTTGCAACAACTCGTTTGAAGTCCTAGTACATGATAAGTGGTCTAGTGGCACAATAGATTCCCAATCCATATCATGATAGTATAGTACCAATGCCGTTTAGTTGGTTATTAAAGTTAAATGGGATGATACATGTTATGTACTTGCTATATAGAAAGAGCTCAGTCGTTGTTGGGTGATATGTTTTTGTTACCCAAACCATGAAGGACCCTTTTATTGACTCTTCTCTAAAATGTTTCTCCTTTAATCATATATGGGAGTTCTATCCAAGATGAATATTTTTCTCCTCATATATTCTTATGTTGCCTAGTAAAGAACACTGGCTTCCTTGAATAAAAAATAAAATTAACAAGAGTTTCTTCACAACACAGTCTGCTAACACTTGGATGAAAACACTTGTTTAAGAATTAATCTCTACTATTAATTATGAAATGCTTTAACAAACACAAAATGTGTAATAATTGTTTATTGTTTCTCATTTGAGAGAGTGCACCCACATCATGAGAGCAGAAAGAATCTGAAATTAATTAGCAATTGATCATGACAGCATGCCATCCTATACAATTTATACAACACCTGCCCTGATTATTTTTGAATCCATGAAGGAGAAGAAGCATAGCAAACTGGCTTTTGACAAACAAGCAACCTAATTAAAAGGCTATCAGGGATAGCAAATGGAACAAAAACTAATCAGGAAAAATACTGTTTGCTAGAAGTTGACAGATTATTACTACAAAGCAAAAATACTGATGCATAAAACAACTTTATCTTTCAAACATTTATTGTAGGTATAGCTTTTGGTAGAGGGCTCAATTTGGCATATTTACCTATTCTTCTTAGTTGCATGCAGGTATATATGGATGCCCAGATGTCATTGTTGTCTCTAATAAATTTACAGGGTATCAGGGAGGCATGACAGAATATGAAGCAATTAACTTAAAGATGTTAGAGGAATGACAGGGTTGTTTAAGAAAGCTTTTATAGTATCAATGGTCCTTAAGTTTCCTTATAGCAAAAAGTATAGGAAAGATAAACAGACATAAATGGTGACTATATATTGGAGTCTTTGTGCATTTTTATGATAGATGTCTGATATTTGTGTGGGGATGCAGGTGGCTTTCTCTGCCTCACCCTCACCGTCATCCCCACACAAATATCAGACAATATCTCTCAGGCATTTCAAAGCTACCAAGATATATTTTATTTATTTATTTATTTATTTTTTTAGTTTTTAGAATTTGTTTCCTTTTGTTTTGTTTTTATTAAATTTAAATTTTTAAATTTTTTTTATAAATATATAATGTATTTTTATCTCCAGGGGTACAGGTCTGTGAATCGCCAGATTTACACACTTCACAGCACTCACCATAGCACATACCCTCCCAAATGTCTATAACCCCACCACCCTCTCCCTACCCCTACCCGCCAAACAAACCCTCAGTTTGTTTTGTGGGATTCAGAGTCACTTATGGTTTGTCTCCCTCCTGATCCCATCTTGTTTCATTTATTCTTTTCTAACCCCCAAACCCCCCATGTTGCATCTCTACTTCCCCATATCAGGGAGATCATATGATAGTTGTCTTTCTCTGATTGACTTATTTCACTAAGCATGATACCCTCTAGTTCCATCCACGTCGTCGCAAATGGCAAGATTTCATTTCTTTTGATGGCTGCATAGTATTCCATTGTGTATATATACCACTTCTTCTTTATCCATTCATCTGTTGATGGACATCTAGGTTCTTTCCATGGTTTGGCTATTGTAGACATTGCTGCTATAAACATTCGGATGCACGTGCCCCTTCGGATCACTACATTTGTATCTTTAGGGTAAATACCCAGTAGTGCAATTGCTGGGTCATAGGGTAGTTCTATTTTCAACATTTTGAGGAACCTCCATGCTGTTTTCCAGAGTGGTTGCACCAGCTTGCATTCCTACCAACAGTATAGGAGGGTTCCCCTTTCTCCACATCCTCGCCAGCATCTGTCATTTCCTGACTTGTTAATTTTAGCCATTCTGACTGGTGTGAGGTGATATCTCATTGTGGTTTTGATTTGTATTTCCCTGATGCCAAGTGACGTGGAGCACTTTTTCATGTGTCTGTTGGCCATCTGGATGTCTTCTTTGCAGAAATGTCTGTTCATGTCCTCTGCCCATTTCTTGATTGGATTGTTTGTTCTTTGGGTGTTGAATTTGCTAAGTTCCTTATAGATTTTGGACACTAGCCCTTTATCTGATATGTCATTTGCAAATATCTTCTCCCATTCTGTCAGTTGTCTTTTGGTTTTGTTAACTGTTTCCTTTGCTGTACTTTTGATCTTGATCTTGAGCTTTTGATCTTGATGAAGTCACAATAGTTCATTTTTGCCCTTGCTTCCCTTGCCTTTGGCAATGTTCCTAGGAAGACGTTGCTGCGGCTGAGGTCGAAGAGGTTGCTGCCTGTGTTCTCCTCAAGGATTTTGATGGATTCCTTTCTCACATTGAGGTCCTTCATCCATTTTGAGTCTCTTTTCATGTGTGGTGTAAGGAAGTGGTCCAATTTCATTTTTCTGCATATGGCTGTCCAATTTTCCCAACACCATTTATTGAAGAGGCTGTCTTTTTTCCATTGGACATTCTTTCCTGCTTTGTCAAAGATCAGTTGACCATAGAGTTGAGGGTCTATTTCTGGGCTCTCTATTCTGTTCCTTTGATCTATGTGTCCGTTTTGTGCCAGTAGCATGCTGTCTTGATGATGACAGCTTTGTAATAGAGCTTGAAGTCCGGAATTGTGATGCCACCAACTTTGGCTTTCTTTTTCAATATTCCTTTGGCTATTTGAGGTCTTTTCTGGTTCCATATAAATTTTAGGATTATTCCATTTCTTTGAAAAAAATGGGTGGGATTTTTTTTTTTAAATTTTATTTACTTATTTGACAGATAGAGATCACAAGTAGGGAGAGAGGCAGGCAGAGAGAGAGAGGAGGAAGCAGGCTCCCTGCCAAGCAGAGAGCCCGATGCGGGGCTCGATCCCAGGACCCTGGGATCATGACCTGAGTGAAAGGCAGAGGCTTTAACCCACTGAGCCACCCAGGCGCCCCAAAAATGGGTGAGATTTTGATACTGATTGCATTAAGTGTGTAGATTGCTTTAGGTAGCATAGACATTTTCACAATATTTGTTCTTCCAATCCAGGACCATGGAACATTTTTCCATTTCTTTGTGTCTTCCTCAATTTCTTTCATGAGTACTTTATAGTTTTCTGGGTATAGATACTTAGCCTCTTTGGTTAGGCTTATTCCTACGTATCTTATAGTTTTGGATGCAATTGTAAATGGGATTGACTCCTTAATTTCTCTTTCTTCGGTCTTCTTGTTGGTGTAGAGAAATGCAACTGATTTCTGTGCATTGATTTTATATCTTGACACTTTACTAAATTCCTGTACAAGTTCTAGCAGTTTTGGAGTGGAGTCTTTTGGGTTTTCCACATATGGTATCATATCATCTGCAAAGAGTGATAGTTTGACTACCCCAAACCAGACAAGGATTCCATCAAAAAAGAGAATTATAGACCAGTATCCTTGACGACCTCAGATGCAAGAATTCTCACCAAAATACTAGCCAATAGGATTCAACAGTACATTAAAAGGATTATTCACCACGACCAAGTGGGATTTATTCCAGGGCTGCAAGGTTGGTTCAACATCCGCAAATCAATCAATGTGTGAACACATTAATAAATGAACACATTTATTAATTAATTATTTATTAATTAATTAATTAATAAATAAAAAATAATAAATAAATAAATAAATAAATAAAAATAAAAAAATAATAATTAATTATTTATTAATGTGTTAAATGAACACATTAATAAAAGAAACAATAAGAACCATATGGTACTCTCGATAGATGCTGAAAAAGCATTTGACAAATACAGCATCCCTTCCTGATCAAAACTCTTCAAAGTGTACGGATAGAGGGCACATACCTCAATATTATCAAAACCATCTATGAAAAACCCACCGCAAATATCATTCTCAATGGAGAAAAACTGAAAGCTTTTCCGCTAAGGTCAGGAACATGGCAGGGATGTCCATTATCACCACTGCTATTCAACATAGTACTAGAAGTCGTAGCCTCAGCAATCAGACAACAAAAAGAAATTAAATTTTAATACCAGTATAGTTAACATTACAGTGTTATACTCGTTTCAAGTATACAATATAGTGATTCAACAATTCTATATGTTACTCAGTGCTCATCAAGATAAGTGTACTCTTAATCCCCATTCCCTGTTTCACCCAACCCCTCCCCTCCACCTCCCCTCTGGTAACCACCTGTTTGTTCTCTATAGTTGAGTCTATTTCTTGGTTTGTGTCTCTTCCTCCCCCCCTCATTTTTTCATTTGTTTTGTTTCTTAAATTCTACATATGAGTGAAATCAAATGATATGTCTTTCTCTGACTTATTTCATTTAGCATAATACTCCCTGGATCCATCCATGTCATTATAGATGGCAAGATTTCATTCTTTTTTGTGGCTGAATAATATTCTTTTGTATATATATACCACATCTTCCTTATAATTCATCAGTTAGTGGACACTTGGGCTGCTTTCACAATTTGACTATTGTAAATAATGCTGAAGTAAACATAGAGGTGCATATATCATTTCAAGTGTTTTCATATTATTTGGGTAAATACTGAGTAGTAGATTACTGGATCATAGGGTAGTTCTTTTTTTTTTTTTTTTTTTTTTTTTGAGGAATCTCCATACAGTCTTCCACAGTGCTTCCAAACTGTCTTCTAAACTGTGGCACCAATTTGCATTTCCACCAACAGTGCTCAAGGGTTCTTATTTCTCCACACCTCACCAACACTTGTTCTTGAGTTTTTTATTTTAACTCTATTTTGACAGATGTGAAATGACAACTCACTGTGTTCTTGACTTGCATTTTCCTGATGATGAGTGATGTTGCACATCTTTTCATGTGTCTGTTGGCCAATTCTATATCTTCTTTGGAGTAATGTCTGTTCATGCCTTTTGCCCATTTTTAGTTGGATTATTTGGTTTTGTTTGTGTGTTGAGTTCTATAAATTCTTTATATATTTTGAATAATAACTCTTTATTGATATGTCATTTGCAGGTATCTTTGCTCATTCAGTAGGCTGTCTTTTCATTTTCTTGTTAGTTTCCTTTGCTGTCCACAAGCTTTTTATTTTTGATGTCATCCAGATGCTCATTTTTGCTTTTATTTCTCTTGCCTCAGAAGACATATCTAGAAAAATGTTGCTATGGTCGATGTCAGAGACATTACTGCCTGTGCTCTCTTCTAGGATTTTTTTGGTTTCAGGTCTCACATTTAAGTCCTTAATCCATTTTGAATTTCTTTTTGTTTATGGTGTTGGAAAGTGGTCCAGTTTCATTGTTTTTCAAGTAGCCTGTTGTCCCGTTTTCATATTGCACCACCATTTGTTGAAGAGATGGTCATTTTCCCATTGTATATTGTTGCCTCTTCTGTTGAAGATTAATTGGTCATGATATCAAGCATCTGTTTCTGGGCTTTCTATCCTGTTCCACTGATCGGTGTGTCTGTTTTTGTGCCAATACCATGCTACAACTTTGTAGTAGAAATTGAAATCTGGAATGTGATACGTCCAACTTTGGTTTCCTTTTTCAAGATGATTTTGGCTATTTGGGATCTTTTGTGGTTGCATACAAGTTTTAGGATTGTTATAGCTCTGTGAAAAACACTATTGGTATTTTGACAAGGATTGCATTAAGTTTGTAGATTGTTTTCAGTAGTATGAATATTTAACAATATTTTCCCTCCAATCCATGAGCATGGAAAATTCCATTTGTTTGTGTCATCTTCAATCAACATTTTAGATTGATTGATTGATTGATTTATCAGACAAAGAGAGAGACAGCACAAGCAAGGCAAGTGGCAGGCAGAGGGAGAAAGAGGCTCCTCACTAAAGCAAGGAGCCCAATGAAGGACTTGATCCCAGGACCCTGATATCATGACCTGAGCTGAAGGCAGACATTTAACCAACTGAGCCACCCAGGCATCCCCTTTCAGCAATATTTTATAGTTCTCAGAATACAGGCTTTTCACCTTCTTGGTTAAGCTTCTTCCTAGGTATTGTGTTATTTTCGGTGCATTTGTAAATAGGATTGTTTTATTAATTTCATTTTCTGCTGCTTTATTATTATCATATAGAAGTGTGACATTTTGTATTTCTTCCAGGTTATTTTAATTTTTCCTATAGGTAAAGCTCTTACTTCTAGTTCTTTGCTCTAGGATTTCTGAAGAATTTTTGTTAAACTAATGGAAAACGTTAAGTTTATATATCTTAGTAGGTGAAGACAAAGCCAGTTATTATTCCATTATATTCAGTATATTTATGCAATCCTGGAAGTTTATACCCTGTTAGTTTCTTGGACAGCTTCTTTCCTATATTAAGCAGTGTTCCAAGCTCAGCGTTAATTCTTACTTACATCTCCCAGAACATCTTGGGCCAAACATAACTTTGACTTGAGTTCAGAAATTGAGCCTCAGAAAAAAATGATTAGTAACTGATATCTAGCCTATGTTTGAACAAGTCCATTGTTGCCAAAATCACTCCCTCTTAAAAGGGTTCATTCATTTTTGTAGAAAAAATATTGTAGAAGGTGGCTATGAAAGAGGGTAAGTATGTATCTAAATGAATACAGCATTATGAGGTGATAGGACAGAGGAGCAGGCAAACTTAAATTTTTCTAAAAGCATGAAAGTGCAGTTTAAAACTGTAGACTTGGGAGTTCGATGTTAATCTTAAATAAAAAATCTAGAAAATATTATTACAGAGATTCACTGTTATGAAATTAAATGTAAGATTCTAAACCTGGATCCAAATACTAACTTCACAAATAAAGATAGGAGGGGATTTGGCAGCATACATATGAAGGGGACATTTTCTAGTTGAAATTGAGAGTAAGTCTATATGATTTAACAGCATGGTTTGTCTGACAAGAGATAAAGCCATTCCTGCTTTTAAATTTTTCTTTCAAGAGATAATTTTCCTTGTTAGAGGAGACAGAAACAAAACAGAATATCTGTTTTCTTTATTATTCATCAAAATTATATCACTAACTTCAAGAAGTCCCTCTATCATTTTTTTTCTCTGTTTGCTTTATTGCTAAGCACAACTATCTTAGGCTACATTAAAAGAAACGTAGTATCTAGAAACAGGACACGATGTCATCTGCTCTTACAGTATAATGTTCAGATCACACTTGGAGTATGGGTTTTAATTTTGGAAACCAGATTATAAAAGCTACATGAACAAACTGCAAATATTTCATAGAATGGTGAAAGAAGATGGAAGAACTTAAAATCCTGCTCTACCAAATATGGTGGAAGGAATTATAGGCTTTTAATCCAAAAATTTTAGATATTAGAGAAATATGTTATTGAATACAAACATATTACATTCAGTCATGTGGGAAGGTATTTTGATTTGTTTGAGTGACCCACTAGATCAGTGATTGAAGCTAAAAGGAGATAGTTTTTCCTCAATTTAAGGAAGAAAATTCTAAAATTCCAAATTATCAGTGGATAATTTTTTTTGATTAGTGGAGTTGTTCAAGCACTGGGTGGACCGTAACTCACCAGAGATATTGTGGAGAATATTGAAGCATATATATGTATAGGCATATACATATTATATATAGTTACACATTATATGTAATATATATTACATATTATATGCAATTACATATCACATGTAATATGTAATATATATTATATATAATATGTATATTATATATAGAGAGAGTAATATACATATTACTCAGCCATAAAAAAAGAATGCAATATTGCCATTTGAAATGACATGCATTATTGCCATTTGCAATGACATGCAAAATTATCTCTTGAAAGAAAATTTTAAAAGCAGGAATGGCTTTATCTCTTTTGTCAGACAAACCATGCTGTTAAATCATATAGACTTACTCTCAATTTCAACTAGAAAATGTCCCCTTCATATGTATGCTGCCAAATCCCCTCCTATCTTTATTTGTGAAGTTAGTATTTGGATCCAGGTTTAGAGATAGAGAGTATTATGCTAAGTGAAATAATTCAGAGAAAGACGAATTCCATATGATTTCACTCCTATGTAGAATTTAAGAAACAAAACAAATGAGCAAAGGGAAAAAGAGAGAGAGAGAAACAAACCAAGAAAGAGACTCTTAGGTATAGAGAGCAAACTGATGGTCACCAGAGGGGAGCTGGGTGGGAGGATGGGTTAAATACGTGATGGAGATTAAGGAGGGCACTTGTGATGAGCACAGGGTGTTGTATGGAATCATTATATTGTACACCTGAACCTAATATTACACTGTATGTTAACCCACTGGAATTAAGTAAAAATTAAATAAAAACTTAAAACAGGATAAAAGTATGGTCAGAATTGATGAGTAGTTATGTGTCTTCCAACCTTGAAATTCTATAGATAGCCAACAACTTTATGTAAGTTGTTTATGTCTATATATATATATATATATATATATATATCTTTTTTAATTGGACTACTGTTGTCCAGCTAACTGCACTATCTTTAGTAAATCACATAATTTATTCAGGGGAGATAGCATTCTAAATAGGATAACCCCCTGAAGTATTGCTTTGGCATATAGTAACCTGAATTTAATGATTCAAAGTACTACTGGGGTAATGTTTGCTAAAGCAGAAAGAGAAATGCAGTTGTACTATGGCCACTTACTAGGCTGTGTTTGAAGCCTATTATGAATTTGAGGCCATAGTTGGTGACATTTAATCTGTTTATATCAGTAGTTCTCAACCAGCGGTGATTTTGCACTCCAGGAGGCACTTGGCAATGTCTGGAGACAGCTTTGGTTGTCTCTTGGGAGCTGTTGACATCTGGTGGGTAGAGGGCAGGGGTGCTACGAAATGTCATTACAATGCACAGGATGGTTTCCCACAACAGAGGATTAACTGGTTCAGATCAAAAAATAGACAAATTACTTCTCACAGAGCATCTTAGTGCCAGTTCCCCAGGCCCCACTTCTCCACACAGTGATGTAATTAAGACCTGATGTCCTTGCACAGACACCACAGGAGAGGAGCCCCCAAATTACAAATTTTAGGTCTTATATAGAGTGGCTTATATAGAGAGACTTTGGTCTAGAATTTAAACAATTCCTCTCTGGAGAGAGGATGGGAAGATCTTATTTCATATCCTGAAAGGCAAGTAAATGGCTTCAAGGAGAGTTAAGAGTCTCTCCAGAAGTCTTTATTTTTAGGGTCTCTATTCAGTTGCTCTTTAAGCAGGTTGCTAGGAATCTTTGCTCAAAAAGTTCTAATCATGGAGAAACATGAGAATATTCATGGAGCATTGAACCCTAACATTATCAGGAGTTTGTTCCTTTTCTTGCTCTCCCTCATGTAATTCTCCCCCCAACCATGTCTCATAAGGGAGGTAGCATTACCTTGACTTACTTTCTCATGGTATTTAGAGCATCTTGTAATGCTTAAATGAAGCTATGAACTCTTGAATTTCCTTAACAAACAAAAACCCTCCAAACTAAGATTTACTAGAAATCTGCGAGGCTTGTTTCATTTGATCCATTATGAAATGAAGTGATTTTCATAGATTATGGTTTACTGCACTTTGGGCAATAGATACATTCATGAAAATTCAATTTTGTGAATTGAATAGTATAACTGCATTGAAAGAAGCACTATGTTTAATGGAAACCTATGATGAATCCTTTTATGAAGTGGTCTCCAATGTGAATAATAAGTCCTCATTGTTATCCTTTTATTTTTTGTGGAGGTTGAATAAATTTTAAATGTAGAGTGTGCGTATATCATAATAGTAATGAGAATAGAGTTTTGTGGGAATATCATAGAATTTTTGAACCAAGAGAAAGAAATTACAACTTTGGAAAAGGAAAAGAATAAGAAAGAACATTATCTTTAGCAAGGTCAATTGAATTTTCTTTCAAGTTTCATTATTAATCTAAATATTGAAGTTCGGTTCCAAAATCAATGAGTAAAAACTATTTAGCCAAAATTGAAAGCTTAAAAAAATTTGTGAACATTTAAATGAGTGACATCTTGAGGATCACAAAGCACATAACTGAGAGGCAAGGATGTTGTTACATATAGAAGGGACTAAATAAGCATAAACTAAACGGAATTAAGAAAAGTATTTAGGCAATTTTTCAGAGGTATTACTGGTATGTCCACTTATTTCTGTCTTTTGTCAGTTGTCTAATTTCCTTGTTGACCTACCTTAAAATTCTCTCACAAGAACACCTGGAAACAAATTCAGAGACTTGTTTCTGAATTACTTTCCATTTGTCTGTTTCTTGGATGCTCTTAATTTTGTACACTGAAAATAATTCTATATTGTGTAAGAATTTTAATTGATTTAGAACTGATAGTATTTATAATTAAGACAAAAACTCTCTAACTTTGGGCAACTGTTGCTACTCCTTTGAAGAGAATCTCATTGCCCGTATGTGTCATTGTCCCCATCTTGCTCTTTTTGCTACCCTGTTTTGGAGCTTCTACCATTTAGCTACATTCCGCAGTGTGTTCTGAAGGGCCCACAGTGTGTGAAGATTTATTTAAGACAGTCTCTTCGCAAGTTGTTTGAATTGTTTTGGAAAAAAATCTAAAACATATACCTTTTAAAAATATAAACCTTATTCCATTTTGTTCCTTATATTAGAGCAATAATTTATTGCTATATGATAGGATTCCTCTCTTAGCTATAAACAGCTATAAGGTTAATTATTTATTAAGGCATCCTAGGCAGGGAAACTTTGTGTCTACCAGAGAACTGTTTGCCATTTTGGAACTTTAAGAATTTTCTGATATTTCTCTCTCTCTCTTTTTAAAGATTTTATTTATTTATTTATTTATTTATTTATTATTTGAGAGAGGTAGAATATGAGCTGAGGAAGAGGGAGAGTGAGATGCAGACTCCCCACTGAGCAGGGAGCCCAACTTGATGTGGGGCTCAATCTCAGGACCCTGAGATCATGACCTGAGCCCGAGGCAAACACTTAATTGAGCCACCCTAGTGCCCCTATTTTTTCTTTCTTGACATTCATCCATTCATCTCTTTCCAAACATGTATGCAGAATTAAGCACAATTTTTACTGTTCCCAGGCACCTTGTGTGCATTATCTCGTTTAATTCCCATTACAAGCCAGTATGGTATTCCTATCCCGGGAGGACATTACAGAGACATTACCAGCTGGTCACAGACATTGGTTGCCAGAACTGGGAAGTTTAGGGACAGCACAAAGAGCCTGGGGTGGTACCTTGGTCACTATCAGTGCAGGGTGTCCTCCCAGTGCAGATCTCAAAGGGCAGAATGGCACATGGAGGGAGCTGCAGTGGTGAGATCCATGCTGGGGGATGGGAATTAAAAAATACCCTCTGCCCTAAACCAAGACTGGAATAGATATAACAGAAACCAATATGCAATAAGTAACTTTGTCACAGGAGAGAAGAATGAGGTGGATTTTTGCAAGTGATATAATCCTTTCAGTGTTTTGCATTCCAAAATCTAAGGGTGAGTTAGTTACTTTGTTTGAGCAAATAAAGGATGTTTGATACATGAGTTGCACTGTTTGTTTTCTAAGCCTCCTAAACTGAAGAAAGCGACTAAATTTAAGTTTTGCTTGAACACAAGGAAAGCCACTCAACATCAAAGAGATTAAGGTGACTTGTTCATGTATTCATTAATTCAGTCAACAATATTTATGAGTGCCAAATATGGCCAGGAAGTATCCTAAGAACTGGGGATGCAGAAGTGAATACAGCTATTAAGGTTCCTTGACAACATCCTGGGGCTGATAGCCAAGTGTATGTGCGTGTGTGTGTGTGTGTGTGTGTGTGTGTGTGTGTGTGTATGGTGGATGGGGAGTTGCGAAACGACAACATACAAATGCATAACTAAATAAGAACAGTAATCAGGCAGTGAGAACATTGGGTAATGTCACAGAGAATGATCCATTGGCTACTCTCCACTGGCTGGTTGATAAAGACCTCTATGGAAATGGAGTTTATTCTAAAATCTGAATGATAAGGAGATAGCCTTGCAAAAAGGGTATCGAATCTATACAGAGAGGGAATCTATACAGAGAGAACAAGCTTGTTGAGTTTGGAAACCTAGGGTGAGGATGTGGTGGTAGGAGATGAATCATGGAGGAAGGAAGGACCAGCTCTTATATGGCCTGGTGAGCCACGGTAAGTGGTCAGGATTTTATTCCAACTGCACTGAGAAACCCCTGGAGGCTTGCAGGTAGGTCATGAAAAGTGATTTTCCCTGTCTCTTTATCTCTATGATAAGGTAACAAAATAACCTATCTTAACATATATTCTATTTTTGTGAAAAATAATCCATCATATACTAAATGCTCAATAAATATGTGTTTAATAATGGTAGTGACCATTTCTCTTAGCAGTAACATACCATAGAAGCTGTTAGAGTTATATTTGTGATTTAGAGAATAGCAAAAATGCCAACTACTTTTTACTACATGACTACTGTATGTTTATATTACCTAATTTAATCTGCACTTCAACTTTCGGCAGAAGAAACTAACTTTTAAAGAAGTTAAAAAACTTGCTCAAGGTCACAGCTAGTAAGGATAGAACAAGAATTTCAATTTCACTAATGGTCTTTCTGACTCTAAATTGAATGCTCTTTCCTCCATGCCATGCTACCCCATGGAAAATATGTGCCCCGTATTCTCTTGATGGTCTGTAGCAGATGATCCCTTATCAAAGGCCTTCTGGCTTTTATTGAGCCTCTATTTTATAGAGCAGTTTGTCACATAAACCATAAATCACAAAATGGTCTGCAGTAATTTGTTCTGGGCATCACCATATTTGACTAAATTATCCTATAAAGTAATATTTATAATTCTGTCCTCCACATCTTTCTATTTTATATGTAAGGATTGAGAGGAAAAAATATCAAAGAAATAGCAACTGACAGATGAGAAAATAGTGCTGAAGGCACCGTTTAAAATCAAGATGTTATTATAATTGTTATTATTAAATGGATTACTGGGAGATGAATGCAGTAATAAAAAGAACATACATTCTGCATAAAAGAAGACTTTCATAAGGTACCAGCACACAGAAGATAATTGAATGAAGGGCTTCATAGTGGGGAATTTGAACAAGTCTGGGACACAAAGGCTGTGTTCTTCAGTTTCATGGATTGGAAAAGACAACAGAGGCAATGATGGTCCTGCTCAGTTACTTGTGGTGCTGGTGACATGAGCTTCTTCCATGCATAGAGCTCATGTCCACTTTTATCCTCTTCATGGATCTGTGAGTCCTTGATGACACGAGGCTTTGCTTTGTCAGTACTGGGGAGGCTATCAAAGTTCTGTTCTCTTCAGAGATGGAGAAATACTAACAAACAGAATAAGGCAGGTATCTATAGTTAATATGGAAAAAATTAAAGGTTTGCCTTCATTTGCTCCTGCTCTTTTATCATTAAATTAGTTATGATAAGCTGCTTTACTATAAATATTGCTATTTCTTTCTGTTTGAATTATATCTTTTTGGTGAAACAGTTGACATTAGTTAATCAGACAATTTCTAGTAAAACTTATTCTAAAACTCTGAAGCCTTTTAATCATCTAGCAGGTACAATGTATATTATACATATTTAGTCAATATGCATTTCTATATGCATTAATGTGTCCCTCCTTTCCTCTTCATACCATTTTACTTTTGGGGTTTGGATTTAGAAGATATTAGGTGTTTTAGTTTTTAGGTTTTTTTTTTTTAATTCATTCTATATACCAAACACTACTCTAAGTTTTTCAGTAAACAACGAGAAAAAAGATGCTGGCCTGTGTGGGGTGGAGGCTCACTCTAGAACAGTGATCGGTGATAAACCATAAACATAAGAAATACCTACATTATGTATTCTGCTAGAAGATGGTGATTGTTACTGGAAAATAAAAGGGGGGAGTGAAGACTTGAAGGAGGTGAAGATAAGCCATTGGGTACATTTAGATAGATATCTTTTTTGTTGTTACTTAAAATGATTATACATTAGTGTTCAAGGTAAAAAGATGAAGTTAGTTTTATCTACACCATCGAAAATGGATGAATTCATGTGACTATTTGTGAAGAACTTTTTAAAGCTGACTTTGTGGGAGGTTGTTTTTTCCCTTGGTTAACTGCCTGCCTGATTTAAATTTGTGACCATAAGCAGGTGTCTCAAAAAGGGGTGCCATCTCCTCCACTAAAGGATGAGCAGGTGGTATTGACATCCCCCTTTTGTTCTCAGTAGTGTGCATTACCTGTGATTAAAACAACTAAAACAAAAAACTCCTCATACTTTGATGGAAGAAACCAGAACCTAGAATTATGTCTCTTCAGAACATAATGAGTCTTTAGAGATTTGTCAAACCCATTATGTCACAGTGGGGTATTCTGGCCTCAGCCCAGTGGTTGACTTGTCCACTGGGTTGACCTGACACTTCTGACCTGTAGAAACAGTGACAGGATTCCACAGGGAGCCCAGGCAATCTGTCTCCCTTCCCTCATACTCTCTTGTAATACTATGTAGGAAGTACTTAGGAAGGCACAAATATGGTGCTTCCAACTTTTCATTAAAAACATGCCTGGAAGACACGCCCTGAAGAGCTCTTTGGTCTTTAGTGGGCAGGACTCTCAGAAAGAGCTGCATAAAATAATAAGATAAAAATAAATATAAGATATAAAATAAATAAATAAGATAAAAATATCTTATTTTTAAATACACAACTTCTTGAAAGAATGAGAATGTTTTACTCCCTCCCTAGAGACTGAAACTAAGCAAATCCTTTCACCCTTTAGAGAGTTCTAAAGAGATCTAGCAAGATAATAAATGAACTTGTAGCTCATATAAAGGCTCTCAGATTGAGGTCACTCACTGTCGAAACTCTTTCTCGCTGAGGAACTTACCCAGAGAACTAGACTCCTGCTCCACAAAATCTCCTCTTTGGCACAGCAACAGCAACATCACCTGGAAGCTTGTGGAAGTACTCCATCCCAGTCCTCATCATACCTACTGAATAGGAATCTGTATTTTAACAAGACCCCCAGGTGAGACAGGTGGAAAGTAAGACTGAGATGCACTGGCCTAGAAACTTCTGCCAGAAGAGGTCCTGACCAGGATAGAGCAGTCCCCGCTGCTTTGAACTTTATGTTTGAATCTTGAATAATGCCTGTTAGCAGCCAATCCCATCCATGTTCTGTCAAAACTAATTCTATGTTGATGAATATTAGACCAGTTTAACTAATTCCTCTGTCCAATGCTCAAAATTGGTAGGCCCTTTGGCCAGTTCCTGAATGTGTTCCCCTTAGAGGAAGGAGTGGATCAGGATTCGAGTGGGCAAGGAAGGATAGTGCCAATTACTCTAGACATCTTGCACTCTGGTCTTTGCCCTCTTTCCTGTGGGAAATCCCAATGTTTCCATCTCCTTTCTTCCTTCACCAGAGAACCTAGCTCTTCCTAAGACAGTATTCCACTATTCATCCCGTCCTGTATTTGTGTAACATAATTGGAAAGATGAGGGGATATTGTACACTAGAAGGACTTCGTTTGAGGACAAAAAAAAAAAAAATACTGGATGTATTCTCCTATTTGTGTCAATAAGTTATTCTTCTGTATTCTGTTCCTCTCTGATCTACAGTGACTTCTATTTCTCAACCATTTCCATGTCTTTTGGAGGTGCAAATGTAGACCTTGTTCCCCTGATGATTGGTACTATGGCCTTGCAAAGAGCAACTCTGTTGGCTTTATATTACCTGACTTGACTTGTCAGGCATTATTCTTCTGGCTTTGGGCTAGGTGACAGGTCTCAGAATTTCACCACACAGTTTCCCATTATTTGCCTCATTTGCTACACACAATCTTTTGAAGTAAGCATCACTTTTGTCTCCATTTTATAGACCAGGAAACCAAAACTAAAGAAAAAAAGCAAAGCGTTTTCTCAAGGTGACACACGTGGTGCTTATTGCTGAGATTGACACACCCTGATGATGGGTAGCTCCAAAGAGAGTAAAAATTCAGTGTTGAACCTCATTTTGAATTTTTAAGTTATACCATTTTGATGCTGAACCAAGCTCTTGGGCTCTCTAAACAACAGAAATTGGTAAGAGGCCAACTGGGAGTTCCAGGCAAGGCTTTATCAGGGCTTATGCTGAAGCACAATGGAGGCAGTACAAGGGAGAGACTCCTCAGGCTGACCACCCTGAGTAGAGGTCAGGAAGAGCATTTGAAAGAAACTTGGGTGGGAAAAGGGTGACATGACATCTAAGCATGGAGTGGTGGGGATTTATTAGCACGTACCCATTTAAAGGTTATGCTTCTTCATGTGTTGCATGTCTAATTAGTATGTTAAATCTCCATCCCAGGCTTAGTTTTTAGTATTATAATGAGGGAAAAAGTTGGTGACAGGTCCGTACTGGGGTCCATCTTGGCACAGACTTGTCTAGTTTTTGCCAGTTATTGTAGTAAGCATCCTCCCTCCACATTCCTGCAAGATATGCTGCTAAAGGGCATAGACTTAACTCTCCTGGAATCCTGGCTGCATTTGGCAATTAGGGTTGAGGGGACCTGAGTCCAGTTCCTGCTCTGTCTCAATTTTAGACAGTTTTTTTTTCCTAAGAAATCATAGCTAACATTATTGAAACCAAACCTGTGCCAGTGACTATTCTACTGCTTTACATATAGTAACTCATTCGGCGCAATTTTTTTTTTTTTTTTTTTTTTTTTTAGAGAAGCCCTATTAAATGACCATCTTACATATAAGTAGACTGAAGCACAGAAAGGTTAAGAAGCCTAGAAATTACCACAGTTGGGATATGAGTCCAGGCAATCTGTCTCCACTCTACTAAACTATCTTGTACTACTATGTAGGAAGTACTTAGGAAGACACAAATATGGTGTTTTCAATTATTAATAAAGCCCTAAAGGAGATGAAAGTTTTGTAAAGGGCAGAAAGCTTGGTTTTAGAATGGTCAGATGCAATAATACCTTGTGTTTATACAGAGCTTTTCTCCAAAGAGATCAGTAATTCACTAGATATCCCTGCCAACCTCCTGACCTAAGGACTTTTTTTGTTAATAAGGAGAAGATTAAAGGAGTCAAGAGAAAAAAAATATCATTCCTCTATTTAAATGATCAAATGAAGTGATGATTATGGCTGAACACTCAGCTAAAAATTCTGCCAGTCAAATGTGAGGCAGCCTGAGATTAGGGGGGTTTAAAGCTCTCAGGCAAATCTGTGAGAGGTGGATGAGGTCCATCCTACATCAGAGCTAATGGTAGATGGGCGTTTAATGAGCAAAGGATATGCATTCCTGAAACAGGTAAAAACACCTTTGCAATGTAAATTGACATTTACTTACCTCTCCAAGGCTCAGCCTTTTCTGTGACTGTGTCCTTTGTACTTGTGTGCTAGGAAAAAGAGTCTGGGAGCAGCTTGGAAGATGCCAGGGCTCTGTGAGATGGGCTTGTGCCTTGAGCTGCAATAGAATCAACACAGACTTAACAGCTCAGCTCATCCCATTCACTTTGACCTGCATAGGAAGAGTGCCTTGGGGAGATGCGCTGGATGGAGTCAGATGAACTCCTTCAGGTCTTGTACTTCGTAAACCACATTTAAGTGTTTTCAAAGTAAGCCAAGGAGGAGAATTTCTGGTATGTTCCCCAGTAAAGTTGGAAAAACACCTCAGAAATTCCCACAGCAACAAGTATCAAGTCAGGATCCCCAGTACTGCTGATGCTTTGCTTCAACATCTGGGGACAGGGGCCTTGTAGGGACCCAGGCAGCATCCCCCAAGGAAAACTTCTCTAATTTTGCTTTGAGAGTCCTATGTTTGCTCAGGGTTTGGAAAAGGAGAAAGGAATTGGTGCAGGTTATTGAAGGATGCCACCAGAGCCACCCTGAGTTTCAGGCTGTGCTACTGAAGAATGTGCATTTGTTCTGATACAATTACTCAGGAGTCTTTCTTGTCCAGTGGCACTCGGTGAGGCTCTGACTCTCGGTGAATTCTCTGAGGCTGAATGGAAGCTAAGAGGAAAGAAAGAGAGTAGGGAAGAAGTATGTGAACTCAGAGGCCAGGCCTCCTTGGTATCTCTTGGAGTCCTCTGGTTCTGCTGAGCCTCTCCAGAACTGGCACTTTAGGGTACCAGTTCCCGAAACAGGTCTTCAGATGATGTCCCTATGACACGCTCAGTGCCACCAAAGCTGTTTGAAGTGAGGTATTGGCAGCCAAAGGACTTTGGCTGCTTCTTGTTTGCACCATTACCTTGGAGTATATATTTATAGAACACTCAGATTTTAAAGAAATCAGGAGGTAGAGTTGAACTATGTGCACTTTAGCTGTAAGAGGAACCAACTGAGAGGTTTCTAATCATTCCTAATCTACTGTTACCTTTTATAGGAGTCATATTATTTCTCTTCTGAATCCTTATGAATGAGATAAAACAACAATGCTGTATTTAATACCCTCGGAGATTTCTCCATATTAGTTGTCATGAAGGCAAGTATAAGGTTCTTGTTCTTTGGATTTTTTTTTTCCCTTTGGATCTTGATGGGAACATTGCATATATACACATATGCAACAAAAGGCAGAAGGCATTTTGTTACCATTTGATATAAACATTTAACATATAGCAAGACAACATATACACAAACATATCACCTTCTATTCTAATTAAAATAAAATTTCTATCAGAAATATAAAACACAATAAAACTATGCTGCCCACACAGAAGGAAATACTCAGTATAATAAATAAAACCAACATTTTAAGCTACTAGCTTAAAATAATGTTAATCACCAAAGGTTCCTGGAAGGCTGATAAAGAGCTGTTTAAACATTTTCATTTATTCTTGGCTTTAAGATATCTCTAAATGATTCCTCATATTTAGGTAGTAATTGTCAGTAAGAAAACAAGTAAAACAGGCATGCATACTGTTTTATATCACCAATATAAAACATGATTTCCTTAAGGCACTAGCAATCTGAGTGCAATCTAACTAGTAGCGATCTAAGAATCAAAACTCCAGATAACCTGCATTCTAACACGAGGCATTTTGGTCTAAGTCTTAAAGACCTGATTTGGACCATTTTGTAGCTGTATGTTTTTGGATAAGTCATTTATAATTGCTAAACTATTTCTTCTCTGGGAGATGAAAAAAGAAGGGATTCCAGGTTGTTGTGGGTATATAAAGTATATAGAGAGTATGGAGTATATAAAGTGCTTAGCTGACTGCCTGGTTCATGATAAACAGTAAAGCTGTGCTATCTGGGCCCCTGGGTGACTCAGTTGGTTAAGTGTCTGCCTTCGGCTCAAGTCATGATCCTAGGGTCCTGGAATCAAGCCCCACTTCAGGCTCCCCCTCTGCCTGCCACTCCCCCTGCTTGTACTCTCTCTTTCTATCAAATAAATAAATAAAATCTTACAAAAAAAAAGGTGTACTACCATCATTATCGTTGATATATGTGAAGAATCTGAAAAGTTAGAAACTTTTCGCTCTGGTTGGTGTCATTTTGGTCTAGACTCAGATTGTGAATTTCACACAGGTATTTAATAATACTATTGCGCTTGGTATTACCACAAGTTGGAATACATTTATTTTCTCCTATGAGCTTTACCCATAAAATAGGTATTTGTGAAGAGCTGTCTTATTATTTGAGACTTCTTAGAGTAGATCAGAAGAAGACATAATGAGGTTTAAATTGCCAGAAACTTGGGTAATGAAATAGTATCATTAGCAAACATTAAGTGTTCAGAGCCAAAAGGGAAGTAAAGAGTAGAGCTATTAATCAGGTGACTTCACACAAATTATTCACTCTAGTTCATAAGTGTCATTTCATCAAAGGAGCTAAATTTATTTTTATAAGCCATTTTCCAAAAAGCCATCAAATAAGGTTATGGGAGCTGTTTCTGTCCCTCAGAGGAGAAAACTTTCCTCTACCTTTCCTTTCCTTCCAAAGATTTGCTCTTGCACAAGGAAGAAATATGCTGATTGGTTGGACACAGCACCATATTTTTCTACTAAGGAAATGTGGTGAAATGCCACCATTTTAAAAGATGAGGTAAGATCCTGACCAGGCAGTCCTCAGCTTCCTGTGGAGCCTGAGATAGGACCCAGCTTCTGAGGACCTCCAGGCTCCACCAGTCCTGTGAGTTTGCCTTTATTCACCACCCTTTACCCCAGAACCCCTACCTCTCCTACAGGAAGATCTGCAGGTACTTCTTCTCCATATGGGAGTTTGTACTGGGCTATTTCCCAGATATAGACCAGACAACACATGCTGCACAGTGCTGGACACTGGGGAAAAAATATGTTTTTTCCTGCTGTCTCTCTGTTGCTGCATTGATGTTCATGTTTTATGATGGATTTCCTTAGATTGCAGCAGTAAAGACCCACCCTCATATTAGGGGGAGATGTACCCACAGACTCATTGGTGAGATGGGAAAGAAATAAGAAACTTCATTTAGAGATTCCAATACAGGGTATAGTTTCCATTCAGTTTTCATATGACTGTTGCTTTGAGGTATTTAATGGGCTTCATCAAGCTGTTAACAAAGTTGGTATTTTGTTCCTTAGTTGGCCTTGCGTCTTTGTTTGGCTCTCTTTCCCAGTTACCTTCAGGTATTAATAAATAGAACTATGTCATTTTTCAGGAGTTGAAAAGTCTAGTCTTATCTAATATCAAAATTTCACAATCTCATGCAATCCAACGTTTCTCCTCCAGGTCACACTTGACTTGGGTTCTAAGCTGTGCAGTGGGATAAGGAGTACAGTGTAACCTGACACCAGTTAGAATGGCCAAAATTAGCAAGACAGGAAACAACATGTGTTGGAGAGGATGTGGAGAAAGGGGAACCCTCTTACACTGTTGGTGGGAATGCAAGTTAGTGCAGCCACTTTGGAGAACAGTGTGGAGACTCCTGAAGAAATTAAGAGTAGAGCTTCCCTATGACCCTGCAATTGCACTGCTGGGTATTTACCCCAAAGATACAGATGTAATGAAAAGAAGGGCCATCTGTACCCCAATGTTTATTGCAGCAATGGCTACGGTCGCCAAACTGTGGAAAGAACCAAGATGCCCTTCAACGGATGAATGGATAAGGAAGATGTGGTACATATACACAATGGAGTATTATGCCTCCATCAGAAAGGATGAATACCCAACTTTTGTAGCAACATGGACGGGACTGGAAGAAATTATGCTGAGCGAAATAAGTCAAGCAGAGAGTCAAGTATCATATGGTCTCACTTATTTGTGGAGCATAACAAATAACATGGAGGACATGGGGAGATGGAGAGGAGAGGGAGTTGAGGGAAACTGGAAAGGGAGATCAACCATGAGAGACTATGGACTCTGAAAAACAACCAGAGGGTTTTGAAGGGGCGGGGGGTGGGGGGTGGGAGGTTGAGGAACCAGGTGGTGGGTAATAGGGAGGGCACGTACTGCATGGAGCACTGGGTATGATGCCAAAACAATGAACACTGTTATTCTGTAAATAAACAAATAAACGAATAAAAAAAAAAAGGAGTACAGTGTATCTTTTTCATTACCCACTCTGGTACTTTCCTCCTCCCCCATTCCCTGCTTTTAGCCTTTGGGGTAGGAAGAATGGAGAAGGGATGGGACAGGTAAAGGAAGCAAAAGATACAGAACTGTATAGAACTGGGTGAATTAAAAAGTTTCTCTTGACTATTAAAATGCTCTCGCTTAGGGCAGGTGTCCAAATACTGACTTTCTCTTGTGCAGTGTTTTTTCCGGTATTTGTAGATCTTTGTTCTAGATAACGTCCTCACTGCTTAAAATTTCTCTCTAGAGATCCATCCCACCAGACTGTTGCAATCATTTTGGGAGTGCTTTCCTTTAGGTGTGTTTTTTGTCAGACCCATATCTGGTTAATGGGCAACAAGCACATTCACCTTACTGTTTGTGGAAATGCAGCTCACTCCTATTCCTGCCCTAGCCATCTCTTCCCTCCTTCTCAGGGGAAACTGCAACCATCCTCCTGCCTGTCAAATTTTCTGGGTGCCAATTAGTCATAAGACTGCATACTCCAAACTCCAGCTCTCTGTGTGGTTCAATAAAGCTATCTTCCTTAGCTTTAAAGGCAAATGGCCCCTTTCCTTCTGCTATTGCACAGTGAGACTCAAAAGTGAGGGAGAGCCAAGGGTTTCAGAACTAGCTCTTGGTATCGTAACGTGTCATCCAGTGATATTCACTGATTATTCTGCAGAAAATCTGAGAAAATAGGAAAAGTAAAATTTAATATTTTGTTACACTTACATGTAGATACATTACATGTGGTTAATCAACGAAAATTTTATTAAAGTAATGCTCTTGAACTCTTTTTTTTTTTTGCTCTTGAACTCTTAAACTTGGATATAGCCCCATCCTCCAGTAGAGCTATGCAGTTATAACCATTATCTGATTCTTGAGAAATGGACACTCACTGGTTCTGGTTATAAATCATGTAATAGATAATTAGAAATCAATAAGGGCCCCCAATTTATTAAAAAGAGCCCAGAGTTTGAATAATAGAGATTAACACACCCATAGGTTAGGGTCTAAGGGGCATACTCTTTCCCAGCTAGTTAGTGTTTGAACTGCACATGTGGCATAACTAATCAAACCTATGTTCTTTGCCTCTAGTGCTTCATTAACTGTTAGTTGTTGCAGGTATTTGCACAAGTAGGGGTTCCTGGGGCTGTAAGAAAATGGAGGTTCTGACAACTGTTTCATAAATTAACAGTTGAAAATATAAAAATTTACAAACTGAAAGCATTATTTGTTAACTTTCACCAAGTTTTTCCAACCCTTCCCTGGGCAGTAAAAAGCAAGTTTATTAGGAACACCTGGGTGGGTTAGTTGGCTAAGTGGCCGACTCTAGGTTTTAGCTTAGGTCACGATCTCAGGGTCCTAGGATGAAGGCCTGTGTGTCAGGCATCTCAGTCTACAGGGATTCTGTGGAATCCTCTCTCTCTCCCTCTCTTTCTGCTTCTTACCCCCTCACCTTCTTTCCCTTTCGAAAATAAATAATCTTAAAAAAAAAAAAACAATTTATCAGGGCGCCTGGGTGGCTCAGTGGGTTAAGCCACTGCCTTCGGCTCAGGTCATGGTCTCAGGGTCCTGGGATCGAGTCCCACATCGGGCTCTCTGCTGGGCAGGGAGCCTGCTTCCCTCTCTCTTTCTCTCTGCCTGCCTCTCTGCCTACTTGTGATCTCTCTCTCTCGCTGTCAAATAAATAAATAAATAAAATCTTTAAACAAACAAACAAAAAAAAAAACAATTCATCAAACTTCCTTTCAAGAGGAATTGAAATCTTCCTCCACAATGGTACCTGGGTAATCTAACTGAAAATTGTTCTAAAATAAATACATTTAGAAATGCACTAAGGGAATACTTAGGAAGCCTGGTATAATCACAATTAGTCCAGAAAATTCAAGATGGGGGCCCAATTTTTTGTCTTTAAAGATGATATTCACTCTCAGAGGAGAAACATTTCACTCTACGCTCTAATATTTCCAAAAGTTTTATTGAAGTTTTTTTCCTCAGGTCATGTCATAGAAGAATATTTAATAGGACTCTGGCCTTCTACGTCCTCCCAAAGTTCCAGAGTTACAAAGTAATCTGAAGAGTTTCTTTTTTCTTTACTCATTTTAGGGAAAGATGGATAGATTGCAAACTCTAGAGTTGGTTTTTCTGAAAGAGTAAACATTGATTCCTTTCATTTTCTTCTTCTGTGCTTAAAGGTTTGAGACAGTCTTGTATTGTCAGGAATTGTTATTTTTCAGGAAAATCAAAGGGTATGCATGAAAGATTAAACTGACTTCCTGAGGAACCTGTTTCTAGGATCTGGAGATGAGGGGAATTTCTAGAAATAAAAATGTTGGTATCGTTTCCCTTATTATATTTTCAGATGTATAGAAACTCACTGGAAAGTCTGCCAATTCTTAGCTTAATGGATTATAATGCTTTTTGTTGTTGGAGGTATGTATACTTTCTATGTCTAAGAATCAAAGTATCCTTTGACTTAAGGGTCTGAACAATGAGGGTTGGTTTTTACACCACAATGGATGTAGCAAGTAGTCTGGCATGACATATGTGAGACTTTCATTGGTGAAGAACAAAATGGAGTTATTGAAATCTTGTGTAATTTTAGGTAACAAAGGGAAAAAAAAACAACAATGTCTCTTAGACAATTTCACCATTGGCATAAATGTCAGAATCAGGAGAATGGGAATGGACTGATTGTCTATGATAATTGTAATCATTATACTGTTGGTAAAGTCTTATTGCTATTTAGGACAATTGACTATTATAGGTACCTGTCTGGATATATTTCAGAAGAAATGTTTCCAAACCTGATTTGGTTATAAGTTTAGACCTACCCCCAATTTGAGAGTTCACTTTGAGGTAACTTCTAGGGAAATGCCTCCTCAGACAGACAGTTCTCCGGAGGTTGCTTTATGTCCCAGGTGGGACTTATGTTTGTACATGTCACTTGGCCCATGCACAAAAACAAAAATGTTATTTTTCAAAGTAACGGTTATTATTAATTTGTTGCTTTTAGCTCCAGATTTACTCTTTAATATACGCCCCATGATAATAGAGGTGATTCCTTTAGCCATCTCTCCTTAGTAAGCGTATTACTAAGTTTCTCAGCAAAGGGCTTTGGAGGGAATGGACCCTCCTGCTGTTCCCTGCTGTGGCAAATGGAAGTAGGGGTGGACAGTCTCAGTGGTGTCAAAGTGCAAACACGTGGTGGGTCTCTGCCCCAGCCATGGCTTCAGTATCCTCAGCCACCTTGCAGCCTTTGTCTAGTGATAACATTTCTGTAGCCCTCTTGAAACAGGAACTTGTGTCCCAAAGGCTTTTTGCCCGCACCAGTGTCCAAAAGCCGCCCAACTCTGTTGGTTCCCAGATTCCCTTTGCAACCTAGAGGGCTCTCATCACTTTTGTGTGTCCACACCTCTGGTGCTAATCACCTGTTCTTTGCCTCCATTCTGGAGGGTAACCTTCTGCTTGCTCATGAGGCTGCAGACCAGTTCCAGGCTGGACAAACCAGCAAACTTCTGTTCTTCTTTGGGCTGAAATAAGCCTTTTTCCGTGAAGTCTGAACCTCAGCCTCAGGAAGGGGACCTGTCCTCCCCTCCAAGTTTGTTCTTTGGGTATTCTCCCTCAGCCCTAGAATACGAAATAGAGTTTCCTTATATTTTTTAGTCACTCTTTTATCATAGTTTATTTTTTATATTCATCTTCCTCTGTTTAACTTATTCTGTGGGTTCCATTGCCTGATTGAATCCATGCTGCTATATAACAAATCTGTTGTTCATGTGAGCATAAAAAAAGTGACTTCTAGGCAGCTTCTGAACTGAAGTGGGGACACTTTTATGAAAGCCAGCTTAGTTTACTGAGTGCAATGTCTGTTTGGGGCTAGCAGATATTTCATGTTGTGGTGATACTAGGGACGGTCTGTAAGTGGTGCTCTGTGGCACCACCCTGCAGGGTTGATGCCTCCCTGGCTGTGTCTGGTAGAGAAGGCTAATGGAGTTTGAAAGGCAATACCTGGGACTACATGGCAAGTATGAGTGATAAAGAACAAGGCAGTTATACAGTCAATAAATTTTTGCAGAGTGCCTAGTATGTGCCAGCTACTGTCCTAGGTACTGAAGATATAGCAGGGGGAAATACAAAACAAAAATTCTCTCTTTTTTTTTAATTAAAAGATTTTGTTTATTTATTTGACAGAGATTACAAGTAGGCAGAGAAGCAGGCAGAGAGAGAGGAGGAAGCAGGCTCCCTGCCTAATAGAGACCCCGATGTGGGGCTCGATCCCAGGACCCTGGGTTCATGACCTGAGCCGAAGACAGAGGCTTTAACCCACTGAGCCACCCAGGCGCCCCTCACGTTTGTTTTTACTGAGTTCTTTTCTCCACATTATCTTTGCCTGTTTGACTCTTCAAGTTGGTGTGTCTCACTTTGAACTGGCTATTCTTGTAAACAATAGAATAAATCATTTCACATAGCGTGATTACAGAGATACTTAAAGTCTGTGTGTGTTGGGGGAGGGTGGAACTAATGGTTATGTGCCAATGGCCATTTTAAAAGATAAATTTGACTAAAAACATCTTTTGGCCAAACATCTCAGAAGTGATTTTACTTCCTCCAAATTAATAGCAGCAGGGTGAATGGAAAATTAAACCTAGGTGGTGTATGAAATTGGCTTTGAATTTCTCATTAATTAAGAGTGCTCAGTGACCTAGTTGTTCTAATTACACTGGTTGGGGAATTTGATCGTTAGTCGAATGAAAACATGGAGCTATACCATTCTCTTAAGAAACCCAAATGAAACTCATTGTGGTTATGAAAGAATCAATACTTTGATTACTTCTTGCCCACAGGAGGCTCAATGGGGCAGACCTTCTTCTTGGATTCTTATAGTATTTTCTTTTGGGTATATTCATTCCATCCGTTTGGATCTCTGCCTTGTAAGGTGTGAAAGGGACTAAATCCGTTGTCAGTGATTTGATGACATGACATTTTAACAGGGTACTTTAGGATGGCTAATTATTTATTTTACTTCCAATCAACAATTACTTAGACTGGAGGGGTTCATTCACATGTTTTCACTAAAGATAATCATTATTTTTTAAAGGAAGAAACTGATGGGAGAACATCTTTAGATTCTTTTGTTTGTAATTCAAATGCCCTAAAGTGGAGAGAGATTAACATATTAAACTATTCATTTCTTTTTAAAATTTTTTTTAAAAATGTTTTTATTTCCTTAACATATAATGTATTATTTACTTCAGGGATACAGATCCATGATTCATCACTCTTACACAATTCACAGCACTCACCATAGCACATACCCTCCCCACTGTCCATAACCCAGCCACCCTATCGCTACCTCCCAACCCCCCCCAACAACCCTCAGTTTATTTCCTGAGATTAAGAGTCTCTTATGTTTTTTCTTCCTCCCTGATCCCATCTTGTTTCATTTTTTTCCCTCCCTTCCCCTCAAGACCCCCCGCCCTGCCTCTCAAATTCCTCATATCAGAGAGATCATATGATAATTGTCTTTCTCTGATTAACTTATTTTGCTTAGCATAATACCCTCTAGTTCCATCCATGTTGTTGCAATGGCAAGAGTTTTTTAATGGCTGCATAGTATTCCATTGTCTGTTTATAGCACATCTTCATCCATTCATCTGTTGATGGACATCTAGGTTCTTTCCATAGTTTGGCTATTGTGGACATTGCTGCTCTAAACCTTGGGGTGTATGTGCCCCTTAGGATCACTACATTGGTATCTTTAGGGTAAATGACCAGTAGTGCATTTCTTTATTTTCACATCCTCTGTATGTTCACATCTTCTGTATGTTCTCTGGGCAGGTGTGAACTCATAACTACACTTCTGTCCTATTTCTCTTCACTTTCCCCAAAATAGGAAGGAAGAGGGTGGTTAGTGGAGGAGGAAATCCTCTGTGGATACTGCGATGTGATAGGAAACAGAGATGCAAATTTTTTCTTCCTCCCTTACTGCAACTTAGTTTTTCTGTAGATAAAACTCAGCTGAACAAGTTATTACTTCTTTCTCAAGTTTATAAATCTTAATGGTTCCTAATACTTGCGGAAATATTTGCAACTCCTTAAATAAGGTGATGTTTTTAAAATCATGTTCAAGTTTCATGGTATATACATTAAAATAACTTTTTCCTTGAAATAATCTTTTCATATTTAAATTTAATGATAAGAATTTCTTTTTTTAAAATTTTATTTATTTATTTAACAGACACAGATCACAAGTAGGCAAAGAGGCAGGCAGAGAGAGAGGGAGAAGCAGGCTCCCTGCTGAGTAGAGAGCTGGATGCGGGCTGGATCCCAGGACCCTGAGATCATGACCAGAGCTGAAGGCAGAGGCTTTAAGCCACTGAGCCACCCAGGCACCCCCCATGATTAGAATTTAATTCAAAATCCCTATTTAGGGAGAGAGACAGCAAATCAAAATGTGTGTAGCATTTATTTATTTATTTTTAAAAATTTTATTTATTTATTTGAGAGAGAGGGATGGAGGAGAGAGAGCACAACTAGGGGTAGCAGTGGAAGAGGGAGAGAGAGAAACAGACTTCCTGCTGAGCAGGGAGCTCTATGCCAGGCTAGATCCCTGTATCCTGTGATCATGACCTGAGCTGAAGGGAGAAGTTTAACCAACAGAGCCACCCAGCATCCACCCATAATAATTTAAATATATTATTCATTGACATTATTTCAATATAGTGGTTATAAGGGTCTTGAATTCTGGAATCATTTTATATTAAAAATTTGATCAATAAGCCTAATATGTTTTATTTCACTGTAAGTATAACTTTAAAAAAATCTAAAAATATTTCAAAAATAATTTTATTAAGTCTGTAGTGTATACCTGTTAGAACCACAATTGCTTGTGCTAATATTATCTTCCATTTATATGTTCCTTTTATTAGGCCCTAAGTGGAGACTTTGACATACTATAGGCTCAGTAAAGAGAAAGCTACTATTATCACTGTTTTCAAATGACAGTCTTGGTATGCAGAATCAGGAAGTGTACCATGCATGCAATGCAGTTTTTCAGAGACTAGAATAGGATAACTATGCCTTTGGGATAACAGGGTTAAAGGGTCAAGGTCAGAGGAACTCCTATTTTATTGAGGCAAGATAGCATGGAGAAAAGGGGACTCTTTAGAGATCTTGATTCTAGTTTCGGCATTGCTACTAACCTACTACTATGTGAACCTCAGAAAGTCAGTCAACATCTCTGAGCCTTGGTTTCATCATTTTTTAAATGAAGGGAATTTAGGTGCCCTTTAAAATGCTTCCAGCCGTCAAATATGATTCCATCTCTTTGGGGGATTTAATTTTCATGCCCAAGATTATGATTAGCAAGGTACAAATCAAGGGAAAGTCACGTTTAAGCAATTTATTAGCCTCAGATTTTGTAAATTATTGTATTTGACTATTCCAAGGCTCTGCAATTTTTATATATTGACATAGAAGACTTTCCTACACAGAACTGACATTCAGAGAAGCAGCAAAATAGTATAATCTCTTTCTCTAGGAATTGAGTAAGGAAATCTGGTGATTTGGCAGTACATCTTGGCCTCTGGTAAAAAGTAGTTGTATCCAGCAGCTTTAAAAAGCTGCTTTTAATAACTTTAAGTGAGAAGGAAATTTAATGGAAGCAGCAATGAGAGGATGTCTTCTTGGGTTCAGTTCAATAAGCACATATTGAGCTTCTATTAAATATCTACAACCTCTTATTTTAAATTTGAGCTCTAAAAATCCTAAATTCATTTAGTTGCAAAACATGACCTGAATGGATACAAGGCTATGTGCATTTTTATTTATCCCACTTAATGTAAATACTCATTTCTCTCACTGAAGAAACTGTGATGTATTCAGCTTTGAAGTGCCACCCCAGAACCTGCAAGGAATATTCTGTGAGATGTGGTACATGGCCTCTAATACCATTCTAAGTGCTGAAAGTTTTGTATTCCAAAACTCATCTGGTTGTATGGGTTTGGGTAAAGAGTCTTGAGCATGTACGTGACAAGGATGAAGGTGAGTGGAAGGATGGCTGGAGAGGAACTAGGTGAAATGCAAAGGTAAATGAGTAGTATGAAGTCACTCTTCTCAAAAATTTCTGAGACACTCACCAATGCAATGTGGTATATTTTATAGACGAGATAGGGATAAAATTTAAGGACACTCACAGAGGGAGCAAATATTTCTGCTGGGATTTCAGGGCATAACACAGAGGAGGGAACATTTGAAGAGGGTCCAGAAGGATGACTAGGCATTTCTCACAGAGAAATGCATTCTAACAGAAAGAAGAGAGGCAGGTACATTCATGGTGTGTACTGGGAGCCCCAGGGTTTCTCTGGGGCTGAGTCAGAGTAGCCATGAAGAAGATGTAATGGGGCTGAGTGTCTGAAAATGAGGTTGGGATTTTTATTCAGTTCGCTGTATACCATTCTGTAACCCAGGGTTAGCCCTAAAGAGGGTACTTATGTGTAAATTCTTTGCTAAAAAAGGACACCCAGGAAGATCTATAAGGGATTAGGGCCTCAGGACAGAGAAAAGCAATGAGACAAGTAAGGGAGTGATTTTTTTTTTTTTTTTTGAAGACAAAGTGCCAGAGATGGCTTTAGCTTGATCCTGAAGTGGGGTAATATAATGAAAAGTAAGCTTTAAATACTCCTTTCAATACTTTTTCAGTCATTGGGTAAGGGCCACAGGGGATGGACCAGATGGGTTGGTGATGTGAATTTCCAGGCACTTCACCTATCCCCTCTGCCTGGGTTCTCCCAAAAGCAAGTTGAAGTGCTTACTGAAGGGGAAGAGGCAGGTGAAGTGCACTACAATGGTGAACAGAGGTCCAAGGAGAGGGGTGGAGTGCCAGCATTTTCTGCCATGATGCCATTTGGTGACCGCTTATTGCATCTCAGGGTTTACACTGAGTCTGAGTACTTCAAACAATCATCTCATTTAGTTCTTATACCAGTTCTATAAAATAGGTCATATTTTCCCTTTTACAGATGAAAATTCTGAAGCTTGGAAGGTCACCTGGGCAGTCTTGTTAGTGGAGTCTTGTGTCAAGCTCTTTTTAGTCCCCAATTCCCCATGCATGGCAGGATTCCCTAGATCCTCACGGCTTCCCACCCACCCCCACTTGCCACTTGAGCAATTCTAATAATCTGCTTTACATGCTGCTTCTTTGCAAACCCTTTTCTCTGAAGGAATTGTTCCAAAGTCTAAAAAGTCTCCAAATTACAGCAAGTAATGGATAACCAACACAAGTTTTTATGAGGATTGGGCTGAAACACTTCCAGAAAAGCTCTCTCTCTTGCATTTTGTTTGGCTCCTGAGTAAGATTTTCATATTCCAATAGAGCAGAATAGTCTCTCTTATTTAAATTCGACCCAATTAGGCATATTAAATCAGACTGGTGCTTACTTTGCTGTGGCTATTTTTTTAAAATTTGGAATACCTTCAGAAATTTTTAGAAATCAATTAGGTTTTTAAATTAGTAAATGAAAGGAATCAGTTGATACATTTAATTCCTGAAGATTCTGAATTGTGTCTAGTCCATCTAGAATTAGACAAATCCTAATCTGTTCATTTCTTTGGTAGTTAAAAAAATCATTTTTGAATAGTTCTAAACAGGCTAGTCAAAAGAGATGTCTCAAAAAATTATGAGTATAATTAGGTTTTGAGAGGTATATGTGTATATTTATTAAAGTTACTAAGTTTATTTCTTTTTTCTCTCTCACACAGGTGTCAATGAAGTCAATTTTGTTTGTTCATTTATTTAACAAATATTTGTTCAGAATCTATTGTATGCCAGACAGAAAACAAAACAGTCCAGATTTCTCTTCTTATGGAATTTACAATCAAAAGAAAGCAGAATAAGTTATTATCATTATGTCTTATTGTTATTGCAAACAAAGAAAACAAAACAAATTTTAAATTCTAAGAGCATGGTAAATTTGATTTGAGAGCATGGGGAAAAAGTTTTTCTCTAGAAATTAGTCATTTTATTTTACATGTTTAGCTGCAAAGCAAATAAATCTCCTCAGAATTGAACTCAACAATTTTATATTGAATATCTATTCTATGACAAGCACTGCTAGCACTGTTAAAATGGAAGGCAGTCATTTCTTTGTTGGCTACAATGAGTATGTCCAACTAAAACCCTTTGAGAAATATATCCATGTGGATGATGATCTCTTAAAATTCCAATAACTGCCAAAATGGAATTCATAGAGGAGCCTTCAAAGTAGAGCAAATACTCAGAAACACCATACATAGCATGATTAAGATTTTGTTACATTATTACTGAGTGGACTTTTTTTTCTTAATTAGAAATACTTGGGGAGGAATGCTGACTTTGAGTGACTTCTCTCTCTGTATTTTTTGAGTGACTTCTATATTCATGTGCAGTTACTCCTATTATTTCAGAAGCATTCTATTTTCTGTAGGAAACAAGTTAGCAGCATTGCAAGAATTTCCACTTAAGTACTTTGAACCTTTTGCTCAGTTTCATGCCATCCCATCTTCTCTCTTTGCTGAGAAGAGATGCTTTTCTGTCTTTTCATGTTGTGTTTTATCAGTTGTATCAATATTGATGAGCCAAGAGGAAATGAATGTTACAAAAAAATAAATCTGTTCCTGTGTGTTTCTCCCAGACTGCCTTCCATATTCATCACAGTGTCTGCACGCTTGACTGGGAAAATCATGAGGCCTCTGCCAAGTTGGTTGCACTAGCTCTACTGTGACACTCTGAGGAGAAACTTGGTTTCAAACCAGTGAATGGTAGGTACAAAGTATTTTCTCTACACATGTTCAACCGAAAGAAATATGGACTTGAAATATATTCATAGACCCTAGGCCAACTTTTCCTACCTCTCCAACAAAGAGTAGAGCTTCCATTTTTGCTCACAATGCCATTCTCTTTCCTGTCCCGTCTACCTTGAGCTCCCCTGCCTTCTGCATCATGTTATGCTGGGCTAATCCTGGATTCTTTTGCAGTTTGGCAGTGTCAACCCAGATACTGAATTTATATTCCCTTCATTTATTTAAAGCAAATCTCTTCTTAAAGGGCCAAATAAAATTTTAACTCTTCTAGACTTCTCTGCCAATTCTAGAGCTCACAGATCTCTAATCTCCATGAATATTTTTAGGGCCAGAATCAGTATTAACATTTTCTCCAAACTTTTTCATCTATGTTTGTTTAATTCTTATAATAATTCAAGAGCAGGAACCATTTTTATTCTTTGGATGTATGTCTCACAGTGCTGAGCAGCACTCCCTCTTCTGTTTTACATAATTCTGCATGAGTTCATTCAACCACTGAAAAAAATTCCTTAACTACCTAGTTTGCAGTTGGGTGCTATATAAGGCACCAGAAATTCTATAAAACTGAAGGCAATTCCTGCTTTCTAGGATTTTACAATCTAGACAACTTAAAAAACATGGAAATATGTGTAATGAGAGTGACATCAGAGATGCATTATTCATTCACTTATTCACTACCAAGTACTTTTCACTCGGTGAGTAATATACTAACAGCCCTTAAAGTCATAGGGTTCATCATCTATGTGTTGGGAATGTCAGAGTGTCAGAAGGAGTGCAGAGGACCCAAGGAGGGAGAAACGTTCTCTCTCTCTTTCCTTGCTATCTTTACTATCTCTCTCTCTCTGTGAATGACAAGAAAATCAAGAAGTAAGGAAAACAAGATGTTGAGTAACTATGAAAGAGATTGAGTTCTGTTTTCTCCAGGAAAATCTGAGAGGCTCTTGCTGTGGAAATATCTTTTTATCTGTAGGCAGATAAAACGTCATGTATTATCTGCTGCCTCCCGGAAAATCAAATGAGCAAACTTACAGTCCACGTACCTGGAGGTGGAGAGTAAAACAAGAACAGAGACCATCACCACCACCATGACCATCATCACCACCACCGTCACCACCACCACCACTGTTACTATCACCACCGCCATCATCATTATCACCACCACCTTTACCATCATTATCACCATTATCACTACCATCACCACACCACCAGTTACTATCACCACCACCACCATCATCACCACCGCCATTAGCACCACCATCACCACCACTACCACCACAACAACAAAGTGTCTTTAAGACTCAACCTCTGCATTAGAGACCCTAGAATATTGTATTGCTGAACTTGGAAAAACAAAGCTCTACATTCTTACACACCAGCAGAAGAAGAGTTATCTCCACTCACTCACTTTCTGTGTACTCTATTCCCAGTGAAAATTGGCTTCTGCCTCCACCAACCTATAGAAAGTGATTTTCAAAATGTCAGTAATGGCCAAATTGGCATTTTCAGTACACATACTATTGGGTTCCTCTGTAGAATTTGATTCTGCTGATCTCTGTTGCCTTTATATTAAAAAAAATTTCTATTTATTTATTTAGAGTGTGAGTGCAGGGAGGGACAAAGAGAGGGAGAGAGAATCTCAAGCTCAGGGCAGAGCCCTATGCAGGGTCTCATCTCACAACGCTGATATACTTGAGCTAAAATCAAGAGTCTGATGCTTAACCAAGTGAGCCATCCATGTGCCCTCTGTTGTCTTTTAACTGTCAGTTTCAAACTTGAATTCTGTCACACTGTAGTGTTTTGCCTTTCTTCTCTGTACTTTTAATCATTTTTTGTCTTTCCTCCTAGGGTACATTTTCTATTTTCAGCCAATCTTTCCCCTCCATCTAGGGGACTTTCCTTGGCTGATCTCATCAGGCCTCATGGTTTTAAGTACTACCTATATGCTTATTGTTGGCAAATCTTTCTTATGTCTAGATTCTTCACTTAACACCTTCAGCTATATGCCTTATATGCCCTTGAAAGTCAGCACAACTCACACAAAGTTCTTTTTTTTTTTTAAATTTTATTTATTTATTTGACAGAGAGAGAGAGAGATCACAAGTAGGCAGAGGGGCAGGCAGAGAGAGAGGAGGAAGTAGCCTCCCTGCGGAGCAGAGAGCCCGATGCGGGGCTCGATCCCAGGACCCTGAGATCATGACCTGAGCCGAAGGCAGCGGCTTAATCCACTGAGCCACCCAGGCGCCCCTCACACAGAGTTCTTAATTTCCTCCCCAAAATATTTCTTTTTCCAGTTTTTATTTCAGTTGATGATAACACCATCTACCTAGTTCTAACCAATCCAAAAACTTAAGAGCAATTCTTGAGACTTCTTTCTGCCTCACCAGCCACATCCAATAAATTCCTAAGTATTTTTTTTTTTTATTATGTCATCCCCTCTCTGTTTCTGTTGCCTCTGTTCTGGTTAGCTTGAACTCTTGTGGTCTAAGTGGTCTCTGGGCATTTGGCCTTTGTTTCCTGTCAATTCCATTTTCTAAACAACTCATAAACCAAATAAACTCTTTCAATACAGATCTGATGTTCACTGCCCCTGTTAAAGCCTTCAATATGGTTTAATTGTCTACAGCATCAGTTTTCTTACTGTGGAGTAAAAGGTCCCCATCAGCCTCTATCTGCTTCTAATCACATAATCTTTCCAACCAGCACCTGCCCTGTAGTGTATAGCTGGCTGTATGATTATACACATACATATTTCTTTGCTCCATCTGAAATGCTCTCACCCCTTCACCTTCTTGCCTAATAGATTCCTGTTTATTATGGATACTAGGAATTATCTCCAAATATCTTATGGTGGAAACCCACTGGGGTGCTGGGGTGCCTTAAAATAATATAAAAAAGCCAAAGGGCATTTTTAGGCAGAGTCTGAGGGAAGATTATCGTAGTCACATGATATTCCACATGGCATGCCCTACATGTCAGCAAAGTCTGGATTCAAATCCGATGTAGATTGAGAAACATTCACAAAAGTTTTATCAGAATTCTTCCTCCATTTTATCCCAATGACTACCCTTCCCATTAACAGGAAAATTCATTTGGTGAAAATGGGCAGAAGGAGAGGATTTTGTTCGTATCCTTTTGAGGGCATTGTCTTATCCACTTTTATCCCAAATAAAACATGGCCAAATTTTATGGTGTCCTAGGCTAGACATTTGAGTCCCAAGTTATTTAAATTTTATATACTGGGGGCGCCTGGGTGGCTCAGTGGTTTAAGCCGCTGCCTTTGGCTTGGGTCATGATCTCAGGGTCCTGGGATCGAGTCCCACATCGGGCTCTCTGCTCGGCGGGGAGCCTGCTTCCCTCTCACTCTCTCTGACTGCCTCTCTGCCTACTTATGATCTCTCTCTGTCAAATAAATAAATAAAATCTAAAAAAAAAAAAAGAGTGTTGCCTGCTAAGGGAATGCATGCAAATACATTAAATTTTATATACTGGAAGTGTATACTCTTGTTTTTCTATCCTCACTGTTGGTCACAGGAGCTGAGTAAATAAATGCCTTCAATCCCTGAAAGATCAATTAGCTAAAAATGAAGGAAACATTGGGTCTTCCATTTAAACCTATTTTTCTATAAGATTCCTGGGCAGAAACTAGGGTATGGGCGATAGGTAAAATGCTTCTACTTAAATTATTAGAATTCTTCATGATTAATAGTGGCCTCCGTGTGGTTCTTTATAATATATCACCATTTATTCTTAAAGATTCAGTTAACGAGGTAAGGTCTTTTAATGAAAGGAGAACTGTCATGGATGTCCAGACTAGGTTTTGTTTGTCAGTTCTCACCCCACCCAATATTCTGTGAGTGACTCTATCATTTCACCTAAAACATTGAATTACATGTCTTTCAGTCTCTACTTCTTCGACTACCCGGGTTCCTTGACAGGAGGAACCACATCATACTTAATTTTATTGCCCCCAAATTTAAAATGGTGCCTAGTAGGTACTTAAAATGTTAGTTTGTTGAATGAGTAAACAAATTTTTGTTGGTTGCAATGAGCTTTAGGTTTTAAAGAATTCACTATTTTTTCTAAAGATTTTATTTATTTATTTATTTATTTGACAGACAGAGATCACAAGTAGGCAGAGAAGCAGGCAGAGAGAGAGGAGGAAGCAGGCTCCCCACTGAGCAGAAAGCCCAATGCAGGGCTTGATCCCAGGACCCTGGGATCATGACCTGAGCCGAAGGCAGAGGCTTTAACTCACTGAGCCACCCAGGCGCCCCAGAATTCACTAATTTTTAACATCTACATAGTAATCATTAAACTCTTTTTGTCTGATAACACATTTCTTATTATCACATTGAGGCAAGAGTTTCTATATTTCAGCTATTCCCAGAGGTACTGGAGATAAGGACATAAATCACCTGGCAGTGTCCCACGAAGCTAATAACCTAAAAGAATTTGGATAGGAACATGTATTAAATATTGCATGTGCTAGGATGTTGCATTGTGTGACAGGGAACTGACATGCAAGCATAGGTAGTGTTGCCCTCAGAAAGTGAAACTGGCATTCAACACCTAATGAATTGGAACAAAAATATACATGTCATCTAAGGAGAGAGCAAACTTACGCACAGGGGAGAGAAACATATTACTAAAACCTGACTGAAGATATTACAGTGGAAGGAAGGCAATACTGAGCCTTTGGTTGGGAGAAAACCTCTCAGGGCCAAGTGTCACCAGTATCACTCTTATGGAGATGGCTGTTTTAGGTTGCCTTAGACTAATGCCATCATAAGGGGAGCATGGCAGGAAGAAGATATATTTCACATGTAGTAAATGGCATGAATGGAGAAGGCAGGGCAGCAAGTAGTCCAGTCTGACAGGAACACAACTGGCACTAATGGTCAAGCCATAGACTGAGTGTGTGTAGGAGAATTAGACATTGTCCTAAGGTATTTGATTATTCATATTCAGGGTATAGGGGCTATTGAAGATAATTAAGACAGGAATTGAATTTAAGATATAAGATTAGACATGTGGTTTTGTTCACAAAAAATGAATAATGAATAACTAGAAAGCCTATTCGAGATTTTGCAGTATAGAATATACAAGAAAAATGATTAAGCCCTAAATTAAGCAGTGGACAAGAAAGAGTGTTGGGTACATATTGCAAAAAAGAACATGAGACAAAAAAACATAAAACACTTCTAGCACTGACAAATAGCAGGCAATTTTTTAACACCACTCAACTGTCTCAGCTTTACTTTGGATCAATAGAATGTGTGAATGATGTTGTCGCTAAAGCCCGAAAGCACTACTTTTTAAAATTATTTTTTATATTGTGGTAAGTATACATAACATGAAGTTTACCATTTTAACCCTTTTTTAAGTGTACAATGTAGTTGCACTAAATACATTGACAATATATGACTATTACCACTATCCTTCTCGAGAACTTTTTCATCATTCCAAACTGACACTCTATATCCATTAAACATTAACTCCCTGTGCCCTCTCCTCCCTGGTATTCTCCTCTCTTGGTAACCTCTATTCTACTTTCTGTCTCTGTAAGTTTGCCTATTCTAAATAGGTCATATAAGTAGAATCATACAACATTTGTCCTGTGGTGTGTGGCTAATTTCACTTAGCATATTTTCAAGGTTCATTATTGATGTAACATGTGTCCTTCGAAAGGACACATGTCATAGAAAGTCATAGAAAGTATGACTGAATACTTTTCCATTGTATGCCCGTGTCACATTTTGTTTATCTCTTCATCCATTGATGAGTTGTTTTTACATTTTAGCTCTTGGGTTGTTTTTACACTTTAGCTATTGTGAATAATTCTGCTATAAACACTGGCACACAAATATCTGTTCAGTCCCTGCTTTCAATTATTTTGGATACCTACTTAGAAGTTTTAAAGCCTTCCTTCACTGTGATAGGTGTAGGAATGAAATGCCAGATGGGTACACTATGCTATTGAGAGCACTGAATTCCCATTACCATCCCTACTACTCAAAACAGGGTCAAAACATTGAATCAGTCATTATCGGAAGTGAAAATGCCTTGAATTTCAAGGAAATGACACTTTTGTTCCTCAAAGTTCAGGAGAACAACTTTTTGTTCCTCATTCAATAGGATGAACATGTCATCAGAGGGCCTTCATGCAAACACATGACATGGCATTTCTCCAGCAGCACACAAACATGGAAATACATAAAAGGTTCTGGGCTATGAGACTGAGTCTCCCAGTGTGAGAGCCTGGGGAGAATTAAGTCACACCATTGAAATCCACTTTTTCTTGAAGACTCAACTCACCTTTTTTTTTTTTTAATTAACATATAATGTATTATTTACTTCAGGGGTACAGGTCTGTGAATCATCAGTCTTACACAATTCACAGCACTCCCCATAGCACATACCCTACTCAATATACATAACCCAGCCACCCCATCGCTGCCCTCCTACTCCTCTCCCGCAGCCCTCAGTTACCTGAGATTAAGAGTCTCTTATGTTTTGTCTCCCTCCCCAGTCCCATCTTGTTTCATTTTTCCCTCCCACCCCCCACAACTCCCCTCACCTTTTTAACAGCATCTAAAGTTAATGCTGAATTTGACTCCATGGGAACACAGTGCTGAGACAAAGAGATAGTAAAACTGAATCTCAAACATCAGTATTTTCTGAATCAAGGCATATATTTGCGTGTAATAATAACATATTTTGAGATCATACCAGTTGCCAGGAGCTTTTCTGTATTTTTTTTTAATTTCTTTTCAGCATAACAGTATTCATTGTTTTTGCACCACACCCAGTGCTCCATGCAATACGTGCCCTCCCTATTACCCACCACCTGGTTCCCCCACCTCCCCACCCCCCGCCCCTTCAAACCCCTCAGGTTGTTTTTCAGAGTCCATAGTCTCTCATGGTTCATCTCTCCTTCCAATTTCCCTCAACTCCCTTCTCCTCTCCATCTCCCAATGTCCTCCATGTTATTTGTTATGCTCCACAAATAAGTGAAACCATATGATACTTGACTCTCTCTCCTGGACTTATTTCACTTAGCATAATCTCTTCCAGTCCTGTCCATGTTGCTACAAAAGTTCAGTATTCATCCTTTCTGATGGAGGCGTAATACTCCATCGTGTATATGGACCACATCTTCCTTATCCATTCATCTGTTGAAGGGCATCTTGGTTCGTTCCACAGTTTGGCGACTGTGGCCATTGCTGCTATAAACATTGGGGTACAGATGGCCCTTCTTTTCACTACATCTGTATCTTTGGGGTAAATACCAAGTAGTGCAATTGCAGGGTCATAGGGAAGCTCTATTTTTAATTTCTTGAGGAATCTCCACACTGTTGTCCAAAGTGGCTGCACCAACTTGCATTCCCACCAACAGTGTAAGAGTGTTCCCCTTTCTCCACATCCTCTCCAACACATGTTGTTTCCTGTCTTTCTAGTTTTGGCCATTCTAACTGGTGTAAGGTGGTATCTCAATGTGGTTTTAATTTGAATCCAAAAGTTTCCTTTGCCTTTGGAGACATATCTTGAAAGAAGTTGCTGTGGCTGATATCGAAGAGGTTACTGCCTATGTTCTCCTTTAGGATTCTGATGGATTCCTATCTCACGTTGAGGTCTTTTATCCATTTCAAGTTTATAGATATATACAGAACGTTCCACCTTAAAACAACAGAATATTCATTCTTCTCAAGTGCACATGGAACCTTCTCCAGAATAGACTACATACTGGGTCACACATCAGGACTCAACTGATACCAAAAGACTGACATTATTCCCTGCATATTCTCAGATCACATGCTTTGAAACTGGAGCTCAATCACAAGGAAAAGTTTGGAAGGAACTGAAACACCTGGAAGCTAAAGACCACCTTGCTTAAGAATGCTTGGATTAACCAGGAGATCAAAGATGAACTTAAACAATTCATGGAAACCAATGAGAATGAAGACACTTTGGGGCAAAACCTATGGGATACAGCAAAGGAGGTTCTAAGGGGGAAATACATAGCCATCCAAGCCTCCCTCAAAAAAAATTGAAAAATCCAGAATACACCAGCTGTCTCTACACCTTAAAGAGCTGGAGAAACAACAACAAATCAAACCAACTCCACACTTAAGAAGGGAAATAATCAAGATTAAAGCAGAGATCAGTGAGGTAGAAACCAGTGATACAGTAGAATGTATCAATGAAACTAGAAGCTGGTTTTTTGAAAGAATCAATAAGATTGATAAACCATTGGTCACACTAATCCAAAAGAAAAGAGAGAAAGCCCGAATTAACAAAATTATGAATGAAAAGGGAGAGATCATAACTAACACCAAGGAAGTACAAACAATCATCAGAAATTATTACCAACAGTTATATGCCAATAAGCTAAGCAACCTAGATGAAATGGATGCATTCCTGGAAAATTATAAACTCCCAAATTTGAACCAGGAAGAAATTGATGACCTGAATAGACCGATATCTAGTAACAAGATTGAAGCAGTGATCAAACACCTCCCCAAAACAAGAGCCCAGGACCTGATGGATTCCCTGAGGAATTCTACCAAACTTTCAAAGAAGAAATAACACCTATTCTCCTGAAGCTGTTTCAAAAAATTGAAGCAGAAGGAAAACTTCCAGAGTCTTTTTATGAAGCCAGCATTACCCTGGCCCCCAAACCAGGCAAAGACCCTACCAAAAAGGAGAATTTCAGACCAATATCACTGATGAATATGGATGCTAAGATTCTCAACAAGATTCTAGCAAACAGGATCCAACAACACATTAAAAAGATTATCCATCATGACCGGGTGGGATTCATCCCTGCGTTACAAGGATGGTTCAACATTTGCAAATCAATCAATGTGATAGAACAAATCAATGAGAGAAGAGAGAAGAACCACACGGTCCTCTCAACTGATGCAGAAAAAGCATTTGACAAAATCCAGCATCCGTTCCTGATTAAAACACTTCAAAGTATAGGGATAGAGGGAACATTCCTGAACTCCATATAATCTATCTATGAAAGACCCACAGCAAATATCATCCTCAATGGGAAAAAGCTTGCAGCCTTCCTGTTGAAATCAGGAACACGACAAGGATGCCCACACTCACCATTCTTGTTCAACATGGTATTAGAAGTCCTAGCAACAGCAATCAGACAACAAAGAGAAATAAAAAGTATCCAAATTGGCAGTGAAGAAGTCAAACTCTTTCTCTTTGCAGATGACATGATTCTTTATATGGAAACCCCCAAAGACTCCACCCCCAAACTACTAGAACTCATACAGCAATTCAGTAATGTGGCAGGATACAAAGTCAATGTACAGAAATCAGTGGCTTTCTTATACACTAACAATGAAAATACAGAAAGGGAAATTAGAGAATTGATTCCATTTACTATAGCACCAAGAACCATAAGATACCTGGGAATAAACCTAACCAAAGAGGTAAAGGACCTGTACTCGAGGAACTACAGAACACTCATGAAAGAAATTGAAGACACAAAAAGATGGAAGACTGTTCCATGCTCTTGGATTGGAAGAATAAACATTGTTAAAATGTCTATACTGCCTAGAGCAATCTATACTTTTAATGCCATTCCGATCAAAATTCCACCGGTATTTTTCAAAGAGCTGGAGCAAATAATCCTAAAATTTGTATGGAATCAGAAGGGACCCCGAATTGCTAAGGAAATGTTGAAAAACAAAAACAAAACTGGCGGCATCATGTTTACCTGATTTCAAGCTTTACTACAAAGCTGTGATCACCAAGACAGCGTGGTACTGGCATAAAAACAGACACATAGACCAGTGGAACAGGGTAGAGAGCCCAGATATGGACCCTCAACTCTATGGTCAAATAATCTTCGACAAAGCAGGAAAAAATATGCAGTGGAAAAAAGACAGTCTCTTCAATAAATGGTGCTGGGAAAACTGGACAGCTATATGTAGAAGAATGAAACTCGATCATTCTCTTTCTGGGGTTTTTTTTTTTTTTAACATGTGAAGTGTTGGGCACAGAGTAAAAGCTAAGCATCTGTTTTTTCAAATTGTATTGCATTATTGTGTTAATATATAGGTAAAAACTAGCACCTGGCTTTGTGGCAGTTCTGTAGACAGATAGAATTAGAACTATCTAGCAGTCAGGACCTGGGCTGCACACTTCAGTTCAGAAACCATTTAATCAGCATCCCCTTTGGGCATTTAGGATCTGCCAAAAGGTAGCCCAGAGTAAGGTTGAAGTGACCCTAGACTCTGCTAAGTCTAGATTTCTTTTTCTTTCTTTCTTTCTTTCTTTCTTTCTTTCTTTCTTTCTTTCTTCCTTTCTTCCTTCCTTCCTTCCTTTCTTTTTAAAGACTATCTTAAATATTAAGAAATTTATATGAAGCTAAGATATAGAAAAAACATTAAAGGTAAGGAAATTTATCAAAAGTCATTTCTCCATTACAGAGTCCCCTAGGGATAAAAACAGAAAGGCTATTTTTAACTCAGTGTTTTTATGATTCATTAGCAGAAAGGCAATTTTAGTAACTCTCTTACCTGTTTCATTTATGCCTACTCTCTCCTCAAAGGGGAGTCACATATATATCATTTTGGGGGTTAAAATTTGGCTCCCAGATCCAAGGAGAAGTAGCACAGTGATCTTAATTTATACGAAGGAATAGAGTTGTGGGTCTGAATGCGGGAGGTCATAGGAAGTGGGCAGAGTAAGAGACAGTCATTGAGTCCATATAGGGAGAGCTGTGCGGGAAACACTTTGAAAGGATACTCCCAGGATACTGGAATAAAAACATCTGACTTTAAAAATGGTTCAGGGCTAACTCTAGGTGCATATTGTTATTAATTTTCCTTGACATTAAAGGCTTTTAAGGTAAGCTTCAGGACAGAAACATGTTGGAAACAATTGAGAAAAGCAGGCTTTTTCTCATCCAACCTTCTGTTTGCAGTGTGTCTGTGTATGCTGCTTGCCGAGTGTTGCTAGGCAAGGAAACAGAAGAGCAAATTCAGTATCTAGTTTTGCAAATTTGTCCCTAAAGGTTCAGGGGATTCATTCAGACAGAATTTCGTATAGAGTTTTTCCTGTCTTAAATTAGGAGACATTGGGGACTTTTTTTTTTTTTTTAAGTCCATCGGACTTAAAATTGCTCTTTTTTTTTTTTTTTAAGTACAAGGTTATTTATTGTGGATTTTTTTTTTTTGTTTACTTTCAGCGTAACAGTGTTCATTGTTTTTGCACCACACCCAGTGCTCCATGCAGTACGTGCCCTCCCTATTACCCAGCACCTGGTTCCTCAACCTCCCACCTCCCCGCCCCTTCAAAACCCTCTGGCTGTTTTTCAGAGTCCATAGTCTCTCATGGTTCATCTCCCCTTCCAGTTTCCCTCAAGTCCCTCTCCTCTCCATATCCCCATGTCCTCCATGTTCTTTGTTATGCTCCACAAATAAGTGAGACCATATGATACTTGACTCTCTCTGCTTGACTTATTTCGCTCAGCATAATCTCTTCCAGTCCCGTCCATGTTGCTACAAAAGTTCGGTATTCATCCTTTCTTGGAGGCATAATACTCCATCGTGTATATGGACCACATCTTCCTTATCCATTCATCTGTTAAAGGGCATCTTGGTTCTTTCCACAGTTTGGCGACCGTGGCCATTGCTGCAATAAACATTGGAGTACAGATGGCTCTTCTTTTCACTACACCTGTATCCTTGGGGTAAATACCCAGCAGTGCAATTGCAGGGTCATAGGGACGCTCTATTCTTAATTTCTTGAAGAATCTCCACACTGTTGTCCAAAGTGGCTGCACCAACTTGCATTCCCACCAACAGTGTAAGAGCGTTCCCCTTTCTCCACATCCTCTCCAACACATGTTGTTTCCTGTCTTACTAGTTTTGGCCCTTCTAACTGGTGTCAGGTGGTATCTCAATGTAGTTTTAATTTGAATCTCCCTGATGGCTAGTGATGATGAACATTTTTTCATTTGTCTGATAGTCATTTGTATGTCTTCGTTGGAGAAGTGTCTGTTCATATCTTCTGCCCATTTTTTGATATGATTATCTGTTTTGTGTGTGTTGAGTTTGAGGATTTCTTTATAGATCCTGGATATCAACCTTTTGTCTGCTAAAATTGCTCTTTTTGTGGAAGCTCCATTCCTTGGTTTCCCTGAGGAAACAAAAGAACCATTTATTGTCACAAAAGGTGACTGGTTTGGTGACTCCCTTTCCTATCATTGTATCATTCTCTTACTGTATACCCACCAGTTTGGTATGAGAAAGAAAGGTGGATCCTAAAAATTACTAACTTTGTTCTTGGTTTGGTGTGGCTTTGAAAGCCAGAGGTTTTGGGGACACTCCTTATCCTTTCCTGAAAATAATATGCAAAGAGGAGTGAAAGGGGAACATGGTTTGTTCAGACTCTCATAGGGAATGATATTTTTCTTTATTTTTGTTTTTTCCCCCAAGTTTTTATTTAAATTCCATCTAGTTAACATACCATGCAATATTAGCTTCAGGTGTAGGATTCAGTGATTCATCACTTACATACACCACCTGGTGTTCATCACAAGTGCCCTCTTAATACCCATCCCCCATCCTCCTGCCCATCTTCCCTCCAATAACCATCGGTTTGTTCTCTATAGTTAAGAGTCTGTTTCTTGAGCCTATGATCCAGCAATTGCACTATGTATTTATCCAAAGAACACAAAAATACGGATTTGAAGGGATACATGATCCTGATGTTTATAGCAGCATTACCAACAATAGTCAAATTATGGAAAAAGCCCAAATGTCCATCAGCTGGGGAATGGATAAAGAAGATGTGGCATGTGTATATATATATACACATATGCACATATATGTACACACATGTGTATGTATGCATACATACACATGTACATACATGTACATACATATATGTATATGTATACACATATACATGACACACACATAATATTACTCAGCTATCAAAAAGGATGAAATCTTGCCATTTGCAACAATGTGGGTGGAGTTAGGGAGTATTATGCTAAATGAAATAAGTCAGTCAGAGAAAGACAAACACCATATTCTGGGTTTGTTTTTTTTTTTTTAATTATAATAATAACAACAGTACTTAAGTGCATTTGAATGTGTTCTACAGATATTACAGGGCACTGCTTTCCTCATTATGGTTTGAAAAACTACACTTATTGATCTATTGTCAAGCAAAACAGGAGCTCCTTGTAAAAAAAACTTTGTTTTTGTTTGTTTATTTGTTTTGGAAATGAGGCATCATTTTGATGGACTCCTCTCTACTTATCTGAATTTGTTACAAGGAAAGTAGAATATAGCCAGAGCAATTAGGAACCTCCACACAAGAATTTAACTCATTTACACCTTCAGTAGACTATTATTGATTGCTGAAATGTTGTTCTCTATGTACTCAAAAATACATATAGTTTTCTAATTTTTTTGTGTGGGGGGAAAGCAAAACTCGGAGTATATTCAGAAGATAATTCAGAACATTATAATATTAAAGATAATTTGAACTTGTGTCCAGGAGGTTCTTAGAAAAATAAAATTTGAGCTACAACAAGATAAAGTATTAGCTGGACTTACAGGACAGACCATCACTTGGTTCTAGTAGAAGAGTTGAATGATCCAGAACTGATTTTAGATTCTATTAAATGAATTAATATATTTTTATGAAAAATCTTGAAATGGATAAGAAGCAAAGCAGGAAATCTGGAGAAAATAGGACTGTTTATTCATGTGTTTGCTTCTCTCACAGCTGAAAAAACACCATACCCATTCCCCATAACCAACCTCAGTCCTGGTTTAATGTGAGCAGAATAAGTGGTATGTCTCTATTTCTCTGTTGAAAATTCTGCTGTTAACTTGAATTACATACCTACTTCAGAAATAATGGTCATTCCTTTGTGCATTTATGCCTGAAAATGTTTAGCCAATTACAAATGAGCTGCCAAGGCATTGGAACTATTAATGTAATAATTTTGCTAACCAGTGTATTTCCAGTACTAGAACAATGCCTAACACATATCTGCTATTCAATAAATATTTACTGAATGAATGAATAAATGAAACTGCCAGAGTGAGGCAATTCCATCTTTACTGTGTATAAGTTTAATCTTCCTAATAATTAAAATGAGACCTTTCTTCAGGATAGGGGGACTTCTGGGCATCTAGAAATTCAAAAGAAAACATTCGAAGGGAGAGAGAAATCCATAGAAATATTCATAGGGTTGAAGGTTGGAGAGTGGTACAAAGTCAATTTTACCCTGGAGTTAGGGAATCGTTCGTTCTTTCTTTTTTATTTTAAAGATTTTATTTATTTATTTGACAGAGACATAGCGAGAGAGGGAAAACAGTAGAGGGAGTGGGAAAGGGAGAAGGCTCTTGCAGAGCAGGGGCTTGATCTCAGGGCCCTGGGATCATGACCTGAGCTGAAGGCAGATGCCCAATGACTGAGCCACCCAGGCACCCCAGGGAATCTTCCTTTAAATTCTGTATAATCATAGTGTTCACAAAGAATAGGTTAGAGCAGATATTCCTAAACTTTGCTTGCTTCTAGTACTCTTGGTATCTTAGTGATTTTTTTTTCTTATGATACTCCTAGGCCAAAAGAAAAGTGAACAGTTTCATCTATTAAGTGGTTATGTCTAAATACTTAATAAATGTTTAAGTCCTAACAACTTAATATCCATTTGAATAAATAATGCACATACATTAAATAAATCCTACATTTTTATTTCACTCTGAAATAGCCACCATTACTTACTAATGGAATGTGTGTTCCCATGAGGCACTTCACAACATCTCAGATTTGGGTATCACCATCATCCTCAATTTCATTTCCACACTAACTTTCATACAGTACTTGACTTTTATCACAGCAACCATTGAAAACCCAGCTTTACGAAGATATGATGTTTCAAGCAGAACATGGTGATCTAATGTTAAAGTGGTTCATGCAGCATTTGGCAGATGTTGGGGATGGGTGCATTTTCCTCAAAAATGTAAACCATCCCACTGCACCTGTGAGTTTGACTACAGTGTCCCAGAGCCCTTTGGGCAGCATTTAGAAGCTATAGGGTTACAGAGATGAGATACGCATGATAATGATAATACTGTCAACTGCTGACTCACCAAAAAAGAACACCAACCTGAAACAAAACTGCATGTATCTTTAACCCAGAAGGGAGATCAATATTTTGTTGAGGTTTGGGTAACATTTCTGAGGGGAGAGGTGAAGGCAAGAATGTATATTTTGTTTTTTGAGTCTGTTTAAGAGAGATCATTCAGTGCAGTAGCAACTGATTGGGATTTGACAAAGTTCTTGACATAATAGTTTAAAATCAGTGGCCACAGTGAGACAGATTTCAAGGAAGCGTGGAAGTAAAAGTAGTCATGTTTTTTGGCTAAAAATAGCAGAAATTTATACTTCTATGGTTCTTTTTTTTCCTTCCAAGTTTTTATTTAAATTCAAGTTAGTTAACATGTAGTTTTGTTTCAGGAGTAGAATTCAGTGACTCATCACATATAAAACCCAGTGGTCATTGCAACAAGTGTCCTCCTTGATGCCCATCACCCAGTTTCCCTGTGTCCCACCTACTGCTCTCCATCAACCTGCAATTTGTTCTTTACAGGTAAGAGTCTCTTACAGTTTGTCTGTCTCTCTGTTTTTATCTTATTTTATTTTTCCTTCCCTTCCCCCATGTTTATCTCTTTTGTTCTTAAATCCCACATAAGAGTGAAATCATAGGGTAGAGTTACCCTATGACCCTGCAATTGCACTACTGGATATTTACCCCAAAGAAAAGTGAAACAAAGGGTCATCTGTACCCCAATGTTCATAGCAGCAGTGGCCACAGTCACCAAACTGTGGAAAGAACCAAGATGCCCTTCAACAGATGAATGGATAAAGAAGATATGGTCCATATATACAATGGAGTATTATGCCTCCATCAGAAAGGATGAATACTTAACTTTTGTATCAACATGGAAGGGACTTGAGGAAATTATGCTGAGTGAAATAAGTCAAGCAGAGAGAGTCAATTATCATATAGTTTCACTTGTGGAGCATAAGGAGTAACATGAGGACATTGGGTAAAGGAGAGGAGAAGGGTGTTGGGGGAAATCAGAGAGGGAGATGAACCATGAGAGACTGTGGACTCTGAGAAACAAACTGAGGGTTTGGGAGGGGACAGAGGTGGAGGGGTTGGGTGAGCCTGGTGGTGGGTATTAAGGAGGGCACGTATTGCATGGAGCACTGGGTGTGGTGCATAAACAATGAATCTTGGAACACTGAAAAAATAAAAAAATTAAAAAAAAAGAGTGAAATCATATGATATTTATCTTTCTCTGTCTTATTTTGCTTAGCGTAATACACTCTACTTCCACATCATTGCAAATGGCAAGATTTCATTCTTTTTGATGGCTGAATAATATTCCTTTGTATATATACCACATCTTCTTTATCCATTCATCAGTCAGTGGATACTTGGGCTTTTTCCATAGTTTGGATATTGTTGATAATGCAGCTATAAACATTGGGGTGCATGTGTCCCTTTGAATCAGTATTTCTGTATCCTTTGGGTAAATATCTAGCAGTGCAATTGCTGGGTTGTGGGGTCAATCTGTCTAACTTTTTGAAGAACCTCCATATTGTTTTCTAGAGTGGCCACACCAGTTTGCATTCTCACCAACAGTTCGAGAGTGTTCCCCTTCCTCCACATCCTCCCCAACATCGGTTGTTTCCCATGTTGCTAATTTTAGCCCTTCTAATAGGTATGAGGTGGTATCTCATCATGGTTTTGATTTGTATTTCCCTGATAATGAGTGATGTTGAGCATCTTTTCATGTATCTGTTAGCCATCTGTATGTCTTCTTTGGAAAAATGTCTATTCATATCTTCTGCCCATTTTATTTGATAAGCGCAGCTGAGTGGTCTGTTGTGCTGAGAAGGGAGCCAATTAGAGATTATTGAAAGTTTGGATACATAGATTTGGAGGAATTTCATTAAATAAACAGTTATTTGCACTTTCAGCTTCTCGTGCAAGAGTTTCTTGGAAGAGTAAAATCACATTAATGCAAATATTGGACTGTGTGGCTTTAGTTCTTAATAAAAATGACAAAGTTAACAATAGTTTTCAAGGCTTTTTCTTGTAGCTATGGTTCTTAGCACTTTACATGCATTTTTAAAAATATTCTCAATTTATGAGGTAGAAATTATTATCCTCATTTTTACACAAAAAGGATATAAAAACAAGACACTTGTCTATGGTCATGAACTGAGCACAAGACAGAGCATAAGTCTTTTTGTTGTTTTTTTCAAACAGCAAAAAGGCATGGCAAGGATGATGAGAGTAATTCACACGTTTGTGCATTGAGATTTATTTTCAAAATGGCCTTAAACATTCATATTACTCTCGCTACGGCCTTATAATGGTCTGTGGTCCTCCTTGACCATCCTGTGGGAACAGCTTATTGTAACTTTCCTGTTTGTTGATCCTGGTTGTTAGTGACCAACTGCCCTGGAACTGGCCTAATGCCTTACACTGCTACTGACTCTGGGAGAATTCCTGAAAGCAGGAAAGCCTTTGGATATGGAGAACAGGTCTTTGTTTGGGCAGCACAGGGACTACTGTGGAGAAGCTCATACCTTCTGTTATAAAGGTTGCTTAGTTATGGAGTCATGCTGCAGATTGTGACTTATATCTGAAAAGAGAAAAAGCAGTGTTAAAGTGATTTGCATCCTTCCTAGTTAAAAAAAAAATATTTGGCTTTAGATGGCAGTATTAGTAAAAAACAACAGGTTTATATACAAGAATTTGGGGATTGAGTTCAGGCTCTTCCATTTCCAAGCCGTGTTTGGAAGGAAGTTACCTAGAATCTCTGAACTTCAGGTGTTTCTTTAGTAAGTTATGGTGAATAGGTACTTCACAGGATTGTTGGGAAATTCCAGTAAGGTAATATTCAAGTATCTTAAAGAGATTTTTAGCACAATAGAGCAGTATACATATATTAATTATTGTTATTATTGTTATTATGTGGTTCAATGAAATTATGTTATACATAGTCAATTACTAGCTAGTCCTTTAACTCTATTTCATGTTACTTCACGTTAATATGTTTATTCCTTGAACCGCAGGTGTTCATTTGTATCATTCTCTAATGCTGGACATGTTGTAATCTAACACTCTGGCAGCTCATCTACAATACACTAAACATTTCTAAGCACAAATGCACACTGGATTGATAATTGTTTCTTCAAGCTATATTTTGAGTTAGAAATTTAATTTCCAAGCAAGCTTTTAAATGCAGAGTTTATATTATATGTGTCAGCTTAAACACATGCCCACAGACACATTCATACCGTGACAGAACTGCCCACACTCAGTAATTCATTTTTAGAAAGCTTCCTTAGTCCAAGGGCAAAGCTCAAGGGGACTTTCACCTTTTTTTTTCTGAGAGAGAGATGAACTCTTTGATTTCCTTTTAGTCCTTTGAGAGGTATAGCTCCCATTTACATCGAAATAAATTGTGTAAGTAAAGGAGAAAATACATGAAAAACAAAAATATTTGGTTCTCCCACATTACTGAACTCCACTGGATTTATTCAACATTTTTAAAAAGTCAAATTATCATTCCCATTTATCAAATCAAAACATAGTTCCTTAGTTTACTCCATCGATTTTGACGATGAGGTGAAGACATAGAATACATAATTAACCAAATAAAGATTGATTTCAGAGTTTATGTTTTATTAAGTGTAAAAGAACAGTTAATTTGCAATGTGACCTTGGTATGCCATTCAACGCTAATTAGAACATTTATATGCTAGGTGTCAGCTGTGTCTTAGAATCAATGAAATAATAATAATGCCTTTGTATAAATTGATTTGTTTTCATGGAAAAAGAGCTTAACTAGAAGGATATGGGATTTTCCCATGAATTCAAGGATAGAAAGACAGTGAGGGTATCATGACAGGCACTAGAACTAAAATTCACCAGGACCTTGGTAGCATTTCTTATCATGTGCCTCTCTCAGGTAATACACATGACTGTTTCTAGGCATCTCTCATTGTCCTTTTCTTCCTAAAGAATGCTTTGCAGTATTCTATTTACACATCTCTGTCATGGCTTCCTCAGAGGGGATCCTTTACCCAGGAGTCTGCACCATTTGAGAACCAACCACCATTGACTGACCTTTCTGCTCTTTGGTCTAATTCTGAATACTGGGAGAAAAACTCTCATTACCCTAGCCCAGACTTTTCATCGTTGGGTCTCATGTAAACTACCCAATGGGCTATAGTCATAGAACAGGGAACTGAAACACAAGCATGACTCCAGGAGCAGACAGTGGAAGCTCTCAGAAAAGGGAACTTGGGAAAGATAATCACTCTCAAATCACAGTAGTATAAAGATATTTTTTAATCATACAAACACTTTACTATTGTCACAGAAATTAGTGTGCAAAGATCCAGCTTCACAAAAATATGAATTTAGTTTATGTTCTTAGTTTTTCTTAATGACCAAGTTTGTGAATGTTATTTTAGCCAATCCTTTATAGTGCTTGATATAGTTATTTAAAGGAATTTTATGGATGTATCCTTTTTAAAAACATCCAATCAATCAATATGCCTTTATGGAGTATCCCTTTCTGGGCATACTTTTTTACTTACATAATTTCCTACAGTATATTTGTATAACAGTCAGCAAAGAATTGATTTGCTTTAAATTATTATACTAGATACTTATGTTTCCTTAAGCCATGAAATTCTCTGTTCATTTGGTCATAAATTTTTGGCTCTTTCTCCTTCCTTTTGTCTGTATCTGCTTATGTATGATCTATTTATAGAATTATTGTCTTAATTCTAAAATAAGCATAGGACGGAACTTGACTCACCACAAGAACTGAACAAAGGTAAATGTGACTGGAATCTAGTAACCAAGGGGAGAGTGACACATGTGCATAAATACCAAGAAAGAACAAAGACAGATAGGAAGAAAGCATTTTATGGATGTTGTCATTTTTGTTTCCAGTGTGTGAATTTACTGTTTATGTTAGACATCACTGAAGACCAGTACAGCTTGCAAAACTCACTCTCAAGATGTTCCATGCTCCTTAAGTTAGTAATGCTTTCTTGGAATGGAGAAAAATCTGTGTGCAGTAGGACCCCCAGATCTTCTTCCCTCCCTGGAGACCAGGTGACTCTCCCCCAAGTTAAGCAGCTAGCCATTAATGTTCCGGGAAAACTGAATCTACAAATCTCTGGACCTCTGTACACAAGATACAGCAATACATTGGTGTGGCAAATTTTAAAGAAGAAAAGTTAAAAACAAAAAACAAAACAAAACAAAAAACCCAAAACAAACAAACAAAAAAACAGAGACAATGCAAGGAGGATTAGCAGACACTTAAGCAAGAGCAACTGTTATAATCGAAATCCTCAGACTGACAAGAGGTAGTGCATCCAGTACAAACAAACAAAAAGCTAAAGTATGCTGCTTATGTAAAGAGACAGAATCAGAAAAACTTCCTGTAAACTAAAATAAAATTAGTTAGGAAAATCTAGTAGATGTTGAGAAAATCCCTGGGAAAGTAGAATCAAAAGATGAAGAAATGGAAAATCGAGGAAAAGAGGTATGAAAATGAGATCATCAATCTAAGACTTTCAGCATTCAGCTTATAGATATTGCATAAAGAGGGAGCAGAGAGGGCAGACATTAAGAAATTGCTCAAGAAAGAGAACACAAAAATATTTCCAGAACTAAACTATAAAGGCCTTCAGGTGAAAAGAAACCAGCAAGAGTCCAGCAAAAAAGGTTTCACATCAAAGTACATTTTTATGAACTTTCAGAAAAAGCAGATGTTTTCAAAACTTTCCAAAGAGAGAATTAAAATAGAAACAAAATGAAACAAATGAAATAAAACAGACTCTGGAATAAGAATGGCATTAGAACTGTTGAAAGCAATACCAGAGTTAGGATATTATGGAAATATAGCTTAAAATTGAAAAAGAACATAGTCCTCAACTTAAAATTATGTAACTAAGTGAACTATTACTCAAGTATTTATGTAGAATATTTTTTCAAGAATGCAAAAAAATCATTTTTTATTTCTGTGCCTTTTTTCCCCCAGCTTTATTCAGATATGTTTGACAAAAAATAATATGTATTCAGGTTGTACCTTGTAATTTTTTAATAGATGTACAATGTGATGATTTAACATACATATACATTAGTTACTGCAGAATAAGCTTTGGCAAAATGAGAGGAAACAAAAAGATAAATGACAGCATGGAACCCAAGGGAAGGAGGCCCAATTCTTGAAGTGAAATCCTTTCTTACAGTCCACCTGCCTACCTTTCCCCCTTCTTTCCTTCCTTTTTCTATTCTTATTTTTTAGCTTGAAATTGGTACCACATTTTAAATCCTGTAACCTGGAATCTGTAGATGTTTGCAACTCTTAATGAGATAACAATTTCCTTAGTCCAAAATAACTTCTGGCATCCTATCTTTAATGAGTCCTGTGGTTACTGACAGTGATAAAGAGTTAATCCCAAGAGTAGTGTGGCTAGGGGGAGAAATGCAGGAGAGAATACATGAATTGATGAAGAGTGTAAGGAAAGTGAATTGAGAACTTTAGGAAGCAGAATGAAAATTAGAACAATATGTTTTCCCTTGGACAGATAGAAATGGAATTAAAGCTTGGTGGGAAAGTCTGAAGTCTTACCTTGCAAAACATCCTCAAAGCTATCAAAATATTTTATGCTTTTATTAGAATTTCTTCTTTATCTCTTCAGAGCCATGAGTACAAATTAATTACAGATACACTGAAGAGCAGTTGAAGAAAATTTCTTGTAACAGCTATACTGAACACCAGAGAAATAACTTAGAAGGAAATTGACAGTTATTTGGTCATATATTGCCACTCAAATCTATGGTTAGCTCATTTTATATGTATGCATTGTTTTATAGTTCATATCGAATGAAATAGTAAAGTAAATAAGTTCTTTAGCATGCTGTATCAGTTATTATACTTTTTTTATTTTAAAGATTTTATTTTTATTTATTTGACAGAGAGATCACAAGTAGGAAGAGAGGCAGGTAGAGAGAGAGGGGGAAGCAGGCTCCCTGCTGGGCAGAAAGCCCGATGTGAGGCTCAATCCCAGGACCCTGAGATCATGACCCGAGCCGAAGGCAGAGGCTTAACCCACTGAGCCACCCAGGCACCCCCAGTTATTATACTTTTATCAGTAAGCTTTCCATTCGGGAAACATCACTTAGATGAAACCATTTATTCCATTTCACTGTATTTTTTTAACCAGAAATTTGTTGAAAAGGACAAAATAGGAGAAATTGATCAATAATACAAGAAACTGAAAGCAAAGGGTATGTGGACTAACTGTTCTCCCTATAGTAATATTATGATGTATATTATCTGTCTCTATTGATACAATTCAGTATATTATATGTAGTGATGTTTCTTAAAAACACTTAAAAAGTTAGACATTTGAATTCACAATGCTGATATGGCCCTGCATAGTGATGCCACAGTGGATGACCTCATTGGTGTAGTGGAAGAAAACAGTTTATATGCCTTATATGTATGTGTATTTATTAATCAAGAAGATTGATCAGATCTCCTTTAAGGAATTGGATATAATTTATAAGGTGACTTGCTGTGTACCCATTTCTGCCCATCACTACTGGAATTTTGATGACCTATTAGAAAAGATCTGGGACTGTCTGAAAACTAGTGAGGATTTACATCAAACCCAAAGGCCAATTGCCAGATTGTATGTCCCCAGTGGTGATGCCTTACTCCAGGACCACAGTGGAGGATTTCTGCATGAAGATTCACAAAAATCTTACCAAAGAATTTAAACACACTCTAACCTGGGGTCTCTTTGTGAAACACAATCCTCAAAAAAGTAGATGAAAGCCATGTAGTAGGGGATGAGTTTGTCATTCAGGCTGTGAAGAAGTAAAACCTTCCCCTCTGCCCATCTGTTGGGCCAACCACAGCAGCTTTCTCCATGACTAAGCACTCTATCCCAAACCCCTTCTGACTTTGGCAGCCAGTGGATCAGGATTCACGGGAGAGAGATAGAGGCATCAATATTGGAACTTTACTTGTCTTAACTTGGTGTTAGGCTGTGAATTCAACTACATAAAGGACATGGTAGACCAGCTAGCTATGTGCAGTTCATGTGTCATTGTCAGCAGTGTTTTAGGGACAGACTGAATGAGGATGGGTATGTACAGGAAGGCAGCTGCAGAAGGGGCTAGTTGGGAGCTTGGTCTTAAGTGTGAAATGGATAAAAATGTGACTGCAAACCAAAAAAAAAAAAAAAAAAAAAGTCACTGCAACATCTTATTTGGTGTTTAGTCATGGGAAACCCTTCCAACTGGATGTGGCCTTCACTCTTCTCATGTGGTTTTTCACACATGATTCTGGAAAGAGGAAGGACATGATGTAAGGTAACTGATTATTCCCGGCAAGTCTAGCCCATATGGGAGATGGTGTCATACGGCAGTTGATAAGGTACTCTGGCCAGACCAAAAAATAAATAAATAAATAAATAAATAAATAAATAAAATAATAAGTAAATAAATAAGAAAAATTTAGACATTTGAGAGAGAATGATACCTTTCAGATTTTGCCTGCTCTAGTAACAGCTCCATGCAAGGGACAGAACCATGTTTGATTACTGGGTATCAGCTGAGTGGACTTGAATTCTGATGTCTATTCACTCTTTTCCTTCCCCACCTGTCATGATATCCTTCTCTGTCTTTTCCTGTTTGTATCCTGACTTTTTTTTCTCTAGTTCAACAGCTAAAGTATGTTCAGGTCTCTATGTGGTCTGTACATCACATACAATGCTCCGCTTAAGTTTGCTAACCCTTACGACTGCAAGGAAATGACATTTGCAAGATTGTGGATTTTGAGCCAAAATACGCAGTGAATGCTATTTCTTTTCTTTTGTTTTCTTTTTCTAAGATTTTATTTATGTATTTGAGAGAGAGAGCGTGCAAGCACAAGCATGGGGAGAGGAAGAGGGAGAGAAAAGGAGAAGCAGACTCTTTGCTAAGCAGAGAACCCTACGATGCAGGGCTCAATCCCAGGATCCAGAGACCATGATCTGAGGCAAAAACAGATGCTTAACCAACTGAGCCACCCAGGCACCCCCTGAGTGCCATTTCTTAAAGAAACAAAGCTTGAGAGATTTATGTGAGTAAATCTCTCTAAGCCAGTAACTAAAGTTATTTGGAGTGTTCTGAAAAGTCTTGCTTCTTGTCCTTCTTCAGGGAAAAGGCTATTAAAGAGATTAATAAAAAGTGGTGCATGGAACATTTTTCCATTTTTTTGTGTCTTCCTCAATTTCTTTCATGAGTACTTTATAATTTTCTGTGTATAGATTCTTAGTCTCTTTGGTTAGGTTTATTCCTAGGTATCTTATAGTTTTGGGTACAATTGTGAATGGGATTGACTCCTTAATTTCTCTTTCTTCAGTCTTGTTGTTGGTGTACAGAAATGCAACTGATTTCTTGCCATTTGCGACGACGTGGATGGAACTAGAGCGTATCATGCTTAGTGAAATAAGTCAATCGGAGAAAGACAACTATCATATGATCTCCCTGATATGAGGACATGGAGAAGCAACATGGGGGGTTAGGGGGATAGGAGAAGAATAAATGAAACAAGATGGGATTGGGAGGGAGACAAACCATAAATGACTCTTAATCTCACAAAACAAACTGGGGGTTGCTGGGGGGAGGTGGGATTGGGAGAGGGGGAGTGGGCTATGGACATTGGGGAGGGGAGGCGAACCATAAGAGACTATGGACTCTGAAAAACAACCTGAGGGTTTTGAAGGGTCAGGGGTGGGAGGTTGGGGGAACAGGTGGTGGGTGATGGGGGGGCACGTTTTGCATGGAGCACTGGGTGTTGTGCAAAAAGAATGAATACTGTTACGCTGAAAAAATTAATAAAAAGGAAAAAAAAAGTGGTGAATATTATTCTATTCAGAAGATTTATTCAATTATACTCCATTTTTCTTCTTTTTACACCTGGCTAAGCTGGCAGTTTTTGTATTTACTTTTCTGAGTCTAAGTATGCAATGCAAAGAAGGCACACCTTAGTAGCAGAAAAAATGAGAAATATCTATAGGGGATTTGTGAATATGGACACAAAGTTAAAACTGAGCTAATAGTTGTTCAGAATTCTGTGCATTTTTTGTGACTATATTATTAGAGGGAATTCCACGCATTTTTTTCCCTTTCACAAGTTGGTTTTTTTTTTTTTTAAAGACACATTTATTCAGCGTCATGATCAGACTATTACATTTAGCAATCAACAGCATGGGTGCAAAAAAAAAAAAATCTACATTAAAAACCTTTGTTGGAATGCTTTACACTTTCCACAGAACAGAAACTAAAATAACCTGTTATACAATTAGTCACAAATACAGTCCTCAAGTTTTTTTGCCTAACACATGAGTATTGTCTAAAACATGTCTTCTTTGTAGCAGCTAGGCCCTGCCACCACTGTGCTTGGCTGAGTTCACAAATCTGTTGTAACCTGTAGCTTCCCTGTCACTTCTCTGGCTCTCCTCTCCTGCTAAGCTTTGTTTCCTGGCAGTAATTAAAACCTTCTGCCACTGCCGTAGCTACTGCTGCTGCTGGAACCACCATAGCCACCTTGGTTTCGTGGTTTGGCGAAGTATTGGCCTCCACCACCATAAGGGCCAGAGCTTCTGCTTCCAAAATTGCCTTCTTTCATGGGTCCAAAATTTGAGGATTGATTGTTGTAATTGCCAAAATCATTATAGCTTCCGCCACCTCCAAAGTTGCTTCCATCATTACCAAATCCATTATAGCCATCCCCACTGCCACCATATCCACCACCACCTCGACTGCCACCAAAGCCACCTCGACCACTGAAGTTTCCTCCGTGACCAAAGTTGTCATTCCCACCAAAACCACCTCCACAACCACCACCAAAGTTTCCAGGACCACTTCGACCTCTTTGGCTAGATGAAGCACTAGCCATCTCTTGCTTAGAGAGCGCTTTCCTTACTTCACAGTTGTGGCCATTCACAGTATGGTATTTTTGAATGACAATCTTGTCTACAGACTCATGGTCATCAAATGTTACAAAAGCAAAACCCCTCTTTTTGCCACTGCCTCAGTCAGTCATGATCTCAATCACTTCAATTTTCCCATACTGTTCGAAATAATCTCTTAGATGATGTTCTTCAGTGTCTTCTTTAATGCCACCAACAAAAATCTTTTTCACAGTTAAGTGGGCACCAGGTCTTTGAGAATCTTCTCTTGAGACAGCCCTCTTTGGTTCCACAGCTCTTCCATCCACCTCGTGTGGCCTTGCATTCATGGCTGCATCCACCTCCTCCACAGTGGCATATATGACAAACCCAAAGCCTCTGGAGCGCTTGGTGTTTGGATCTCTCATTACCACACAGTCCGTAAGTGTTCCACATTGTTCAAAATGGCTCCTCAGACTCTCATCGGTTGTTTCAAAGCTCAACCCTCCGATGAAGAGCTTCCGCAGCTGTTCAGGCTCTTTGGGAGACTCTGACTTAGACATGATGGCAGTGGGAGGGGAGACTTTAACGATGCTTACTTGGCGGCATCCACCGGCAGACAGGAGTAATCTAATGAACGTATCTGCCACTCACAAGTTGGTTTTATATATGAATCATTTATGTATGATATAAGACGTGGCATAAGGTTTTATGTTGTGAACCTACCTACAAATGAAAAGATCATTCCACTTGAACATTGAATTTCCCATTGGCTATGTACTATTTCAAACATTTTTATTTTTGACTATAGATGGTTTGGGTGTGCTATTTTCCTCTGCCTTTCAAATTCCTCAGAGTTGGCGTCTCTCAGAAGTTCTTTTTTCCTTTTTACCCCAATTGTATTCAGTGCATTTGTTGCTAGTACAGAGCATCATATTTCCATTGCTAATATGTCTTTCAAATGGTCAATATTAGAGTTGGTTTAGATTGAAAAATATTTGAAATATAATTGATATATTATGGGTGAAAAGAGGTACTGAATTTCAACTTTCTAGACTTACTAAAGGAAGTGAACAATACCTATATCCCATTGTAATTATAGACTCAATGAAAGAAATTATTGGAAAAAGAAATTAAATACATAAGAGATTATAAGGGAAAGTTGGTGACAAAGACATAAAATGAACTCAACTAGGGTTGACTTCAAAGAATAAAAACAAAACTTATTCTTATAGAAGAGGGAGATATGAAAGAATAGTTAGATTTTGAGAAAAAATTTAAAGTGTAGAGGAACTGAACAAGTTTGTATTTGTGGCTCTTATCTATTCATAACCATCTTCTTCTCTCCCTCCAACCATCACTGTTATTCTACCAACCTGATTATTTTCTTCATAATATCTACTACTACCTGAAACTATTTTGTTCTGATTGTTCTGAGCATGTCTTTAGTTGTTTATATTCATCAGCACCTACAAAAAGTAAACTCCCTGAAATTAGAACACTTGTCCATTTTATTCATACTGTATACTTAGCATGCACCTGTAATATAGTAGGTGCTCAATAAATATGTAAATGAATGGATATTATCAATAAAGCTTCACATGAAAACAAAAGAAGGGTATGTTAGGTGAATAAAAAGCTTTGGGACATACACTGTAGCACATGATCTACCTAATATTCATGGTATTAACTAAAGCTACTGTTTATTGTATTGTTTATTCTATTGTTTATTAACTAAAGCTACCTATTATGTGTCATGAACTAGTCAAAGTAATTTATATATACTAAGTCTAATGTTGACAATCACCTTTGAAAAACTGTTACTGTGCTCAGTTTAGAATAAGGAAATTGGAGCTTAGAAGTATGTTTAAAAAGTTAGGAAGTCGGTAATTAGGGTAATTAGTAATTGGTAATTAGTGTGTCCACATATTGATTTTCATTTGGCTGGAGATAAGTAACAGATTTTGAATAGTACTTATGACTCAGTTTTTGTAAAAAAAAAAAATAAACTTATAAAGCATCCAGTTGTATAGTAAAATAGTTTTCTCTACATATTTCAGATAGTCTAGAAGCTGGAATGGAGAAAACAATCTTCCCAAGACTTCAAATGAGCAAAGCAGGATTTTGCGAGGGACTCTGGGGACCAGGTGAGAAGGTCAAAAATTCAAGTATCACTGCAAGCACTTATACAGATTGGACCTTGAGTCCAGACCAAGTAGGATGACAAACAAACCTAGGAATGGACCAATAGACTGGTGCTATTTGAGAATATTTCAGTGGGAAGGAGTAATCAAGTGAGTTTAACTCATTTCCTCACACCTCATTGACTTTCTAGCTTGTCTCTTATCCTTAATACATTACTGAAACAATGCTTTCTGTTATTTCTGTTATGACACAATGAGAACACTTCCTCATAATTTGATATTTTCCCCGTCATCTTCACATAGAATCTTTCCACAGCATTAAGCCCTGTTGATTTTACATTTCCAAAAAGGCTTCTGTTGATTTATGTGATGATGCACTTCATTGACTTGGTTCTTATTTTTGACTACTCACTTCACCCTAGCCCCTCTTCATCCCCTCTTAAGATGTAAATATTCTAAGAGTTGGTGGTTTTTTTTTTCTGACTCTGTTCTCATTTTATGGGAGTTATCTATTCTCAAGACCATACTGTACCAGACATCCCTCCAATATCCAAGTGCCACTAACATCTTATGGACATCTTGCTAATAACTCAAAGTCAATACACCCAAATCCATTTTTTTTCTTTATTTTCATTCTTCTACCTCCTATGCACCCTGGGTTGTTGATTCCCAAAAGAGTGTAGGACAGAAGCTCAGAGTAACTCTTGATTTTCTCTCCTTCCCTATCCAATCTGTTATTGAGATTACTTGAGTCCTCCTTGAAATATCTCTCATATGCACTTCTTTTCTTGTTTTTAAAGACTGTCTATGTTGAATTATTACATAGTCTCCTAATTCATCTCCTTGATTTCAGAGTTTTCCCTCTGCAAGCCATAAGTAAGAAGCATCTTATGCCTCATAATATAGTATAATATAATATAATATAAATATAAATCTTAAATACTTCCCATTGCTTACCAAAAAAGCAAAAATTCCTTAGCGTTGTATTCTAGACTTTAATTTTCTATAACTTTTCTTTCCAGGTTTATTTTTTTCTCCCACTGCACCCTTTGTTCTAGACTCTCCTTTCAAACCTTTCAACAATCATTCTATAATTAGTTTTTAATATGCCCTGCATTTTCTTCAGGAGAGCATTTGCTCTTAAGTGTCCTTCATTGTATTATTTTCCTTTCCTTCCATGTATTCCTTTCATGGAAACATCACTACACATTATTCCAAACCTAGCTTAATTATTAGTTCTTCCATGAAGCCTCCCCGCCCTTATTCTCGTCATGACATCACCACCCTATCCTAATATTCATGGTATTAATTACAGCTACTATTGCCATGGCATTTTGTTTATATATTTTGTGATGCTTCTAATTAGAGAGATATTCAATTTAGAAGTGAGAAAGAAAGTAGCCTCAAGGATTAGACTTAACTTGCTGTGTGGCCTCTGGCAAATCATTTAATCTCTCTCTTAGTTCCTTTATCTGTAAAAGTAAAATTATTAATATCTACTTCATTGAGTAGGTAATGCATGCAAAACTCATAGAAGAGTGTCTAGGTCAGAGTAAGCGTTAAGCCAGTGGTGTTTATCATCATCCTCATCAGTCATTGGAGTCATCATTGTTGTTCATCTTTTGTATTATAGTTATTTGAACAGATGAGCATTTGTGTTTACCCCTAGACTTTGAGCTCCTAAAGAGTATATATATTTTTGTTTTGTGTCCTAAACTATAGCACAGAGACAGTAGACAAACATTTTAAAAAGTTTAATTAAAATAGTAAAAGCAGGGATCTTAAAGAAAAGTTTGTGAATATGAAGTTTGCCTATATGACATTTTTTTTCTTTGAGTATAGTTGATACACAGTGTTACATTAGTTTCAGATATAGAATATAGTGATTCAACAACTCTTTATGTTATGCTGTGTTTCCCACAAGTTTCGCTGCCATCTATCACCATGCAATGCTATTATAATGTCATTGACTATATTCCCTATGCTGTGCCTTTTTTTCTATGAATTATTCAAATTCCAAAACTATGTGACTTTTTAATCCATGATGCTGATAACTTGGATGATTAGCAAAATGAGGTTATATTCCATTATTAGAAGTTGAGAGGGGGTGGGGTTTACCTGGTTCAGAAACATGATTGATTTCAAGGATAAGACATCTAGGATTAGGAATTTGTATTTGATAAATATCTCCAACTCCCCTTCTCCCTGCGCTCACCCCAGAACTTGTAGATTTGAATTGTGTACAGTTTTTGGCTTCACTTGGTTAAAAATTATCCTATAAATGCATTACAAAGTAACTTTCCTTTAAGGTATAAAATGTTGGTTGTTTATATGGTTTTAAAAAAAAATTGTGTTATGTTAGTCACCATAAAATACATCATTTGTTTTTGATGCAGTGTTCCAAGATTCATTGTTTAAATACAACATCCAGTGCTCCGTGCAAAATGCACCTTTTTACAGATCCAAAATGGTATAAAAGCCAAACAAATCTGCTGTGGGATGAGTCTGGGCATAGATAAATAGTGAAACGGGCTTGAATTAAAGGCAAGTAAGCTGATGGCAATTATCCGGGACATATGCTCCTATTACAGTGAGTACGATAATTATAAAAATGTTACTAGAATTCTGTATAACCTAGGATGGAGCAAAAAACATCTCTTTCTTCTGTGTCATTGTGGCTTTTCTCTTCTGTTTTATATTTTATTGAAAAAAGATCATACTTTCTTTGGAGACATCTGTTAAAAATGTGAACACCTTTTTCTAAAACAGATATTTATACTTTAGACATCTAATCAACTTTTCCAAGGCAATAACCCAGATTACATTAATGTGACATTGAAATGCTTCTCATCCTAAGTTCAAGTAAGACAGTCTAATATAAAATTCATAACAATATGAAAACTTGTTTCTTGAATTACGTGCTTCTAGAGCTTCTTTTTGACATCTTTTCCCAGACATTAAATTTGTGAATATTTGAGTCCTACTATTGCCTATATTGTTTTATTATAGAGTTTGTGACTCTAACAAAAGTCTTATTTATGAGATGATTTGTAATCCAAGTATGTTTTCAATATTTTTCTATTGTTATTAAAATTAATGGTACCTAGCTTATCAAAGGCTATGTGAATATGGCACATTAGGCCATATGGACTTAACAGATAAATGAACAATCAGATGTCAATGAAAAAGACTAATAATAGTGAATTATAAATGGAAATCAATCTCAATATAAATTAATAAGCTGAAGAAATTGATTTTTCATTTCTTTTGCTACTTCATTATGCACATTAATGCCTTAAATGAAAAGTTATTCCATGTTGCCTAAGATCTGGCTATATCATTTGTCAAAACAGGTCATATTAAAAAAAAATCCTTTGAGATCTTCACTAGTCTTGTTTTAACATAATTTTGACCAGACATCACTTAAAATGTTTTTTCCCATATTTGAGTTCTGGCTTAGTAATTCACTGTCTTTTTAACAATAGATAGCTCAGCTTATGTTTGGATAATATTTTCTTTCTTGTTTTTATTGAAGGTGGTCCCTGGGGGCAGCTGTAAAGTACCCCTAAGAGCTTATAAATAAGGTTAATGAGATTGTCCTTTGAAAATTAAATTATAAAAATCAATGGATAGTGTATCAGAGCAGAGATATGTAGTCATCTGAAAAAAATTAAATTTACTGGCACAGTCAGAGCAAGACTTGACTGAATACATAAATAAATCTAAAAGAAAAATAATAATGAATGAGGATGTTATTAGGCAAAAAAAAAATCAGGAAAAGTTGGCCCACAGGAGCAAACACTGTCTGTCTTTTCTAAACACAGAAAGAACATACTGGCCAGTGGCATTATTATGAAGATCCATGCTTCAGGCCATTATTTGAATCATATAACTCACTTTTGTTGTGGTTCTGTTCTCATCAAAGACCAGGCCCATTAAAGGTTGAGTATCCTTGAGGGTCTCCCATTGGGAGAAAGAGCTGATTACACTGATGTGAGTGTTTAAGATAATAGGACATTCATACTTCTATTTATATATTGGAATTCTAATTTTATACATCATTCTCTGCCTATAAGGTGGATGAAGTTTATTCCCTGAAAGATGGATTCTCAATGTGCTGACATTTAGTGTTTTTTTTCCTAGTTATGCTGAGATATAATTGACATGAAACATTATATAAGTTTAATGTGTACACAATGATTTGATATAAATACATGTTGCAAAATGATTATCACAATAAGTTTAGCTAAGATCGATTGTGTGTGTGTGTGTGTTTTTGTGTGTGTGTGTGGTGAGAACTTTTAAGATTTACTCTTAGAAACTTTCAAGTATACAATACAGCATTATTAAATGTAGTCACCAAGCTGTACATTAGATTTCCAGAACTTATTAATCTTATAACTTGAAGCTTCATACTATTTGACCACCTTCACTTGTTTCCCCCACTTCTACCCACTTGCCCTTGGCATCCACCAATTTTTTTCTCTATTTCTATGAGTTTGGTACTTAGGTTCCACATATAAGTAAGGTCATATAGCATTTGTCCTTTTCTGACTCATTTCACTTAGTATAATGCCTTCAGGATTCATCCATGTTGTTGCAAACGGAAAGATTTCCTTTTTATGGCTGAATACTATTCCACAGTATATATGCACCACATTTTATTCATCCATTGATGGACATTTTGGCTGTTCCCATGTCTTGGTTATGGTGAATAATGTTGCAATGAACATGGAGGTGCAGACATCTCTTCAAGATCCTGATTTTATTTTCTTTGCATATATACCCAGAAGTAGAATTGCTGAGTCATATAGTAGTTCTATTTTTAATTTTGGGGGGAACTTCTATACTGTTTTCCATAGTGGCTGTACCAGTTTTCATCCCTATCAATAGTACATACCTATCAATAATTACTTTTATTGCAAATGGTTTAAATGTTCCCATAAAAAGGCATAGGATGACTGAATGAATAAAAAACAAGACCCATCTATATGCTGCCAACAAGAGAGTCACTTCAGACTTAAAGAGACATACAGACTGAAAGTGAAGGGATGGAAAAAGATACTCCAGCAAATGAAAGTAGGGGAAAAAAAAAAGCTAAGGCAGTAATATTTGTATCAGGCAAAATAGACTTTAAAACAAAGACTGTTGGGGACCTGGTTGGCTCAGTTGATTAAGTGTCTACCTTTGGCTCAGGTCATGATCTCAGGGTCCTGACATCAAGCCCCACATTGGGCTCCCTGCTCAGTGAGAAGGCTGCTTCTCCCTCTCCTCTCTGCTCCTGCTCTCTCTAGCTATCTCTGTTGCTCTCTCTCTCTCAAAAATAAAAATAAAATAAAAATAAATAAAATCTTTAAAAAAAATAAAGACTGTTGCAATAAACAAAGAAGGGAATTATATAATGATAAAGGGATCAATCCAACAAGAAAATGTAACAATTGTAAATATCTATACACCCAACCTAGGAGTCCTTCAATACAGAAAGAATATATTAACAGACATACAGGGAGAAATTGACAGCAATACAATAATAATAGGGGACTTTAATACTCCCTTTACATCAATGGATTGATCATCTAGACAAAAATCAATAAAGAAACAGTGACTTTGAATGGCACATTAGGCCATATGGACTTAACAGATATATACAGAACATTCCATCCAAGAACAGATTATAGATTCTTTCCAAGCATACATGAAATATTCTCCAGGTCAACTACATATTAGGCCACAAAACAAGTCTCAGTATGTTTAAGAAGGTTGAAAATTATATCAAGTATCTTTTCTGACCATATTGTATGAAATTAGAAATCAGTACAAGAAAAAAACTAGAAAAAACACAAACATGGTGAAGGATAAACAATGTGCTACTAAACAACCAGTGGGTCAACAAGTAAGTTAAAGAGAAAATTAAAAAATACATAAAAAAATAACTGCCAACAAACAAAAGTCCAGGAGCAGATGACTTCATTGGTGAGCTATACAAAAATTTAAAGAAGAATTAATACCTATTCTTTTCAAACCATTCCAAAAAACAGAAGAGGAAGGAGAGCTTCCAAATTTATTTTATAGGATTGATGTTACCCTGATACCAAAACCAAAGACACTACAAAGAAACAAACAAAAAATAACACAAAAAACGAACCAACATCTCTGATGAGTATAGATGCAACAATCCTCAACAAAATATTAGAAAACCGAATTTAACAATACATTAAAAGGATCCTTCACCATTATCAAGTGGAATTTATTCCAAGGGTACAAGGATAGTTCAGTATCCACAATCAATCAACATGATACATCACATTAACAAAATGAAGGATAAAAACCGTAAGATCATCTCAATAGATAGAGAAAAAGCAGTTGACAAAATTCAACATCAGTTCATGATAGAAACTCTCAACAAAGTGGGTTTTGAGGGTACATAAGTCAATATAATTAAGGTCTTATATGAAAAACCAAAAGCTAATGTCATGTTCAATGGTGAAGAACTAAGAGCTTTTCCACTAAGATCAGAAGAGAGACAAGTACATTTGCCACTTTTATTCATCATAGTACTAGAAGTCCTAGCCTCAGCAATCAGAGAAGAAAATGAAATAAAAGGCATCCAAATAGTACCCAAAGCAATCTACAGATCCAATGCAGTCCCTATCAAAATGCCATTAATATTTTCACAGAATTAGAACAAATAATCCTAAAATTTGTATGGAACCACAAATGACCCCCAATACTGCAAAGTTATAGTAATCAAAGCATATGATACTGGCACAAAAATAGATACATAGATTAGTGGAATAAGAAAGAGCCCCGGAATATACCCCCATCTGTATAGTCAATCTGCAACAGATGAAGCAAAAATATAAAATGGGAAAAAAATTTCTTCAATAAATAATATTGGAAAACTGGATAGCTACATGCAGAAGAATGGAACTGGACCACTTTCATAGAGCACACACAAAAATAAACTCAAAATGCATTAAAGAACTAAATGTGAGATCTGAAACCATAAAACTCCTACAGAAATCAGATAGTAATCTCTTAGACATCAAAGGTAGCACCATTTTTCTAGATATGTCTCCTCAGGCAAGTGAAACTAAAGCAGAAATAAACTATTGGGACCCCTGAAAGTAAAAAGGTTTTGAACAGTGAAGGAAACCACCAACAAAATGAAAAACTGGAACACTGAATGAAAGAAGGTATTTATACATGATATATCCAATAAAGTGTTGATACCAAGCTATATAAAGAATACATACATCCTCAATGGGAAAAAGCTTGCAGCCTTCCCGTTGAGATCAGGAACACGACAAGGATGCCCACTCTCACCACTCTTGTTCAACATAGTATTAGATATCCTAGCAACAGCAATCAGACAACAAAGAGAAATAAAAGGTATCCAAATTGGCAATGAAGAAGTCAAACTCTCCCTCTTCGCAGATGATATGATTCATTATATGGAAAACCCCAAAGATTCCACCCCCAAACTACTAGAACTCATACAGCAATTCAGTAACGTGGCAGGATACAAAGTCAATGTACAGAAATCAGTGGCTTTCTTATACACTAACAATGAAAATACAGAAAGGGAAATTAGAGAATCGATTCCATTTACTATAGCACCAAGAACCATAAGATACCTGGGAATAAACCTAACCAAAGAGGTAAAGGATCTGTATTCAAGGAACTACAGAACACTCATGAAAGAAATTGAAGAAGACACAAAAAGATGGAAGACCATTCCATGCTCTTGGATTGGAAGAATAAACATGGTTATATTGTCTATACTACCTAGAGCAATCTATACTTGTAATGCCATTCCGATCAAAATTCCACCGGTATTTTTCAAAGAGCTGAAGCAAATAATCCTAAAACTTGTATGGAATCAGAAGAGACCCCAAATTGCTAAGGAAATGTTGAAAAACAAAAATAAAACTGGCGGCATCACGTTACCTGATTTCAAGCTTTACTACAAAGCTGTGATCACCAAGACAGCGTGGTACTTGCGTAAAAACAGACACATAGACCAGTGGAACAGAGTGGAGAGCCCAGATATGGACCCTCAACTCTATTGTCAAATAATCTTCGACAAAACAGGAAAAAATATACAGTGGAAAAAAGACAGTCTCTTCAATAAATGGTGCTGGGAAAACTGGACAGCTATATGTAGAAGAATGAAACTCGACCATTCTCTTACACCATACACAAAGATAAACTCGAAATGGATAAAAGACCTCAACGTGAGACAGGAATCCATCAGAATCCTAGAGGAGAACATAGGCAGTAACTTCTTTGATATCAGCCACAGCAACTTCTTTCAAGATATGTCTCCAAAGGCAAAGGAAACAAAAGCAAAAATGAACTTTTGGGACTTCATCAAGATCAAAAGCTTCTGCACAGCAAAGGAAACAGTCAACAAAACAAAGAGGCAGCCCACGGAATGGGAGAAGATATTTGCAAATGACAGTACAGACAAAAGGTTGATATCCAGGATCTATAAAGAACTCCTCAAACTCAACACACACAAAACAGATAATCATATCAAAAAATGGGCAGAAGATATGAACAGACACTTCTCCAATGAGGACATACAAATGGCTATCAGACACATGAAAAAATGCTCATCATCACTAGCCATCAGGGAGATTCAAATGAAAACCTCACTGAGATATCACCTTACACCAGTTAGAATGGCCAAAATTAGCAAGAAAGGAAACAACATGTGTTGGAGAGGTTGTGGAGAAAGGGGAACACTCTTACACTGTTGGTGGGAATGCAAGTTGGTGCAGCCACTCTGGAGAACAGTGTGGAGATTCCTGAAGAAATTAAAAATAGAGCTTCCCTATGACCCTGCACTGCTGGGTATTTACCCCAAAGATACAGATGTAGTGAAAAGAAGAGCCATCTGTACCCCAATGTTTATAGCAGCAATGGCCACGGTCGCCAAACTGTGGAAAGAACCAAGATGCCCTTCAATGGACGAATGGATAAGGAAAATGTGGTCCATATACACGATGGAGTATTATGCCTCCATCAGAAAGGATGAATACCGAACTTTTGTAGCAACATGGACGGGACTGGAAGAGATTATGCTGAGCGAAATAAGTCAAGCAGAGAGAGTCAAGTATCATATGGTTTCACTTATTTGTGGAGCATAACAAATAACATGGAGGACATGGGGAGATGGAGAGGAGAAGGGAGTTGTGGGAAATTGGAAAGGGGGATGAACCATGAGAGACTATGGACTCTGACAAACAACCTGAGGGTTTTGAAGGGGCGGGGGGTGGGAGGTTGGGGAACCAGGTGGAGGGTAATAGAGAGGGCAGGTATTGCATGGAGCACTGGGTGTGGTGCAAAAACAATGAGTACTGTTATGCTGAAAATAAATTAATTAAAAAGAAAAGAATACATACAACTGAACACCAAATCCCCCACAAATAATCCAATTTAAAATGGGTAGAGGATCTAAATAGATATTTCTCCAAAGAAGACATACAGACATACTCAACATCAGTAATCATCAGGGAAATGCAAATTAAAACCACAGTGATTTTCTACCTTACACCTTCAGAATGATAGTATCAAAAAGACAAAGAGATAACAAGTCTTGGAGAGGATGCAGAGAAAAGAGAATCCTTGTACACTGTTGGTGGAAATTGGTGCACCAATTGGTAAATTGATGCAACCACTGTGGAAAACAGTATGGAGTTTCCTGAAGAAATTAAAAATAGAAATACGATACAATCCAGTAATTCTACTGTGGGTATTTACCCAAAGAAAATAAAAACACAAATTCAAAAAGATACAGGCATCCCTATATTTATTGTAGTCTTATTAAAGTAGCCAATTTTAGAAGTAACCTAAGTATCTATAGATAAATGAGTGAATAAAGATGTGTGGACACCACACCCCCCCCCCCCCACACACACAGGACTATTACTCAGCTATAAAAAAAATATTGAGGTTTTGCCGTTCGTAACAACATGGATAGGCGTAAAGAGGAGTATGCTAGGTGAAGTAAGTCAGACAGAGAAAGACAAACATCATGATTTCACAAAATCATGTGCGCATTCTAAAAAACAAAACAAACAAAGCACAAATTGAATCATAAATACAGAGAACAAATAGGTGCTTGCCAGAGTGTTTGGGGGTGATGGGTGAAATAGGTGAAGGGATTGAAAGGTAAAAACTTTTGACTGGAAGAGATTAAGCTGAGCAAAATAAGTCAAGCAGAGAGAGTCAAGTATCATATGGTCTCACTTATTTGTGGAGCATAACAAAGAACACGGTGGACATGGGGAGATGGAGAGGAGAGGGAGTTGAGGAAACTGGAAGGGGAGATGAACCATGAGAGACTATGGACTCTGAAAAACAACCAGAGGGTTTTGAAGGGCCGGCGGGGGGGGGGGGGGTGGGAGATTGAGGAACCAGGTGGTGGGTAATAGGGAGGGCACGTACTGCATGGAGCACTGGGTGTGATGCCAAAACAATGAACACTGTTATGCTGAAAATAAACAAATTAAAAAAAAACTAATCAAACTGTAAAAAAAAAAAGAAAATGTAGTTAAAATATGTTTTGTTAGGATAATAAGGTTCAAAAATTTTGAATGACGTTTTTGTGCAATGACGGGGTAGTTGGAATAAACAGTTACTTTTAGGTTTAAAAAAAACTTTCAGTTATAAAACATCACAGGGATGAAAAGTACAGCATAGGGAATGTAATCAATAATATTTTAATAATATTTAATAATAATATTTTAATGATATTCAATAATATTTAATAATAAAATAATAATATTTTAATAATAATATTTTAATAATGTTTTAATAATAATAAACAGTTACTTTTAGGTTTAAAAAGAAAACTTTCAGTTATAAAACATCACAGGGATGAAAAGTACAGCATAGGGAATGTAATCAATAATATTTTAATAATATTTAATAATAATATTTTAATGATATTCAATAATATTTAATAATAAAATAATAATATTTTAATAATAATATTTTAATAATGTTTTAATAATAATAAACAGTTACTTTTAGGTTTAAAAAGAAAACTTTCAGTTATAAAACATCACAGGGATGAAAAGTACAGCATAGGGAATGTAATCAATAATATTTTAATAATAATTTAAATAATAATATTTAATAATGACAGATGATACCTGCTCTATGATGAGCATAGTGTAATGTATAGAATTGTTGTATCACTATGTTGTTCCCCTGAAACTAATAGAACTTTGTATGTGAACTATACTTCAATTGAAAAAAGAAAAATGTCTTTTCAAATATTTTGCTCATTTATAATTGGGTTCATCATTATTATTATAATTATTATTATTTTGGAATTGAGTTGTAGATTTTTTATTTGTTGGATATTAACCCTTTATTGAATACTTGATTGAATTAAAAATATTTTACCTCATTCCATAGATTGCCTTTTCATTTTGTTGATGGCTCTTTGGCTGTGAGGAAACTTTTTAGTTTGATATAATCCCACTTGTTTACTTTTGCTTGTGCTATTTGTGCTTTTGGTATCATATCCAACAATTCATGGCCAGTAACATTGTCAAGGAGATTTTCCCCCTGTATTTTTTTCTAGGAGTTTTATGGTTTCTGGTTTTGTACTTCAGTCTTCAATCCATTTTGAGTTAATTTTTGCGATTGGTGTAAGATAAGGGCATAGTTGAATTTTTGTATCTGAATATCCAATTTTTCCAATACGATTTTTTTTTAAAGATTTTAGTTATTTATTTGACATAGAGAGATCACAAGTAGGCAGAGAGGCAGGCAGAGAGAGAGAAAGAGAGAAGCAGGCTCCCTGCCAAGCAGAGAGCCCGATGCGGGACTTGATCCCAGGACCCTGAGATCATGACCTGAGCCGAAGGCAGTGGCTTAACCCACTGAGCCACCCAGGCGCCCTCCAATACGACTTTTTAAAAAAAGATTTTTATTTATTTATTTGACAGACAGAGATCACAAGTAGGCAGAGAGGCAGGCAGGCAGAGAGAGAGGAAGGTAAGCAGGCTCCCCGCTGAGCAGAGAGCCCAATGCAGGGCTCATGACCTGGGCTGAAGGCAGAGGTTTTAACCAACTGAGTTACCCAGGCGCCCCTCCAATACCGCATTTTGAAGAGCCTGTCTTTTCCCCATTAAGTGCTCTTCGTTCCCTGATAAAAATTTAGTTGACTATATATGTGTGGGTTTGCTTCTAGACTCTTGATTCTGTTCTATTGGTCTATATGTCTGTTTTTATGATGATACCATACTGTTTTGATTAATATAGCTTTGTAGTAAAATTTGAAATCATCAGGTATGATGACTCCAGCTTTTTTTTCTTCCAAGATTGTTTTGGCTGTGCAAAGTCTTTTGTGGTTCCATACAAATTTTAGGACTGTCAAAAATGTCATTGGAATTTTAATAGGGATGTCCTTGAAGCTATAGATGGCTTTCAGTAGTTTGTCATTTAAACACTGTTAATGGTTCTGATCCCTGAACAAAAGATGTCTTTCCATTTATTTGTGTCTTTTTCAGTTGCTTTCATCAATATCTTATAGTTTGTAGTGCATAGATTTTTTAACTTCTTCATTAAATTTATTCCTAAGTATTTTATTCTGTCTGATGCTATTGTAAATGGGAATGTTTTCCTTATTTCTTTTTGGGATAGATCATTGTTAGTGTATAGATATGCAACTGATTTTTGTGTGTTGATTTTGTGTCCTGCAACTTTACTGAACTTATTTATTTGTTCTAACAAGTTTTTGATGAAATCTTTAGGGGTCTCTCTCTATGATATCATATCATCTGCCTACAGAGATATTTTTAATCTTTCCTTTCTGATTTGGGAGTCTTTTATTTCTTCTTCTTGCTTAATTTCTCTGGCTAAGCCTTTCAGTACTGTGTTGAATTGGAGTGCTAAGAGTGGACACCCTTTTTTTGTTCCTGATCTCAGAGTAGTCTTTCATTATTGAGTATGATGTTGGCTTTGTTCAACAGTTAGGTTTTAAGGTTATCTGTCTGATGGCCAGAACTCACTACTTGATGATTTTACCACCATAAATTCAATTCTGAAAACTCTGAGATAAGAGAGAGAGAGAAAGGAGGTGGGAGAGAAGAAAGAGAGAGAACACTTTTGGCTGGTGAGGCTCAATTTCACTATTTCTTCTGAAACTTCTCCACATAAAGCACAGTGGAACTTCTTGTTCTGGCTTGGGAAACATTGCTCAAAATTTGATCTAGACTCTGTCATATTGTGGTTTTGCAGTAATCAATTCTTTTATCTAGATGATAGATTAGTGGTTTTTTCCAAAGATGTAGTAAGAGGTGAGCTATAATAAGACTACTGTAATGGTTTTAATTTTTACCTGGAATTACTTTTTTGTATATATGTTGAGAGGTAATCAGTAAAAATGAAGAGCTCCATATATAAAACTGTTAAAATGACAGCCTTTTACTTTTGGATAGTATTTTTTATATTGAATAGTATTTTAGAGTTTAGAATTTCAAATTAATTCTCTCTTGATCTTTTTAATAACTGTATGAAGCATGCAGGGAAGTGCTATTATTTTCAAAGTGTAGATTAGGAAATTGTGGCTCAGAGAGTTGAACTGACTAGCCAAAATCATGTGACTAAGAAATGAAAAACAGCACAAGCAGATATGCCTCCAAACTCTAATCCAGTGTTTTCCCAATTATATTATTCTGTCTTGCATATAGAATTAAATAATTTTTAAAACTCCAAAAGCTAAATATTGAAAAAAACCTTGTTTTTATAAGATGTCCCTGTATTTAACAAAGCTGTGATAAGAAGAAAATGATGAATTATGATTAACCCATTCATAAAATTTTTATCATGCACCTGCCATGTACGGAGCTATATACTAGAAGTTCAATGGGATACAAGATCGGTAGGGTTCCTGTTTTCAGAAAACCAACAGTTTTGTGGAAGACCATCATTATGCACAAAATCAAACAAATGACTTATGTCGGTGCAGCTGTGATAACAGATGGAAGCTTGTGAGACCTTCCCCTGGGAGTGACATTTACTCTGAGACCTGTTGGAGAGGAAGTTAGCCAGATATAAGACATGAGTCAGGAGGGAGTCTCTTTATCCAGAAATCATGGCAAGTTTAACTTAATCATCTTAAATAAAAACAGAAAAATTTAAGTTCTTACTACAACTTTTTGTCCACATTCAGATTCTGACATGCGAGAGATGGAGGGTGGGAAGAAGAAGGAAGGAGATGATGCTTCAAATGAGCTGATCCTTGATAATTAATTACCACAGCTTCTTGATTTTCATTATTATAGTTTAGCTGAAACTTTGAATAAAAAAAGCCCCACAAGGTTTGAGGATGTCTAATAGGATATTGTGTTGCAGTAAAAACAATTAGTTAGAGGTCCAAACTTAATTGTCTTAATAAGCCACTTAATCATTCATGACAGACAAGAGAAGCCACAAAGGACCACAGTTCTAAGACCTTCAGTTTTAAGTGTTCAAAAGCTCATTAGCAGAAAGTAGAGTATAAAATTATTTTATTCGGAGGTCTCAGTTATTATTAATCTCCATTTATGGAGTTTCTTTGTATTACTCCTTCTCAGTAGCATGAGGAAAATTTTGAAGGGGTCCCCATGCAGAGGTAGTAATAAGCATCTTCATAGCAAATAGAATGAACCAGAAATTACTTTGAAAATAAAATTTTGGCCATGAGAGACTTAATAACTTTCTTTATAAGTGAAATGATAAATAGAGCCCAGACCTTGATTAACTGGAAGCTTTGGGGGAATGGATTTGTTTGGCAAATTATTAAAAATATTTTAAAAATAAACTCACCTTTTAAAAGGGGACCATTTTATGCTTGTCTTTTCTCCTGATTATAATAATATGTGTTAGTGTTAGAAACTTGGAAAATAATTTTTTTAAGTTTTATAGAAGACAATATCCAGGGATAAAGTAATTCAACAACCAGGTACCAATTACATTTTAATATATTTCCTTTAAGTCCTCTAAGAATTTGTACACATAATTAAATATATGAAAAAATTGACACAGTACTATGTATAATATTTCAGATTTTTGTCAGTTGTATTATGAAGATTCTCACATAACATTAAATATTTTTCAGTTTTTAAATTTTTATTTCCATATACTATTTTGACATGTAGATGTGCCACACATTGTGTTTAACTAGTTCTTATGCTAGATATCTTGGATGTACCTTTTTTTTGCATTCATAAATGATTAAGGGTCTGATTTTTTTTTCTTTTTGCATAGATTCCTATAAAGGAATGTTTAAAATGTATATTAATACTTATATTTAAAGAGTATGAATATTTAGGGGTGCCTGGGTGGCTCAGTGGGTTAAAGCCTCTGCCTTCGGCTCAGGTCATGATCCCTGGGTCCTGGGATCGAGCCCCGCATCGGGCTCTCTGCTCAGTGGGGAGCCTGCTTCCTCCCCTCTCTCTCTGCCTGCCTCTCTGCCTACATGTGATCTCTGTCTGTGAAATAAATAAATAAAATCTTTAAAAAAAGAGTATGAATGTTTAAAGTGTATTTATATGTATTATAAAATTGCATGCTCACTATGTCTCATTTTTAAACAATTTGTACAAAATGTACATTCATTTATTTTTATGCCTAATAATAAAAGTACACATTTCACTACATCTTATAAACCTTGAGAATTACTCATTAAATTATTGTATCTAGTGATAATGGTAGACTGAGCTGATGTGTACATCCCTCCTCACCTAAAATCCTTAAACTTGCAGAAAATTTATTTAAAAAAATAACCTATAGCAGTCTGGTATAAAGGAAAGAAAGCTATTAGCAGACAAGATATTTGTAGGAATTGCTGAAAATAAGAAAGCAGATGGCATTGGGATCTTAGGGAAAGAAGAGAAAAACATAGAACAAAATAAATGGCAAAACTGTTGCAGGAGAAACAATTCCAGGGATATTTCAAGTTTAAAGTCAACAGACACAAAGGCAGTGTTTTCTGTGGTTGAATTATCAACTTAAAAGATCGCATATGTGTTTGTACTCCCATCCCTTGGAGTTCTCCCTAAATAAATTAATGTGTCTGGAGAGAGTGCCGAGAGTGAATGTTTTGGTCTGAGAAAGAAGTAAAAATTAGAGGACATCTTGATGTCAGGGAAACACTTTAAATTGCTCTGCATGCCCACCCTGAGTAAAGGCCTTTTTATTTTAGGCCATAGATGTTTGTCTATAGCTTACCTATCTGCTTCTCCCATGTTTTTGTATAAGCATGCTCAACTTACACAGAGAGACCATTCATCCCTTCATTTAGAGGGAGGCATGTTGGACAGCTAGAATATTACAAGTGTAGAAGACAAGTTACCCATGCCAGTCATCATGGTCCTTTATTCATTAAGTATGCACCACCAACCAAAAACCAGCAGATATTTGAGGAAAACTAATAGCATCTTCTTATTACCATTGAATTGCCTTGTCACCTTTATAGAAAATCATTTAACCTTATTTCTCAACTCTTTTGTTTGTTGATCTTTAAGTCTACTCACCCACTAACACCAAACTAACTTTATATCTGTGACTTGAAATCATATAGGATAAGTGCTCCAACTTTGTCCTTTTAAAACGTTCATGGGCTAGTAATTATGCATTTACATACAAATTCTAAAAATCAGCTTGTTACTTTCTACAAAACACCTGCTGGAATATTTTATTGGGAATGCATAAAATTTATACATCTATTTGGGAAGAACTGACATATATTGAGTCTTTTAATCTATGAACATAGTGTTATCTCTTTATTTATTGAAATCTTCTTTATTTTTTCTCAATAATGTTTTGTAGTTTTCACTGTAGAAGTTTTGACCTCCTTTGAATAGGTATATTTCTAGGTATTTTGTGATTTAGATGTTACTGCAAGTGAAGCTGATTACCATTTTTTATATTACTGCTGGTATAAAACAAATACAATTTTTTTGTGTATTAACATTATCTTGCACTCTTCCAAATCTAACTTATTTATTTTATAATTATTTCTGCAGTTTTTGGATTTGTGTACATACACAATCATAGAGACTTAGGACAGTATTATTTAACTGCTTTTTTCTTATTATGGTTGTGTGGGACTTATGAACTCAAGTCCCATTATATGTCAGAGCTAGATGTTTGGGGGTCTATCCTTAGGATGGCAGCCATGGAATTTGAGGTACTAGATGTGTGGACAAGTTCCTTCCAGGGAGATGCTGATGACTTGTTTTTGTTGTTAGAGCAAGCCAGGGGCAAAAGATTAGGGAAATGTTCACTGGCTCTTCCAGGCTCTGAGAAGACTTCCAGCCAGCATCTAGATGCACCCTAAATAGAACTGTATCTTCAGGCAGTAGCTTATAAAGTAGGCAGTCAAATTCCTTCCAGGGAAGGTCTGAAGATGGGTGTTTTTGCTTGCTCTCTCTGTGCTGAGCCCTGGAGGTACATTCTGCGCAAGTCTTCACCCACCTGCTTAGTACTGCTTCTTTGTTTGCTATAGCCTTGTGCAACTCATGAACACAAGTGCTGCTGGTTTTCAGAACCGGATAGTTTTGGGGCCCATCCCACCAGTGGTAGACTTAAAAAAGTTGGAGTACTGCAGGTAGGGTCCAAACCCTTTGCACCTCAGGGAGAAGCTGAGAGTTGGGAGTTCTCTCTAGATTCTATGGTGCTATACAAAGGGTGAGTTGGTTTTTGTTGTTGTTTTTAAGAATTTATTCATTTATTTGAGAGAGAGAGAGAGCACAAGAAAGAGAACAGCAGAGGGAGAGGGAGAAGCAGACTCTACACTGAGCAGGGAGCCTGACATGGGACTTGATCTCAGGACCCTGAGATCGTGACCAGAGCTGAAGGCAGCTCTGTAACCAACTGAGCCACCGAGGTGCCCCTTGGCTGAGGTTTTTGAGGAGAGTGTTTCTCAGCCTTTCCTACCAGTTTTGAAGTGGGCATTTTCTGAGTCATCTGATGTATAGGAGTCACTCAGCTAGTTTCTGGATTTCTGTCAGAAGGAATTGCTCTATGTATAGCAGTATATTCAGAGAATCTATATGAGGAAGGAAATTCAGGAGCCTTCTATGTTGCCATCCTGGTCCAGAGTAGTGCATTTCTTACAGGGCAGGTCTGCTGGAAACAAATTTTTTATTCTGAAAATGTATTTTGTATCCGCAATGGAAAGATATGTCACACTTCCCCCGCTGATTTAATTGCCTGCAGCGTCCCTAATACCTTCAGGGCAAAGCCTCAAAGACAAGGAGGAAGGAGATTCTGGTTATTTCTCCAACTTGACTACCTTCCATTGTATACCTGCTTTTGTTTATTCTTTAGAATTCTTTAGTAGTTCCTTTTGTATTTTGCCTAGAGTTTACAATTGTTAGTATGAACCAGAGCGTTGGTCTGGACTAATAACTGTTGTATGCTTGCTACTTTTTACTATTTTTTTAATGAAATTTATCATAAAAGTTGATTAATTTTATACTATGCAAAAGAGTGAAATAGTTATATATTGAAATATAAGTATCTCTAAGTTATATTGAGCAACACGAACAAGTATAATTTGTTTCAAGACAAAAACAAAAATAGAGAATATGTTACAAATTTTTAAATTTTAGAACAATTTTAATTCCATTAAGACAAATATCTTCTCATTGTTCTTCTATTTCTAATTTTTTTCTTGAATATGCTGGCATATTGTTTTCTTCTAAATGAAATCTGAAAGTACATTATTATATGACCATTGTTCTATTCTTTATATAATATTTTAAAAAATATCATTGGTTATTGTCATTTTCTGGTTTAAGACTCTGATAATGTCCTTTAAAGTTCATGATAGTGATAATAATGGGTAATATTTTTAGAACTATTATTTTAGAATTATTATTTTAAAGATTTTATTTATTTATTTTTGACAGAGAGAGAGAGACACAGTGAGAGAGGGAACACAAGCAGGGGAATGGGAGAGTGAGAAGCAGTCTTCCTGCTGAGTAGGGATCCCAATGTGGGACTCGACCCCAGAACACTGGGATCGTGACCTGAGCTGAACGCAGTTTCTTTTTTCTTTTTTTTAATATTTTTTATTTATAGACTGCCAACTAGGCAGAGAAGCAGGCAGAGAGAGAGGAGGAAGCAGGCTCCCTGCGGGGCAGAGAGCCCAATGCAGGGCTCGATCCCAGGACCCTGGGATTATGACCTGAGCTGAAGGCAGAGGCTTAACCCACTGAGCCACCCAGGCGCCCCTGAACGCAGTTTCTTAACCAACTGAGCCACTCTGGTTCCCCTTTAGAACTATTTTAAGTAGTAAACAACACGTCAGCATTTTTATTCCATCTAGTCCTCTAAACCTAAGTCACAGAAATGTTAATACATATTTAGAGAAAACAACAGTATCTGAACTTTTAGCTACTATATAATAGAGTCTTTTCATTGCACATAGGAGAAATATAGCCTCAGTCAATGCAGTGGTTAGACAAGCAACCACAAGTTCTTTTTCATAAAATTAAATATGTATTTGGAGATTATTACTTGTTTTCATCATCAAATAGTTTGGGAGCTAGCTTGTGTGAGAGGAATAGGATGACACTGGACAATTGGAAAGTGGTTAGAGAGATACATGAAAGAGAGCATTGGGAGAAATACAACTTGCCTGATAAATTTTTAAAACCAGCTAATTATTATTATTATTATTTCATTATTTTACTGGGAATGGCTCTGTACTATGAATATAAAAGCAAGGACATTTTCTTTCTTTTTTTCCTAACTGCCCTCAAGTTCTAGCATCTGGGACTCCCAAGAATATAAGTATTATAACTATTATTATAACTACTATTTTATGTATTATAACTACTTAATATAATATTAAGTATTATAACTACTATTTTATGGGTAACTGCCTTTTTCAATCTACTCTTTGACCCTAAGCAATATTTTTAATAGGATTTTCACATTCTAAGATTTTACTTGACACAAACTGGGAAACTATATATTTGAGAGTTGAGGAGAGTCTCCACAGAACTGGTATCCAGCTGACTTCTGGCATTTTTCTTTCTAGTATATATAATTTTTGAAGCTCTCTTTTCTCCATGAGCCCAATGTAAATTATTCTACATTCTAAATGTTCTGGTTTAATGGTATGACTCAATTCTCCATAAAGTCTATAAAACTCTATGTACTTCCTCAGATGTATAAAAGAGGGAAAGCAGTTATTTTACTAACAACTATTTAGTATACTAACAACTATTAAGAGTATACATATATGACCTTAAAATGTATTTGAAACTCAAATCATTAAATTATATGGAAAATAATCTATGTGATGCTTTCTATTAAATGGAAGATGTTATACTGTATAAAGGCATTTAAAAGAATTCTGTTTCACTGTTTAGGTAACAGAGCATGAATAAGTTTTAATCTCCAAAGTCCTAGTGTCACTGTTCTTTGGCCTTTGGTTAATTAAATGATATCATTGTTAGCGTTCAGCAATAATAACCCAATGCCAATCATGAACTTTATGATAAGCATTCATAGAATCTACAACTCTGACTAAAACATATGTGGCCTCATACTGAAGAGGATAGTTAATGCCAAAGAAAAATGACAGATGTCCCTCAAAACTTGTGTTCAAATAATGGTAGATTCAGAGCTAGCTCAGCATTTCCCAGAGCCTGATATTTCATCATAGCTCTGTCAACACAGCTTGATCAATGTCTTCAAAGGGAAGGTAGAGGCACACAGATGATTAACTTCAAGCATTTGTCATTGAGACCAAGCTTGGAACAGTCCTCGGCAGTGTGATGGATGTCACAGAGAAACCTTTTTGTATCTGCCAGTCAAATGTAGTAACCGTGAAAGTATTTAATGATATAGGAGAATCTTCATTTCTCATCTTCTACTTCCTTGAGTTTTCCTGGGCAATGTTAATATTCTGCAATGCCAAAATGATATAGCCAGAAAAGGGAAGTTAGGGACACAGAAGGAGAAAGGAAGGACCTCTACGTTTGAATTTTCCAGAGACTATTTTCTCTTCCTTTTTTATTTTACAAAATAAAATGCCCACATGTATATGATTGGTTAACATACATGGTGGGAAAACTAAGGATTTGGATTCAGGACACTTGGGTTTTGGGCCCCATTCTGCCACTCATTAGACGTGTAAACTTCAGCAAGTTATCTTCATGTTCTACATTTCATCATTCTCATCAATAAAATAGAAATAATAAAGCCTGCTTCATAGGATTTCATGAGAATTAGTGTACATGCAAGTACCTGGAACATAGTAGGAAAGGCGGGCCTTATAGAGATTTAAAAGAAAAAAACACGTAAATGTGTATTTGTGTATGTACACATTCACATGAAAGGAAGGATGGAATTCTTATATATCACTTTTTCTAATGTAAGTCAAGCCAAAAAGAGGCTATCCTCAGCACTGTTTTTTATTAGCAAAATTCAAATAGTCAACCATAATAATTTTACATATATATACACATATATATATAAAATATGTATTATATTTGCATACACACATACATAGATGTATATTTTTGGTAGTATTTCTTCACTGTTACACAAATGCGGCATTAATTAGTACTCTAGCCAAAAGAGTATCAAAACTAATGGTCTTTGTTTTATTTAAGAAAACACACTGCTTAAAAAAAAAAGAAAGCATGTGCTGTACTGCCTAGACTTTGCCATCCTTATGGGGAAATTAGTTGACTTTTTAAAATAGTACAATATAAAAATGACATTTATAAACTGTAACTCCTTTAATAAATAATCTTCAGTTCCATTAGTGACTAAAAATATTACTTGATATATACTTGGCAAGATGACTATTTTTTTTGATAATTTAATGGATCTTTGAGAATAATTTTATTTCTAAGATTCTAATTTGCTTCTAAATGACTAAATACTTTTCTGTACAACTGCCCCAGATGGAGAGGATTATTCCTTTAGCAAAGATGCTGGACTATGTAAGAGTCATTTAATTCAGGAGCATTGGGTTTCCTATCCCATCCCTAGGAAGTTGTGTGCTACTAGATGACAGGAAGCACTGTCTTTGCCTGCGGTACTGAAAATTAATCCTTTAACCCTGGAATTAGCTGACTACAATGTTTAGTGCGAGAAAAGAGAAAAGAGAAAGGGAAAAGGGAAAAGGGAAAAGGAGAATGAAAATATAGGAAAAAAACAGGAATGTGCCTGTAGCCATCCAGCCACGCACACACTGTGAAAGGCAGGAAGGAGGTAAACACAAAGGTACAAATAGGGGGTATAAGAACAAGCATTAATGTTTGAAATATACTGTTATATACTGTTAGAATATTAAGCTTTCTTAACATATGACTTGCTCTTCTCAGAGCTCTTATTTTCTTTTGAGAAATGCATTGTATTTAAAAGAAAATTATGCTTCGGAGATCTTCAAGCACAATAACTCATCTGACCTCACTTCTCAGATGGGACTTGGGCACTGGGCATCCTGACGAAGTTGGTTGGATGTATAAATAGTGTATCACTTCCTTGTAGGTTGCAGTGCAGGGAATTGTGAAAGTGATATGTAGGGTGCCTCTCCTGAAGAAAGAACTGAGGACATGCAGAGTCTCCATCAGACACTTCTTGTGATTTGGCCATGCAGATGAAGGAATGTCCTGTACCTAAGGAACGTAGCCAAAGGAGCTATTCTGGTTGGGACAGTGGCCATAAGGTGACACAGTTTGAAAGTGCTTGCACAGACCTGAAAGTTGCACAAACCTGAAAGTTTTCCTGTCATTCTCCTTGTTCATTCTTGTTCCTGTGATGCCCCATCCTTCCTGGAAACAAAGCAGGGAGAAATTGGCTTTTCCTTTCAGGCATATTGTGCAGGATTGATAATTTCATTTAGCTCTTTTCCCCCATGGCTTGTAGGCTGAACCTATGCCAGGGATTTTATCCTGGGACACACATTCGCTCTAGAGCTGAGTGAATGACAAAGATCAGTGTTGTTAGATCCATTCAAAATGCAAGAGAATTCCTTGCATTTTAAATATTTATATTTTTTAGCTCAAACTCCCCTTTGTTGATTAATTCATGAAGTCAATTATCTTAGTTTAGTGCATCTTAGTGCATCTTAGGGCTTAGTTTAGTACAATATGTTTTCTAAAAATTTCATCTTTCTTAATTTTATACAAATACCTAGATTTCTGATTTTCGGCAAAGTTAGCTTGAATATTTTGTAAAATGTGGAGTTAGGAAAGCTTAACATCTGAAATTAGTGGTTTGAAGAGTCAGAGCTTTCAGCTCTTGACTCAATTTCACATAAAGTTTCTAAGAGACAGTGTTGGGGCATCACCCACACCTGCTGCATTCAGTGACACTTGCGTACTTTATCACCTTCCCAGAATAGTTTGAATATATCAAGACCTATAACTAAAATGTTTTGCAATTTTTATTATATTTTTTATTATAAATATTTTAATTTTAATATATTTTTATTATAAAGATTATGTTAAATTCTTCCACACCATATATATTTATATAGAGAAAGTCTTTGTTTAATAAACTATTCAAGCCTATAATTCTTTCTTTCTTGCTTTAACACCATTTCCACTCTAAAAGCAATTATACAAACAATGAATCATGGAACACGACATCAAAACCTCATGATGTACTGTATGATGGCTAATATAACATAAAAAAATAAAAGCAATTAGAAACCTTTGAATGTATTGTAGTATGTAAATATATATGTTTATATAAAGTTTTCTTTTTACTTAATGTGTGTGTGTTTATGTGTATAGAAGATAGTAAAACAGGGCTTTTCTTTTCCTGTGAGCTGAAGTCTTATTGCAAAATACTGATATTCAAGCACAGACTTTGTATTGACAACTGTCAGTTGCCCCAGCAGATTTGCACTGGCAGAAAGACAAACACATCTGTTGGGTCAATCAAATAAGATTTCCTTTTCCGAATAATATATAGAGAAGTTGGTGCTGTCAGCAATAATCCTTAGGACATTTATGGAGGTGTTAGCTTCCAGATGATGGCAGGTTAGACATCTGTGGATGTCAATGTCTGGGTCAGCAAGAACCCATCAGAACCTCAGGAAATATAACTGCCAAACCCACTTCTCAAGTTAGCATTATACATATACATGTGAGGCTGGGGCATGTCTACAGATGATACCTAAAGTAATCTGGATGTGCGTTGAGAGGACCACCTCTTCTGAGCTAGGTGTATTTATCTCAATCTCAGGATTATACAAGATGACTGCTGAGTAACAGAGAGAGCAGAACACACACATGAACGCATCTCTCATTTACCACACTTGTCCTCCCCATTCTGAGTAATCCTGGTCCAGATAAGTTCCTAAACTTGAAGCTACAGAATAGGATTCAGGTTGACTATCTAGAGCTCTCTGGAAGCTGTGTTAACAGAGTCTTATTCTTCAAACACTAATGAGACTGTCCTGAGTCTACTCCTTCTCTAACTTGATGGCTTAGTCTTAAATTTCACTAGTTATTTTCTTCAGATTTCTGGACATTTTTTCCTGGGAAAAATTCAGAGTCCTGTGCCTCAGTAGGACTAAATACTAACACCTTCCTTTTGTTTCCCTATCACTTTACTACCTAAGGAAATTTATCCAGGTAGTCAGGCCAGTGTGGCTGGCAGAGTGAGCAGGCTAAGGCCGTCCTGTCAGTCCTCTCAGAATTAAAGTGAAATGAAGACATGCAGTGCAGATTATTTTTAAAATAAACTAGGTGACAACTATCTCAGTTGTCATCAAATTTTTACCTAAATTCATCATTTGGTTGGTGTTGTCAGTTAAGGCATTGATTATTTAAAAATAAATACTGAATGTAGAAGTGCCTTCCTATGTTAGATAGATCTTAGTACTTTTGGATAAATTTGAGACCTAAACTTCTAACAAAAATTCCTAATGGTATAGAATCAAAACTATGAAAGTGATCTAACTGATATAATCTAGATATTTTTACAATTTTAGCTGAAACTGTGATCTGTGTTTTTTAGTACAGCATCTCAGTGGGATAGTAATAGCACTTACTTCCAGACTGTTTTCAGGCATGAGTGTTGGCTTGCATTCTCAACTTTACTTCTATCTCTATGCATCCTCACAGTTTGCTGAAGTGGTCCTTGGACTCATCTCCCTTCCAAAGTATTTCCTTCTACTTTTCAAGCTCTGACTATCTCATATGGGTTGATTGTTCATTATCCATAACAGGCAGCTTGGTGAATTATTTGTACTCTTCTACTGAAGTGAATCAAGCTACAAGGCATATAGAGAAAGGAAAGGGGAAAAAAAGGAGACAATTTGGCATGCACAGCTCTTCCGTTATATGAATTTTATTTTAGACACTCAACATAAACACTTAATGGGTCAGAGGCTGTTAAAATTTGAGATTTCCAGCTCTTTGAATATCTTCTGACCTTTTTTTTTTTTTTTGTATTAAAAGAACAACTGAAGGGCAGTTATTGACATGATTTTTTTCTCTTCTCTTTAGCAATGACATTTTTGCAGAGCTGGCCAAAGGCAAGATGAAAAGGGGAGGACACTTCCTTTATTAGGTTTCTGGGCTTTTCTAGCGCATACTGTGTGATTTTTGAACAATTGCATAAATTCTCAGAGTCCCAGTTTTTCTCATCTATAAAGAAAATGTGATATTGCCCGCTCCTCAGGATTATAAATTTACTGGATAGTTTGTGACCTTCTACTCTGTTCTGTATTCTGGGGATGGGGCAATGAATAAAAGATAAAGGTCTTGGCTTCCAGATGCTTATATTACAGTGAGAAGAGAAAAGATCTAAATAAAGAAATAAAATGTATAGTTCATTGGATGGCGATAAGGCCTTGAGAGAAAAATTATTTGAGAAGGAGGAAGTGAGGTGGGGCCCCATTGTGCAGTGTCAAATACTCATATCAGAGATGCCTTCTCTGTAATGCGATCAAGAGATATTTGAACAGACACTGAGGACATAAGGAAGCAATCCATGAAAGAAGTCCTTAGAAGAGTCTTCTTCCTAGATGCCTTGGTGTATGGTGTTGGATCCCACAGATCACACAAAGGCATTTTTGTCCACGGGTAATTGCCAAATTGTTGTTTTTGTTGAGTGGGATTTAAGTTTGGGATGTCTGTTTTGGCTATCTTGCTGTCTCTCCTTTGCACTTATTTTCTAAAATTCACTCATTTTGTAGTGTCATGGAGACAGAAATCCCACAATCCTGTGTCTATAAGCTGAGGACCCAGGAAATCCAGTGGTATAGATCATTTCAAGTCCGAAGTTCTGAGAACCAGGGGAGCCAATGGTATATATCTTGGTCTACAGGAAAGAGAAGTGGAGATGAGTTGTCCCTGTTCAACAAGTGAAGCAGGGGAAAAGAGACTTATCCATTTCAGTGTCAGAGAAGGTAGAGTATAAATATGGATACAAGTGTGGATAAGTGATTGGATTTGATGATGGAAATGTGAAGCAATAGTTTTTTTCATTTTTATTTTTAAATTTATATACACTAAAATGCACTCCTGTGGTGTGCAGTTCTAAGACTTTAATGAATGAATAAGTCTTCTGTCCCTGTAGGATTCTCATTTTAGTCTGTTGAAATATATGTTCAGGAAAATGAGTGATTAAAGTAAAAGAAAATATAAATAGAATTCCAGCCAACCCTAAAGGCCCACTTGGGGATAAATTTAATTGAGAGCAGTCAGCAAAGTATTCTCCTGATTTATTCAGCTATTCCTATGTGAGTAAAGACTACAGACTTGTTAGAGATTGACTTAACTGGGTTAGGAATTTCAGCAAAATGGATATTATGGAGAGAGAATGTGGCAAGGGGATTGAGAGGGTATGTGGGAGACTAATTATGATGAATGATCTTGGAATCTCAGCCAGATAAGGAGGAGAGGAGAACATGAAACAAGTGAAAGCAGTGAAAAAAAAAAAGATAAAATTAATGGGTTAAAAGTTATGGTATATCAAAGGATTGTTGAGGAGGGAGCAAGGAATGGGATGGAAAGACAGAAGTGGTCAGTGAATAAGATCCTAGAAATTGAGATTATGGATGGTGAGGGGTCCAGTGACTGTTGATGACAGGGGATGATGTGTTATTTGCTGAGGTAGTGTAAGAGGTAAGATACTAAGCCAGGTACTATAGTCTTTTAGAAATGAAGTGAGATTGGATTGCCTGGAAATTTGTAGAACAGCATCCAAGTGGGGTATATTAGTTTCAGATTGCTTCTGTAAAGGATTACCACTTGCAGTTCTGGAAGTCAGAATTCCAAAATCACTTCCATTACCCTAATGTTAAGGTGTCAACAAGGCTAGTTCTTTTTAGAGACTTTGAGCAAAAAGATCTGTTTCCTGGTCTCTTTAAGCTTATGGTGGCTTCCTTCATTCCTTGACTTGTGTTCCCTTCCATCTTTAAAGCACATCACTCAATTCTCTGCTTTTATTGTCCTACTACCTTCTCCTCATATTTTGTCAAATCGCTCTCTGCTTTCCTCTTATAAAGACACTTATATTTAGGGTGTTCTTGACCTGGATAATCCAGGATCCACTTCCCTTATCAAGATCCTGACTTAATCACATCTATGCCATGTAAAGTAACATACATAGGTTCTAGGAATTAAGACTGGGATATTTTGGGGGCCAGTATTTAGTCCACTACATGATGGTATAAGCTGATCAAATGAGCTTCACAGGAGACTGGAGGTTTAGTAGGAAAGAAACTTAATGGTCTGTAAGCAGCAAGGAGGACACCCATTTCTATTTCATTTAGGGTAAGGAGAGAAAACAGTCTCACTAAGAGGGACTGAGGAGAAGCAGTAGTATAAGGGAATAGTCAAATTTTCACTGGATCAAAAAGATGGAGGGATCTTTCAGAAAGTTAGATTAAAGATGGAAGAGATTTTGCCGATAATCTACCTTGAGCTCTGGGCATAAGGAAAGTATTTGAGAAGAGAGAATGTATGAGATTTGTAGATACAGTCCACTTTATGAGGTTATAAAATGTTGTTGAAAAATCTGAACCCAATCTGACATATTTTTCCCTTACTGATCATTTAGATTTTGTCTGAATGTTTTTTTTTTTTCTCCATATCTTTAAAGTACAATAGTAACATTACTAGATATGAGCTGGTGTTGGTGTTGACTACTCTGGGTTATACTTCACAAGGATTTGATGTCCTATTCAATATGGTATTTTTTCTAGGAGAAAGAATTCTTTACATTGCACTTTAAATTTTTAATTTTTTAATTGTTATGTTTTTCTTCTTTAGCTATTTCAATTATATCTAAGCTTTCTTTGTATGTCTTCTGTATCTTTCACTTGAAAAACCTTTGTATCTTTATTTCTATTTCATTATAGTCACCTTTTCATCTTCTTTCCTCTATTTCTTCTACTTTGTTTTATATTTCTATATTCGTATATTTCTTCAAATTTAGTCTTTATTTCTATTTTTTTTCATTTTCTTTTTATTTATTCATATTAGCCTTTTAAAAAATGTATACCCTCCTTGGGGTGGCTGGGTGGCTCTGTCAGCTAAGTGTTTTCAGTCAGCTGAGGTCTTGATCTTGATGTCCTGAGATTGAGCCCTGCTTGCTTTTCCCTCTCGCTCTGCAGTGCCCCCTGCCTGGGTTCTCTCTCTCACACTCTCCCTCTCTCAAATAAATAAATAATTTTTAAAAACACTTAAAAAATTGCTACACTCTTTTCACTTTCTCCATATTGACTCTGGAAGACAGACTTTGATATTTTTTTGGTGGGGGGTATTGAAGGATGTGTTTGTTTCCAATGTTATGAAATATCATGATGGCAAGCCTCTGAATGAATCTATTTCTTTTTCATTTTTTTCATTTTTTTTATAAACATATAATGTATTTTTATCCCCAGGGGTACAGTCTGTGAATCGCCAGGTATACACACTTCACAGCACTCACCATAGCACATACCCTCCCCAATGTCCATAACACCACCACCCTCTCCCGACCCCCCTCCCCCCAGCAACCCTCAGTTTGTTTTGTGAGATTAAAAGTCACTTATGGTTTATCTCCCTCCCGATCCCATCTTGTTTCATTTATTCTTTTCCTACCCCCAAACCCCACATGTTGCATCTCCACTTCCTCATATCAGGGAGATCATATGATAGTTGTCTTTCTCTGATTGACTTACTTCACTAAGCATGATACCCCATCCACGTCGTTGCAAATGGCAAATTTCATTTCTTTTGATAGCTGCATAGTATTCCATTGTGTATATATACCACTTCTTCTTTATCCATTCATCTGCTGATGGACATCTAGGTTCTTTCCATAGTTTGGCTATTGTAGACATTGCTGCTATAAACATTCGGGTGCACATGCCCCTTGAGATCACTACGTTTGTGTCTTTAGGGTAAATACCCAGTAGTGCAATTGCTGGGTCATAGGGTAGTTCTATTTTCAACTTTTTGAGGAACCTCCATGCTGTTTTCCAGAGTGGTTGCACCATCTTGCATTCCCACCAACAGTGTAGGAGGGTTCTCCATTCTCCACATCCTCGTCAGCATCTGTCATTTCCTGACTTGTTAATTTTAGCCGTTCTGACTGGTGTGAGGTGGTATCTCATTGTGGTTTTGATTGGTATTTCCCTGATGCCGAGTGATGTGGAGCACCTTTTCATGTGTCTGTTGGCCCTCTGGATGTCTTCTTTGCAGAAATGTCTGTTCATGTCCTCTGCCATTTCTTGATTAGACTATTTGTTCTTCGGGTGTTGAGTTTGCTAAGTTCCTTATAGATTTTGGACACTAGCCCTTTATCTGATATGTCGTTTGCAAATATCTTCGCCCATTCTGTCAGTTGTCTTTTGGTTTTGTTAACTGTTTCCTTTGCTGTGCAAAAGCTTTTGATCTTGATGAAATCCCAATAGTTCATTTTTGCCCTTGCTTCCCTTGCCTTTGCCGATGTTCCTAGGAAGATGTTGCTGCGGCTGAGGTTGAAGAGCTTGCTGCCTGTGTTCTCCTCAAGGATTTTGATGGATTCCTTTCTCACATTGAGGTCCTTCATCCATTTTGAGTCTATTTCCGTGTGTGGTGTGAGGAAGTGGTCCAATTTCGTTTTTCTGCATGTGGCTGTCCAATTTTCCCAGCACCATTTATTGAAGAGGCTGTCTTTTTTCCATTGGACATTCTTTCCTGCTTTATCAAAGATTAGTTGACCATAGAGTTGAGGGTCTATTTCTGGGCTCTCTATTCTGTTCCATTGATCTATGTGTCCGTTTTTGTGCAGTACCATACTGTCTTGATGATGACGGCTTTGTAATAGAGCTTGAAGTCCGGAATTGTGATGCCTCCAACTTTGGCTTTGTTTTTCAATATTCCTTTGGCTATTTGAGGTCTTTTCTGGTTCCATATAAATTTTAGGATTATTTGTTCCATTTCTTTGAAAAAAAATGGGTGGGATTTTGATAGGCATTGCATTAAATGTGTAGATTGCTTTAGGTACCATAGATATTTTCACAATATTTGTTCTTCTAATCCAGGAGCATGGAACATTTTTCCATTTCTTTGTGTCTTCCTCAGTTTCTTTCAAGAGTAATTTATACTTTTCTGCATATAGATTCTTAGCCTCTTTGGTTAGGTTTATTCCTAGGTATCTTATAGTTTTGGGTGCAATTGTAAATGGGATTGATGCCTTAATTTCTCTTTCTTCTGTCTTCTTGTTGGTGTAGAGAAATGCAACTGATTTCTGTGCATTGATTTTATATCCTGACACTTTTCTGAATTCCTATACATGTTCTAGCAGTTTTGGAGTGGAGTCTTTTGGCTTTTCCACATGTAGTATCATATCACCTGCAAAGAGTGATAATTTGACTTATTCATTGCCAATTTGGATGCCTTTGATTTCTTTTTGTTGTCTGATTGCTGAGGCTAGGACTTCTAGTACTATGTTGAATAGCAGTGGTGATAATGGAGATCCCTGCCGTGTTCCTTAGTGTTCCATGACCTTAGCGGAAAAGCTTTCAGTTTTTCTCCATTGAGAATAATATTTGTGGTGGGTTTTTCATAGATGGCTTTGATAATATTGAGGTATATGCCCTCTATCCCTACACTTTGAAGAGTTTTGATCGGGAAGGGATGCTGTACTTTGTCAAATGCTTTTTCAGCATCTATTGAGAGTATCGTATGGTTCTTGTTCTTTCTTTTATTAATGTGTTGTATCGCTTGATTGATTTGCGGATGTTGAACCAACCTTGCAGCCCTGGAATGAATCCCACTTGGTCGTGGTGAATAATCCTTTTAATGTACTGTTGGCTAGTATTTTGGTGAGAATTTTTGCATCTGTGTTCATCAAGGATATTGGTCTGTAGTTCTCTTTTTTGATGGGATCCTTGTCTGGTTTTGGGATCAAGGTGATGCTGGCCTCATAAAATGAGTTTGGAAGTTTTCCTTCCATTTCTATTTTTTTTGGAACAGTTTCAGGAGAATAGGAATTAGTTCTTCTTTAAATGTTTGGTAGAATTCCCCTGGGAAGCCATCTATCCCTGGGTTTTTGTTTGTTTGGAGATTTTTGATCACTGTTTCACTCTCCTTACTTGTTATGGGCCTGTTCAGGTTTTCTATTTCTTCCTGGTTCAGTGTGGTAGTTTATATGTCTCTAGGAATGCATCCATTTCTTCCATATCATCAAATTTGTTGGCGTAGGGTTGCTCATAGTATATTCTTATAATTGTTTGTATTTCTTTAGTGTTGGTTTTGATTTCTCCTCTTTTATTATGGTTTTACTTATTTGGGTCCTTTCTCTTTTCTTTTTGATAAGTCTGGCCAGGGGTTTATCAATCTTATTAATTCTTTCAAAGAACCAGCTCCTCGTTTCGTTGACTTGTTCTATTGTTTTTTTGGTTTCTATTTCAATGATTTCTGCTCTGATCATTATGAATTCTCTTCTCTTGCTGGGTTTAGGCTTTTTTTCTTGTTCTTTATCCAGCTCCTTTAGGTGTAGGGTTAGGTTGTATATTTGAGACCTTTCTTGTTTCTTGAGAAAGGCTTGTACCACTATATATTTTCCTCTCAAGACTGCCTTTGCTGTCCCACAGATTTTAAACCATTGTGTTTTCATAATCATTTGTTTCCATGAATTTTTTCAATTCTTCTTTAATTTTCTGGTTAACCCATTCATTCTTTAGAAGGATGCTGTTCAGTCTCCATGTATTTGGGTTCTTTCCAAATTTCCTCTTCTGATTGAGTTCTAGCTTCAGAGCATTGTGGTCTGAAAATATGCAGGGAATGATCTCAATCTTTTGATACCGGTTGAGACCTGATTTAGGACCCAGGATGTGATCTATTCTGGAGAATGTTCCATGTGCACTAGAGAAGAATGTGTATTCTGTTGCTTTGGGATGCAATGTTCTGAATATATCTGTGATGTCCATCTGGTCCAGTGTGTCATTTAAGGCCTTTATTTCCTTGTTGATCTTTTGCTTGGATGATCTGTCCATTTCAGCGAGGGGAATGTTAATGTCCCCTACTATTATTGTATTATTGTGGATGTGTTTCTTTGACTTTGTTATTAATTGGTTTATATAGTTGGCTGCTCCCACGTTAGGGGCATAGATATTTAAAACTGTTAGATCTTCTTGTTGGACAGACCCTTTGAATATGATATAGTATCCTTCCTCATCTCTTATAATAGTCTTTGGCTTAAAATCTAATTGATCTGTTATAAGGATCGCCACCCCAGTTTTCTTCTGATGCCCATTAGCATGGTGAATTGTTTTCCACCCCCTCACTTTAAATCTGGAGGTGTCTTCGTGTCTAAAATGAGTTTCTTGTAGGCAACATATAGATGGGTTTTGTTTTTTTATCCATTCTGATACCCTGTGTCTTTTGATTGGGGCATTTAGCCCATTTACATTCAGGGTAATTATTGAGAGATAGGAATTTAGTGCCATTGTATTGCCTGTAAGGTGTCTGTTACTGTATATTGTCTCTGTTCCCTTCTGATCTACAACTTTTAGGCTCTCTCTTTGCTTAGAGGACCCGTTTCAATATTTCCTGTAGAACTGGTTTGGTGTTTGCAAATTCTTTCAGTTTTTGTTTGTCCTGGAAGCTTTTTATCTCTCCTTCTATTTTCAATGATAGCCTAGCTGGATAAAGTATTTTTGGCTGCATTTTTTTTCTCATTTAGTCCTCTGAATATATCATGCCAGCTCTTTCTGGCCTGCCAGGTCTCTGTGGATAAGTCTGCTGCCAATCTCATATTTTTACCATTGTATGTTACAGACATCTTTTCCCGGGCTGCTTTCAGGATTTTCTCTTTGCCACTAAGACTTGTAAATTTTTATTAGGTGCTGAGGTGTGGACCTATTCTTGTTGATTTTGAGGGGAGTTCTCTGCACCTCCTGGATTTTGATGCTTGTTCCCTTTGCCATATTAGGGAAATTCTCTCCAATAAGTCTCTCCAATAGACCTTCTGCTCCCCTCTCTCTTTCTTCTTCTTCTGGAATCCCAATTATTCTAATATTGTTTCGTCTTATGGTGTCACTTATCTCTCGAATTCTCCCCTCGTGGTCCAGTAGCTGTTTGTCCCTCTTTTGCTCAGCTTCTTAATTCTCTGTCATTTGGTCTTGTATATCACTAATTCTTTCTTCTGCCTTATTTTTCTTAGCAGTGAGAGCCTCCATTTTTGATTGCACCTCATTAATAGCTTTTTTGATTTCAACTTGGTTAGATTTTAGTTCTTTTATTTCTCCAGAAAGGGCTTTAATATCTCCAGAGAGGGTTTCTCTAATATCTTCCATGCCTTTTTCGAGCCCGGCTAGAACCTTGAGAATCATCATTCTGAACTCTAGATCTGACATATTACCAATGTCTGAATTGATTAGGTCCCTAGCCCTCAGTACTGCCTCTTCTTCTTTTTTTTGTGGTGAGTTTTTCCTCCTTGTCATTTTGTCCAGATAAGAGTATATGAAGGAGCAAATAAAATACTAAAAGTGTTTCAAAGACCCCAGGAAAATTCACTTTAACCAAATCAGAAAAGACCCGTAATCATGGGGGTGCTGGGAGAAAGGGGATAAAAAGAAGTTTGGGAAAAAAAAATTGAAAAAGAAAACAAATAAAGAAAAAATATAAAAAAGAAAGAAAGTATATATATATATTAGATAAACAAGTTAAAAAACATTAAAAAAGAAAAGTGTAATAGCTAAAAAAAATTTAGCAGAAGAAGAAAAAAATATTGAAAAAAAATTAAATTAACTGCAAGACTAAAGAATCATGGGGAGAAAGCCATCAGTTCAGTGCTTTGCTTTCTCCTCCTCTGGAATTCCGCTGCTGTCCTTGGTATTGAACCTACTTTTCTTGGTATGTGAACTTCGTCCTGGCTGGGTTTTTTGTTGATCTTCTCGGGGAGGACCCTGTTGTAGTGACTCTCAAGTGTCTTTGCCCAAGGCAGAATTGCACCGCCCTTACCTGGGGCCGGACTAAGTAATCCACTGGGGTTCTCTTTCAGGAGCTTTTGTTCCCTGAACGCTTTCCATAGAATTCCGGAGGACGGGAATGAAAATGGCAGCCTCCCAGTCTCCAGGCAGGAGGATCCAAGAGCCCAGGGCCCCACTCCTCAGTGTGCCCATAGAGAACATTGCCCAAACACTCCTGTATCCCCGGCCTCTGGCTGTGCTCGGAGCTCACCCAGCCTGCGACCGGTCAAGGTAACCCTGAGCTGAGAGCTCACTCCTCGGGTCTGTCTCTGTAGCCCGCTTTCCCATTCTAATACCTGCAAGCTCTGCGACACTCTGACACCCCTGATCCTTCTGTGACCCTGCAGGACCTGGGGCTATGCTGACCCCGCTAGGGTTTCACCCCAGTTTAGCGTCTGGAGCAATGTCCCTCAGTGGAACAGACTTTTAAAAGTTCTGATTTTGTGCTCCGTTGCTCCACCGCTTGCCAGGAGCTGGCCCCTCCCCCCATGGTTGATTTTCCCATCATTTTGGATTCACTTCTCTGCCAGTCCTACCTTTCATAAATTGGTTGATTTTCTCTTTCTAGAATTGCTGTTCTTCTTCTCTTCAATCTCCCGTTGGATTTGTAGGTGTTTGCAATATTTAGATAAGCTATCTAGCTGATCTCCTGCTACCTGATGTCATCTCAGCCTGCTACTTCTCTGCCATCTTGACTCTCATTGAACTTTTAATCAAGTTTTAGGAGGAAGTAAAAATAATACATGTGTTTATTCAGGAAGCTTTATCTGGAGGTCAGTGGGCTACATTTGTTTACTTTGTAAAATTCATATCAGAAGGAGGTTTAAATTCTTAAGATCCAACTGCTTTTAAGTCTGGAAATATTATGAGATATGTTCAATTGTCATGAGTGGTGCTGGTAGTTTATAAGCAATTTGTCAGGCAAGATGGGTTATTGGGATTTTTTTTTATCACTTTTTCCTCCTTTCTACTGAGTAATGACTCAAAAAATATACTGGAACTGAGTTACAATTGGATATATTCCAACAAGATGTTGTTTGGGGGTTAACATAAAAGTACATAAATTATTAGCTAATTTGCTGAGTTGTTTAATTCACTAAGATTATTAGCTAGTTTAAGTGAGAACACTTAAACATGTCTTTTTAATTATCTTGAAAAATCCTAGCAAGCTATATTACTGCACATAAACTTCGATACTGAGTAATTAGCTTTTGATTTTAAGAAGTTCTCTTTTCCCTGGTTAGCACTTTTAACTGTGTCATAATTTCTATTTTGAAATACACTGTGTGTGTACAGCTTCTTCCACTTAAATTTTAAGAGGTTGTGATTGCAATTTTTAGGACTTTCCTTTTACATTCTCAGGTTTAGGAGTTTTCCTGCCCTAAATTTGTGAGACACAATGGAGTAGAGAACTAAGATAAGTATCCAAATCATGTTCCTATTTTCTGTGCCTCTATTTTGTGGCTATTTCATTTCAAGCTATTTATTCCTTGGTTCTCTTATGCAGTTTACTCTATTCTTTGTATTTATGGATACCTTTGTATTGCTATCTGTTTATTTTCTATCAGTTTATAATTCATATATGTCATTTAAAGTATTGCCTCATTTTAGAATCAAAGATACAATGGAACATATTGTGATAGCTAAAATTCTAAATTACCTTCCTCAAAATCTACTACATAATGAAAAAAAAAAAGAAGTTCAAATAGTTAAAAATTGAATATGAGACAAACATATGAAGTGGACACACTCATGAAAGCTTTTGTAGTTATTTTTTTAGAAAGTATCACAGAGTAGGTTTATTGAGTTTAGATAAGATTATTATTGACCTGTCTAAGATAAATGGTAAAGTTAAGGATAAGTGATTATTTATATATAAGGGACAGAGATGACAATGATTCTTTTTTTATTTACTTATAATATATAATCAAAACAGAAGAATAAAGCTCTCTATAGAATGGCTTTTATGTACTTAGAAGAAATAATGAAAGTCACTTCAATGTACTACAAAATTCATATTTTGAATTCACTGCCATTTGGTTGTTATTGAGACAAATTTTTCATTTGCATTTTTAAAAAGTTGAATAATTTTCTTTCAATCATCACCTTTTGCAGTTATTTATTGTTATTTCTATAGGGCTATGTATGTACATGATCTGTACATCTGTATCATAGAGAAATAATTATTCTGAACAAATGAAGCCCTTATCTATACAACATTCTACTTGATTTTATAGGAAGAAAGAAACATCGAACTGAGATATAAGAAATGTAAGAAATGTTAAACCATGTGGTTGTGATTCCAAAAGCTATGAAATTTAGAAAAGCAAGAAATCAGATTAGCATGTGAGGGAAAGGGTAAAGAAGGATTCAAGGAAGTTTTGGGAATTTGGATAACTAGCACTGGAAATGATAGAAGATCAAAAAGAAAGATATTTCAGGTGGAGAGAAGAAATCCAGGAAGGACAGAGTGAGAAACTGACCACTGTGGGACATTAGGACAAAGGAAAATGGGTGAAAAGAAAGTTGTTAATTCTGTGTTTACTGGGACACCCAGATCACACAGAATAATCATGATGTGGATGGATAGACACATTGCTAATGCCACTGCCACTGCCATTGCTCTTCCTTGCCCGTTTAACACCTGATGGTGTCCTACTATGCCAACATCACTTGGGAGGTATGTCCTGGCTGTACTGTTACTGCCAGAGACTGAGGATGTTTCCTGATGATTGTCAGGGTGTGCTTGGGGCCAGCTAGCCTGTGGCAGACTGAATAATTGTCCCAGAGATATCCACATCTTAATCCTTAGAACTTGTGAAAGGTTACCTTATATGGCAAGGTAACTTTGTAGCTGTGATTATGTTAAGCACCGTGAGAAAGGGATATTATATTGGATTATCTGGGTGGGCCATACTGTAATCACAAGGGTCTTTATAAAATGGAGATAAAAGTAGATTTGATGATAGAAGAGGAGAAGGCAGTGTGATGACAGGAGCATCAATTGGTGTTATGTAGCCCTAGTTAAGTAATGCCAGCAGCTACAAGAAGCCAGAAGAGGCAAGAAGCAGATTCTTCCCTTAGTTTCTAGAAGAAATCAAGGAATAGATACCTTGATTTTAGACCCAGGAGGCCATTTTATCCTACGGGCTCCAGAACTGCAGGAGAATAAGTGTCAGTTGTTTAAGCCACCAAATTTGTGGTTCTTTGTTACAGCAGCGGTGATAAACAAATGCACAGCTGAAGCTTCCCAACTTGGCCAAAATACATTTTAACATAGGGATAGCATAAGTAACTGCTGACTTAAGTAGATGTCTCTGATATCTAGGAGATATCTGATGTCTGAAGACAGTGGAATGGTCTGGAAAATTATTGATACGGCCATTGAAATCACTGTGGTAACAACAGAGCACTCTGCAGAGATGCCCATGTGCTGGGAAGGTGGAAATGGACTTGCAGGGCTGTAGATACATAACATAATGACCACAAGTTTAGGGGAGTAGCAGACAATGGATTAAATGGTCTGTATTAGTAATATTGGCTACTGAATGGAGGATAATGGAAGAAAGTAATCATCAGGGAAGAGGGCAGTGGGGTGATGCATCATTAGGTTTTAAGTCCTGTGCACTTAAAGAGTAAGAACTGGAAAAAAAAAAGAGGCATTTATCAAAAAAGGTGAAGGGATATCGACTGTCTAAGGATGGAGGCTATTGATAAGGATGAAAGGGAGAAAAATTGTGGAGAAAACCATGCAAGAATGTAATGAATGAGAAAATTTAGAGCAAGTTACATGTGGCAAGATATTGGTGTTCATAAGAGAAAACTGAGAGGATAGGAGCATTAGGGCAAAGAAAAGGGATGATGAGAAAATAAGAGAGATTTATGGACTGAGAGCAAAAGGGCCAGTGTCCCAAGTGAGAATATAAAGTCTGGGTGTAGGTTAGTAAGTATTAAGACTCCCATGGACACATGGCCACACACCTACACCCACAGGGTCTTTAACTTGGTTGCTGTGGGGAGGGTGGATTTGTGTTCAGAAAGCTGTGTAATTTCATGATGTGTGAAATGTAAGTGCACTGTTAAATGGAAATAGCTTCTATTAAACTTCTTTAAGAAAACTTTCTCTTCACTTACCTCTATGAAATTATGCTTAGGATTTAATTTGCAACATCATTTGTTGTTTTCTCTACACAGAAGCCTTCTTGTTATGATTTTGTTTATGAATAAAAAATATGGTATAAACAGTCTTTTAAAAATATATGCTTTATTGATTCATTCTTAATAATAATCTGTTGCTGAAACTCAAATGTCCTAGTAGATGGAAAAATATTCTAGTTTTCCTTGTACAGAAACTGTTATTCTGGATCACAATTATAAGTTAGGCCCTCAAGTGAAAATATATAACTACTTTTAATTTAATTTAATTTAACTTATCTCATTTTATTTTTTATAGTAAGGATTTACTGTGTGTGCTCATAAAAGCAGCAATTTTGGTGCAAAGCAGGGCAGGAGTATGCCCTGCTTTGATGCAGTTCCACACTCATGTTAAATCCAGGTACCCCCTAAAGTGTTACAAGGCTTTCCCAGTGATATTTGTCCAAAGCAGATAGTACATATACTTACAGTGCAATTAACATTTCATCAAAGTGTAGGTATAAATGCCTATACCTCCCTCCCTTGCATCAGTTATCTTTGCTTGGATTCCTAACTTTAATAACCCATAATCATTAGCAACTTGATTTCCAAATCATATGTAATCTCCAAAAATATAAAACCACATAATAAAATAAACCAAGACTCTCAAATTTATTTCCATTCCTCCAAGGTCACCAAGGCTATAGATCTAAAAGCAAGAAGAGAAAAATGTGATATAATTAATATAAAAAATATAGTATAAATATATTAATACAATTAAATGTTTAATAAATGTCTTTAGGAAAGACAAATGTCTTTACTAAGTGGGAAAAATGTCCAGAAGAACATGTTTTATGAGTTATTTAGAAATTATGGTAGTGGCTTCCGTAATGAAACTATGAGAAATTATTCAGTTGCTAAGGTGTATAGTTTTATATTTGTTTGTTTTTTTTCCGCATTTTTGGGCAACTCTTCTGAAAATGGTACTCATTTTATTTGTTTTGTGAGATGTTTCTACTATCAATTACTATCATCATTACTATCATCTTTTTTTTTCCATTTTATTTATTTTTTCAGCATAACAGTATTCATTGTTTTTGCACAACACCCAGTGCTCCATGCATCATTACTATCATCTTTATCTGGTTGTTAAAGTAACCAACTGTCTGTTTTAAGCCCAAAGATTTATTGCTAAATTAAATTCTATCTGTGTCTCTTATAATTAAAGCACATTAGGTTTCTATATAATATTTCTATGTCAATCCACATTAGAAGGCTCACTATTGTGTGAAATTTTAGGGTGATTATTATATCTGATATAGTAATCCACAGAAGTGGAGTGTGAATTTGAATTTGTTTCTATCATTTTATTAGAAGCTGTAGACACCAATCCCCATAACTCAAACCTAGACAATCATCTTACCCTATGTCAATAAGTTTGTCACACAAGATCAACTACTTAGTAGGTTTTTACTATGTTTTTTTTTTTTAAGATTTTATTTACTTCTTTGACAGACAGAGATCTCAAGTAGGCAGAGAGGCAGGCAGAGAGAGAGGAGAAAGCAGGCTCCCTGCTGAGCAGAGAGCCCAATGCGGGGCTCCATCCCAGGACCCTGGGATCATGACCTGAGCCGAAGGCAGAGGCTTTAACCCACTGAGTCACCAGGCGCCCCTAGGTTTTTACTATGGAATGCATATAGTATTTTACTTGAAGTTAGCCAAGTTAATAAAATAGTTCCCTCAAAACTTTTGGATTCCAAAGTAGTTGGGATGTTATGATAGAGTCTATTGACCTGCTGTGGACTGAATTTTGTACCACCTACCCCCAACCAATCCTTGTGTTTAAGCCCTAATCCTCACTTTGCTGCCTTTGGAGATAAAGCCTTTAGGAGTTAATTAAGGTACAATGAGGTCATAAAGGTAAGACCCTAATCTGATAAGACATTGATGGTCTTATAGAGGAAAAGAGAGATTTCTCTCCATATCCACATACTCAGAGGAAAGGCTGTGTGAGTACTGCAGCAAGAAGGAAAGAAGGTTGTCTGAAAGTCAGGAAGAGAATTCTCACCAGCAACAAAACCCTGCCAAACTGTGATCTGGAACTTCCAGCCTCCAGAATTGTGAGAAATAAATTTGTTTTTTTATGCCACCCAGCCTATGACATTTTGTTATGGTGGTCTTAGCAGACTAATACATGATTAATACCCAATAGTCCCAAGATTTTGTAGGGTAAACTTGGTGCTTTGTATTATCTAGTTGACACAGATCAAAATAAAATTAGGATGAAAATGGTCTTTGGACCAGTTTTGGAATCTCTCAGCCATTTGGATTATTGATCTTATCACAGATTTTTATGTCTGAGTTATATTTAAGTGATACATTTCAATAAATTGCTACTTTAGTCATTGCAAATAATGTGCATTGTTTACAGTAGTACAGATGTACAGAAATAATATTTGAAATATTTATCAACCTGTATGGCATGTGCATTAGTCAGTTAAAATGAATACCCAACCAATGAGAACAGAAAATATCTTCCCTGTTAAGCTTATCCATTGAATGGCAGATATGCCTACCCATACATCAGTATGACTTTTAAATAAATGATAGTATCAACAATAATTAAGGCCGGGGGTCTTCTGAGATATTTCTTCAAAATAATTTTATAATTCTTTAATTTTTCTTGTAAATGGTTTGTGTGAAAACATAGCTTGTTTATAGAATATGGTGCAGCATAGGAGTTCCAACCAAGATAAATCTGAGATTAGGTGCCTCTTGAAGAAATCTGTTTCATTATTATTAAGTTAAATGCTAAAACCCTCTCATATTATTGGCTACATGTGTTATCACTTAATTTTCAGAGTTTTCATTTTTCTATTACTTCCCTGCCCCTGGAGTAGAGACTAATTGCTTTCCTAAGACTGAATTTTGACTTAGTTAATTGTAGTTATACTTATTTCAAGAAATTTTAAATAATTGTATGATTTTTTTTTGCTAGATGAAGTTTAGGTCAGATGGTCCCACCACCCACAACACCCAGGTATGTTGGTATCCTGCAGCTTATAGGAAAGTGAGAATTGGAAAAGCCCATGGAAACCATCTGTGCAAATCCCACCTGTCCCTGTGCACTTATTTTAAAGATAATAATTTTCTCCCTTTCCACATAATATCTTTAAGAAAGGTGATTGCTGCTCCAGACAATTTTATTTTGGTTAATTTCTGGTGGGCATAAATAAAACTAAATTTAAAAAATCCAACATTCAAAAAGATAGAAGACTCAGAATTTTAATTGCCCTAGTAGAGGATTGAAAATAAATGAAATACTATGCAGCCATCAAAAGAAATGAAATCTTGCCATTTGCGACGACGTGGATGGAACTAGAGCGTATCATGCTTAGTGAAATAAGTCAATCGGAGAAAGACAACTATCATATGATCTCCCTGATATGAGGACATGGAGAAGCAACATGGGGGGGTAGGGGGATAGGAGAAGAATAAATGAAACAAGATGGGATTGGGAGGGAGACAAACCATAAATGACTCTTAATCTCACAAAACAAACTGGGGGTTGCTGGGGGGAGGTGGGATTGGGAGAGGGGGAGCGGGCTATGGACATTGGGGAGGGGAGGCGAACCATAAGAGACTATGGACTCTGAAAAACAACCTGAGGGTTTTGAAGGGTCAGGGGTGGGAGGTTGGGGCAACCTGAGGGTTTTGAAGGGTCAGGGGTGGGAGGTTGGGGGAACAGGTGGTGGGTAATAGGGAGGGCACGTTTTGCATGGAGCACTGGGTGTTGTGCAAAAAGAATGAATACTGTTATGCTGAAAAAATAAATAAAATGGGAAAAAAAAAGAAAATAAATGAAATACTCTTACCCTTAAAAAAACAAAACAAAACAAAGTTTAGTTCTGGGGTATTCACATGTTGCTTTACTCTGGTGGGAATCAGGATTTGGAGGGAACTGAGGCAAAAATACTTTGGCATGATTGTGAAACGACGTCATATGTGGCATCAGCAACATTTGGCTCAGTTCCATTTACTCTGATGCATTACCAGTGACTCAATTTAATTGAAAATCACCACCAGACATTGTTATTAGATAAAATTATGAAATGATTTGCTGTAGCAGCAGGAACTTATAGGTCTTGTGTGCAAAATAAAATTTTAATGAAATGGGCATTTAAAGATTACTATTACAGTATATCATGCAGTCTATGATTAAAACACTAAATTATTTTTACATAATAAACCAAAATAAAGGCAAGGTCTGGGATTTTAAAATGACAACCAAAGAAAGCAAATGAGCTTAAATTTTATTAATAACATATTGTCATATAAAACAAACAAATATGTTTGGCAATGACTATGTATTACACACCACTGAAGAACTTATTTATTTATTTATTTGTTTTTCTGAGAAGCAGAAAATAAGGCAGATATTTGGAAAAAAGGCATGGTTTTCCCCTTCCATAGACTGTGAGGTGCTTGAAGATTTGATGTCTATAAGAGATCCCAAGGTTGTATTTTGAAACATATTGAGCCAATGTGGTAGATTCCCCAACATCTATTCCACTCTAACTAGTTAGTCTCTAACCACTGTCATCTCTTTCTTCTGGCCAGTGGTTGGTTTAGTTGTGGGAGCAAATTGGTTTCACTAGAATGTTAGCTATATGAAGGCAATATTTTTGACAGTTGTGTGCACTGATGTATCCCTATAACTTAGAACAGTGACAGGCCTGTGGTAGATACTCAATAAATAATTGTTGAAAAAAGAATGAGAGAAAGAGGAAAAAGGAGAAAAAAGGGTGGAAGGAAGGAAAGAAATAGGGGATGTGGGAGGGAGGGAGGGAATATGGAAGGATGGACAGAATATATGGAAGAAAGTTGAAAGAAAAGGAGAGGAAAGAAGAGCAGAGAGTTAGTTACATGAAGGGAGAGGATTGCTTGGGTTCCTGGAATCAATAATTTGATCTCTCTGTCACTCTCCCTACTTGAACAAAGATCATTTTGCCCTATTATTTCCAGTAGCCATTCTTATGCTGTAAAAATGACCAGCCATAGGATGGGATTGATCTCATGTATGGTAGAGAGATGGAAAGAACATGAGTTAGTTCTTTTCTCCCAGTTTTACTGGGATGAAATTGACACCTATTACTGCACAAGTTTAAGGTGTACAGCATAATGATTTAAGTTACATATATTGTTTAAGTTAACATATAGATACAATAAAAACAAACAAACAAACAAAAATTTCATGTTTTGAGAACTCTTTTTTTTTTTTTCTTCCCTTTTTTCCCCCCTCGGTTCTGGGAGGACCTCTACTGGACAGCTGCCCCCGGAGCAGAGACACAGGCCCACAGGCGGAGGGCAGGGCCAGCAGGCGGGGTAAGCCTCCTGCCGGAAGCAGGGCCCAGGTGCCAGACCCTCACTTCTCCAGAGGCGCGTAGTTGAGCAGCTTCCTGATCAGGTACACGTACGCCAGCAGCATGCGGCGGCAGCAGTAGCGCTTCAGGCCAAGTGCGTCCATGGCATGCCCCTCGGTGTACTCGGCCTGCAGCAGCCCCAGGTAGGCCTCCCACTTGTTGCCGACGATCTTGCCGCACGTGAAGCAGCGCACTGGGATGATCATGGCGGCGGCAGCGCAGCGCCCCTGTTTTGAGAACTCTTAAGATTTATTCTCTTGCAGTCTTCCTGTATGACACAGCAGTGTTAGCTATAGTCCCCCTGTTGTACACTACATACTTAATACTTATTTATGTTATAACTGAGAGTCTGTATCTTTTGACCACCTTCTTCCAATTACCCCTCCTCCACTGCCTACCACCCCTGGTAACCACAAATCTGATCTCTCTCTCTTTCTCTCTCTCTCTCTCTCTCTCTCTTTATTAGTTTGGTTTCTGGTTTTATTTTCCTTTAGAGTCCACATGTAAGTGAGATCATACCAATATTTGTCTTTCTGTGTTTGACTTATTTCACTTAACGTAATACCTTCGCTCTGGTAACCAATGGCTCATTTCCTGTGACAAGAGCTTATTTCTGTTTTATCTTGTATGTTCATTTTTTTTTTCTACATATGAGTGAGATCATATGGTATTTGTCTTATTTCACTTGGTATAATGTCCTCTAGGTCCATCCCTGTTGTCTCAAATGGCAAGATTTCATTCTTTTTCATGACTGATAAATGTGCCATTGTGTATGTGTACCATATCTTTTTTTTTTTTTTTTTAAAGATTTTATTTATTTATTTGACAGAGAGAGAGGTCACAAGTAGGCAGAGAGGCAGGCAGAGAGAGAGGAGGAAGCAGGCTCCCTGCAGAGCAGAGAGCCCGATGCGGGGCTCGATCCCAGGACCCTGAGATCATGACCTGAGCCGAAGGCAGCGGCTTAATCCACTGAGCCACCCAGGCGCCCTGTGTACCATATCTTTATTTGTTCATTTATTGATGAACACTTCGTTTGGACATTTAAGTCTTTAATCTATTTTTGAGTCAAGTTTTACAACTGGTGGAAGATAGGTGTTTAGTTTCATTTTTTTGCATGTGAATATCCACTTTTTCCAAAATCATTTATTGAAGAGATTGACTTTTCTCCAATGAGTAGTCTTGGATTCCTTGTCAAATATTAGTTGACACTATATGCATGGGTTTATTTCTGGGCTCTCAGTTCTGCTTCGTTGATGTATTTGTTGTTTTTGTTCCAGTAGCGTACTGTTTTAAATACTATAGCTTTGTAAGATAGCTTGAAATCAAGAAGTGTGATATTCCCACATTTTTTTTTTCATTCAGGTTTGCTTTGGCTATTCATAATATTTTGTGGTTCCATATAAAAATTGGGATTTCTCCCTCTACTTCTGTTAAAAAGGGATTGCATTGAATTTTAAGATAGCTTTTGGTAATATTAACATTTTAACAATATTAATTTTTCCAACCCATAAACACAGAATACCTTTTCATTTTTGTGTCTTCTTCAATTTCTTTCATAGTTTTGTAGTTTTCCAAGTAGAGCCTTTCACCTTCTTGGTTAAGTTTATTCTCAAGTGTTTACTGTTTTTGATGCTGTTGTAAATGGGATTGTTTTCTCTATTTCTTTTTCAGATAATTCATTGTTAGTACATAAAAATGCTACTGATTTTTGTAGTTAATTTTGTATCCTGCAACTTTACTGGATTTGTTTGATCTAATGTTAATCTAGTGTTGTTAGAATTTGATCTAACAGGGTTTTTTGTTGTTGTTGTTTGTTTGTTTTTGTTTTTGTTTTTCCTTGATGATGTTTTTTGGATTTTCTATATGCAAAATCATGTCATCTGCAAATAGAGAAAATTTTACTTCTTTCTTTCCAATTCCGATACTTTTTATTTCTTTTTCTTGTCTGATTGCTCTGCTATGGACTTCCAGTACTATGTGGAATAGGAGTGGTAAGAATGAACACCCTTGTCTTGCTCTCGATCTTAAAGGAAAAGATTTCAACCTTTCACCTTTGGTATGATGTTAGCTGTGGGTTTATCATAAATGGCCTTTCTTATGTTGAGGTACATCCATTCTATACTTAATTTGTTAAGGGTTTTCATCATGAATATATGTTTAATTTTGTCAAATACACTTTCTAAATATGTTTTTTAGAAACATTCAATATACCAAGACTGAATCAGGAAGAAATAGAAAGTCTGAATAGACCAATTACTGGTAAGGAAATCGAATCTGTAATGAAAAATCTCCTAAAGAAGAAAATCCCAGAACCACATGGTGAATTTTAATAAACATTTAAAGAAGAATTAATGCCAACCCTTTTCAAACCCTTTCAAAAATTGAAGAGGAGGAAATGTTTTATGAGTCAGCATCACCCGGATGTCAAAAAAGACTACTACCAGAAAAACAAAAACTAGTAGACCAATATTCCTGATGGATATAGTTGCAAAAATTCTCTATCAAATACCAGCTAAACGAATTCAAAAGGACATTAAAAGGATCATTCACCATGATCATATGGGATTTATACCAAGTAGGATGGTACAACATATGCAAATCAATCAATATGACATATTATGTTAATAGAATGAAAGAAAAAATTTCAATGATCGTTTCAAGAACCTGAGTTCTTGATGATAAGGTTGAGCATCTTAATCAAGTCTGAAGGCAGCTCTACCTCTGAACTTAATGATGATGCAGCAAAATATTTTATTTTATCTAAGTTGAGTCAGAAGTTCCAATTTTGTAGGTGAACACTTCCTAACAGATAAAGTCTGGATTCCAGAGTCTGGGGAACAGCATACTTGGATTTAGAACCAGTCATTTTACCTGTCAGAACCTAGTATGTCACCTGTAATGAGGATTTCTGTAATCAGTAATAATAGCAACAACATTATTATTCCTTGACACTGTGTTCAAGCCTTGTGCTAATGTTTTACACATACTAGATCCCCTAGCCTTATTAGGTAAATGTTATTGTTGCCAACTTGCAGATGCAAAAGTTAAGGATATTTCACAGGTACATAGTGATTAAGGGGGTTTGTATAGAATATTAATCCTTGCCTGTTAGACTCTAGAGTTCAAGCTTTATATCCCTAGACAGCATTTTCACTGGCTTATTTCCTCGTTGATCTTTTGCTTAGATGATCTGTCCATTTCAGGAGGGGATGTTAAAGTCCCCTACTATTATTATATTATTGTCAATGTGATTCTTTGATTTTGTTATTAATTGGTTTATATAATTGGGGGCTCCCATGTCAAGGGCATATATATTTACAATTGTTATATCTTCTTGTTGGACAGAACCTTCAAGTATGATATAGTGTCCTTCCTCATTTCTTATTATAGTCTTTGTCTTAAAATCTAATTTTTCTGATATAAGGATTGCCACCCCAGCTTTCTTTTGATATCCAGTAGCATGGTAAATTTTTTTTCCACCCTCTCACTTTAAATCTGGAGGTGTCTTTGGGGCTAAAATGAGTCTTTCTTGCAGGCAGCATATTGATGAATCTTGTTTTTTTTTTTTTTTTCTTTTTGATCCATTCTGATACTCTGTGTCTTTCAATTGGGGTATTTAGCCCATTTACATTCCCAGTAACTACTGAAAGATATGAATTTAGTGCCAGTGTATTGCCTGTAAGGTGACTGTACTGTTCCTTTGTTGTGTATGTTACTTTTGGGTTCTCTCTTAGAGGACCCCTTTCATTATTTTCTGTAGGGCTGCTTTGATGTTCACAAATTCTTTTAGTTTTTGTTTGTCCTGGCAGCTTTTTATCTCTCCTAATTTCAGTGTCAGCCAACTGGATATAATATTCTTTGCCACATATTTTTTCATTTAGTGTTTTGAGTGTATCATGCCAGTCCTTTCTATCTGCCATTCTAATGTTTCTACCATTGTAGGTTACAGACCTCTTGTCCCAAGCTGCTTCCAGGATTTTCTCTTTGTTTTTGAGACTTGTAAGTTTTACTCTTAGTTGATGTGGGTGTTGACCTATCTTTATTGAATTTGTGGGTAGTTCTCTGTGCCTCCTGGATCTTGCTGCCTGTTTCCTTCCACAAATTAGGGAAGTTCTCCACTATAATTTGCTCCAATATACCTTCTGCCTCTCTCTTTCTTCTTCCTGAGACCATACTGTCCCAACCAAGGTTTCTTCTGGGATCCCAATTATTCTAACATTGTTTCATCTTGTGGTATCACTTATCTGTTGAATTCTCCCCTTGTGTTCCAGTAGTTGTTAATATCTCTTTTTTCTCATCTTCTTTATTCTCCATCAGTTGGTCTTCTATATCACTAAATCTCTTTTCTGCCTCATTTATCCTAGCAGTTAAAGCCTCCATTTCTTGTTGCACCTCATTAATAGCCTTTTTGATTTTGACTTGGTTAGATTTTAGTTCTTTTATTTCTCTCGAAAGGAATTCTCTAGTATTTTCTGTGCTTTTTTTCAAGCCCACCTAGTAGCTTTATAATCATCATTCTGAACTCTAGTTCTGACATCTTACTAATGCCTGTATTGATTAGGTCCCTGGCAGTCAATACTGCCTCTTGTTCTTTTTTTTTTTTTTTTTTTTTTTGAGGTGAGTTTTTCAGTTTGGCATTTTGTCCAGAGCAAATAGATGAATGAGAGAACAAAATACTAAAAGGGAAACAATGACCCCAGAAAAATATACGCTAAAGAAATCAGAAGAGACCTGAAAGTGGGGGGAAAAGAAAGGGGGAAAAAAAAGAATATGATCAGGCTGATGAGCAGAACAGAGCCACATGCTAGAGTTTGGGTGTATTTTGATCTGTTTGAAGGAACTGCCTCCCAAAATTTTAAAGAAAGAAACACACACACACACACACAGACACACAGACAAATAATGGTAAATATGATAAAGGGATGGAATATGACTGTAAAGATGAAAGTTAAAAAAGATTTTAAAAAAGGAATTGATAGTTGGTTGAAAAAAGAAAGAAAAAATTGTTTTTTAAAAAAAGAAAATGTGATCAGGCAGGAGACTAGAACAAAAAAAGAGGTTGTTGATAAAGGACAGAAGAAAAATTGAAAAAAATAGAAAAAGGAAAAGTAAAGAAAATTTAAAAATTGTCTTTAACAAGTAAAAAATCATGAGGAAAAAGCTATGAATTCTATGTGCTGTATTCTCCTAGCCCTGGAGTTTTGCAGTTCTCATTGATTGATAAACTTGGTCTTGGCTGGATGTTTTTGCTGATCTTCTGGCGAAGGGGCCTGTTGCAGTGATTCTCAGATGTCTTTGTCTGAGGTAGAATTGCACTGCCCTTGCCCTGGGCCAGGCTAAGTAATTTTTTTAGGTTTGCTCTTAGTAACTTTTGTTCCCAAAAGACTTTCTGTACAGCTTTGGAAGACAAGAATGAAAATGGCAGCCTCCCAATATCTGGCCCTGGAGGAGGCAAGAGGTTGGGGACACTCTCCTCATTGAGCCCTCAGAGAAAAGCAGTCAATCCCTCCCATCTCCCTGGTCTTCAGCTGCACTCCATGCTCACTTGGCCTGTGACGGAGCATTTCTATCTCTGGCACGTGACCCTCTGTGGAGTTTCCAAACCCAGCGGATTCCTGTGGTGCACTCTCACACTGCTCTTCCCAGGGTAGGAAGGGAGTCTCCCTGGATCTGTCACTTGTTAGGTCCCTATGCGAAAAGTAGTGGCCCAATTGTGCTGCAGATCATGGTTTATGGCAACCTTCAGCTGAAGGTCCATTCCTCATCTCCATCTTTGCAGCCGGCTTCCCCACTCCAATACCTGGGGGCTCTGCCACACTCAGGCACTCCCAGTCTTTCTGTGACCCTGTGGGTCCTGAGACCATACTGTCCCAACAAGGGTTTCACCCCATTGCCTAGCCACTGAAGCAATGTCCCTCAGCAGAGCAGACTTCTAAAAGTTCTGATTTTGTGTTCTGCTGCTCTATCACTTGCCGGTAGCTGGCTGATTGGAGGCTCCCTCCCTCTGCAGTCTTTTTTCCCAAATATTGTCTCAGATTCATTTCTCCGTGTATCCTACCTTCCAGAACGTGGTCACTTTTCTTTTCATAGAATTGCTGTTATTCTTTTGTTCAATCTCCTGTTGAGTTTGTAGGTGTTCAGAATGGCTTGATAACTATCTAGCTGAGATCCTGGGACCAGGTGAAATTTCTGTCTCTGACTCCTCTACCATCTTGCTCCTCCCCCTCTCCTTATGAACTTTTATAAAACCTATCAGGGATCCAACTCTACCATTATTGTTCAGTAAATGTCTGTTGAATAAATGCATGGATCACGGGAACAAAGGGATTTTCCTTTATTTGTAGTTTTAATAAAAATTTATGTAATTTAGTATTGGCCCCAACATGATTAGAACTCATGTGAAAGCTTGTGAGAACAATTTTGAAAAAAGAAAAAAAAAACTTCTCTTAGTATTTCAAGTAGGGGATTAGTTACAAAAGAGTTAAATGGCCTAGGAGAGCAAAAGGAGAAGAGGGTCCCTGGAGGAGGAGAAGGGGAAAAGAAGAAGGTAAAGGAGATAGAGGAGGAGAGAGGGAGGAGGAGGAAGGAATTGGAGAAGAGACAGAGGAAAGAAAATAAGGAGGAGAAAGGGAAAGAGATGGAAAGAGGAGAAAAAAGCAAAAGAAAGGACAAAGAGATGAGTGGAGGAGGGGGAAGAAGAGGAAGAGAAGGAGAAATGCTCAGAGATTAGAAACTGCCAATGAGTATTTTTTCATATGTTCATTTATCATTTGGATTTCCTTTTTGTAAATGTAAATGCCATTCAAATAATTTACATATTTTTCTGTTGGGTTTCTGGTCTTCTAGTATTGAATTGTAGAGGAATAGGAGTTCTTTATATATTCATCACGCTAGCTTTTCCTTTATCTTTTTCTTTTTTTTTTAATTTAATTTATTTATTTGACAGACAGAGATCACAAGTAGGCAGAGAGGCAGGCAGAGAGAGAGAGAGAGAGGGGGAAACAGGCTCCCCGCTGAGCAAAGAGCTGGATGTGGGCTCGATCCCAAGACCCTGAGATCATGACCTGAGTCAAAGGCAGAGGTATTAACCCACTGAGCCACTCAGGTGCCCCGCTAGCTTTTTCTTACTTACAAGTTTCAAATCCCTTTTCTGACTCTGTTGTTTAGCTCCTTTTTGGTCTTCTGATAAATAAAGTTCTGATTTAATTGAAGTAGAATTTGCCAGTCTTTTCCTTTATGCTTAATGGTCTTTCTGTCTTGTTTGGAAAATTCTTCCCTCCCTGAGGTAATAAAAATATTATTCCATATTTTATTCTTAAAGCTTTATTAGTTTGCCTTTCACATTTTTGAAATTAATCTACCTATAAGTAATTTTAATTTTAGTGCAGAATATTTGCTACTAATATGCAGAGATATAATTGACTTTAATATTTATTTTGTATCCAGTGACCTTGCCATAATGCCCCAATTAATTCTAATAGTCTACTGAACTTATAAGTTCTTCAAATGAAAACTTTAAGAAACATCAAAAGCTCTTTTAATTCAAATTGTTTACCTAACTCTTCAGCTCTTTAATACTATTGATGCAATTTGAAAAATAAAATAGTTTATCTTTTGTTATTGTTTTTATTGGTTGAATTAATTTGAAGGACCTCATCTGCCTTAACTGGAAATGAAGTTTCTGATATTTTATTTAAGTACTTTCTTGTGAATTGTAAATGCTTGATGACTTAGTTTTATTCAGAAATTTCATTTATATTCTAGTTGGGGAGGGGTAGAGATCATTATCACTCTATTAACTTGCTCGAGTTCTCTATTTTTATTCAGTAAAATAAAACATGCTTTTAATGGAGTATTATGCCATCTGATTTCACTAAACGTTAACTAATTTTCTTTAATCTGTTTCCATATGTCTCTTCTAATTGCTTAATCTTCATGGTATCAATCTTCTCTCTTGAATTTAGGATATACATTATATCTAATAAATATCAACAATTGAGACAGTTGTAAATATATTTTGAACTACCATGGAGGGAACATAAAAAATGTCACAGATCTGTCCTTTTACATTGGTAGAAAAAACCCAGTAAGACTTTATATTGCTTCTATGTCAACCTTTTGTTCCTTCTGTTTCACTTTATGACATATTTTTGACCTTTAATTTATTTCCTGAAATATATCAGTAGTACCACAAATGTCATTTCATCATGCATCTGAGATTTTTGCATTACCTTAAGGAATTGGATTTTTAGAAAGAAATGCATTATCAAGAAATACGTAAGAAAAACTAATTTTGATTAGTTTATATTAAAAAATATGGTGTGTTCCTTCATGAAGTACTAAAAAATGCAAATGCATTTTTACCTTTCAGCTATCCACAGCTAGCATTAAAAATACATGTCAAAACTCCCATTAATCATCACATTATGATAAATCCAGAAAGAAATTCTTAAGTTAGCAATGACTTCTTCTGACATATCCTTTCTTTAGCTTGTTATTGATACATTCTAACATCAGACTTGACATTGACATTATGAGAGATGATGGACTGGCTATGATCATTTACTGAAGCTTCTAAATTAAAAGTAGTAACAACCTATAGAGTAAGAGAACACTTTTCTTCTAAAGATTAAGATGTGTTATAAAAAGCCTCTTGAATACTTCAGAGAAAATATTTTCTTGTTTGAAATATTGTTTGAGTAATTTCCCAAAAGAAATAGTTTTGTATATAATATCACAAGCATGCAATATTGTATACCACTAACCCACTATTATCAATTATTTATTATTTATTATTTAGTTCCTCAATTCTATTGTCCAATATAATTGACATAATTTTTAATTTTCTCATAAAAGGCATGCCTTCTTGGAATTTCTGGGAAAATTCTAGTACCTAAGGTTCTGTTTTACTTATTAAAGTCAGTAAAATAATTTTATTAATTACAGGAGATTTTTACTTAGAAACATTCAAAGTGCCAGAATGAGACTGAAATCTGGGTCTGTCTGGACCTAAGGCTATATACTTTGGAACTTCCTGTTTCTATAGTCTGTTCTTTGAGTGTTTTCCTTTAAAAGTGTTCCTTATGGTGACTGAATAATTTTCCTTGTCCTTCTTGTCTCTCATAAAATAAAAGTACAATTCAAGTTTAGTAGTTGTTCTGTTAAAAAGGTTCAGTACCAAATCTTATGCTACACATATGTGGGAAATAACATACTGAAAGTATTGGAATAGAAGTATACATAACAATACTTCTTAAAGATAAAAATGTTAAAAATCATTTCAGATAAAGAAATGAGAGAAAGATCATGTTATTTCTGCTATCTTTTCTAGGAATAATTGTGTTGTAAATGGAACAAGAAGCTTCCAATTACTAACTCAAAATCAAGTCTGTCTTTCTGCTTTGAGCTGCGCTGACTTACACTATGTATTTTGCCGGGGTTGGGTGGGGGGTGGCTTTCCTGTTTCTGAAATCTAATTTTCTCATTGGGAGAATTCTTAATCCCTAAGCCTTGTCTGTCCAATGCTGGAACCCTCTTGTTTGTGTTTATTGATTATAGGTTTCTTTCCTGATTGGATATACACGCTAAAATCTTAGCTACTTCTTTGATCTCTGTTTATTTGTTCCTATCTTTTTCTGTTCTTTTAAGCTGATCTGGCACAAATCCAATTTTTGTATTTACACCCTCAGTGGCCCCTCTTTGGAACAGTCTTTAACACTTAGTTTTTTTTGCTGTATATACATTAGTATTGTGTGCACAAACACACACTTTTCCTATCCATAGTCTACATTGGATATTTGACAATGGATTATTTACTAAAATTAGTCAGGTACTATGTCACAAAAAGCGTCATGATAAATTCCCAAAGGTAGAACTTTCACAAGCTATAGTCTCTGCTCACAATAATTTAGTTAGTACGGAGAATGAACACATTAGAAAACATTGACCCCTTTAAAATTAAATTCATGGATCAAAAATGGACTGAAAATTGAATTTCAAATTATATAGAAATTAATGAAAATCTGAATAATTTGTTGAATACCAATGTGACATACTAAAGTTGTATTTAGGTTAAAACAAATTAGGCTAATAAAAAAATTAGCCCTTTAATTTAGACTTTAAAAGCTTTAATTAAAAAACCAAAATTGAAAACAAATTAGTGATCTCCTTAAGAAACTAGAAACACATTAAATGTAATACAACTAAAGTAAATTTGAAGAACAAAATCAGTAAGGATACATGCTGAAATTAATGGAATATAAGATGAAAGACTAAAAAATTATTGGCTAAACAATAAAAATAATAATTTCCCCAAGAAAGATAAGGAATATGAATAGGCAATTCATAAGATAATATATTATAGGGACACCTACATTGCTCAGTCAGTTAGGCATCTGCCTTCGGCTCAGGTCATGATGCTGGAGTCCCAGGATTGAGTCCCACATTGGGCTCTTTGCTCAGTGGGGAGCCTGCTTCTCCCTCTGCCTGCTGTTCCCCCTGCTTGTACTCTCTCTCTGACAAATAATTTAAAAACATCTTTTAAAAAAGAGAATATATCATAAATGTAAATGTAAACCTCACCATTTAGGGAAATATGAATGCAAAAAATGAGGTATTGTTTTCAGCCATTAGTTCAGCAAAATATTAGAAAGAAATTCATCATATTTTTTATAAGATTGAAAGGAAAAAAATCTCTTATACATTGTCAGTTGAATATAAATAGCTAACAGTGTTTGGTGCATCAGATAGGATTTTATTCCAAAGAAAAAATGATCATAATTTTTAATCACCAGCTCCACTTTCAGGGATCCATATTATAGAAATGAATGCATGACTGAGCAGTCAGTGCTGTCCTTAGATTTGGGTGACAGCAGGCTCTACTCCCATCCCTGTTCTTCAGAGCCCTCGATATGACTACCTTTCCTTATGAGCTGGAAAGTTGTTGGAGTCAAGAAGTCATGTCATCCTGGAACCTGTGATCTTCTGCCTCCACTCTGGGTCACATTCCATATACTCAGGATTCTGAATCCTCTGCCAAATGACCCAAGTCATTTTCCATGTTCTCAATGTGCTTTTTCCCCAGTTCTTTTCTGTCAGCATCCTGGTCAAGGAGAGGCTAACTAGAGGCTATCTGCAGGAGGAGAGTCTGTAAGAAGAGTGCAGATGGAGTGGAAGTTAGGACTACAGTGTCCACATGTAAGAATACAAGGACATTGTGTTATAGGACTGTCCTAAGAGTGGACTGAGAAGTGGGGCAGATAGAGGGTAAATGGCCAGGGACCAAGACATCTGAGAATTGGAAATTTCAAGCTGAATTTCCAGGTCATTATGAGTGTATATTTGTTAAAGTAAGATGATAAAATGTATTTTATTTAATAGCTTATTAGCTTGACTAATAAGTAAGTATTTTTTAAAAAAATTTTTACTTATTTATTTGACAGAAAGAGAGAAAGCACAAACGGGGGAGTGACAGGCAGAGGGAGAGGGAGAGGTAGGCTCCCCACTGAGCAGGGGACCAGATATGGGGCTTGATCTCAGGACTCTGAGATCATGACCTCAGGTGAAGGCAGATGCTTGACTGAGCAACCCAGGCAGCCCTAGTTTAAGTATTTAAATATGTGATATGTGACTCTCCATACGCCTGGGACCTCAGTTGGTTAAACATCTGACTCTTTTTTTTTAAGATTTTATTTATTTATTTGACAGACAGAGATCACAAGTGGGCAGAGAGGCAGGCAGAGAGAGAGGAGGAAGCAGACTCCCTGCTGAGCAGAGAGCCCGATGTGGGGCTCGATCCCAGGACTCTGGGATCATGACCTGAGCTGAAGGCAGAGGCTTTAACCCACTGAGCCACCCAGGCGCCCCTAAACATCTGACTCTTGATTTTAGCTTAGGTTGTGATCTGAGGGTTTTGAGAATGAGCCTTGATTCGGGCTCTGCACTGGGTGTGGAGCCTGCTTGGGATTCTTTCTCTCCTTCTTTTAGGATATGACACCTAGAGCACAAGGAAAAAAAAATGAAAAATAAACCAGTGGGATTACACCAAACTAAAAAGCTTCTGCACAGAAAAAAAAAATTTGAAAAGTGAAAAGAGAACATATGGAATGGAAAAAATATTTATATACCATATATCTGATAAGGGGTTAATATCTGAAATATATAAAAACATATAACTCAACAGCAAAACCCAGATAATTAATTAAAACATGGGCAAAGGACCTGAATAGACATTTTTCTAAAGAAAATGTGTGAAAGGCCAACATGTACGTGAAAAGATATTCAATATCACTAGTCATTAGGGAAATACAAATTAAAGCCTGATGAGTTACCACCTCATATCTGTTAGAATGGCCAGCAACAAAAAGAAGAGATAATAAATGCTGGTGTGGAGGTACAGAAAAGGGAACCCTGTGAAACACTGGTGAGATTGTAAATTGGTATAGCCACTATGGAAAACAATATGTAGGATCCTCAAAAAATAATAATAAAAAAAGAAGATCTATTATATGATACAACACTTTTACTTCTGGGAATATATCCAAAGGAAATGAAAACAGTAACTCAAAAAGATAACTGCACCCTCTTGTTATTGCAGCATTATTTCTAACAGCCAGGACATTCAAACAATGTAAGTCTCTAGTGATAAATGAATGGATAAAGAATTTGTGGTTTATGTATAATGGAATATTATTCAGCCATAAAAAATAAAGAAAGCCTACCTCTTGGAACAACATGGATTAAACTTGAAGGCATTGTGCTAATTAAGTAAAAGAAATCAGAGAAAGACAAATACTGTGATTTCACTTATATGTGAATCTTTAAAAACAAAACAAAACATCACACTGATTTTTTTTTTTTAGAAAAAAAAATCAGATTTTGTGATTTCCAGAGGCAGAGGGTGGGGGATGGGGAATTTAAGGAAAGTGGTCAGAATGCACAGACTTTCCGTTTTAAGATAAATATGAACCAAGGATGTAATGTATAACATGGTATGTTATACCATGTTATATGGTATAACATATGTGGCTGTATGATATATAGGAAAGTTGTTAAGAAAGTAAATCCCAAGAATTCTCAAGATAAGGAAAGAATTTGATTCCTTTTATTGTTTTTTTTTTCTTTCTTTTTATTGTATCTGTATGAGAAGATGGATGTTTTCTGAGACTATTGTGGTTATTGTGTCACAGTACATGTAAGTCAGAGCATCATGCTGTAGGCTTTAAACTAATGCAGTGAAAAAAAAGTTAAAGGAAGCCAGGGACATCAGTGCCCCAAATGAATTCTTAATTTAGGAAATACACAAAGTGTCCTACACTTATTATGGTGATCATTGTGTAATGTATCCACATGTCGAATTTTGTTGTGCACCTGAAATTAATATAATGTTATATATCTCAATAAAAATTATACTGCAGTTAAAAAAAGAGAAAAAAGATATGTTGAAAGAGATTGTCAGATTTTCTTTGCAAATGGGCAAGACAGGGTAGCAGTACACTTCCATTCTCACTATGGTCTTTTAAGGTGAATACTCTGGACCAAGGGACTAAGAATTATGGATATCCTGGTTCTTATACTATAGACTTAGAAATATACTCCCTTTACCTCTTAATTCATTTTGAACTAACATATAATTTACTTCATTCTGGATTTTCCATGGGTACTATTCAAAGCTACTTTTTTCTCAAACAACAGTAATGAAGGGAGAAAATAGTTTATTGAATTTTTGGTTTTTTGTTTTGTTGTTGTTGTTGAAATACCGATCTTCACTGGCTTTCATGGTGATTTTATATTTTTTCTTTGGCCTTCATACTCCTTCTCACTTTCACCAACCTCAGCATGTGACTTCAGTTATTGCTTTTAAGAAATAAAAAATGGGAGCTCCCATTAGAGGGGCATTCCTAAAGGTATTCTCTCCGTAAAGTCACAAATGTAATTGTGCCTCCAGTTCCTTTACCCTCCTCTAAAATTACAGGGAAGTCTTTTCTCCTAAGCAAGACCTGCTCTTCCAATTGTGCCCTGGGTCAATCTGATCCTTTCTTGCCTTCAGAAAGACTTCTCTCTTTCATATATTTCCTCTCACTTATATCTTTCATATATTTCCTCTCATTTTTGTTTTATCTGTCCTTATCTTTCTTGATCATTTCAGAGCCTTTGACACAGTTCACTACTCTGTTCTCCTTGAAGCATATACTTTTTTTCTTTTGGCTTTTTCTCCTTGAGAATTTCTTTTCCATTCCTTTGCCAGTTTATATTCCTGTATCTGATATCTAAGTGTTAAAGTTCTTTGTTGCTTAGTTCCTTGGTGTTCAGTTTTTTGAGCTGCTACTCATTCTGTATGTATACTCCTGTCAAATCTTGTCCATCCCTACTTCTTTTAAGTAATATTAATATACTAATGTGTCCTAAATTTGGATCTCCATCACAGACTTCTACTTAAGAGGTCAACTGACATTTGACAACTTCACTTGTTGTTTAAGACACCTTGCACTTAAGTACTTAAGATGAAAATTGCATTTATGGGGACCCAGAATATGAGGAAGCTCTACCTCCCATGTATATTTAATAATGCAATAATATTATGTGGTTTATCTTGATAAAAAAATAAGTTTCACTAAATGTGGTCTTTGTTTTAGAAGAAAAACTTAAAAACAAAAACATTTTGATAGAATTTGAAATGCCTTTTCTTTAGGACTGTTATAATCGAGTTTAAGATTTAGTTGAATGTCAGAAGAAAAGTGAAAAACAGTCTACTGATATTATAGAATCAGCAACAATGGCAAGAAGCTTCAATCACAAGAACACATTTCCTCTCATTATTGCAGCTTTAGGAATTATTACTGACATATCCATTTTTCTATATTACTTCAACATCTGGCTTGCAGGAAACACTATGATTTGTCTGTCTTGCCAGTAGACACAGCCCATCAGTAATTTAAAACTAGTGAAGGAGAAATTTTGAAATATCACAAGTCTTCCACTTTAAATAATGCCTCTCATAACTTCTAAAATCAAATTTCCATTTATGTTTTATTATATGAAACATAATGGGTTTATGTGGGATATTGTTATCCTGTTATGAAAATGTACTTTTATAATGTATAATCTATGGTTGAATTCAGATGTCATAGATCTCTGTGTTTCAAGTGACTTGGACTACATTCTTGGAATTTATTACATTTTTCTTAACTTGAGCCCTAACCTTTGCGTGTGCTTCCTATTTGCAAGTTTTTGAAGACCCAACCACCAAGGATGTTTTAATGTCTAAGATTCTATCAAACTGTATGTGAAGCCATGTCTGGCTTCCTTGACAATGACAGTGGGTTACTCTCTGCAGTCTCTTTCCTACCTTCGGTTTTCTTTCTGGAATCATTGGTATGGTCTTAGATTCATTTAGAGCTAAGGTAACTATTCATTCCCAGTTTGTCCTAGAAGTTTCTGTTTATACATTCTGTCTGGTATCCTGTTTAGTTAGTGCTTCTTTTTATTCTCAACAGAGTCCAAGTTTGGATGATAAAATAAATGGTTCCTATTGGTAGCTGGGTAGGTAAATATGAAATCTCTTGCTGAGTTCTCTTCTTTCCAAATGCACATGTCTCTCATGTTGCCTTCTCTCAAAAGTAATGTTATAAAATCTCTGATGTGTCCTTTCCCCTCATCAGTGGCTTTGGGCCAGATCCACTAAAGTTGGGATTTCTCAGTCCTGAGAGTTGAATTGGAAAGTTTTCAGCCAAAGCAACCAATGAAGTGAAAAATGAAGAAACTAAGATAAAGTCAACAGGGGAGTGTTTTAAGACATAAAAAACCCCAAAACTCTAACAAGTTAGAGTCAACAGTCTAGAATTTGGTTCCAGAGATGAAAACAAATGCAAAACAGATGGAGTTTTCCATGGTATTTGGCTAGAAGGAGTGCTGTGTATGAGGAGTCTTTTTAAATAACACTATGTGTCACTCAAAGTGTCAGTTTTACTTAAAAGTCAAGAAGTGTTTGTGTGATGTTTGTCTTAAATGCATCATCTCTCTGGTAAACCCAATGATTTTTTTTTAAAAAAGCCTACAGATTTTCTCTTCCTGTAAAACTTTTTTTGTGGGCCACATTTTCCAAAGCCTACTGCTGTATGTTTGTTCAATTGTAATTTAGTTTATCAACTTTATTATAACCTCGTTTAGTTTCCCTTGGGCAAAGAAAACAGAGTTGTTGGAGCTGGAAGTAAAAGGATTCTACCTTACAGAACTCACTCCCATTTTGATACGATAATTATGGGTTGATGTGATCATTTATCTAAGTCTAGTGACCTATTACTGCCTTCGACCCTCCATATTGTCCTTATTATTTGCATGCTTTTCCTGAGACATTCAGGCTTTCTTCATTTTGGTCTCTTTACAATCATCCAGTAAAAAGAGAATACTTTTGAAGCATTAGATATGACATATTCAGTGGGCACAGATTTTAGATGTGCCCAGTTCTATTTTTAACTCTTCTATAATAATGTATATATTCTATAATAATGTAAATACTAGAGCTTTCAAATTCAGTTTTCTCAAGCCCTACATCCCAGCAAATAAATCCCTCTCTCCCCCGACAATAAAAACTATTATCTGAGTTGTGAGATAATGGTACCTACAACTAAATTTCTGGGATATAAAAGCATGTTTTTTTCTAAAACAGACATGCAAAATTATGTGTAGAATATGAAAATTCAACAACTGGAATGAGAAAAATCTTTTCATAAACATATTCCATTGGCTCAATATAAAAACTTTCCAGCTCAAATTCTAAACCTTCATCCTACCAGATTTCAATTGATGATATGGTTCAATAGAGCATGGTGAACTCACTAAACTGTTTCTAAGATGTATTACAAGTAAACTTTATGAAATTTAGAATTGCTGTTTATTTCTATATGATATTTATGTAACTAACTTTTAACATAATTTGTACAAAGATTAATTGAATAATAAACATATTTTCTCAGTTAATGGAGATAAACACAAGAAAATCTAGATATAGAATAGTTGATATCCTTGTTAACTGAAGGTTGGTTGAATTATAACAGAAAATTGAAGAGTATTTTGGTGTTGTGTATACTTGCTATGTTTTTAAATTGGTTTGGAGACCAACAAGAGTAGAAAATATATTTTTGTTTCTCTGGAAATTGGTTATGGAGGCTTGATAACTTGAAAACCTAATGGGCCTCATTCATGGAAATGATCCAATGCTATCCTTAAGACAAAGGCCTTATTTACTATTTATTGAACAGATAACTTAATCCCTTATAATTTATCTTCTAATACCACATATTTAGTAGTTAATATATCAAGAACATATTTACTAATTAATACAGCAAATAAGGAATGAAAAAAGGCGAGATTTCTGTTTGTCTGCTCTACAGTGTTTTGGCAAATGGCAATTTGGTTGACCTGGCAAAAGAAGGAAATCTGTGTGATGTCCCAGCTGAAGAATCTGGTCAAGCATCAAGGGAAAATGAACTTTAAATGGATTAAAGACTTACATTTGAGACATGAAACCATAAAACTCCTAGAAGAAAACATAGGGATAATCTTCAATAAATGAGGCAAACATATGCTATGGGAAAAAAATGGCTTAAATAAATGGTGTTTGGAAAACTGGACAGCTACATGCAAAAGAATGAAACTGGACCACTTTCTTACACCATATGCAAAAATAAGCTCAAATGTATTAAGGACTTAAATACGTGACCTCAAGCCATAAAAATCATAGAAGACAGCCCAGGCAGTAATTTCTTTGACATTGACCATAACAACATTTTTTCTAGACACATTTCCTTAGGCCAGGAAAACAAAAGCAAAAATAAACTATTGAGACTACATCGGAATAAAATTTCTGCACCACAAAGAAAACATAAAATAGAACTAAAAGCCAACCTATGGAATGGGAGAAATTATTTTCAAGTGGCATATCCAATAAAGAGTTAGTCTCCAAAATATATAAAGAACTTACACAACTCAACACCAAAACTCCTTAAATAATCCAATTTAAAATGGGCAGAAGGCATGTGGTGTGTGTGTGTGTGTGTGTGTGTGTGTGTGTAATGGAATATTACTCAGCCATAAAAAAAGAATGAAATCTTGCCATGCCATTTACAACAATGGGGATGGATCTAGAGAATATAAAACTAAATGAAATAAGTCAGTTGAAGAAACACAAATACCAAATTATTTCACTCATACATGGAATTTAAGAAGCAAAACAAATAAAGAGGGGAAAAGAGAGACAAACCAAGAAACAGACTCTTTTTTTTTTTTAAAGATTTTATTTATTTGACAGACAGAGATCACAAGTAGGCAGAGAGGCAGGCACAGAGATAGGGGGAGGCAGGCTCCCTGCCGAGCAGAGAGCCCGATGCGGGGCTCGATCCCAGGACCCTGGGATCATGACCTGAGCCGAAGGCAGAGGCTTTAACCCACTGAGCCACCCAGGCGCCCCAAGAAACAGACTCTTAACTATAGAGAACAAACTGATAGTTACCAGAGGAGAGGTATGTGGTGGGGATAGGTGAAGTAGGTGAAGGGGACTAAGTATACTTATCATGCTGAGCACTGGGTAACATAAGGAATTGCAGATTCACTATATTGTACACCTGAAACTAATACAACACTGTTAACTACACTGGAATAAAATTAAAAAAAAAAGAAAGAAAACAAAACATTGGTAAGCTTTCTTAATACTGATCTTGAAAATGATTTCTTGGATATGACACCAAAAGCAAACAACAAAAGCAAAAATAGATGTAAGGACTCCATCAAGGTTAAAGCTGCACAGTAAAGGAAACACCTAAAACCATGAAAAGGCAATCTATAAAAATGAAAGAAAATAAATGAAACCTTATATCTGAGAGGGGATTAATTTCCAAAATATTTAAGAAACTATTACAACTCAATAGCAAAAACAAAAACAAAAACCACAGAACAATACACACACACACACACACACACACACACACACACAAAACCAAAAACAAAACATCCCCCACAACTCAAAACAAATAACTTGATTTAAAAAATGGGAAGACTGGGGCACCTTGGTGGCTTGGTTATTTAAATATCTGCTTTTGGCTCAGGTCATGATCCTAGGGTTTTGGGATTGAGCTCCATATCATGCTCCCCGTTCAGTGGGGAGTCTGCTTCTCTCTTCCTCTAACCTTCCCCCTGCTTGTGCTCTCTCTCTCACACACTCTCTCAAATAAATAAAAAAAAATCTTTAAAAAGTAAAAAATAGAAAAGAAGAAGAGGACTTGAAAATTATTTATTTATTTATTTGACAGAAATCACAAGTAGGCAGAGAGGCAGGCACATAGAGAGGGGGAGGCAGTCTCCCTGCCGAGCAGAGAGCCCAATGCGGGGCTCAATCCCAGGACCCTGAGATCATGACCTGAGCCGAAGGCAGACGGTTTAACCCACTGAGCCACCCAGGCACCCCAAGAAGAGGACTTTAATAGGCACTTTTCCAAAGAAGACATACAAATGGCCAACAAGATTATGAAAAGAGGCTTGTCATTATTAAATGTCAGGAAAACACCAATCAAGGCCGCAATGAGATATCACCACAGATGTGTTAGGGTGATTATTTTCAAAGAGCAAAAGAAAAAAGTATTGATGATGTTGTGGAGAAACTGGAACCCTTAAACAGGGTCCCAATGTAAAATGGAGCAGCCACTATGGAAAATAGTACCATATGATCCACTTCTGGGTAAAGCTCCACCTCTGGGTAAATCTCCAAAATAACTGAAATCAGGATCTTAGAGAGGTATCTGCACACCATGTTTCTTACAGTATTATTCATAATAGCCAAAATAAAAAAACCAACTCAAATGTCAATCAACAAGATGCATGAATAAAGAAAATGTGGTATATACATACGCTGGAATTTATTCAGCCTTTAAAAAGAAGGAAATCCTACCATTTACAATAACATTGATGAACCTAGAAGACATACTGCTAAGTGAATTGAATCAGTCACAGAAGGGCAAATACTGCGTGGTTTCCCCTTAAATGAGGAATCTGCAATGTTCAAACATACAGGAATAAACAATACAGTGGTAGTTACTAGGGGATGGAGGGAGAGGTATTGGGGAATTTTTCAATGGATATAATGTTACAGTTATACAAGATGGGTGAGGCCCAGAGATCTGCTGTATAAGAAAGTGCCCATAGTTAACACTAAGGTATTGTACACTTAAAATTTTAAAAGGTTAGATATCATATTAAGTGTTCTTACCAAGAGAAACAAAATGACCCAAGGAAACTTGGAGTTGATGGATATGTTTATTACTTTTATTATGGTAATGGTAATATAAGTTCATATATATGCTCAAACCCAACACGTTGTATACATTAATTATGTGCAATTTTTTGTTTGCCAAATATACCTCAATAAAGCTGGGGAATATAAGGGTGAGGGGTCAAATAGTTGGAGAGAAACTGTTATTTGCCTAGGTATGTGGTTTGATATATTGCCTTTTTTGAAAAGTTGGTATACTTCCTGTGTAAGTGCTCAAATTTTAGTTTCAATGTAGCTACATTGTTAAATGATATAACATTCATTTTTACATGTGACTACAGGTAAAAATTATTGGCAATTATTACAAGGTTGAAAAAAATATTCAAAAGTTATCTAGAACCTTTTAGAATTTCATTCTCTAGTTAAATAGGATATGCATTATCTTAAACTGTCCCTGAAGAGGAGGGTCTCTCTTCCAATAACTCATGACATTAATGTATAGTGTTCCTATCTAAACTTCTGCTATGTATTTTACAGGATTATAATATAGACTATTGACAAATCAGAAGAGTGTCCCTTTTGTTAATTACATGCAGAAAAGAGTAAGACAAATCATTTAGGAAGAACCTGATCAAAGGAAGTTGTGAACTTAGATTTCTGTTGTACCCATTTGCTGAATACAACTAGAGGAGTAATTTTAATTGGTCATTAGTTTGGGTTGTTCAAGATCTTCTCTTCAATGAAATGATAAATCCTTAAAATTAATTCTTTCTCTTCTTCACCCACCACCCTGTGCTCATAAAGTGCTTTTTAATAGAAGCTGGATAGGGATAGTTATAAATACTAATTACCATAGTAAGTTGTTAAATTTTCACTTCATGTAGAGAGATTTTGTTATTATTGTTAAAATGTGCTTAGTTATAATTAAAATTAAAAATAATTTTCTCATCCTTTGGTAAAGCCAGATAATTAAGTTAGAGCTCATTGACTACCTTGATAACTTTTTAAAAAATGCTATTATAAAATAGTATTAACTTATAAGAAAATAGTCTTGCAGAAAAAAGAAGAGATCTTAGTATTTACAAACTAAAAATAGTATTTACTGTAATACAGTATAATTGTAATACAATTCTGTAATATCAGAAGTTGGGTTCTTTTTATTGTGTTAAATAATGATTTACCTTCATTTAAATTTGATGATTTGATGGTAAGTATGGAACACAGTTATCAAAGTCAAGCTTTTAGATGCAAGGCCATATTCATATCTCTTTGATGAATATTTGCAATATGAAAATTGTTACCAGCTAAGTGAGAATTTCACATATATTAATTTTGTGTTATACACATATGCCAGAAAAATGGAGGATATATCAGCCTAAATTTATACATCTTGCTTCTGAGAATTTATTGCTTGAATTATTAACAAGATGAAGCTGATATCTGAAATTTATAAGCCAATGGTTTTGTAGCAGGATTACAGGATGCTAATTAGAATTTGCACTCTGGATTTTAGAGTTTCACTTTGAATTATGTGTTGTTAATACAAATTTTTCACCTCTATTAGATTATTAGCATCAGTAGCTTTATGTTAATAACATATAAATTGCACTGGTAGTACATACATATGTTTAATGTTCTTGTGCATGCTCATTTTTTTAATTGAATCATTTTAGTTTTTTAAAAGTCATGTAAGGAAATGCTTGGTCAACTATAGGGAACAGACTCAAAGACAGGAAGCAAACAGTGGGGATAAGAAGAATTAAAAAGTGTTTGCAGTAAGATACTTCAGGGATGGGAATGATGCTTTGTAATACATCATTGTAAAAAGATCCCAAAGAGAAAAGCATATAATAAAAAATTGAATTTACAAAGACCAATTCTCTTAAGATGATTGGGCATATTTCACACTGCATTTAGGATAAGCACTTGATGGACAAAATTTTATGTCTGCAAGTTAAAATTCATATGTTCAGAGAAAAATCCAACCCAAATTTATGAGGAATTCACTGATGCTTGTCCTTAACACCTGTATTTCACAAAGCTGCCATAACAAAGTATCACAAGCTGGTGGCCTAAAAGAACAGAAATTAATTTTCTCCCAATTCTGAAAGCTTAGAAGTCCAAAATCAAGTAGCAGAGATGGTTTCTTCTAAGGATTTTGAGGGAGAATCCATTACATGCCTCTCTCTTAGCTTCCTTTGAGGGCTGGCAAACTTTGGCATTCTTTGACTTGTATGTGAATCTATATATATCTCTCCACTTCTGTGTCTACCGGCTTGTTCTGTGTCTTCATGCAAACTGACTCAACATGGCTGGAAAAAAAATTCATAAAATCCATGACTAAATATAAAGAGATTCTTAGTGCTGCCCAGCAATCCTACCACTTTTCCCTAACCAATTCACTTTTCCACTTTTATAGACAATAATTTATACCTTCCCTTTCATCAAATCCCCAACCCCACTTCTACCTCCTCACTGTTAGTTAATAACTTTGTTATTTTACTGAGAAAACAAAATCAGGAAAGAAAAGAAATTCCACCTCCTACCACTAAAGCATGCATTTACATACATCTGTGCTCTCAAACTCTGCCTTCAGTCTTTTCAAAATGAATGAGCTATGTTCCATCTAAGGCTCATCCCTTTTCTGTGCCCCGGCGCACATCTGCTCCAACCTACATTGTCCTATTGCTATCTCTTTTCTCTTCTCCTGTTTAATTTCCCACCCTTCCAGATCATTCCCAGTGAAATATTTACAAATCATACTAACAATCTTTTAAAAATCCACATATGCTTTTTGATCTCTTGTCTTAACCCATGTGCTTATCTCATTTCTCAGATTCATTTAAATTGAAACCACTCTGCAGAGTTGTTCATACTCATTGCCTCTACTTCTTCTCCTCCTATTTTCTTTTGAACTTACTCTACTCAGAATATGATCTCAACCATTCCATTGAAACTGCTCTTGTTGAGTTTATCAGTGGCCTCCAACCTACCAAAAATGGTAATCCTTTCTCAGTATTTATCCTGGATTATCTATTCAGCAGCATATGACTCAATCACAACTCCTACTTGAAATTCTTTCTTCACTTGGATTCTAGGACATACGTTCTCCTTGTTTGTCTCTTACCTCACTGACTACTTTCTTATCTTCCTGACCTCTTAATGTTACAGTACTTTAAACACCAATAATATGCTGATGACTCCAGTGTATTTATCTCTAATCTTGATTTCTTCCTTGAATGTCAGTTAGGCTCATGAAATGCCGATTTGTCATTTCTATGTGAACATTTAAAAATATCTCCTCAAACTTAAATTGAAAAATAATACTTCTGATTCCATTCCCTTCCTCTAAAATACACATTAGCTCTTCCTATAGTCTATCAGTATCACCACATGACAACTTATATTTACTAGATGCCTTTGCCAGAAACCTTGGTGTAACTTTTAACTCCCCTCTTTTTCTGGCATTCTTGCAAATCCTTTATGCTCTACCTTCTCTCTCTCTCTCTCTAAATATATATGTATATATATATATATATATATATATATATATATATATATATATATGAAATGTACCTTATTCCATGCCATCATTAACATTTGCCTGGGTTGTTGCAGTAGTTTCCAATGATGTCCTTGTCACCATGCTTGCAAAGGGAGGGAATTTTTCAAAATCATGTCAGGTAAAAATTTCCATCTCCTTCTTATTCACTATATTATTCATTATAGATTTATTAAAATCTAAAGTCCTTACTGTGATCTCGAAACTGTACATGATGTGGCCCACTAAAACCTTTCTTAACTCATTCCTACTGTGAAAAGATCAGTCATGTCTTATCTCAGGTTCTATGGACTCTCTCTGTTTTCTGTCTGTAATATTCTGTGGATGTCTGTGTGGCTCATTTCCTCATATCCTTTGTAACTCTATTCTCATGTTTCCTTACCAAGAAGCATTCCTTTACCATGGTTTAATTCTCTTTATAGGACTTATGATTACCATATTCTCTATTAAGTTTTTTGTTCTTGGGTTGCTTATTACCTTTTAGAAGGTGAACTTCATGAGAGTATGATCTTAGTCTGTTTTGTTCACTGGTGTGGCCCCCAAAGCCTGGAAGAGTCCTGGGATATAACAAATGCTCAATAAGCATATGTTGAATTAATGAAAATTGGTGCCTAGTTTGTCTTTATGACTAAGACACAGTACCTCTTAGAATGGTCTCAGGGACCTGCATAATTAACAAGTCCTTCTAGTATGACAGTTACTGCCCTGGATTGTAAAAATTGTTATATGACCCAGCAATTACACTACTGGGTATTTAACCCCAAAATACAGATATAGTGAAATGAAAGGCCACATGCACCCTGTGTTCATAGCAGCAATGTCCACAATAGCCAAACTGTGGAAAGAACCAAGATGCCCTTCAACTGAGATGAATGGATAAAGAAAATATGGTCTATATATACAAGGGAATTTTATCCCTCCATAAGAAAGGAGGAATACCCAACTTTTGCATCAGCATGGATGGGACTGGAGGAGATTATGCTAATGAAGTAAGTCAAACAGAGAAAGTCAATTATCATAAGGTTTTATTTATTTGTGAACATAAGGAATAGCATGGAGGATGTTAGGAAAAGGAAGGGAAAAGTGTAGGGGAAGAAATCAGAGTGGGAGACAAACCATGAGAGACTATGAATTCTGGTAAACAAACTGAGGTTTTTAGAAGGGAGGTGGGTGGGGAGATGAGTGAGCCTGGTGATGGGTATTAAGGAGGGCATGGATTGCATGGAGCTTTGGGTGTTATATGCAAACAATGAATCATGGAACACTACATCAAAAACTAATGATATACTGTCTGGTGACTAAAATAACATAATAAAAAAATAAAAATAGTTATAATGTGGAACAGAATCAAAACGACATAATAGGTATCAGAACTTTAAAAAGAGCAACATGGACAGGTCTGGAAGAGATAATGCTGAGTGAAATAAGTCAAGCAGAGAGAGTCAAGTATCATATGGTTTCACTTATTTGTGGAGCATAACAAATAACATGGAGGACATGGGGAGATGGAGAGGAGAAGGGAGTTGAGGGAAACTGGAAGGGGAGATGAACCATGAGAGACTATGGACTCTGAAAATAAACCTGAGGGTTTTGAAGGGGCGGGGCGTGGGAGGTTGGGGAACCAGGTGGTGGGTAATAGGGAGGGCACGTATTGCATGGAGCACTGGGTGTGGTGCAAAAACAATGAATACTGTTACGCTGAAAAGAAATAAAAAAAAAAAGAGGAACTTTGAAATATATGCCTCAGTGGAATGTGTATTGATTAGATGGTTGAGGTTAATGTGTAAGTGAATTCTTAATTATTATCAGACTTATTAAAATTTTTAGTTTGTAAGAAATATTTTCCACTCTTATATTTCACTCAAAATGCCAAAGAAATTTGAGATGTATCTTGCTGAGTATTTACTGTCTTTAGACCAAGTAACTTGGTCTTCTATAAATTTTCTTTTACTGTAGGAAAAACACTGAGTAAAATCCACTGATTAAATATTTCAAAAGAAAATATCAAAATTTAATTTTTAAAAATTATTTGAAATGAATTCTAAGTATTATATATGTTAGAAAATCATTTCATCTGTATATTCTTAAACTTTAAAAAAAATTATTTATTTATTTTAGAGAGAGAAAGAGCAGAGGGTAAGGACAGAGGGAGAGGGAGAGAGTCCTAAGCAGATTCCATGTTGAGTGTGGAGCCCAATACAGGGCTAGATCCCAGACCCTGAGATCACAGCCTGACCCCAAACCAAGAGTCAGATGCTTAAGTGACTGTGCCAACCAGGTGCCCCCTGACATATCTTAATTTTTTTATGATTCTTCAGGATGATTTTCACAATGTGGTGAACATTGCTACATTTAAATATCTCTATTAAATGTCCCTAAGAATTTAGATAATTTATCCTTATTTTGCTCTATAGATAACATATATAAAGAAAATAGAATCATTGTCCTGAATTAAGAAAGGTGAAACAAAGAACCTATATCTGGAGACCACTCTGAATCTAATGATCTGTTCCAGCAAATAGTATGTTTTTCAGATTTTTCTTTCTCTAATAGATCATCAGGCAGTCTTTTGAAAAATGAATTTGAGTTGTAGTATATAAACAATAGAGCTTCCTGTCAGTCATGAAGACACTCTTCAGAGAGAAATGAGGTATAGTTCTATCTTTTCCTTGCAGTAACAGATGGCAGATGCATTTTGGTTCATATTTTTCCAGCCATAATTTCCAAAGCAAGCAGCCTTTATTAAGAATATGTGAATAATATAATTTTAAAATAACCTTGGCCTCGTATCTGAAAATAACATTGAAGTCATTACTCTTCTTGGAGCTGTGCTTTTTAGAAAGGTGATTTAAAAAAATAGACCAATGATTATCATAATGGTAATTGGTAAGTCCAGGCAAGAAAGTACTAAGTCATGGAGGAAAGCTAGAGAAATCTCAAACATTGCCTTCCTTTCCATCCTTGATATGATTTGAATCATTATTTTTTAAAACAAATTTTATCATCACGTCTTTTCCTCTAATACATCCCTGTATAGGTGATGGCAATTCATAGTGGTTTGAGAGGCAAAGCTTGGGAATCAAAGAAATAGGTTTAATCTCTGTCCTACCAATTAGTCCACTAGGACGAGTGGCCTGCAGAAAGTGTCCCAACTCCTCACATTCAGTTAACACAAATTACGGGTAGAATAATAACAGCATATACTGGGGTGGTAATGTCATGACACAAGGTGGCTTCAATTTTTCCTTCCTCCCAGGGAGACAAGTATTCAACAACAATACACAGACCAATTTCCTTTGTGAGAAGTACAGATACCAGTAAAGAGTCTCTTATACCCCATTTGAGCACAAAACCAGTTACACCAAAGCCAGTAGGAAAATTTTGGGCCATCAGTTGCCATAATCCCTGCCCTCCATTCAGTTCAGTGTTGTGAGACCACTCTCAGCTTCTGGCATCTCCCTGAAGACTGAAACATGTACCCAAAACTAAGAGTTTTCAGAGGGCTACTTGAGGGACCAATTTTTATCTTGCCTAAATCTAAGTGATGACAGGAAAGGGCAAGTTGGGAGTCACTGAAAACAAAAGCAAATGTTTGTGTGGGCACGTACATACTTTCAGTAGTCCTCCCCAACACGGCATGAAACAAGACGGAGAAACCCCCCAACTCATTGCTTCTCTCTGGGGAGAGAAAGAGTTAGATCATGTGTCCAATATTCCAGCTCTTTTGGGAGCTGAATGAGGGACTTATTTCTGCCTCACCTATCTTGAAATGCTTTTGGAACCCGACATGACATAGATGCCTAGATGCCGCTGAGAACAAAAGGGAGCTGGGCATTTTGCACTACTCCAGAGAACTTCTGTGATAGAAGATGCAGTTTGGTGGCCTCTTCCTCAGGGGAAAAGGAACAGTGATGCATGCATAAACATTCTAACTTTGCGAGGGCTTCCTAAGGGACTGTTTTTTGTCTTATCTGACGTGGAGTACTGATGGGATATAGCATATTCTAGAAATCATTAACCTACAGAGAAAAAAAAGAGAGCAAGACCACTTGAGGCAGCTACAGAGAACCTGCAGTACCACAGACAGACACAGGTGGGAGCAAGAGATTATAAACTCCTAAAGAAGAAAGAAAAGGAAAGGGAGGAGAAAGAAAGGGGAGGGGAGAGTGAAGGAAGGAAGGAAGTCCCCAAATCCTGGGATTTGAACTCTCTCTCTTTTTTTTTTTTTTAAAGATTTTATTTATTTATTTGACAGATAGAGATCACAAGTAGAGAGAGAGAGGCAGGCAGAGAGAGAGAGAGAGAGAGAGAGAGAGAGGAGGAAGCAGGCTCCCTGCCCAGCAGAGAGCCCGATGCGGGGCTCGATCCCAGGACTCTGGGATCATGACCTGAGCGAAAGGCAGAGGCTCTAACCCACTGAGCCACCCAGGCGCCCCGAACTCTCTTTTTTTCTTAACAGGCAGTTACAGCTATGAACATCCCAAAGCTGTTGTTTCACTGTGTTCCACCTTACACATTTTCTCATGAGAAGTCTTGTGCAATTCTTAACGTATTAAAATATTTTTTTAAATTAAAAAATTTTTTAAAGTTTTTATTTAAATTCCAGCTAACCAACAGTGTAATATTAGTTTCAGGTATAGAATTTAGTGAGTCAACACTTACATACAAGAACCCGTGCTAATCCCCACAAGTGCCTCCTCAATCCCCATCACCTATTTAACCCATCTACCCACCCATCTTTCCCCTGGTAACAATCAGTTTGTTCGCTGTAGTTAGGAATCTGTTTCTTGGTTTTCCTCTCTCTCTTTTCCTCCTTTTGTTCATTTGTTTCATTTCTTAAATCCTGCATATGATTAAAATCAAAGCATATTTATCTTTCTCTGACTTATTTCACTTAGTATAAGACTCTCTAGCTCCCTCCATGTTATTGTAAATGGCAAGATTTCATTTTTTTTTTTTTATGGAAAGCAAGCAATATTCCATTGTATATTGTATTGTGAAGTTGTATACCACATTTCTATCCATTCATCAGTGGATGGGTATTTGGGCTCTTTCCATAATTTGGCTATTGTTGATAATGCTGCTATAAATATCAGGGCCACATATCTGTTCAAATTAGTATTTTTGTATCCTTTGGGTAAATACTTAGTAGTGCAATTGCTGGATCATAGGGTAGTTCTATTTTTAGCTTTTTGAGGAACCCCTGTACTGTTCTCCAGAGTGACTGTAGCAGTTTGCATTCCCACCAGTGTAAAAGGGTTCCCCTTTCTCTGCATCCTCACCAACATCTGTTGTTTCCTGTGTCGTTAATTTTAGCCATTCTGACTGCTGTGAAGTGATATCACATTGTAGTTTTGATTTGTATTTCCCTGGTGATCACTGGTGTTGATCATCTTTTCATGTGTCTGCTGGCCATCTGTATGTCTTCTTTGGAAAAATATCTATTCATGTTTTCTGCCCATTTTAAAATTAGATTATTTGTTTTTTGAGTGTTGAGTTTGATAACTTCTTTATAGGTTTTGAATACTAACTCTTTATCAGATATGTCATTTGCAAATATCTTTTCCCATCCTATAGGTTGCATTTAGTTTTGTTGGTTGTTTCCTTCACTGTTAAGAAGCTTTTTTATCTTGGTAAAGTCCTAATAGTTCATTTTTGCTTCTGTTTCCCTTCCTACAATGATGTGTCTAGTAAAAAGTTTCTATGGTATAGGTCAAAGAGGCTGCTATCTGTATTCTCCTCTACGAGATCGTTTGATGGTTTCCTGTCTCACATTTAGGTCTTTCATCCATTTTGGTCTATTTTTTTGTATGGTGTAAGAAAGTAGTCCCATTTCATTCTCCTGCATGTGGCTGTCCAGATTTCCCAACACCATTTGTTGAAGAGACTGTTTTTTTGTTTGTTTGTTTGTTTGTTTGTTTTGGGTTTTTTTCCATTAGATATTTTTTTCTGCTTTGTTGAAGATTAGTTGACCATATAGTTGTGGATCCAATTCTGGGTTCTCTATTCTGTTCCATTGATCTAAGTGTCTGTTTTTGTGCTGCTACCATACTGTCTTGATCACCAGATCAAAGATCAGATATTTTACCTCTTTAGTTAGGTTTATTCTTAGGTATCTTATTATTTTTGGTGCAGTTGTAAATGGAATCAATTCCTTGATTTCTTTTTCGGCTGCTTCATTATGGGTGTATAGAAATGCAAAAATTTCTTCATGTTTATTTTCTATCCTACAACTTTACTGAATTTGTGTATCAGTTCTAGCAATTTTTGGTAGAGTCTTTTGGGTTTTCTATTTAGAGTATCATGTCATCTGCAAATAGTGACAGATTGACTTATTCCTTACTAATTTGTATGCATTTTATTTCTTTGTGTTTAATTGTTATGGCTAAGACTACCAGTACTACATTAAATAACACTGGTGAGAGTAGACATCCCTGTCTTGTTCTGACCATTTCCCCATTGAGGATGATATTAGCTGTGAGTTTTTGTATATGGCCTTTACTGTGTTGAGGTATGTTCCAGCTAACCCTAGTTTTTTGAGGGTTTTTATCATGAACGAATGTTGTACTTCATCAAATACTTTTTTCTGAATCTATTGAAAGTTTCATATGGTTCTTATCAATTTCTTTACTAGTTGTGGGTCTATTGAAGTTTTCTATTTATTCCTATTTCAGTTTTGGTAGTTTATATGTTTCTAGAGATTTACCCATTTGTTCCAGGTTGTACAATTTTTTGGCATATAGGATTTCATAATATTCTCTTATAATTATTTGTATTTCGGTGGTGTTATTATTTCTTCTCCCTCATTTGTAATTTTATTTGTCTGTGTCCTTTCTCTATTCTGATAGGTCTGGCTTGGGGATTATCAGTTTTATTAAGCTTTTCAAAGAACCAGCTCCTGATTTCATTGATCTGTTCTATTGTTGTTGTTGTCATTGTTGTTTTAGTTTCTATATAATTTATTTCTGTTCTAATCTTTATTATTTCCCTTCTTCTGCTGGCTTTAGGCATCATTTGTTGTTCTTTTTCTAGGTGTAAGCTTAGGTTGTTTATTTGGGATTTTTCTTGCTTCTTGAGGTAGGCCTATATATATATCCCATCTAGTCCAGCATGTCTTTCAAAGTCATTGTTTCCTTATTGATTTTATGTTTAGATGATGTCTCCATTAGTGTAAGTGAGGTTTTAAAGTCCCCTACTATTATTGTATTATCAATGAGTTCCTTTATATTTTATTAATATATATATAATTATATATATTATATGTGCTCCCATGTTGGTTGCATAAATATTTACAATTGTTAGATCTTCTCATTGAATAATTTCCCTTATGATGTGAGAGAAAAAAGAATTTTGAAACACACAAGAAGTATCTTCTCTTGTTATAGTCTTTGGCTTAAAATCTAGTTCTAAGTATTGCTACTCCAGCTTTCTTTGACATCCGTTTGCATGATAAATGTTTTTCCATCCCCTCATTTTCAATCTACAAGTGTCTTTAGATCTAAATGAGTCTCTTGTAGGCAGCATATACCTGGGTCTTGTTTTTTTAATCCATTCTGATACCCTGCAGCTTTTAATTGGAACTTTTAGTCCATTTACACTCAGAGTAATTATTTAGTGCCATTTTGTTACTTGTTTTGTTATTGTTTCTAGAAATTTTCTCTGTTCCCTTCTTGTTTTTGTCAATTTTGGTCTTTCCTTTCCACTTAAAAGAGCCTCCTTTAATATTTTTTGAAGGGCTGGTTTAGTGGTCATGAACTTCTTTATTTTTTATTTGCCTGGGAAACTCTTTATCTCTTCTATTCTGAGTGATAGCCTTGCTGGATAGAGTACTCTTGGCTGCACATTTTTCCCATTCATCACTATGAATATTTCATAGCACTCTCTTTTGACATGTCAAGTTTCTGTTGAGAGATCTGCAGCTAGCCTTATGGGTCTTCCCTTGAAGTTAGGGACCTCTGTTTTGTTTAAGATGTTTTCTTTATCACTATATTTTGATAAAGCTATTTGTATCTTTATCATTAAATTTAATTATAATATGTCTTGGTGTTGGCCACTTTTGTTGATTTTGATGGGAGTTCTCTGTGTCTCTTGGATCAGGATGTCCATTTCCTTCCCCAGATTAGGAAAGTTTTCAGCTGTTATCTTCTCAAATAAATTTTCTGCCCCCTTTTCTCTCTTTTCTTCTTCTGCAACTCCTATAATACAAATGTTATTATGTTTGATGGTGTCACTGGGTTGGCTAAGTCTGTTGTTGTGTTCCATAATTCTTCTTTCTCTCTTTTGTTCAGTTTCATTATTTTCCATGATTTTATCTTCTATATCACTTGTTTGTTCTTCTGCTTCTTTCATCCTTGTGTTCATTGCGTCAAATCTGCTTTGAATTTCAGTTCTTTTGTTTTTCATTTCTGTTTTTTTCCACTCTTTTATCTCTGCAGTACTAGCATCCCTGAAGTCTTCTATTCTGTTCTCAAGCCTGCTGAGTGTCCTTTTGATTGTTGCTTTAAATTCACCATCAGCCTTGCTACTTATATCTATTTTGCTATTGTTGATTGTGACCTTGTGCCATTCTTTCATTTGGGATGAATTCCTCCATCTTGGCATTTTGTCTGTCTTTTTCTTCTGCTGTGTAAAATAAGCCTATTATGTTTCCTGATCCTGAGAGCAATGCCTCTATGAAGAGTGTCCAGGGCCCGACACTTCAGGTAGTGTCTCTGGTGTGTGCTGTGTGTTGTGTTTTGGCCGCTCTGTCCCTTAGGCCAGTCATCTGCAGAAACTCTCCTTGCTTTCAGTGGGCAATGTTTGATTCTGGACCAGAGCAAATTTTAACTAGGTGTGCTCTTGTCTGCTTGTTAAATGAGACCTGATACTACTTTCAATACAACTGAAGCCCTGCAGAAGTCTCTGTTTGGGGGCCATGGTGTGGGCAGGAGTTTTCTGCTGGTCTTCTAGGAAGGTGCTCATCATGCTGGAACTGATGAAAACTTGACCAAAAAGGCCAGTCCCACAAGAGCACAATGGTGTGGGACTTGGTGTAAGCAGGTTGGGCAGCTAGTGTTCACACTGTGCTGTTTATCATGGGTGGCTCTGTTTTTATGTGAGGGGGTGGACAGATAGGCAAATTGCACCAGCCAGCTCCTTTGTCCCAGAGAGGGGTCTCTGTGCTGCTTTCAGGGAAGCACTCCAAGAAGGGTGAATAGTCTCCCCACTCTGTCCCAGGCATTTTTCAGATTGGTGTTTCCACACTGTCTCTGAGTTGTTTACCTGCCTTCTTTCTGGGAGCAGCACAGTGCCCTCGAGGCTTTATCCCAGCCAAACCTGCAGACTTTTAAAACTCTAGGCTTTAGGGATGTGGTGGGGACAGGGGCCTTCACTGTTCTTCTGGGGGAGGATCTGACCATGCTGGAACTGAGGTAGGTTTGACTAGAAGGGCAGTTGCACCAGAGTGCAGGGCTGTGGTACTAGGTGTAAGTAGGTTAGGCAGCCAGTATTGGGGCTGAGCTGCTTCCTTTGGGTGTCTCTGCATTTATTCAAATGTGGCTCCTTTGTCTCTAGAGAGGTGTCTCTGTGCTACCTCTCAAGGTGTTACCTCTCAAGGTCATGGTCCAAGAAGAGTGAACATTCTTTTCCCTGTGTGCCCCAGGTGTTCTTCAGATCACTGTTTACACGCCATCTGCCCCAAAATTGTTTGCCTGCCTTCTCTCTAGGAGCAGGAGGTTGTGCCCTTAGGGCTCTATCCCAGCCAAGTCCACCACTTGTAAAACTCCATTCTTTAAGCCTCCCTGGTTGAAATCCCTCTCATTTTTCCCAGCCAGTGGCTTTGGGGAAGTGTTCTCCTTGTGCATTCCTCTGTGTGCTCCTCTCTCTTTGGACTTTCTCCTTGACCCTGGCTTCCTCCCCCTGCAGCACCCATGATCTTTTCTCTCCCAAACCACATCTTTACACTTCCTACCTTCTTTGATATGGCTTCTTCTCTCCCTTTAGTTGTGGAGTTTATTCTTTTAGTCTTCAGGTTGATTTCTGGGGTAATTTGAATGATATGACAGTTATCTAGTTGTGTTCAAGGGATGAGATGAACCTAGAATCCTACTAAACTGTCATCTTAGCTCCTCCTAGCCTTTCTTAACTTTATATTTCTTTATATAATAGTTCTTTTCCTTAGCTGCTTCACTGGTTTTCATCAGTTTGATAATTATATGTTTCAGTGTGATTTTCTTTGTGTCACTCTGCCTGAGATTCATTGCAATTCTTGAATCTATGAATGTAGTTTTCATCAAAACTCAAAACTCTTAGCCATTATTTCTTTAAAATTTTTTCTGTCTCCTCAGATCAGTGAGGTTATACTCTTTCCAGTTTCTATTCCTTGCACTTGAGTCCAGACAGTGCCTCAAAGAAGAAAGGTGGGATGGTTATAGGGTATACCTCTTTTCCCTTCTTATTCATGGATCATTGTTCTATGCTGCCCTTTGTTTAAAGTCAGTTGTTTCATATAGTGTATCCGGTTGTGTAGTTGTTTATTATGGAGAGGTAAGGTAGTCCAGACTCAATTACTGTCATAGCTGGTAAATGCCTTTTATCTATTTTTTTACAGTTTTAGTAATTTTAAATTTTATTTTCTATTTATATTCTGGTATTTTTGTTCTGTCATTTTTTAAAATTAAAAAAAGTTTAAGTTTAAACTCAATTTAGTTAACGTATAGTGTATTATTGATTTCAGGGGTAGAATTTAGTGATTCGTCAGTTGCATATAACACCCAATACTCATTATATTAAGTGACCTCCTTAATGCCCAATTACCCTATTCCCTTCTTACCCCCCCCACCCCGCAACCCTCAGTTTGTTTCCTGGAGTTAAGAGTCTCTTATGGTTTGTCTCCCTCTCTGATTTCATTTTATTTTATTTTCTGTCCCTTCCCTATATTCATCTGCATTTGTCTTCCTCTGACTGACTTATTTCACTTAACATAGTACTCTATCTCCGTGGTGTTGCAAATAGCAAGATTTCATTCTTTTTGATGGCCAAGTAATATTCCACTACATATATACCAATCTTCTTTATTTATTCTTCTGCCAATGTACATTTGTGCTCTTTCCATAATTTAGCTATTGCTGATAATGCTGCTATAAATATTGCTGATAATGCTGCTATAAATAATATGTATACATCCCTTCAAATTAGTATTTTTGTATCCTTTGGGAAAATACCTAGTAATAAATACCTAGTAAATACCTAGTTCTATTTTTAACTTTTTGAGGACTCTCCATACTATTTTCCAGAGTGGCTGCACCAGGTTGCATTCCCACCAACAGTGTAGAGGAATTTGTGAACACTAAACCTGCCCTGCAAGAAATATTAAAGGGAATTCTTTGGGAAGAGAGAGAGCCCAAAATTAACAAAGACCAGAAAAGAAAGAGACAATCTACAGGAGCAGCAGCTTAACAGGTAATATAATGGCACTAAATTAATATGTTTCAATAATTACTCTGAATAGGAATGGACTTACTGCCCCAGTCAAAAGACCTAGGGTATCAGAATGGATTAAAAAGACAAGACTCATCAATATGCTGCTTAGAAGAGACTCATTTTAGACCCAAAGACACCCCAGATTGATCATGAAGAGATGGAGAACCATTTATCATATTAATGGACATTAAAAAAAAAAGCTGGAATAGACATTCTTATATCAGACAAACTTGATTTCAAACTAGAGACTGTAAGGTGATGAAGAAGGACATTATATCATAATAAAGGGGTCTATCCAAGAAAAAGATCTGTTAATTCTTTAATTTTTACACTTGGCTTATAAGTAGCAGACAACAGTCATGATCACAGAGAATGGAAAATGCCTTTAAAAAAAAAACCTGATAATTTATTTGGTATGTTCTACTGTCTGAATGTTTGTGTTGCCCCAAAATGTTAAAATCCTAACTCCCACAGGTGATGGCATTAAGAGGTGGGGAGTCTTTGGGAGTTGATTAAGTCATGAAGGCAGAGCCCTCATGAATGAGATTAAAGTCCTTATAAATGAGACTCCATAGAGCTCCCTAACCCCTTTAACTGGGTGAGGATACAATGGGAAATCTGTGACCCTGAAGAGGGCCCTTATTCAACCAGGCTGTCACTCTGATCTTGGACTTCCAGCCTCCAGTGCTGTCAGAAATAAATTTTTGTTGTTTATAAACCACTCAGTCTGTGGTATTTTGTTATAGCAACTGGAAGAGACTAAGACAACTTAGTCTTACAATACAAACAAATTAATTACTTACTAATATTGACAAAATAATTACCTATTAAGTTCTCTGAATTTGAAGTTTACCTCTTAAGGAAAGGAGGACCTGCGTCTTTCCTAGTTTGAAAGGAACTATTAAGGTGCTATTTTTTATTTTCTTAATGTGTATCCAGATTTCCTAAATGTTGAAGATCTGAAAATATTTGTGGTGAGTAACTCAGACCACTTTATGACATATGTTCCTCCTTGTATAATAATGATTGTTAACTGCATTTCAAAAAATTAGAATGGTGGTGATTTCTTAGAAAGGAACATGTGTGAACAAGGAGAGCTAGGTGAGTACATTTGAGTTGTGAGGCCAACTTAAAGAGTTTTTTTTTAAATTAATTTAATTTTTATTTTTTATTATGTTATGTTAGTCACCAGACAGTACATCATTGGTTTTTGATGTACTGTTCAATGATTCATTGTTTGCATATAACACCTAGTGCTCCATGCAATCCATGCCCTCCTTAGTACCCATCATAAAAAAGTTGGTTTTGACATAGTTGGTAGGAGAGGTCAGTGGGGTCAGATTAGATTAGCAGGTTGAATTTTCTTTAATGTGCACTTGGGAATCATTGAGTGTTAGGGAAGGGGAATGGTCCAGCATGAAATGCGGGAGAAAGTGTGATATTTAATATTAGCAATTAAAACAGTGAGGTCTGACTCTGTTGCCTACTTCATGATTGATTTTAGGGTCATTTTTGAGAATGCATTTCACTTGGAACTAATGCAACCTATTTCACATTATTGTTATGAGAACTAACTTAACTTACTTGAAAGCACTTGTAAGGTGAAAAAAATCTTGCAAATGAGTATGTTATTATGAGTATGTTAGTATGAGGAGCATATCACAAACATTATTTTGAGAAGACCATTTTGATAATGACATGCCAGTTGGAATGGGAGAGGCTTAATGGGCCAGTAGATTATAGGATATTTTCTTCTTTGTTCTAAAAATTCTTCAAGCCTCTATCATTGTTAATGTTTAATGAGTGGGAGAGGAATTTCAGATATAGAGTATTCTCTTTAATGTGCATACAAATCACCTGGCAATACAGTTTAAAGCGCAGATTTTGATTAAGAAGTTTGGGGTAGGGTCTGGGATTCTTCTTTTTTAACAAGCTCCCAGGTAATACCAATACTGTTCCTCCACTGAACATGCTTTATATAACAGAGGAAGTTGTAAAGGATGAAGCCCCAGAGGTAGTACATATTCCAGGTGGCAGATCGCTTTGCTTCCCGTTTTGGTCAATTCCAGATAGTGTAAAAAAAAAAAAAAAAAATCAACTGCCTCTCACTGTGAAGGATTTCCACACTATGCTAATCAAACATTAAAGGTTATATTCTATTCAAAGGGCATCCTTTCTTTCCTTACCTTGAATTATATTTAAAAGTCTTTTCCAATTATTCTATCTTCTTTCTTTAAAAAGAAATGAACTCTAATGGGAAGGAGAGATACCCACAAAACAAAGACAATAACATAGAGTCAAGAAAAAAAATCTTCCTATGAGAGTAGTGTTAAAAATGCTCTTACATAATAAATAAAAGTTAAATTTCTTCTACCTCCTAAAAGTTTAATTATGGGAATATTGACAAAATAGTTACTAAGTTTTCTGAGGTTGAAGTTTACTTCTTAAAGAAAAAACCTGACTTTTAAAGCCATGACTAACATAATGGACCATAAGAATTGATAGTATTATTTCTCTCTGTACATTTCAGAACTTGCCTTTGAAAGACTATGTTACTGAAAAATGGATTATACTGAGTTTATAAAAATGAATGCTTATCCCTTCTTATTTTGCTTTGAATGTAAATCATCACAAAGTAAATGGCTTGATTGAATACAGACTTCGAAGGGTTCAATAGTTAAAGGATATGTTGAGCTTAGGGTGACCCAAATATGATAGATATATGGAATAATCATCCACCTAGCATCTCTGGAAAATATTAAAGAGCTTGTTTTAATTTTTATGCAACTAAACTAAAACATTGTTTTTGTATTAAACAGCACTGTTTGAGGGAATTAAGGACATGCTCCCATTTTAGTTTCAGTTCACATTGTTTAATTGGAAGTTTCCTTTTCCCTTTAAAATACTTTGCAGAATATTTCAAAGCTAAAGGTGGCTAGATGAATCTCTTCAGGATAGCTTAGCCTATATTTCCAGAGGCTCCAGACCACAGTAAGGATTTTGTTAGGTTGTTTAAGATTTTATTTATTTATTTGATAGACAGAGATTGCAACTAGTCAGAGAGGCAGGCAGGGAGAGAGAGGAGGAGGAAGCAGGCCCCCTGCCGAGCAGAGAGCCCGATGCAGGGCTTGATCCCAGGACCCTGGGATCATGACCTGAGCTGAAGGCAGAGGCTTTAACCCACTGAGCCACCCAGGTGCCCCTGTTAGGTTGTTTAAATGAAACAATTGAAACAATTGTTAGGTTGTTTAGTTTTGAATAGGTAGATAATCTATGCATGTGCTAAAAATGTAAAAATATACAAAAAGATATTAAGTGGAAAATAACTCCTCTTGATCAGGTTACTCTATATCCCAGTATCAAAGCAAAAATTGCATCAGATAACATTAAACATGCAGACTTTATTCAATGTTATTCTAACAGGGAAAGATGCTAAAACATTGAGCTCAACTCTACAAAAAAAAAAAAAAAAAAGGAGGGGAAGGTCAGTAGGATGGTTTTTAAGATCTGGGCTGGGGAAATCACAGGACACCTGTGTTTGCTAATTGACCTTACCCAAGAGAAAATTAAACTTTTTCTTTATGACAGGAGGTAGTTTTATAACTTGGAGCAAGTCATCTCCCTGGGTGTTAGTGTCCTGCCTTTCCATAGAAACTAGGAAATAGGACCTATCTTCCTTGATGGTTACATTTCAAAGAGGTGGCTCCCAGATCCTCAAGAAAGATAGTTTTGAGTTAAAAAACAAGCAAAGGACTTTTGAAAAGATTTATATCTCAAAGGGATAGAGAAAGAATTTAAAAGTATAAATTATCTAAAGTAAATGCTTTAAGAAAGAGGTGGTCAGAACTCTAGAGTTGGGATTTAGCCTGTCTAAGGTATAGTTAAGCTAAGAGAAAGATAAGGCCTTCTTAGTCACCATATACTCTCCTTGAAGGTAACTGCTGTCAGATTCTTGGATGTCTTTCCAGAGATAACCTATGCTTATTGAATGTAGATGCATTTTACATTTTTCAATATTCCTTGGCTTGCTTTTTTTCACTTTGTATCTTGAAGACCAGTATTACTATAAATGGTATACAGTTAATTATAAATAATACTCTATCTTATAGCTATACCAAACTATTTAAATAGTTCTTAAATGATAGACATTTAGGCTGTTTTTAGGCTTTTGCTATAACCAACAGTGTTGTATATTAGTACATGCTTTGTTTTGCATACAAGAGAATATTTATAGAATAAATTGCTAGAAATGGTATTGCTGAGTCAAAGAGGATGCATTTCAAATTTTGTCAGCTGGTTACCAAATTGTCTTCCCTACATTGTACCAATTTTGGTTTATATCAGCCTTTGCAAACACAGCATGTTATCAAACTTTCTGATTTTTGCCAATGTGATAAGTGAAGAATAGTGACTTTCAAGTTTTAATTTGCATTTTATATTATGAGCACTCATGCTGTCAGTGAACAGACACTCAGACTCTACAATGTATTTATTATTAGTTGCCAGGTAGAAATAGTTTGCTATGCTTTAAGTGTCCAAATTGTATTAGGAAAAATATCAAAAATTACAAATGGTTAAAGGATTTTCTTCTTTTACAAAACCTTCAAGAGACAGAAGGTAAGGGACAATCTTGGATAAGGGAAAGCTTCATGCTTTTGCCTTTTCTAGTCTCTAAGCTTCCTATTAGCATGTTTCTAATTCAAACTATACTGATATTTTCCCTTTCAATGTCCTTTCTGATTCTTGCCTATATAATCAATAAGATCATGAGTTTAAAAAATTTGGGGAAAAAAGGGAGATTTTGAAGAAAATACTTATTGGAAAATCTACCCCTCATTTCCTCTGGATCATCTAGAAGGACTGAGTCAAGGAGATAGGTAAGAAACAGTACTGCTTGTTAAGCAAGGTCATATTGAGTTTATTTCCCTATACAAATGTTATTTCATTTAATCTCCAATGTATATTTAAGACAGATGAGTCATCTTCATATTACATATATATAACCTGAAGACAAAGGAGGGAAGCAGTTGGGTAAGGTTACTCATCTAGGGAATGAAGCTGGAATTGGATCCCTTTTTCATGTCACTGCAAAGTCCTCCTTCTTTCACGTGACACATTTTCTCTGTCTATATCATGTTATATAGAAAGGGTTTGTCAGTTTATTATGGCTGCATCCCATCTCAAAGGCCCTTATGGCTTTCCTATAGTGAGATATATATATATATAGACATTCTGAAAATTCAAATGTTGGTATATAAGAAAAAGTGCATAGTGTTTTAATGGATTATTTTGAATAGGTAAGAAATAAAGTTTGTAGACACATGTGACTCACTGACAGAAAAACTATTTTGTTGACATTAAAGTTGCAATTGCTTTTTTGCCCAAATTTCCCAGAGGAATTTCAGGAAAAGATATCCACAAGAGTATATTTGGATTCTGTCCTGGCAAAGCAGCCGTTGATTAATGGAAGTATTTATTTTTTTCCCATAAGACATTTAAGCAGTACATGGGGAAGGATGAGCCAGCTTCATTTCTCTAGGACATGATTTCTTTAGGATGATAATAAAGGTGGCATGAAATAGAATGATAAAATTGCATGAATGTGAAAAATGACAAGGTGAAAAAGTTGAAAGACTGACTTCAATATCCTAACAAATATTACAGTCTTTAAGGGGGATTTTGGAATGGTGAGTTTCCCAATCACATTTGACCTACAACTTCCTTTCATGAGCATCCTGTGGGACTGATGGGCAGGAAGAGTCTACTGGAAAACACTGATGTAGAAACAGCTGTTGGTGAATAAGGATTGCAGATAGCAACATAAGTACAAAGATATGGCCCAGTTTATACTATGACCGTTAGGTTTATTGGTTTCTGAACTCTAGAGTGCCTACAGTTTTTTCAGGTACTTCTGGCATGGTTTATTTCTCCAGACTTCAACTCACTAAGATCCACCATTCTACCCTTTCTTACTGCTGTTGCATGGTCAGTATTCTCTCTGCTATCCTTAATGCTATAGGATAGCAAGGCTTGTGATCATCAGTTGTTATATTTGTAGGTTGACCCCTGAAACCCTAGTTTGTGGTGTTGGTAAAGGAACACATTCCTTCTAAAGGATTGTTATATTTTCACCTGGTAAAGTTACTGAAATGTCACTATGATAAGGACTATTTCATCTTAATACATATGCTTTTTTTCTCAATTCCCATAAAATATTTTATTCTGAAGCACTACAAGTAAATGGTTGATTGGCAGTGCATTTTACAGTGCATCACCATACTTCCCCTTAGAATGAAACACTTATTCTCCAATTGCCATGTGTGTTTGCTATGAACTTTCACAGCTGAGTGCCTCCCTAGGAACTGCCCTCAGCAACAGGGAGCAGCCTCTCCCAAGGAAACAACCAGTAATGCAGGATAAAAGACCAGGCTTCTACCTTAATTCTGACTCCAAAAAGCTAGTCTACATCCAAATATCTCTGTGAATTGTGCTGAGTCCTTTACTGCAAATTCATTATGATTTAACATCACCCTCTGCTCACTGTGGCTTCCTGAATTCTTCTCAAAGGTATTAGTCTCAAGATCCCTGCTCTTTAATCTTCTTGCACACACCTTTGTGTCTCATTCACTGTTTCCTGATGGATATGACTTAGTACACAGTATTTTTGAGAAGAATTTAGGCCTGTGTGGTGTCCACAAGCATGGAAAAGAATGGACCTTGTAAAGTTGAGTTTGTACCTACCTGAGTTTACTGAGGCAAGTATCTGTAGTCAAAATATGTAACAGTGATTAACATCCATCTAAAGTGTGGCAACCAAAATACTTTTGTAGAGGGAATTTACTCCTTGCTGAAAACAAAGATTTCCTGCTTCTGAGTCTAGGGAGAAGCCAGAGAAAATAAAACATTATGATGCATGTAGTAGAATCTTGACCTTTTCTAGGGAACTAAACTTGGTTCATATGGCCAGTCTTTTTGAGACATTGCCCCCCAAATACCCGGCCTAAATCAGATGTGGAGAGGAAGGAGGTGAAGCCAGCTTGACTCTACTAATGTAGCCTATATCTCTAAATAAAAATAGTTGGACTGCTTAGAATCTTCCAAATTCTTAACTACCCATCAGGCTAAATCAAGAGTCTAAAATTCAGAGAGACTCCACTAGTTTTGAGAAACTACAGTTATGTAGGGCAGGGCCAAGCTTGAGGAAAGTAGGTAATTTTAGTGATAGGGGAGTACATGAAAAAGAGTTCAAGGGAGGAAATGGGATTACTTGGCTTCAGATAGTAATGGCTACATCATAATCATCTCCTCTCCCTCCTCCTCCTCCTCTGCTCTCATTTGTTGGTTATGATTGATTATGTGTCAGACAGTAGGTATATTTTTATCTAGTCCTATGAGGTAGGCATTTTATCCCCATTTTAAAAATGAAAAAACTGATGTTCAGAAAAATCAGGTAAACTGCCCAAAGTTGAGCTAGCTCTAAAACTACATTCTTTCCATTATGTTTATAATGGAGAGTGTGTTTTGTTCCTCTTTGTAGCAAGAGACTAAACTACTATTTGTACTGAAAATTTCAGTTATTTAACCCAACAGATTGTAAACCATTCCCAATGTACGAGTTAGGTTGAATTTTGCCTAATATATTGATGAGTAGATAATTTCATACTTGGAGCTATAACTAAGAAGCATTAAAAGGCAATAAAAACTTAAAAGGGAATTCATACACTAATAAGCCATTTTTTCCCCTTTGGAGTAACTAAACATCTTGGAAAGAAAAATGCAAATGCTCATTGAGTCAATTGACTTATAAGTAGGAAAAAAATGTACCATAATTATACAATTAAGTCTATTGAAAATACCATTTGTCAAGTTGATAATGGCAGATTAGGTAAATTAAGTTGGCTACTGTAGTTGTTGAGTTTATTATTGGTAATTCTCTTCAGTTTAAAAGAAGTTTGTAAAAACTCAGAATTACTCTGAAAACTCTCCTGTTTCTCTGGGGTCAGAATATAACAACCTATGGGAATAGAAAGAAAACTCTATTATTATCTCATCTCTGTATCATTTCTAGGACTATCTCAAGAGAGAAAGAGTTGTACCTAAGGAGAGAGAATGAGGAAAGTAGGAATATAAGGGATTTAACTTCTGTTGCCTTGGTATCTACAATGAAACCAATCAGGATTTAAGAAAAAATTTTAAAAATAATTCAGATTCACAAATATCCAGTCTAGGATGAAGTTGGAATTGTAAATTAGTTTCTTTACTTTAGGCTGAAATATTTTATAGAAGTAGTTATGTTAAATATTTAATGAAATGCTATTTGTGAATTAGGAAGTAAACTCAGCAAAATGAAAATCAGGAAAATGAAGAAATTTATGATTAAATCACCAGTTTTAAGTGTGAGGTTTATATTATACTGTTTTACCTCAACTTTAAAGTGATGAGATAATCTCAAAAATGTAAGCAGATGTAATATTCCAACAGGATCACTAATATTGTTTATGGTATCCATTTTGAAATATGTTGAAGTAAGGGGCATCCCTACACTAGAACAGAAATCTTAATGAACATAGACTGGGAAAAAAATCAGCAAAAAATGTTTTAGTGAAACATATTCTTCATTTCCACATTTTAAAATGGATACACACAACAAATAGAATACAAATAAACTCATTTTAGAATAGATGCTTCTGAAAATCTAGTCAAAATTTTGTTTATTGTATTTATTTACTGTTTTTTATATTTTAAATGTACTAATGGAGAGGCTAATCAAAGGAAAGCAGTAATAATCCCTTAGTAAAATAAGAAATTTGAGATGTGAAAATTACTTTCTGAATTTATCTAGTTTATCTTCCTTAATACAAATTAACTTAAAGTGAGTCATACTGTGTTATTATGATAATTTATCAAAATTTGAAAAGATTAATGCATACACAGGTGAGGAAATACTTTATTTTGTACATTAAAGTTGTAGAGGCACCTTCTTGCTGAATTAAAAACTAAATTTGGTTTTTCTTTGTTTTTGTTTTTTTTAAAAGAGATTTTACTTATTTATTTGGCAGAGAGACAGAGCGAGAGAGGGAACTCAAGCAGGGGGGGTGGGAGAGGGAGAAGCAGGCTTCCTGCTGAGCAGGGAGCCTAATGTGGGGCTTGATTCCAGGACCTCAGGATCATGACCTGAGCCAAAGGCAGACATTTAACTGACTGGGTCACCCAGGTACCCTTAAAAGCTGGGACTGAGTGCCCATTTAAAGTAGTTTATTTTGTTTTGATGGAAAAAATGTGAAGAAATTGTGCTATCAGATATTTACATACAAATATATAAAAGGTATTTTTTTCCTTAGGAATAAGCATTTCATTGTGATAAGGTTTATTTTTCTCATTTACTATAGTAACAATGATTGCCCTACAGCTGACATTTTCTGAAACATGCTTATTTCAGCAGTTGTACCTTGCAAATGCAGCTTTTTGCCAATATGACTAATTATTTGTTGACTAATGGCTCAAAAAATTTAATACCTTGTTCTTTTTAACTATCCCTCATTCAGTTTCAAACTCCTAAAGTCATAGTTAGTCCATAGATTACTCTCAGATGTAAGCACTAAAAGGGACAAGATGGAGAATTCCATGGCATGAAAACTTGATGAAAAATTAAAATGAACATTAGATGCAACTAATTTGGGTATATTTTCATTTCTTTATTCTTGGATGGTAAAAATCTATGTCACATTTAAATATTGAATACTTTTATTATTGTGCTGCATTTTTAAATTTTATTAACTTTAATTTATTATTAATTCATTTGGATAGAACGGCAGAAAAAACAAGAAACACCACTTTTCTTATTTATCAAAATTTATGAGTACTGGCATGTAATTTTATTCCAAAAGAGACAATAGCTCAGAGCATAATGTTGGATGTTATATATGTAAATACTTAAACAATACAAATATCTTTCTCAAACAGCTTTCATTTTTAAAAGATGATATGTAGCTAATGTTTTTTAAAGAAGTAAATAATAAAAATTTACTTTCATAGTCCATTGCAAAAGCAGGCTGTGAATACTGACTGCAGAAGTTTGTGGTGGCAGGCATGAGCTCCTCTCACAAAATCTTTCAAGGGAAGCACAGAGCCTTCAGAGAGAAATGGGCTCTTACATAATGAATAATGTGAAAATTTAGACATGTAAAGAATTATGACTATTCTAAGTTTTCCTCCTGGAATTTCACATTGTTTCCAGAGCAGTTCTGTGAGATGATTAAGGCAGCTTCTTTTAAGTCTATTTTACATAATTTTTCTTCCATTTCTCATCATATTGCCATGTTTATGGCCATAATCTTGGCTCAAGACTATATTACTTAGCACACTGGCTATGGGAATGTGCTCCTTTCCGGAGCCTCTACCTCTGATCTATGCCCACTGCCAACTGCTATAAAAGTCATCTTAATCCGTGGCACTGGGTATGGCATTCCTTTTCTTCCAAAACATTTACTAATCTCATCCCTATTTGTATTTTTCCAAAGTTCTTTATGTGACTTTACATGTACCTGATTTTCTAAGTGGTTTAAAATATTCAAAATTCATTAGATCCACTTGGTTGTCTGTAAATGAGGCCAAGAAAAGAAAAATAGGAAAGTAGTAGGGTATTTAAAGAAATAAAACATAATATAATACTTTAAGAAAAAACAAATTATTATGAGAACATTTCATATTTATTAAAAAGCTTGTCAGTATCTCCTAGTTAAGGAAATTGAGAAGTAAAATGTTCAATAATGAAATGATTGTGGCTTTCTAAAATGTTGACTGATAGTTTTTGACCTGCTAATGAAATTGGCATAATATTTTAATGAATTGTAACTGATAAAATGAGAATAATGAGACCTAGAGTTAAACTAAATGGAACAGATTACATGGGAGATAGAGTTAAATTTCTCATAAAAGATATCTGATGACAAAATAATTACCAAATGATTATGTAGTAAATTATATTTTTTATCTCTACCAGTGGGAAAACTCTTTTTATTTGCTGATTCACTTTAAACTTTGTTAAATAAATTTTCAGTAAAATTAATCAGACTGTCAAAAACAGATTTCAGAAAAATTTAAAGTAATATGATGTAGTAGGAGAATGAAGATGGATTTATTAATCATTCTAATTTACTTTTATGTTTCAACTTCCACCAAGTTAGTTTGGTTACTGACATGATTTTGTAATTTGAGTACACAAGGATATTGATCTGTCAATGCTATAGCCAAGAATTTTGCATTTCCAAGGCTCAGGAATCTCTCTCTCTCTCTCACACACACACACACATACACACATCTTGTACATTAAATAAATTTTTACAAAATTTCAAGATCAGGGAAGAGTGGACCTGAACAAGCTTATTGCTAGGATCAGTGGCTTCAATGATAATGTATATTCACCAGGATCCTTGCTTACATTCCTCCTTATTTTTCCAACTATAGCCACCCTTCAGACATCCATCACTTGATAAATCCAACTATTCATTTTCTGTTACCAGATTTGTTGGACAAATCTCCATGCTAATAAAACTCAATAAGTTCCACACGGGCCTTATGCTTTCTAGCTCCACTAGAGCTCCCACATGCTTCTTCATGGTCTCTTCAACTTTTCCTGTCATGTTCTCTGCAACCAACTTTACTGGGTTTTCCAAAAACTTGTTCCCCTTGTCAATGGCATACTTCACCTTCCCAATGCTGCCAAGAAGAAAATATGGCCACCAGGCAGAACTAGTTCCCATCTTTGCTTCTGCACTTGCATATGACATCATACATTCTGGTATCCTTCTGTCCTGTTAAAAGAAGAGTTGATTGTCCTTTCCTAGTTTAATCATCCCACCCTTACTCAATGTGGTAAACAGAAAAATGGTCCCCTCAAAATGTCAACATTTTAATCTCTGGTCCTTGTAAATATTTTCCTTTACATGGCAAAGAGACTTTGCCTACATGATTAAGTATAGGATCTTGAGATAAGGAGATTATCCTGGATTATCTGAGTTGGCCTAATTTCCTCACAAGATCCTTCTAAAAGGGAAATTTGAGGTCAGAGCGAGAGGAGATATGAAGATTTATGGCAGTGGAAGCTGAAATAAGAAAGAAAGAAAGGGAAACTGAGAGAGATTTGAAGATGCCATGGTGCTGGCTTTAAAAATGGAGGACATGGCCACAAACCAAGAAATGCAGGTAGCCTCTAGAAGCTTGAAAAAGCAAGTAAATGGATTGTTCCTCATAACCTCCAGAAGGGAGCACAGATCTACTGACATCCTGATTTTTTTTAGTGCCATAAAACCTATTTTGGATTTCTGACCTACAGAACTGTCAGATAATTTTTGTTGTTGTAAGACACCAAACTACAGCATCAGTAGGAAACTAATATACCAGTATCTCTGTCCATCATTTATACAAAAATTTTATCACATTATCTTTTCTGTTTTCTCTACCAAAATTTGCCTGTTCTTTTAGCTCTTTATTTTCAGGTTGCAAAAAAAGAAGTCTTCAGTTAAGCTTTTGCTCAAACTATTACACTTACATGTCTTCTTCCTTTCAGCATAATACTTATTAAAAAAATAGCTTACATCTTCTATGCCTACCCCTCAAACCTTGGTAATCTAGGCTGTGACTTCTGCCCTGCCCTGAATGACTTTTCCAACCTCCATGTCAGTTTCTTCTTATTTGACAAATTTAACCAAGCTTTTTTCTCACCTGAGGGATTTGCAGTTTTTGACAGTAATTGTCTATTCTCTCATGACTTCTAGTTATCATTTTGATTAGTCTATCTGGGATTCTTCACAGGCTTTTCCCCTTCTCTATCCTCTGGCCACTATTTATATGTGGTGAATGACTCGGTCTACTCTTTTCTCTTTCATTTTTACTTTCCATATAAACTTTGGGTGATCTGATCTACTTTCATGGTTTTCATTACCAGGTACGAGTGGACAACTTCTAATCAATGAGTCTCAACTTTACTCTTGAATTTCAGATACATTTACCTACTAAACATGTCTGCCTGCCTGTGTTCCAGGTACCCCAAGCATTACTTAAACATAGAGAGATTCTTCTCATGTCAGTGTCTCATTGAAGAAACGAGGAATCACCCTTAATTCCTCCATCCTACTGACTCTTCTTTCTACTTTACCCAGTTGAATTTATTTCATTAATATCACATTAATCTTTGTACCCCACAATGCGTCCACCATTTAAAAGTTCAACTCATCTTTTCCTTAGAAGATTTAAAAGCCTCCTAATTGGTCCTTATAACACAAACTTTCCTCACCTCCAAACCTGTCCTTATCCTGCCACCACTGTGATATTCCTAAAGCTAAATCTGATTATTCTCTGCCTAGTTTAACAATTTCTTCTATGTTTAAGGTGCCCCAGATAAAGTATACATTTCTTAACATTGCCTCTAAGTGCTCATTTCAGCAGCACATATACTAAAATTGAAACAATATAGAGAAGATTAGCATGGGACCTGTGCAAGGATAACATTGCCTCTGAGATCTGTTCCAGTCTTCTGACTAACTTCCCAACCTTTTTCCTCTCCACATCAGAGAGCCTGTGCTCTAAACACAGAGCAGCTCATTATTCACTAGATCTGCCTGGTCCTTTCTTGACTGCATGTCTTCGCACACATCCTTCCTAAAATTTGATTCTTTCTTCTTTATCTGACAAAATCGGCCAATTTGTTAAGCTCTTTGAATCTATGTTATAGCACTTGCATTGTGTTGTAATTATTAGTTTTCATATTCTGACTGGTCTTTGAATTTTTTAAGGGCGGGCTGTGTCTTCTTCATATTTATATACATAATACCGAACACTGTGCTTGACACATGGGAAACATTAAGTAAACGTAGCATGGATCAACAACATCATAAATTTGTGTGAACAAAAGGTCATATAATGATTTTCTGAAAAACAATACTCAAAAGGTCTTTAAGTGAAATGAGAGTAAGCTGTGAAAGAATTGATTACAAAATTAAACCTATTATGATTGATACGGCAGTGGAGATAGCAGTTCAAAAATTTGACATTCCTTGAGAGGAATGCCATTGACTTTCCCGTAGGTGTGGTACACAGATGAATAGGATGCCATCTGTGTTCTCAAAAGATTCCAGTCTGTAAGGAAAAACAGTCATGTGAACAGTTTGTTGGAATAAGAGACTACAAAAGTTATGCTAGATGTGTATACTGGATACTAGCATCATGCAAAGAGAGGGTGGTGAGTTCCTTATGGGGTTAGTTAAGGCTTCTTAGAGAAAGTAATTAAATAAAACAGAAAGTGCAACTTTTTTTGAGGAAAAAAAAGCAAATATTACTACCAGAAATTTTAAAATTTAAAATGAGTGCTGCATAAAGGTGGAGCTTTGGTTTTTGTGTTTTTATAAGCCAGTGGTACATGTGTTATATTCATGTCCATTTACACATATTCAAAAGCTATATTCTGATTGAAAATTTTGTTTATTACAAACTGGTCTGTATCATTGATTTTGTTAAACAACCATACTGAAATTGTGCCTGGCCAGAGGAGAAATTAATATCTTTCGGTACAAATTCTGATCTATTATGGTGGGAAAAGATCAAAGCATTTAGTCAGGTGAAGTGATAGAGCTCCTGCTGGGCCTGGCATCATATTATAGAAAGTTAAGACTTTGTTTGTATTCCAACATTCTTTTGGAATGTGATAAAAGGCATTTAGATCTCTCAGGCCACACAGTTTGAAACTGACAGTCACCTTAGAGAAAAGATTCTGAAGAGTCTATGGAGACATTACCAGAAAACATTCAGTCAATTATTGTTGTAAATTAAATAAATATCCCTGATAAAAATCATGAAAACTTATACATGTAATTAATTAAATAATTTTACTTTGTAGTTATTGAGTCCCATTGAGGGAAAAATGTATTTACATGCTAACAGTGTATTTTAATAGTTTTTTTTGTTCCAATTTTGATACACAGCAAGGCTAAGATGTCTACATGCTTTTAATATTGATTGTTTTTCCCAGGATACATCTGACTAAGGACAAAAGTGATCATTATACATAATGAAAATTGGGTGTTTTTTACTTTACTGTATCTGGATAGGACACGTTCCCCAAACCTACTTGTCTTCTTTGTTAAGAGTGTTTTGGCTGTTCTTGGGTTTTTGTAAATTTAAATTAATTTTATAATCAGTTGGTGAAATGTCTTTGAAACTATGTAAGATTTTATTGAAATTGCAATTAATGTATAGGTTAAGGAGAATTGAAATTTAGTGTCAGCTGATGAATATGGTATACATCTCTATTTGACTCCTATTTGTCTTAATAAGGATTTAGATTTGTCTACAGAAAGGTATAGAATTTTTGTTAAATTTATTCCTAGGTATCTATTTTTATTATTGTAATTATTACTACTGTAAGTGGTGTTTTGACCTGCTTCACTTCTACCTTAGTCACATGATCTTAACCAAAAGGCCAAAAAGCAATCACTTCTACCTTAGAAAAGGCTGTCTAAAAATTTTCCCAGGATCATTATTTTTAATTGAAAGGATGACTGGAACTATGTATTTATGACCAGAGAAGAGTGTAAATAGACTGTGCTCTATCCATACAATGGAATATGGTACATATGTTAAATTTGAATGAAAGACAATATATACAATAATACAAGTAAAACTTAGAAAATACTACTTAAAAAAATTCAGAGGGTTATATGCAACATATAATTTTTATAAATCAAAAATAAGCAAATTGAATATATAATGTTTTAGCACTATTCACATATATGGTAAAAGTATCTTAAAAATAATATAATCAAGTCAAATTAATTATAACAATTACCTTGGGAATGGTAAAATGGAGAATAGGACTAGGGAAGAATAAAAAACTTCAAATGAAGAGACTAGCTTTTAATTTGGATGGTGCTTCATGTGTGTTCATTTTGTTATTATGCTTCATTTACATACATTCTTTTGAAGATTAGAGGCTGCTTTTTAAGTAAGAGGAATAAAATAGCTCAATGACTTTTAAAAACTGTTAAAAGTTCACAAATAAATAACAGATCACTAAGAATTCCTGTAAATCCTTTTACTACTAACTTGTAATCCTCTTATACAAGGCCTGTGAACAACAAATCCTTGGAAAGAAGCTTTTATAAGCTTTGTATGTTGCCTTAGACATAGCAAGAAATATGTTTTCTTAATACATTAAAGTGATTCTGATTGAAAAATATGATAGCCTTTGAAATAAATAAAATAAGTCAGTATATCATTAGAATATTGGTATAATAATATTACTTTCTCCAAGTCTTTATAAAACTATCATCTATTCAACAAAGCCTACACTGACTATCTTATTGCTGCAGATGGCTCTCCCCATACCCTAACCCTGGTCCTTTTCTTTCTTCTCATTTATTACACTTAAAATCTTTGATCATACCATATACTTTACTTATGATATTTATTGTTTAATATCTATTTTCTATCACTAGAAGGCAGTATGGTAGTTAGCTTCCAAGATGGCCCCCTATATACCATTCTCTTAGTGTTTATGTCTTGATGCAGTACTCACCCACTTTGAATACTGGATGGCCTATGTGGAAAAATAGACTACTGTAGAAGTGGTTTTGTATGATTCTCAAAACTAGGTCATAAAAAAATATTTCAGTTTCTACTTTGTTCTCTCTTGGATCTTTTACCTGTGTAAAGTCATCTGTCATAGCATAAGGACACTCAAGTCGCCTTGTGAAAAGGGACACATTAGAATGAACTGAGGCCCACTGCCAACAATGACAATTTGCCCACCAAGTGAGTGATCCACCTCAAAAGTAGATTTTCCAACCTCAGTCATGCCTTCAGGTAACTATCTCTGGCCACCATTTGACTACAACCTCATAAGAGACACTTAACCCAAATCACCCAGGTTAGTTGCCTGTGAATTCTTGATTCTCAGAAACTGTGAGAGATAATAAATGCTTTTTTTTAAGCCAGGAAATTATGATTTAAAAACAAATCATAAATATGGTAAAGCTTCTGTTGAAACCTCAGAAAGATATAAAGCTATAACTCAGAACTATTCATTTAAACAATGGAGCTTTGTTCTCATAACCTCAGTTTAGCCCAAAGGTAGAAAACATCTTCAAGATGCCTCTGAGGGGGCTTTTATCTAATAAAATGAACCCCAATTTGATTCATTAGGGACCAAAGAAATTTTAAGAGAATTGTACAGACTAAAACACTGCTCTTTTGACTGGAAAGGGACAGAAACAGTGCAGAATAAGAAGAAGTTGGATCCCCATTTTACATACAGAGAGCAACTAATAAAATTTCTCAGCTGTAAATATAGATTACATTGCCTGACAAAGAAAGAAGGACTGGAGGGACAGAAATAAGAAAGCAGAGTGTAGAGCAAAGAACAACGACCTGGCTTTTAGTCTTAATGAAAGAACTAGCAACATGTGCCTTGTGGGATTTCAGAATTACTGAAGACAAGTGACTCCTATAAACCTCCCATTGTTTCTCTTATTCAGTAGGAGAATTTATAGTTTATAGCTTTGTTTATACCAGCCAACTGTTGAGCACTGACCATGTGTCATATATTATCATATTTAATTCTTACAATCCCATAGCTCCATACTAAGAAATGTAGAAAATGAGGAAAATGGGACACGAAGAACTTTGTACTAGTTACTCTCAGAGACAAAATTTGCACTAACACCATTAGAGTCCAAATACTATGTTCATTGAATATCATCAGTCCATTATGCTATCCTGCCTTAGATTTCAAGCCTAACATCCTGAATTTGGATGGATGGCCTTTAAATGCAGGAAAACCAAGAAGATTTCTGGGACATACATGCTAACTTATAGTCTGAAGATGTCATTATATTTGGCATGTTCTGAAGGAGAAATTTTGACTTTTTTTTTTTTTTTGAAGTAGGCAGCATGCCCATTGTGGGACCCAACATGGTGCTTAAACTCATGACCCTGAGATCAAGACCTGAGCTGAGATCAAGAGTTGGACACTCAACAAACAGTCACCCAGACACCCCTAAATTTTGATTTTTAAATAGAATGCCTTTGTTGAAACTCAGAAAGGTTTACCTGCTAATACTGGCTAATATTTTACCAAAAACATATATTCATTTTAATATTACATATAGTTGATGACAAAAATAATCCTCATGGGTCAATTAACTATCAATTAATTTCTCATTTTATATATAAACATGGAATAAGAACAGGATATCTGTAATAAATCCCGCAAGGAAAAAGGAAAGCTACATGGCATGTAGTAGTCACTAGTCTGTAAGCAGTTCTGGAATCCCACTGAACAGACATTTTAAGAACTTTTACCCTGAGGTGGCAGAGGTTCCTTGATTAAGTTTTTTATTCTTCTCTGGAAGACTTCCTTTATCTATTGTTCTTCCTATTCTATGGCTCTGCCTTCTGGGATGTTTCTTCTTTTCTATTATCCTTGGTTCCTCTGAAATAGGAATTGAAAACTATGCTCAATAAAAAGCTTTCACAACTAATTTTCCCCCCATAACTTTGAAGGACCATAGTATTTTATTGTTTGTTTAAGTCTGGAATAATCAAGGGATTCTATAGTCCAAGCTTATAAACATTCCTTTGAAAATGCAGTAGACTTCTGATTTATTTGCCTCCAGTCAGTTCTATGAGTTATGATTTTGGAGTCTTCTTTACTTTGTTTTGTTTTGCTTGTTTTGTTTTCTTTATTCCATGCATCTCCCCCAAATATTGGAAGCTAACTTGAAGTTCTCTGGAACATATATGTCAGTTATACCTATAATCTGATCTCTTCCTTATTTCTTTTTATTTAGTAGAAAAGGTATGCTTGTTTTGGTTTCTCAAAGTCAATTTCATTCCATTCACTTACTATCAGAGTCTGAAAACCGTTTTTCCAATCATGCAAACCCACATTTCTGTTTATAAACTGGCTAATTCTTCCTACGCTAATCACTTTCTCATAATATATTATGAAACACAGCCAATACCAATTAATATACATCATTTACCTGGAACTCCTGTTGGTTTGCAAATTGGCACCTGGTATGCAGAGAGTAAGATGAGACCAAAGAAAGAAGCAGACCACTACAGATTGGTAGGTGGCAGTTTTAATAAGCAAGGAAACTTGCATACAAGACTTGTCTTTAGTGGCTACAAAATTACTAGATCTCCTCACCTTCTTGGCAGAATCTTAAACATTTATACAGGCCTAAATTGAGTTGTCATATGCATCATAAAGATGGCTTCAACAACACCTAACTCTCAAGGCTATGTTCTTGGAATTGCTCCCACTGTGGCAACGGTGGGCAGAATGTATATTCCAAGGTTAGGGAAGGGGGTGAGGAGCCTTAGTTTCTCAAGTATAACTCACAGATCAACTGGAGATCATGTCATCTCAATGACCTCCTCTAACAATTGCAAGTTAAGTAATACATGGTCTTTCTTCTACTTTATTAGCATTAACAAATATAATCATATCTCTGTCTTTGCTGCTGCTATTGATTCCCTTGCCTTGCGACCATAGGTTAATGTCAAATATTTTAAGGTTTGTTATACTAGAAGCACATTTCATGTTGTATCAGTTGGATTAAATAATGACTGCCACAGCAGACAAATCCTAGAATCTTGGTGGTTCAACAGAACAATTTTTTTTTCTTACTCATATTTCTTTCCCAATATGCCAGATGGCAAAGATGACTCTGCAAGTCATTCAGGGACCCAGGTTGTGTGAGGAACCATGGTTTAGTAGGTAGCTACAGGAACAAAAGAGAGGTGGAGGGAGTGCCCTCACCTTAAGAGCTCAGCTGAGAAGTAATGCATCACTTTCATTCATAGTCCACTATATGGACTATAACTACAGCTATGTGACCATAACTAGTCACAAGGCTCCAATCTAAATGCAGGGTAGACTGGGAACAATTGAGAAGCACTTAGAATGATAAGAATGTAGATGAGATCCTCTTAGCTCCATATGAATCTGTGCTTAAACAAAATCTATTAACAGTTTCTTTATAGATCATATCTTCAGAATGTTAGAGGAAACATGATCTGTCCAATAGATTACCTATTCCATTCAAAAAAAAGATTTTATTTATTTATTTGAGAGATAGAGGGCAGAGTGAGAGAGAGAGAGAGAGAACAAGAGCAGGGGGAAGGGGCCAAGGGAGAGGGAGAAGCAGACTCCCCACTGAGCAGGGAGCCCCATGCAGGGCTCTGTCCCGGGACCTCAGGATCATGACCTGAGCCAAAGGCAGATGCTTAACCAACTGAGCCACCCAGGCACCCCTTCCTATTCCATTTTAGAACAATGAAAAGTCCTTCTCTCTCCATCACTCCCCTATCCAAAAATTTCCACACATTTCTGTTATGTTATTTAAGCAATCACTCTTTTTATTGGAAAATCTTTAGAGAGCACTTTCGTGTTGCTTCCGTGGACAATAAAGCAGGTTAGAGTAAAAGTAAATGAAACAAAATGGCCAGCAATTTTTCCCCACTTAAGAAAAAGCTAAGTGGGGCCTCTGGGTGGCTCAGTGGGTTAAGCCTCTGCCTTCGGCCTAGGTCATGATCTCAGGGTCTTGGGATTGAGCCCTGCATCAGGCTCTCTGCTCAGCAGGGAGCCTGCTTCTCTCTCTTTCTCTCTCTCTGCCTGCCTCTCTGCCTACTTGTGATCTCTCTGTAAATAAAATCTTCAAAAAAAAAAAAAAAAAGAAAATGCTAAGCAACAACTAATATAATAGAGTTTTTATGAATTCAGGAATTAAAATTTTTTCATTCAAACTCTGGGTTGTGTTTATGTTTTAATCAAAATTGTTTATTTTGAGGAAACAGTAAGATTGATTATCACTGTTACAACAAAGGCTAATTTAAATCTTTATTTTTATTTTCTAGTGTTGATATAAAAGAACAGTTTTCTTTTGTCACTTAAAATGTGACATTTTGTGTTTTTTCTACAGAATGGAAAAATACTTCGTATTCTCTAGCTGGTGTCTTTCACTGTATTTAGTGTGTATTTCTTATGGTGATAAATTTTTTACTTTTGGTTAAGTTTAAAGGTGGGGATAAAAAGGGAAGGAACAGGGGCACCTGGGTGGCTCAGTGGGTTAAGCCTCTGCCTTCGGCTCAGGTCGTGATCCCAGGGTCCTGGGATCGAGCCCCACATCAGGCTCTCTGCTCGGCGGAGAGCCTGCTTCCTCCTCTCTCTCTCTGCCTACCTGTGATCTCTCTCTGTCAAATAAATTAAAAAAAAAAAAAGGGAAGGAACAGAAACTTGCCTTTAAATATTCATGCAATATGTACAATTTGGGTTCTGAAACCAAGGGAGCAGTTTCCAGGTTGATTGAATGTGTGTGTATATGTCTGTATGTATAACTGAAATATTACCTACAAGCAAAAACATTCCATTCTAAATAAATTAGAATAAAATATAAATGCAATGATTTCTTCTGGGAATCAGACACAATTATTATTATTAATACTATTATTTATTTAGGTAAGTATTTTTAAAATATAGAAATTTACAAGTATAAATTTATTTCATAATTTATATGGCAAATTGGAATGATTACTTTATTTAAGGGAAGTCCTAGGACAGTGTGTGTGCTCATCATCTACAGAATGAAGTCCAGATCACTCAGCAGGACCTGTTCTGGCTTGCCTACCTCTCCAACTCCATCTTCAGCTCTCGTCATATCCAGTCTTGTGTGCTAGCATTACTAAAAACTTGCAGTTCCTCCAAAATATCACACTACATAGGAACTCCATAATAATGTCTGCCTGGTATTAATTCAGTCTTTTTTTTTCTGTCTAAGGAAAACATTCTTTACATTAAAGACACTTACTCAATATATTGACATATATTTATTAATGTAATTACTTGTCTCAAGACCATTTCCCCAAGCAGAATGTGAACTCTGTTTTGAAGGACCCACTAAATTTGATTTGATCATCACTGTGTCCCTGTGGCATTGTGCTTGTCACATGGTAGGAACTCAGTAATTGTGAAATGATCAAAAGAATAAACTGTATTGTTATCTGTCTTTGAGTATGGAACAATGAAGATCTAGAAATGAGATTACAATGGGAAAGTATAGTTGCCAATTTCTGAGGGATCTGTTTTTAGTTTTCTAGTTTTTAAATAAATGAGAGGCATTACTATTTATTAAGCATTCATTATATGCAAAGTGCTGAATTGTATTTGTACAGATGCATGAGGATTTTCTCTCTCTTTTCCTTTGAGGCAATGACAATCCAAATAATGGTCAGGATCAAAAACATGAAAAACACACAAGATAAACATAATTTTCCAAAAACTGATTTTGTTTTACTGCCAAGGCCCAAACCAGGAAGTCTGAATAGTCACTGTCCCTGGGATTTTATGTTATTTTTGTCTGCCCGAGGTCATTTTATGTTATCTGTTTGGAATGGTTCACTTTAAAGACTAACCTGGAAATGTAGTTTTATTTCCACTTCATTCAGTGAGTAAGAAATCTAGAACATGTAGCTATGATGCAGAAGGGGAGAGCTTCATGGTATATTAACTCCTAATTCCAGATGGGCCTCCTGCCATGTCATATTCTTGTCACATATCTCTGTCCTTCTTACCCTTTACAGGATGGTAGTTCAATTTCAGTACTCACTGTCACCTTATGGCCATTTTCTGAACCTATTTTGATTTTCTTGACTAAATATTCCTTTAGTGAACATGAAGAGAAATGTGGGCAAAAAATTGTGAGTAAAGGTAAAGAAGACTTTGACTACTTTTCCCCAAGTAAGCCCATAATTGCAATAGGCAAAATTTGACCAAGAATTTATTGACCTTTTCTACTGCTGGGTAGTATGATCCATTCAACCACAGATATTTTTTGAGTACAAAAAATATTTTCCAGTACCAAATACTGAAACTGTTCTAGGAAATGGGGATGTAGCATGGTACAGACAATAATCCCTACCTTTATGGATCTTATGTTGGAGGATTTTACTTTCTAGTGTCTACTCTAGACACGAGACCAAAGCATTGCTGAAAAATTTACTTTTCATGCAACATCTGCTCCTTTTTATGTTTTGAAGCTAACTTCTCTAATAGCCTAGCAGACATATGAAGGCCTATATAGTCTGGTCTCTGCTTAACCTCTTTAACCTTGTATTAGTTTTCTGAAAATAATATGGATTTATTATCTCACGGTTCTATAGATCTGAAATCCATTTTGGCTCAATTAGCTTCTCTGCTCTGGGTTTCACAAGATGGAAATAAAAGTGTTAGCCTAATATCCTAGGCTCTTACCTGGAGGCTTTGGAAAGAATCTATTTCCAACTCATTCAGGTTGTTAGTTGAAGTCTGATCCATCATGCTTGTTGTAAATGGCAGGGTTTCATTCTCTTTTATGGCTGATTAATATTCCATTTTATTTACATATCTCATAGCTTCTTTGTCAGTTCATCTATCAGCAGACATACTTGGGCTGTTCCATAGTTTGGCTATTGTAAATAATACTGCAATAAGCATAAGGATGTGTATATCTTTTCAAATTAGTGTTCACATATTCTTTGGATAAATACCCAGTAGTGGAATTATTGGATCATATGGTAATTCTATTTTTAATTTTTTAAGGAATCTCCATACTGTTTTCCACAGTGGCTTCTCTGGTTTTCATTCCCACTCACAGCACACAAGGGTTCCTTTTTCTCCACAGCTTCACCAACGCTTGTTTCTTGTTTTGGTTTTAGCCATTCAGACAGGTGTGAGGTGATACCTGATTGTGGTTTTGATATGCATTTGCTTGATGGATGAGTGATGTTGAGCATCTTTTCATGTGTCTGGATGTCTTCTTAGAGGAATGTCTATTCATGTCTTCTTCCCATTTTTAATTGCTTGTTTGTTTGTTTTTGGTATTGGGTTGTATAAGCTTTTTATTTCAGATACTAACCATTTATTGGATATATCATTTGCAAATATCTTCTCCCATTCTGTAAGTTGTCTTTTAGTTTTATGTTTCCTTGGCTGTGCAGAAGCTTTTTATTTTGATGCAGTTCCAATAGTTTATTTTTGCTTTTGTTTCCCTTGTGTTAGGGGACATATATCTAGGAAAGCTACTGCTGATGGCAGAGAAATTGCTGCCTGTGATACCTTGGAGGATTATTATGGTTTCACATCTCATATTTAGGTCTTTAATCCATTTTTAAGTTTTTGTATATAGTGTAAGAAAGTGGTCCAGTTTCATTCTTTTGCATGTAGCTCTCTGGTTTTCCCAAAACCATTTGTTGAAGAGACTTTTTTATGATTATATATTCTTGTCTCCTTTGTCATAGATTAATTCACCATAAAAGTGTGCGTTTATTTCTAGACTCGCTGTTCTGTTTTGTTGATCTACATGTCTATTTTTGTGCCAGCACCATACTGTTTTGATTACTATAGCTTTGTAGTCTATCTTGAAATCTGGGATTATGATACATCCAGTTTTGTTCTTTTTCAAGTTTTGGCTATTCAGGTTCTTTTGTGGTTCCATACAAGTTTTAGGATTATTTATTCTAGTTCTGTGAAAAATGCTGTTGGTATTTAATAGGGATTGCGTTAAATCTGTGGATTGCTCTGGGTAGTATGAACATTTTAATAATATTTGTTCTTCCAACCCATGAGCATGGAATATCTTTCCATTTGTGTTATTTTCAATTTCTCTCAGTGTTTTATAGCTTTCAGAGTACAGGCATTTAACCTCCTTACCTAAATTTATTCCTACGTATTTTATTATTTCTGGTGCAATTGTAGATGGAATCGTTTTCTTAATTTCTCTTTTTGCTGCTTCATTATTAAGGCAGAGAAATGCAAAAGATTTCTGTATGTTGATTTTGTATTCTGAAACCTTACTGAATTCCTTTACAGTTCTAGTAGATTTTTTTCAAATTTTATTTTATTTTTTTCAGTGTTCCAAAATTAATTGTTTATGCACCACACCCAGTGCTCCATGCAATATGTGCCTTCCATAATACCCACCACCAGGCTCACACAACCCCACCCTTCTCCCCTCCAAAACCCTCAGTTTGTTTCTCAGAGTTCACAGCCTCTCATGGTTTGTCTCCCCCTCCGATTTCCCCCAGCTCACTTCTCCTCTCCATCTCCCAATGTCCTCTGTGTTATTTCTTATGCTCCACAAGTAAGTGAAACCATATGATAACTGACTCTCTCTGCTTGATTTTTGATGGAGTCTTTAGAGTTTTCTATGAATAGTATCATGTCATTTGCAAAGAGTGAAGGTTTTACTTCTTTCTTACCAATTTAAATGCCTTTTATTTTTTTTGCTGCTGTTGTCTGATTTTGTGGCTAAGACTTCCAGTACTTTGTTAAATAACAGTGGTGAGAGTGGACATCCTTGTCTTTTTCCTAACTATAGAGGTAAAGCTCTCAGTTTTTCCCCATTGAGATGATATTTGTGGTGGGTTTCTCATATGTGGCCTTTATTATGATGAGGTATGTTCCATATAACCCTGCTTTGTTGAGGGCTTTTACCATGAATGGATGTTGTACTTTGTCAAATGCTTTTTCTGCACCTATTGAAATGATCATATTGTTTTTATCCTTCCTCTTATTGGTGTGATACATCATATTGATTGAACTGTGAATATTGAACCACCCTTACATCTCAGGAATAAATTCCACTTGATCGTGGTGAATAATTTTTTAAATATATTGTTGGATTTGGTTTGCTAATATTTTGTTGAGGATTTTTATCTATTTTCATTAGAGATATTGGCCTATTGTTCTCATTTTTTGTATGTCTTTATCTAGTTTTCTTATCAGAGTAGTGCTGGCCTCATAGAATGAATTTGGAAGCTTTCCTCCCTCTTCTACTTTTTGTAATAGTTTGGGAGAAATAGATATTAACTCTTCTTTAAATGTTTCATAGAATTCATCTGTGAAACAATCTGGTCTTAGACTTTTGTCTGTTGTGAACTTTGTTTTACTGATTCAATTTCATTGCTACTACTTGGTCATTCAACTTTTCTATTTCTTCCTGATTCAATTTCGGGAGGTTATATGTTTCTAGGATTTTTATTTTAAAGATTTTATTGTTTATTTGACAGACAGAGATCACAAGTAGGCAGAGAGGCAGGCAGAGAGAGAGAGAGGGAAGCAAGCTCCCTGCTGAGCAGAGAGCCCGATGCGGGGCTCGATCCCAGAACCCTGGGATCATGACCTGAGCCGAAGGCAGAGACTTAACCCACTGAGCCACCCAGGTGCCCCATGTTTCTAGGATTTTATTTCTTTTAGGTTAATCGATTTTTTGGTATAAATTTTTATAATATCTTCATAATAATCCTTTGTATCTCTGTGGTGTTGTTATTTCTCCTCCTTCATTTCTGATTTTGTTTATTTGAGCCCTTTCTTTCACTTTTTGATGAGTCTGCTGAAGTGTTATCAATTGCTGGGTAGCATATTCTTGGTTAGGGGTTTTTTATTTTTGAGCACTTTGATTATATTATGCCACTTTCTTTTGTCCTGCAAAGTTTCTGCTGAAAGATCAGCTGGTAGCCTTATGGGTTTTTCCTTGTATATAACTGCTTGCTTTTCTTTTTTTCTTGCTACTTTATCACTATGCTTTGCCATTTAAATTTTTATATGTCTTGGTGTAGACCTCCTTGGGTTAATTTTGTTGGGAGCTCTCTGTGTCTCCTAGATTGGATTTCTGTTTTCCTCTCCAGATTAAGGAGGTTTTCAGCTATTATTTCTTCAAATAAGCTTTCTGTCTCCTTTTCTCTCCCTTCTCCTTTTTGGATCCTTATCATGCAAGTGTTGTTATGCTTGATGGTGTCACTCACTTTCCTAAGTTTATTTCTATTTTTCTCTCTTTCTCCCGTTCAGCTTGATTGTTTTCCATTTTCAGTCTTCCAGGTAACCGATCCATTCTTCTTCTTCCTCTAGTTTGCTATTTATTCCACCTAGTATTTTTTATTTCAGTCTTGAGTTCTTTCATCTATGATTGGTTCTTTTTTTATAGTTTCTGTCTCTCTCTTGAACATCTCCCTGAGTTCCTCCATTTTTTCTCAACTCCAGTGTGTATCTTAATGACCATTATTTTTAAATTTTCTATTGGGAATATTAATTGTCTCCATTTCATTTAGGTCTCTTTATATGATTTTGTCATGTTCTTTCATTTGAGATATATTCCTCCATCTCCTCATTTGTCTAACTCTCTGCATCTGTTTCTATCTTTTAGGAAAGTCAATTAGGTCTCCTGCTCTTGATAGTAGTGGCCTTAGAAGAAGAGGTCTTTTGGTGCCCTGCAGTGCAATGTCTTCTATTCACCAGAACCTGGTTCTTTAGAGGTGTCTCCTATATGGTTTGCATGTGCCCTGCTCATGAGGCTGAGCCCCATTTACTTTCAGTTCAGTCATCTTCAATGATTCTCTTTGCCAATTAAGGTCAAGTTTTGGTCCCTGGGCTGTTAATGGGCCAGTCTGGGGCCACCTTGGACTGAGTGGGCTCAGACTAGGTATTTGTCAGGATTGTGGTGGCACTAAACTTCAGGATGCTCTCCCTGGGTTGTCTCCTTTTTTTTTTAATTTAAAGATTTTATTTATTTACTTGACAGAGAGAGAACACGAGCAGGGGAGTGGGAGAGGAAGAAGCAGGCTCCTCACTGAGCAGGTAGCCTGATGCGGGGCTCCATCCCAGAACCCCAAGATCATGACCTGAGCTGAAGGCAGTCCTTTAACCAACTGAGCCACCCAGGCGCCCCTCCCTGGGTTGTCTCCTGAGAGGATTTTGTTGGTGGGTGGGGCCTGCAGTCAGACCAACTGTTTTTCCCTATCCCACTGGTGGGTTACAGTTGAACTGGTGTGTGTGGTTATCACCCCCCTTTCTCCAGGGCAGTTGTCACTTTGGAGTGGTATTGACCCTTGCCCGGGCTGTTTGCATATCACCACCCTCATGGTGCTACTTTGGATGGACTCCAGCTGAGGGGTGAGGTGGAGAGGCTGGTTCATAGGAGAGTTTGGGGGTAGGGTTCAAGCTGGTTCCTTCAGGTGTCCATGCATCTAGGTGGGGGGGCAGGAGAGGGAAGTGACACCCACCAGTTCTTTTGTTGTTGAAGTCTCCTGAAGATCCCTGCCCTTTCCAGCATATGCTCTGAGATTAGTAAACAAATCTTTATAACCTGACATTTTTCAAATTGCTGCTTCTATGTTGTATCTCATCAGAGTTGCTCTTATGTTGTCTCTTTAAGAGTGGGGACTCAGTTTCCTATTGCCCTCTGGTTCTCCCAGAGCTGGGCTGCTGATTTTTAAATTTCGCAGTGTTGAGCCTCACTGATTGTAAAAACTCACAAGTGAAGCTCCTCTGGTGTTGAAAACCAACTATTATGAGGGTTTGTCTTCTCAGTGTGGATCTTCTGTGCCTGGAGTACCTGGTGTGGGATCTGCTCCTTTCTCTTTAGCATGCTTGCCTTGTCCCTCCCTCCCATGGACAGCCTCACAGGTCTTTTTGGTCTATGCTCTTCCTTCCATTTTTGACATGGGCTCTTCTCCATGTTTAGCTGTGGAGAGTCTGTTCTGTGAGCCTTTAGGTCATTTTCTGGGTTATTTACACTGATGTGGGTAATATCTTGGTTATTTATGGGACAAGGTGAACTTAGGATCTTCCTGCTCTGCCATCTTTTCCAGAATTCCACCACTATTGGTTTCCTGCATCAGCCTTTTCAAGGAAGTAATTTTGTACTAAGTGTCTGTGTCTTTAATGCCTACCACAATGTTTAACACCTGTAGTGGTTCAATAAAAGTTTACTGATTGATTGAGTGCAACAAAAAGAACACTTGCTTTTTCATGGAGTAATCAACTAATTAGTCAACTGTCATCAATTTATTGATTTCTTGTTAATGAATACAGTAATAAACATTTTGAATGTTTACTTATAGTTCATGAATTTAAACTCAACTTACCTAGAGAATTTATAGGCTTAAGCTTCTACTTTTATTATTATTATTATTATTTTTTAAAGATTTTAGTTATTTATTTGACAGAGAGAGATCACAAGTAGGCAGAGAGGCAGGCAGAGAGAGAGGAGGAAGCAGGCTCCCTGTGGATCAGAGAGCCCGATGCGGGGCTCGATCCCAGGACCCCGAGATCATGACCTGAGCCGAAGGCAGCGGCTTAATCCACTGAGCCACCCAGGCACCCCTATTATTATTATTTTTAAAGATTTTATTTATTTATTTGACAGACAGAGATCTCAAGTAGGCAGAGAGGCAGGCAGAGAGAGAGGAGGAAACAGGCTCCCCACTGAGTGAAGAGCCTGATGCGGGGCTCGATCCCAGGACCCCGGGATCATGACCCGAGCCAAAGGCAGAGGCTTAACCACTGAGCCATCCAGGTGCCCCACTTCTACTTTTATTATTAATTCAACTTTTTGGATTTGGGTATAACATTTCTCTCTGTAGAGTTAATAAGTCCATTTCTTTTCATATTTGCTATACTTTCAATTATTTTTTTTCCAAATTTGCATCCTCATTTTCTGACACAAAAGATTTTAGATTGGCTGGCTTGTTTTATTTATGTTAAGGTGTCAAGCAATACATAGTGGATCCATTCAGTTGTAGAGTTCTGTTCAACCAAATTTATATATTTTGTTGTTGGATTACTTCATATACTACATATAGAATAAACATTCTTTCATTCTATTTGAAGTTAACCTTAACTAATACTTCTTTATGTTTCAGTTAACATACTAGTTATGATTATTAAAAGCCATAGATGGTTCTGTATTGCCTCTGAGTGACTAAAGAAATATAAACTTTGTATAACCAGTATTTTTGTATTGTATCTGTATTGTATTGTATCTGTGTTGTATTGTATCTATTTTGTGAAAATTACAGAGTCATGTATTATGAATGCATGTGTACTCTGGATTAATAAAATTTTATACAGTTTCCCCCCACTGTCCAAAAGTTCACTATATTCCACTGTGCTTTTATGAAAGACCTACCTTGGTACCTGTTTTCACTAACTGAAAGAAATCTGAAGAGTATTTTCACTTTTATGAAATAATAATTACTTCACTTTACACCATTGTGGCTTACAAAGTTTTCATAAGAAAGCTTTACTTTTGGATAGCAGAGGAAACCTAAGTAGCATAACTATTTGCTAACTATATAGGATAACAGACTTTACTCTGCGTATTTTCTTAGGTAGTATCATTGTTTCATCTTAATGGATTTCCTATTCATCCAAAATTCTACCTTCAGTTCATCCAGATTTAGCAAGAAGAGATTGCTCATACTTTGAATACATATTCTAAAGGTCCTTAGAGATCACTTAGTCCTTTCATGTTTGGCCATTATGTACTCATTGTTTCAGGAAAGGCACACAAGAACAAAAAGGAAAGGGAAGAAAGGGTCTTTCAGGCTGTTTCACTAGCCAGTGGAAATGGAAATAATTTAAAGAATAAACAAATAGGAAGTAAGCATCATAACTAAAAAGAGAACTTCCTCAAACCTAACCTCGGCAAAATTGCTCTTTCTGCAGAAGGGAGAAGAATCAGGAAGAACAAATTTTGGTGGCCCCGTGGGGAGTTTTCTGGGCTCTGCCACCTGGGTCAAGTGCCAAAGAAGGCCAAATGGCAGCTTGGATTTGAGGTTGCAGCTAGCAATGAATACCTGATCTCCACTTCTCTTAATAGAGCTCCCAGAAGCTAGCTGTGAGGCATCAACAAAAAAAGACCTGCATCACAAAGATTCCCAGAATTCCACTGACCTTCTGCCCTGGCATTATAGGAATGATTCTAGTCCAGCCTTAAAGGGCATAGAAGTGGCCAACAGCCTCTGGACTAGAGATAATCTCATAGATATGAACAAGTGAAGTCTTACAGTAAGCTAGGAGGGCTAGCTAAAAGACACATACATTTAGAAGAGAGTGAGTGTAATTAAAGACAATTTTTGGTCACATTACATCAAGATTCTATTGTACCCTACTATCTATTGAATGTTGGTATCTCTACTTTGTTTGTATTTTGAGACTTCTATCCCCAGGGAATGGTGTTTAGAAGTGGGGTCTTTGGGAGGTGAGTAGGTCATGAAGGCAGAGCACTCATGAATAGGATGAGTGCCTTATGAAAGATATCCAAGAAAGCTTCCATACCCCCTCTGTTATGTCAGAAGACAGCCATGTGTAAACCAGAAAGCAGATTTTCACCAGACACAAAATCTGCTGGAACTTTGATCTTGGACTTTCCTGCCTTCAGTCCTATGAGAAATAAATTTCTATTATTTGCAAGCCATCCACTAAGGTATTGTGTCATAGTGGCCCAAATGGCCTAAAACATGGCCCCATTTCATGCTTTGCCCCAAATCACATGCACATACAGACACAGACAGACAGACAGACACACCATACTCCATGACTGGATCTGTGTAATACTTTTGAAGTTTAGGACAACCTGGGGGAAATTGAGAGGAGAATATGCAATTATATTAAGACTATATTTCTACTAATCCAGTGAAATGGAAATTAAACTGACTTACAATAAGCAAATACATAAAATTCTATTACCTAGACACATAAATCCAAGGAATTTGATTCTTACCTATTGCGTTAAAAAAAAGATGTTACATAATTTGTCATATGTTATGCTGCAAAAAGGTGAGAGATTCAGGTAAGAACCTAAATTTCTGACTTTTACTTTAAAATGTTTTGTCCATGACACATCATAGGCGTGGTTTCTAACTGTGAAGGTCAGGCTAGTTTTTAATTGTAATACAGCCATCAGACCTCTTGGGGGACTTGATATGTTTCTAGCATTAGGTGCCTGAAAGTTTTTAATCTCAGTTTACTTATCTAATACCACATAGCAAATCTGAGGAACAGCCCATATGAGGATATAGTCAAGAATATAGTCTAAATTTAATATTTACTTTTCTAGAGATAATCAAAGAGGTAAGGTGAATACTTCGGTGAAGGTTCTTCTCTTTATGTATGTTTATTTAAAAAGTAGAGTTTCATTTTATTTATTTCGTTTATTTAAAAAGTAGTTTTTCGTTTTCATTTGTAGTTTGTAGTTTGTTTTTTTCAGGATTATTTATTGCTCAGTAGAACATACATGGCTACCAAAGAATTTAATGGGAGGTCTGATTTTATGAACTACCCAGGGAAAGCAGAGTTCCAAGTAACTACTGCAGTGGAGATGTTCCTGATTCCAAATACCCATGTCTTGCTATAACCTTTCCACAATGTTACCAGAAAGTTAAAATGGAACATATTCCATGTGCTGCAGCTCTGAAGTCATTATATTGGTTTTAGATCGTTTTGATAATTGGAGAAAGGCAGAATGTCAGAAAGCATACAATGTTTTCATTTCCATTCAGATACCATGGCCAGTAAGGTTCTCTCTACATTGAAATTCTTACCAGAATGAGTTATATTTTAATGTATTTGTTGATAGAAAAGAGTAATTCCCCAGAGACCATAGCAGCAAAATAAAAACTCTAAGCTTCTCAGGATGACTAATGTGCAATTGTTACCAGAGGTCCCAACGAGGTTTAAGTCGTCACTTGTACCCATTCATATGGCATTCAGTCTGTTCTTTTAAACCCCAGCGAGCCATTTCCTTAGCTCATATTCCTACATTCCTCTCTTCTAATATATACTTCTTTTGATATGTGACAGAATTAACAGTACAGTGTTATAGGCAGTCTCAACACTAGCTTCATTCAAAGGCAAATTTAATCAAATGCTGTGTGCTGTACTTTCTAAGGAAGTGAAGGTAGCAGCCACTTGTCTTCTTCTTGATGTTGTTTTCTGAGTGAAGAGGCAGCTCACATCTTTTAGTCCACAGGCCCCTTCCATGTGCTTAGCTCTGTTGTGAGTGAGTGGATTTAGGGGGAGGATTTAAGAAGTGAGAGCCCCGATCCTGTTTCTATGACATTTCCAGTCTCCTTGTAGTTACAGGACAATCACACTTATAGGTATTGTCACCTTGGACACCGTGGACCAGCAGGAAGCTCTGCCTATTTGGAAAGGATTAAAACCAGTTAATGTATCTGTAAATATTAAAAGAAGTGTGTTGAATAGCTCATAATCAGGGAAATACTAATCAGAACCACGATGAGATACCACTCACACCTGTCAGAATACCTAAATTAACAAAACAGGAAATGACAAATATTGGTGAGGATATGGGAAAAGGGGAACCCTCTTGGGCTGTTGGTGGCAATGCAAACTGGGGAGGCCAATCTGGAAAACAGTTTGGAGTTTCCTTCAGAAAGTTAAAAATAGAACTACCCTATGGTCCAACAATTGCACTACGAGATATTTATTCAAAGGATACATGAATACTAATTCAAAGGGATACATGCACCCAATATTTATGGCAGCATTATCGGCAATAGCTATATTATGGAAAGAGCGCAAATGTCCATTAATAGATGGGTGGATTAAGAAGATGCGGTATATGTATATACAATGGAATATTACTCAGTGATAAAAAGGAACGGAATCTTCACATTTGTAATGATGTGGATGGAGCTAGAGTGTGTTCTGCTAAGTGAGTAAGTCAGTCAGGGAAAGACAAATACCATATGATTTCACTCATATGTGGAATAAGAATATGAATCCCTGAATTCTATTGCTGAAACCAACATTACCCTGTATGTAAATTAACGAGAATTTAAATAAAAACTTGAAACAAAAAGTAATAAAATAAAATAAATGTGTTGAAAGCCTTTTCCACTTTCTCACAACATTACCTTTTGGATTTATATTATGGTTATGTGTTATCCAAAGAAGAAGATCAGTAGTATATTGCCTTTCTTTGTCTTACCACTATGTTAGAAGAACTATGAAAATGTGAGCTATTATTATTTTGGTATTCTTACTACCATACTTGAACCCATTTAGTGGCTTCACGTTGAATAGAATAAGGTCTGACTTTGTTACAGTAGCCCACATGTCCCTCTACGTGATCTGGTTTTTGCCTCCTCCTGAAATTGTCCATTGGGCCACCGTGTTCAACTCTTCTTCCCTTTTAGGTTCTGGAATGTGCCAAATTGTTTCCACTCTTAATGCCTTTGTAGCTGCCTGTTATTCTGCATGGAAAACTTGACTAGTTATTCCTAAATCCTTTCCAGGGCTGGTTCTGTCTTTTTCTTCAAATCTTAAACTACATATAATAGTAGCCACACTTACAGTGAGCATAGTATAACGTAGTATAACATCACTAAATATCTCATCAGACAGACCTTCACCAAATTATTCAGATTAGAACCCTCATTATTCTCTTAATAGAGCTCTATGCTTACTTTTATAATGATACTCTGGCATATAATTATGCTAGCCATTTGATCACTTATGTATTTATAGTATCCTCCTGAACCCAAAGCCCCTCAAAAGCTGGGACTTGATTTTATGCTACAGGTGACCCAGTGCCTAGGATAGTATCTAACAAATTGTGAGCTGCTAATATTTGTTGAATAACAAAGAAACGAATGAAGAAGAAAAAGAGAGGAAAAAAGAAGGATGAAGGAGAGCAAGAAGGATGGAAGGGAAAGAAGAAAGGAAGAAGGAAAAAAAAATCCTGCTTCTTTTTCAAGGTGTGGAATAAATAAGAGAAATGAGGAAGGAGAGATTTTCAATTCCAAGAGGGAGGTTCTTTGCCTTTTTTATACTGATATTTCCAGCACTGTGTCTGGCATGTAGTAGGGCTTGAAAAAGTTTTGTAGAAAATGTGAAAAAGTAAATGAATAAATGAATGATGTTGCTATTTAGTCTCTGTCTAGAAGAAATACAATCTGAAAAAAATCAGGCATCTTTTAAAAAGAAACCCCGGAGAATGTACACCGTTGTTGGAAGCTGTGAATTTGAAATAACTTCAGTTCCTATGAAAAATAGACAAAGCTATGTTATAGGTGACTTTGGGGGCTGTTTCCATCTGAAGTTAGATTTTCATTTCTGATTTAATCTCTGTGTGTATAAGCCTGTTATGATTATGCCAAAGTGAAGAAATGCACATTTAAATTACAACTTTTTTGGGGGGAAATAAGTAAAACTTCTGAAAAGATTTTTTCCTTGTCAATTTGCAGGCAATTTCAGCTCTGTATATCTCCAAATAACACTAAAATAAGGAAACACTAAAAAATATGGAAAAATTACCGAGATTGTATTTGAAATGTTAGCTTTGGTTCTGACTTGGTCTCTAGATGATAGCTCAACATCAAAAACCAACTGGCATTTAGACAAGACATCCTTAAGTTCTTTTGGTCCCCAGGGTTGCTGTTTCTTCCAGCTGCATGGTATTACCAGCTGCATATAAATTGGTGTCAGTTTGTGAAAGAATTCCTTGAGTTGTTTTGCTTCTAGTATTAGAAAAAGGAACTTTTAAAATATGAATAAAATAACTTCTGAGATATAGCTTGCAGACAAACCGGCATTAGAAATATTCACGGGGGGCACCTGGGTGGCTCAGTCGTTCAGTGTCTGCTTTTGGCTCGGGTCATGATCCCAGGGTCCTGGGATCGAGCCCTGCATCAGGTTCCCTGCTTGGCAGGAAGCCTGCTTCTCCCTCACCCACTCCCCCTGCTTGTGTTCCCTCTCTCACTGTGTCTTTCTCTGTCAAATAAACAAATAAAATCTTTAAAAAAAAAAAAAAGAAATGTTCATGGCATTGGTAAACAGTTCTGGTTATTTTATGGGGGTCTTCCTTGTCCCTTAGCCTAAATTTATCTCTCCTCTCACTACTTGGAGTATGAGAGAAAGCTCATCCTTTGATACCCCAGTGGCATGAAAACTTCAGCCCTCACATTGTTAGTAAGACAGCAAGAGAATGCCTTGTCCAAATTCACTCCCCTATGCTAGTAATGTAGGTGGAGAGCACAAAAATGACATCCACCAGCATCTCCATCTCTAAGGAGTTTCAACTGTCCCTGCCCTTCAATTTTAGATTAGCAAATAAATCTCCTTCACAAATAGTCTAGGCACTTTACAAACTGCTATTTCTTCACTGATTCTTGGACAAGTGAGACCACACAAGATACCTTTGAAAGAGTAGTCTTGGTTTTCTATAGCAAGTTGGATCACTTGGATGTCAGCCCCATCAGTTTTTCAAGCCAGACATTCTGGAGGTTCATTTCTTTGGTACAGATCCTGGGGTTGGGATGCCCAGTATGGGGCACCAAACTCTTGCTCCCTGAGTAGAAGACCGGACTGGTAAAATCCCTCTCTATTGTGTATCAGGGGTGGGATTTTTGGTGTTTTTTCTCCATGTGGCTTTTCTTCTTTATTGGGAGGAGCTATGCATCTAGTTTTCAGATCTTTTTCAGAGGGAAGTGACTCATATGTAGCTGTAGACTTGGTGTGTCTGTGGGAAGAGGTAATTTCAGGATCTTCCTACACTGCCCTTTTGCAGAAGTCCAGAATGTTCGTTTTTTTTTGTTTGTTTGTTTTTGTTTTTTAAATCCTATGATAACCCACAGCAATGTTTCCTAATCACCTTACAAACTCTGACAAACTTTTATACTCAGATCCTCTACTGTCCAGTCCTCCATTGTCAAATCAAATTATCTTTTTCTCAGATGTCTGAGAAAATTCTTAGCTTTTACATAGGACTATATATATTATTAGCAAGAGGAGATTAACCTAGAAGATGCAGACCTGTGGGGCGCCTGGGTGGCTCAGTGGGTTAGGCCTCTGCCTTTGGCTCAGGTCATGATCTCAGGGTCCTGGGATCGAGCCCCGCATCGGGCTCTCTGCTCAGCAGGGAGCCTGCTCCCGCCCCCACACACTCTGCCTGCCTCTCTGTCTACTTGTGATCTCTCTCTCTCTCTCTGTCAAATAAATAAAATCTTTAAAAAAAAAAAAAAGATGCAGACCTGTATCTGTTATTAAAGCTTTGCTCCACTGTGGTCAGCAAGAATGCATACTGGTGGTAAACCAAAGCACTGTGTTAAGAACATCAGGACCGATCTTTGATCTTTGTTTCTCTTCTAAGGAGAGTGGCTCTGATGTTGCTGGCACTGAAGGAAGTCAGAAAGGACACATAGTCACAGCCAATCAAGAGTCTCCAGAAAAACACTGATAAAGAGAGAAATTGTCCACGATTAGTAAATAACCATGGATGTTTAAGGAAAGATTCTATATAATAGCAAACTTCATTCAACTGCAAAGAGAAGCACACCGCTTTGCAGCTAGTTAACAGATGATTTAGATAAAAGGAGTGACCATTTCAGAAGAGGATAGCTTGTGGCAAAAATAGGGTCAGGTGTGGCAAGATCAATTGAACAGAAGAGTCCAGCCCTGTTTGAATAAGGCAGGCTATTGGCGATCCTCTACCCTATCTCGTAGGTTTGTTTTGCATAGGTTTTAAAAACTTGAAGATAAATGCTTTAACGTGGCACTAATACTCCCAGTTTATTATGTCACTTTCTGTGATCACATATTCATCCCATTTATACACTTATGGTGCCTGAATAACTCCTGCATGCATTTGAACTTGTGACCAAGAAGGTATTTTTATATGTTCCTTGAGAGGAGAAGTGAGATGCTTATATCAAAGCATCATTTATACACTTTGTAGTTTGTTCTATGTAATTACTCTTTGCTCATCATATTAATAGTGAATGGTGCATAGTTCTTTTTTAGGTGCATTTTCAAATTTTAAATATTAAAATAGCTGCTTCTGTTATTTTATAAAGTCTCCAGTTAAAAACCCTTTCAGTTAGTGATTGTTTTATATATGTGTGTGTGTGTATGTATATACATACACACACACACATATATACATACACTGGGTATACCTTAATGATCATTGCAGTTGAGATGCTTTCAAATAATCCTCAATCATAAAATGTCATCTCAACTATAATTTCCGAAGGCTTCATTATACTGTGGAAACTAACACCTGTGGCTCTTCTTTTCTCCCTTTCTTCCCCATTCCTTTTTGAGTCCAGCTTTTGCCCTGACACCAGTGTGTTTCTTATATTTCAACAGAACTGAAGTCATTTTAGAGCACCTGGGTGGCTCATTTGGTTAAGCCTCTGCATTTGGCTCAGGTCATGATCTCAGGGTCCTGGGATCGGACTCCACCTCTGGCTTTCTGTTTAGCAGGGAGTTTGCTTCTCCCTCTCCCTCTGTTCTCTCTCAAATAAATAAATAAACAAATAGTCTTAAAAAAAAAACAAAACAAGGGGCGCCTGGGTGGCTCAATGGGTTAAGCCTCTGCCTTTGGCTCAGGTCATGATCTCGGGGTCCTGAGATCGAGCCCCGCATCGGGCTCTCTGCTCAGCGGGGAGCCTGCTTCTCCCTCTCTGTCTGCCTGCCTCTCTGTCTACTTGTGATCTCTCTGTCTGTGAAATAAATAAAATCTTTAAAAACAAAACAAAACAAAGACTGAAGTCATTTCTCCCTAACTCTGGTTAACATCCTATCCTTCTTAACAGCATGAACATTCCTCCCCCAAGGAAATATTTTTTCAGGGACTAACAAGTTATTCCAATATTTTGTTCATTAATTATGTTATGGGCCACTGAACATTTTTTTGTAAAATGCCTCCTAAAAGGACATATACATACGAAAACGCATCCACAAACATATATACATAAATATATTTATACATAAATCCATAGATATAAATACATATAGGTGTATATGTGTACGTGTTTATATTTTCTCCTCCATAAGCACCCTTCATAGAGAAAGGTATTTGATAAGAGTCTACTTGCCACGTGATTTATCTACTCAACTCTCACCACAACGCTATCAGTTATGTATTTTAAATTTTAAAAATAATATTTGTAATTGAGGAACTTGAGGTTGGAACAGGTTCAGTACTTTCCCAGGTCACCTAAGTGATGACTAGCAGAGCCAAAATGTGAATGTCTAAGTCTATTATGTTTCTATTTCATCATGCTATTTCATGTTAATTACTGCAGCACAGGTTAAGATAGATCAGATTTCACTTCTCTTCATAATAGAGAAACAAAACACTCCACTTCATTATATTGTATATGCTTTTTACTATCTAAAGAAAGAAATGAAAACTCTTTGAACATTTTATTTTGTCATTAATGCAAACAGAAAAGTAGCAAGATGTTTTGAATGATTTTTGCTTAGTTTTAATACGTAATGAAATTATAATCCCTATCTGCTGAAGAAGAGAAATGCCCTTACATTGAAACGTGCATCAAAAGTAACTTACAGTAGCAGATCCTTGTCATATCTCTGAGACTTGTCTTGTCAATCATTAGCTGTCAAGAGTGTTCATCCTGTCACTTTGATTAAAGGTAACAAAACTTGTTTGATGGAAATACTTTCTTTCTCTTGAAGAAAAATGATAAAAATGATTTGTCCCTGTAAACAAGGGAAAAATACTTGTCATCATTTATCTTGGCAAAGTATTGAGGTATCTTAATTGAAAATAACAAAGGGAAGAGGTTTTTTTAAAATATATTTATGAGTTATTCATGGAGGAGAGAGTCCCTGTGGAATTATTCTGCTAGATATTCTTTTGGGGACTTGATTTCTTGAATCCAAAACAAAAGTAAAACTGGCATTAATTTACATTTTTAGCTTATTCTTCAAATATGTTAAAAATTCATAATATTTATGTACTAATTCTGTTGACGGATATATATGCAACACATGGATTGTAAATTTTGTTGTAAAATAATTTAATAATTACTTTGTTCCTTATCCTTTATACCAAGAGAGAAAAGAGAAGAAGAGAGTACACAGTCAAGCATTGGAGCTTAATCTTTCCTCTATTTTGTGCTGGAAAAGAACAGACTTCCATGATGTCACTGTAAGTGTTTTCAATCTGTGTCTTTGTGTCATGTATAGAGAGGGTTATAGATTTATGCTTGCAGCAATTCAGTTTAAAATTTTCCCATTGCAAAACACCAACAGACTGAAAAATAACAACACACAACTTTTAAATTACAAACTTGTGCCTGTAAGAATGGAAGAAAATCCTTAGTAAAAAAGAAGTAGGCAACTACACAATAGTTAAAAAATCACAGGCGAATATTGGACTGTCTTGGGGCAATTTGGCTATACCAGGAACTTAGATCTTTGGTTTTTAAAGTCTTTGAAGAGTGGGGCACCTGGGCACCCTCCAGCTCAGGTCTGTGTCTGGTTCCCTGCTCAGCCGAGAGTCAGCTTTTCCCTCTCTGCACCCCACCCCTCGCCATGCTTTCTCTCTCTCTCTCTCTCTCAAATAAACAAAATCTTAAAAAGAAAAAAAAGCCTTTAGAGAGTATATGGAAAAATAATCTCTGGCCCAAACAGGGGAGGGGAAGGAGACCCTTACTTAATGATGCTTGTAACCAAAGTCTACAACTTAGTGAAACTGAAAAGACAATCACCAAATAACGGAAGATGCTGATGGAACTTGTCTTTGCCAGCAAACCACATATTTTCCCTCATGTAACCAAAACAAAACTTTGTCCTATGTGACCCAGAAAATCCTACTCTGAGAAATAAATTCAGAGTGGTCCTACTTTGGTAAAGTTCTGTTATGCCTGCCCAAGGCTAACTCAAATCCCCATTGGAGAAATCTACACTCAACTCAGTCCTCTCTTAGTTCTCATACATTGAGGTCATACAAATACCAGTTTTATACTTCAGATTACAAACCAGATAGAGAAAATAACACACCATAAGCAAGAGTTAGTAGAAACAATAAATAGCAGAACAGGAAAAAATTTAAATAATTGGGACTTACCAAATTTAATATATAAAATAACTATGATTAAAAGTTAAACAAAAGAGAGTTGAAAATATGATCAGAGAGAGTGAGGCTAACAAAACTTATCTGGAATTGATTTTCGAGAACAAAATATGTTCAGAAATAAAAATAATGCAAATTAAAAACAGTGGAATTAATAAGCAGTAAATTAGACACAAGTAAGAGAAAACTAGTGAACTGGATCTTAGATGAAGAAATTCTCCAGAAACAGAGAAGAGAAATGAAGTGGATTAATGTAGAGGAAAGGTTAAGAGACCAATGCTATGTCTTATCTGTTACAGGAGGAGTGGAAAGACAATGGTTAAATACATGAACACTGAGTACATTATCCAAAATCAGTAGAAGACACAGAATACCCAGATTCAGGAAACCTTATAAAACCTACAGTAAGAAAGGGGCACCTGAGTGGCTCAGTCGTTAAACGTTTGCCTTTGGCTCAGGTCCTGATCTCAGGGTTCTGGGATGGAGCCCCACATGGACTCCCTGCTCCACAGTTAGCCTGCTTCTCCCTCTCCCACTCCCCCTGCTTGTGTTCTCTCTCACTGTCTATCTCTGTCAAATAAATAAAATCTTAAAAAGAAAAAACACCCTACAGTAAACTAAATATACGATAACGGACACCTGGACATATGTTTATGTATATCAAAATCAAAGAGATGTTTCATGCAAGTATTTATTTTAAGAAGAAAAGACAAGTCAGTTACAAAGGAACAATAATTAGAATGACATCTGATTTTTAACAGTAAAATATGTCACAAAAAAATGGAATAATACAATCAAATTACTGAGAATAAAAATAACTTAGTCTTAATCCTATACCTAACTGAACTTTCTATAAAGAAAAATTTTCAACTTTCAATGTTTGTGGGCCCTGCTTCTGGCCTCGCAGGGAAACTATACTTTAACTTTTGCCAAGATCAGAAGGACTTAACCAAACGTCAAAGCATGGGCCCTATTTCTGCCTGGAGCACACATTGTACATCTGCTTCATTAGCAAATAACCTAAAAGAAACATTTCAAACTAAAGGTAAGAGTAAAAATCTCCTGAAGTTCTCATACTTCTGGAGTCTGTAACCTTGAACATACTAAAAGTGTAAGATAAAGTTTATAATTTTCTGGAATGTCTTATGTTATGAAGATTTGTAACTTTTAACATAAGAAAAAACATGTATAACCCCGTATTAAACATTCATTCTGGAGTACTCTTCATTGTGAAAAATATGTATCCTGGCAGCTGTTCTAACCTGAGCTCTTTTCCTTTCTCTTTAAAATTTCAAAAAAACCTTGTTCATTTTGTATCAGCAGTTTCGCTTAATAATAAGGATGAAATAAATATATTTTCTTAAAAATGTGAAGAGTGTTTCTACTAGATTCTTGCTGAAGGAACTTTCAAGAGTGTACTTCAGGAAAAAGAGAAACAAATCTGGAAGTTATCACTGAGAGCAAGAAGCAACAACCAAAACTCCTGATAAACAATGTTATTTCTAAATAAATGTTTTTGTATAAAAAATATTGTTATACAACATAGTGGATAAAAAGAAGAGAACTAAATCTTTTGAATAATAAGGAAAATTTGTAATTAAAGTTCTTGTGTTGCCGAGATGAGAAATGAGATTTTCATTAACTTTGGGCTTTAGGTAAAATATATACATATTAAAAGTCAAGAAATTGCTGAAAGAAGAGAAGTAGCATATAGCATTTCTATTATGGAAGTAAAAAAGGGGAGTGGTAAAAGAATTTAAAAATCCAAAATCAACTATGCATAAAAAAAGAGCAAATCTAGAAAGAGAAGATTAAATTCATCAGGAATATAAACCATTTATAAACTTAAATGTGCCAAATATAGCCTCATAATATAGAAAGCAAAAATTGACAGAACTGCCAAGTTGATAAATCCACCAAGGGTAACAGATTTTTAAAACAAAATTCTCAGTAACTGATAGATTAATAAGGTAGCAATACATAAGGATAAATAGATTTGAATAATTTTTGTTTGCTTTTTTCCCTCAGATAATAACTTATCTTGAACTTCTTTCAGTCTCTACCCAAATTGTACCTCCTGAAAAGTGTTATCCAGCATATCTAGTCTTTTTCCCCTATTCCCATCATTCTTTATTCTCTATCCTAGGTTAATTTGTTTTTATGGCCTTTTTATTAAATGACCATATGCCAGTATTTATTTGTATATGTCCTTTTCCCTTTACTCCTTATGTTCCATGTTCATTGTACCAGAACACAGCCTGGTAAGTCGTAGGTGTTTAATAAATGTTGGTTAAATAAATGGACTCGGGGTCCTGGCAGTTTTGTTCTCTTATTGGTAAACTCCTACCTGTCTTCAGCTTTCAGTTTCCTCAAGAAATCTTGTCTTGCTTCCCCAGCCTTTCAGTTTCCTCAAGAAATCTTGTCTTGCTTCCCCAGCCTAGGTTAGATCCCTCTGTTTCATACTTCTATAACACTTTATAATGCCCTCTTGTAAATTCACTCAGTCATTCGCTCAACAATTATTTGAGCGTCAAGTATTTTCCAGTCCCTGTTTTAGACCTTAGAGATATGGTAGTGAACACAACAGACATAATCTCAACTATTCTGAATTTGTGTCTAGTGTGATGGGGTTGGAGGGCAGACAAGAAGGAAACAGGTAAGTACATAGTACTTCATAGAATTGTAAGTAGCGTGAAGAAAAATGAAGCAGGATTAGGGAGATGAGAGAGCCAAGAAAATAGTAGATGTGGCATAGGTGTGGGGAAAGTGACCAGGTCAGAGGAAACAGCAAGTGGGAACACCTTGAAGCAATATGTTCTTAAAGTGTTCTAGGAACCGCAATAAGCCCAATGTGGCCAGAGAAGAACGAACAAAGGAAGGGTCAGTAAGAGATGAAGTATAAGAACGACTTTTTTGGGGACTCTTTGACAGGTGATATTATTTTAGTATATAGAGTAATCACCGGGATGGGGAAGGGGAAGGGGAAGGGAAAGGGAAGATACTCATAGGCACACCTGATTCTGAAGGTGCAGCCTCAAGAACCGCCGCGAGGTGGAGCCAGGCTGCCCGGGCCGCTACAGGATGTTCAGGGCTGGGAGCTGGGAGTCTAAGTGATTCGAGGGAACTCCCTTCCCTCGAAGGGTTGGTGGGCCGGAAACCCCCTCCTTCAAAGCCCAGGGTGGGGGTTCGCTCTAGCCCAAGGATCCCAGTCCCAGGGTCCTCGGTGGTGCGCATGTGTTCCGGGTGCAGTTCGATGGTCCCAGCTCAGGGACCCGGTGCAGCCTAGCCAACTCAGCAGAAGGTCACGTAGCTCCTTTCTATGCCGCTGGCGGGGGGGATTGGAGGGGGGGGTGTCTGAGCAGGAGTCCTCAAGCAGTCAGGTCACCACGCCAAAGCTCTGCAGCCGGAAGCTGTAACCCCGTCTCCTGAGGGCCATCTGGGTCACCTTCCGGAAGACCATGTTTTTTGTGGATCCCGACTGAGCACTCCAGGTAGGCACTGTGTTTAGCTGAGGGCTAAAGGATGAGGCTACTGAAACTTGCTATTGTAAGGACTGTGGCTTTCACTCTAAGATACTACTACAGGTACAGGAGGGGTTATAGTTTGAACAGGCTCTCTTATATGGGGTAAAGTTAGAGGGGAAATTAGTTGGAAAGTAATTAAAAGAATGCAGATCAGAAATGATGGTGTTTGGGATCTGAGTAGTGGCAGGAAAGGTAGTGGCACGTCGTCAAATCCTGGATGCTTTTGGAAGACTTTGCCAGCAAGATTTGTTGAGAGATTGAATACAGGATGTGAGAGAAAAAGCAGTCAATTTTAAATCAGGGGTCTGGTGCAAGTATGGGAAAAGATAAAACCTCACTTTACTGAGACTGGGAAGAATATAGAGGAACATAGGGAGGGAGGGGGGCTGTGTCCAGGCAGAATACAGATTTTGGATGTGTTGAAACATCAGAAACCCAAATGAAGAGTTTGAGTTGGAACCTGTATATAAAATTCTGGAACCAAAGGGGAAAAGTCCAGGATGGAGGTACAAATAGGAGAATTATCAATATATAGGTGATATTTAAAGCTATCTGCAGGAAGGGAAACAAAACAAAACAAAACAAAACAAAAAAACACCATGAAGTTGGATGACTCAGCTGTGGGTAATTCCAACATTTAAGAACTGAGAGGACGAGGAAACACCAGACAGGGAGGAAAACCAAAAGAGTGCAGTGATCAGAAGCCAAATAAATGAGTGTTTTAGGAAGATGGGGGAAAACATATTTTAGGGGCCATATGAACAAGTTTTTGGAGAATTTTCACTTTTTTTTTTTTAGAACTTTCTAAAGTAGCAGAGAAATAACATGATAACCAAAGGAGATAGAATGATCAACCTGCTTGGTACTCCTGTGTTTGTAAGAATGGTAAGGCTCACATGCTGTGGTAACAGTTAATGTCTATCCTGTTGACTACTTTTTGCCTAGTACAACGATTGACCCGAATTAGGTGGACAATTAAATATTTCTTGAGCAAATAAGTACAATTTCTGCTAAAATTATGATCCAAAAATTGTTATGGTTTAACAATATTTTCAATAGATGTGCTTTTTCTTTTAAATTGGAACAAAAATATACATTTTGACTTTGGTAGAAAAGTGATTACAGATATGATCATACTGCATCTACTCATCCAGTTCCCCAACTGACTTAATTATGCTAAGCACGGCATACCATTTTTATTTCAGAAAAACTGTTCAAGATGACAAGTTAATTTGCTAAAAAATATTAGGTACAGTTAGCTTTAATTATCTATAACAGAGTTTTTCAAATCATGGAGAAAAGAAAGTAAATATATTTTTCTTCAGCAAAGTAGACTTTGGCTTAAGTTCAGAGAGCATCGGGAAAACACTAAGTCTTTTTTTTCCTGTAAACATCTTTATTTTACTTATTTTTTACTGAATATAATAGACATATAACATTATATTGGTTTCCAGTGTGTAGCATAATGATTTGATACTGTATGTATTAGGAAATGATCGCCACAACAAGTCTAGTTATAATCCATCACCACACATAGTTACAGAATATTTTTTTTCTTGTGATGAGAACTTTTAAGATTTGCTCTCTTAGAACTTAGAACTTTCAAATATGCAGTCCAGTTTTGTTAACTATAGTTGCCATTCTGTACGTTATCTCCTCATGACTTATTTATTTTATTACTGGAAGTTTGTACCCTTTGGCTCCATTCACCCATTTCACCAACCCCCCCCCCCCGCCATTCCCTGTATGACAACCATCAATCTGTTTTCTGTATCTATGAGTTTGATTTTTTTGTAGATTCCACATATAAATGAGATCACTTGGTATTTGTCATTCTGTTTTTATTTTACCTCACATAATGTCCTCAGAGTCCGTCTGTGTTGTCTCAAATGACAAGATTTCATTCTTTTTGTGGGCTGAATAGTATTCTATTATATATATAAAGAAAATGTGGTATCTATAACCATGCATTCACTAATGGACATTTAGATTGTTTCCATATTATAAATAAGGCTGCAACAAACATAAGGGTGCATATATCTTTTTGAGATGCTGTTTTCATTTTCCTTGGTTAAATACCCGGAAGTGGAATTGCTGGATCATATGGTAGGTTCTATTTTGAATTTTTGTAGAAACTTCTATACTGTTTTCCATGGAGGCTGTACTGATTTACATCCCCACCAATAGTGGCATGGTTCTCTTTTTCCTACATCCTTGCTACCACTTGTTATTTCTTGTCTTTTTGATAATATCCATTCTATTGGGTTTGAAGAGATATCTTATTGTGGTTTTGATTTGTATTTACCTGATGATTAATGATATCAAACATCTTTTCATATGCTTGTGGGCCATTTAGATGTCTTCTTTGGAAGAATGTTCAGTTTCCCTATGTTTTAAATTGTATTGTTAATTAATAATAATAATAATAACAATAACATATATAATTACATATAAATTATATATACTATATATAATCTATATATTAATATATAACATATAATAAAAACCACATTGAAATACCACCTTACATGAGTTAGAATGGCAAAGGTTAACAAGACGGGAAACAACTAATGTTGTAGAGGATGTGGAGAAAGGGAATCCTCTAACACTGTTGGTGGGAATGCAAGTTGGTGTAGCTACTTTGGAAAACAGTGTGGAGGTTCCTCAAAAAATTAAAAATAGAGCTACTCTATGACCCAGCAATTATACTACTGGGTATTTACCTCAAAGATACAGGTGTAGTGAAATGAAGGGCCATATGCACCAAAATATTCATAGCAGCAGTGTCTACAATAGCCAAACTGTGGAAGGAGCCGAGATGTCCTTCAACAAACGAATGGATAAAGAAGATGTGGTCCATATACACTATGGAATATTACTCAGCCATCAGAAAGGATGAATACTCAATATTTGCATCAACATGGATGGAACTGGAGGAGATTATGCTATGTTAAGGAGCTTATCATGATGTTTTGATTACTATAGCTTTGAAATGTAGTTTGAAATTAGAAGGTGCGGTGCCTCTAACATTGTTTTTTCTGTAGGTTGTTTTGGCTATTCAGGGTCTTTTGTGGTTTCATACAACTTTTAGGACTGCTTTTTCTATTTTCCTGAAAAGTGTCATTGAATTTTGATAAGGATCGCATTGAATCTGTGGATTTCCTGGGGGTAGTATGGACTTTTTAATAATATTAATTATTCCAATCCATGAGCATGGACTATTTTTCCATTTATTTGTGTCTCCAGTTTCTTTCACCAATGTCTTACAGTTTTCAGTGTACTGGTCTTTTATTCCTTGGTTAAATTTATTCCTAGAAATTTTCTTCTTTTTGATGAAATTGTAAATGGGATTTTTTAAAAATTTCTCTGACAGTTCATTGTTAGTGTGTTGAAGTGCGTTAGATTTTGTGTATTGAATTTGTATCCTGCAACTTTACTGACTTTTTTTTTTTTTTTTTTTTTTAGTTTTAACTGTTTTTGGTGGAGTCATTAGGGGTTTCTATCTATAGTTTCTTGTAATCTGCAGCTAGTGACAGTTTTATTTCTTTTCCAGTTTGGAAGCCTTTAATTATTTGGCGGGGGGGGGGGGTTGTCTAACGCTCTGTCTAGGACTTCCAATGCTATGTTGAATAAAAGTAGTGAGAGTGAGCATCTTTGTCTTGTTCCTAATCTTAAATGGAAAATTTTTCAGCTTTTCACCATTGACTATGATGTTAGCGAAGGGCTTGTCATATATAGACTTTGTTATATGGAGGTACATTCTCTTTATACCTGCTTTGTTGAGAGGTTTATCATAAATGGATGTTGAATTTTGTTAAATGCTTTTTCTGCATCTATTGAGATGATACAATTTTTGTCCTTCATTTTGTTAATGCAGTGAAATCACATTGATTTGTACATGTGCGACTACCCTTGCATCCCTTGAGTATATTCCACTTGATCATGGTGTATGATCCTTTTAATAGATTTGAATTTGTTTTGCTAACATTTTGTTGAGGAGTTTTATATACTGTTGAACAGTATTATTAATGCAATCAAAATTAGAGAAAAACACTTTCCTCATGTGTACATGAATTATTTATGAAAACTGACCATAAAAACTCCATAAAACAAATTTCAGTGCATTTCAAGAAGTGAATTCCAAACAGTCAGTTATCACTGATCACAAAGCATCTCACTTATAAATAAAAGACAAAGACATTAAGATAAAATTATAAACACGTTCCTAAATAAATAATAAAGAAATTATGATGTGAGCTATGAAATACTTAAAACTGAATCATACAAAAGGACAAATTATCAAAGTTGTAGCATGAATCTACTAAAGCCTTTTATGCAGGTATAATAAATTTTAAAAGGGTAAAAACAAGAAACTAAGCATCCAAAAAGTGAATACTGATTCTGAGGAAACAAAGTAGAAAACAACAATAATGATAAGATCAGAAGCCCATAAAATATAAATGTAGAGTAGAAAGAATCAACAGAGATAAATATTGAGGATTAGAAAAGACTAACAAAACAGACAATCTTTAGGCAAAATTGATCCCAAAAAGAAGTAACAAATAAATATTTATTGTACAAGTGATCATAACAGATACAGTAGATATTAAAAATAAGAAAATACTGTGAACAATTTTATGTCAGCAAATTTGAAAACAGAATTGACATTTTCCCCCAAAACTAAAATTCATCACTGTTAGTTCAAGAAAAATGCAAAATTGTGCAATTCTGTGACAAGGAAATTCTATCAGTGGATTAAAGTTTACTCAGCAAGTCATACTCACTCCAGATGATTCTAATTTTATACACACTATTCCAGAAATAAGTAGGGTGAAATACTTCCCAACTCATTTTATGATGCTAGTTTTAACCTTTCAAAATCATACATGAATTTATATGAAAATTCAAGGTTATAGCTAAATTTCATTTGCAATAATAAACAGAAATGTATTTTATAAAAATGTTGGTGATCTGAATCATGTAACATATATCCGAAAAAATACTGATAACCCATTATTGTGGAATGATTTTCTTTAGTAGTACAGGAATATTCTAACACGAAATTCCAAATAATTTATACATATATAGAAATGATGATATAATACCTAAAATGTGTAAAAATGAAGTATTTTTTTTCTAACCATCACAGTTGTTCTAGCCAGCATATTATGAAAAAAAAAAAAGGCAAACAGACCTTATTTAAAGACAATATTAGAATTACCTAGTAAACTCAGTACAATATTTGGACTTGATAAAAATTCAAGAAATTTGCACATATAAGATCTACATATACACACATACATATGGAACTATATATACATACACACCCACCAGCTATGTTCATATATTCCAGAAATAAACTTTTAGGAAATGTAGTTTTAAGAAGTATTTAAAATATCAAGGACATAAAAAATAAATTGGAACCCACACAACCAAAGTTGTGAATGATCTTTATGGAGGAAATGCAAAATTCTATTATAAAAAGACATACATGTGGGGCGTCTGGGTGGCTGAGTGGGTTAAGCCTCTGCTTTCGGCTCAGGTCATGGTCTCAGGGTCCTGGAATCGAGCCCCACATCAGGCTCTCTGCTCAGAGGGGAGCTTGTCTCTCTCTCTCCCCATCTGTTTCTCTCTCTGCCTGCCTCTCTGCATACTTGTGATCTCTCTCTGTCAAATAAATAAAATCTTTAAAAAAAAAAGACATAAGTGAATAAAAGTTATAGCATAATCATATATAGAAATACTATAGCAAAGCCATCAGTTTTCCACAAATTGGTCTATATTTTAACAATTAAAATCAAAATTATTCAAACAGAATCCTGAAAACATCTTTAATTTCTATAAGACCATATGGGAATAAGAAAAAAGGGCAATTTATAGAATAGAAAGCAAAAATGAGCAAAAATATAAGAAAGGAGTTCAATATCACCAATAATTAGGGAACTATAAATTGAAGTCACAATAACAAACCATTTCATGCCCACCATGTTAATAATTAGTACAAATTTAAGTAGAATGGTAGGATGTGGTCCACAAAGATGGAGAAGCAGAATTCTTACATACTCCTTGGTTAATATAAACTATTTAAGTTCCCTTGGTTAGTATAAATTAGTTAGGTTGCCTTGGAGAACAATCTAGCTATATCTAGGAAGTTGGTTTCATGTATATCCCATAGTTGAGCAGAGCTACTAGCAGGAGTATGTACAGGGTGCTTATGTTGGCATTGTTTTGCAATAGGAACAAGTTTGAAACAATCTAAGTGTAAATATTCATAAACTGGAGAATAAATAACTTTTAGGATACTCATGTAATTGAATATTGTATAGCATCAAGTATAAATAAAGGAGAGCTAAATATATCAATATTGGTAAACCTTTCCAGTATAATATGAATGAAAATGAATCTGTGAGTTGTGATTCCATTTTTAGAAAATTTTAAAATAGTCCGAACAACATTACATGTTGTTTAAGGATATATTCATATTAAATAAGCATGTAAAGAAATGCATGGGGGCACCTGGGATTCTCAGTGGGTTAATGCCTTTGCCTTCAGCTCAGGTCATGATACCAGCAGGGTCCTGGGATGGAGCCCCACATCAGTCTCTCTGCTCAGTAGGGAGCCTGCTTCCTCTTCTATCTGCCTGCCTCTCTGCCTTCTTGTGATCTCTGTCTGTCAAATAAATAAATAAATAAAATCTGAAAAAAAAAAAAAAAAAAGAAATGCATGGAAATTACAGACAAGAAAGAAAGCCATTGGGGAGGGATAATGAGGGGCTTCAACTGTATTGGTAATCTTGCCTAAGTGGTGTAGTGAGTATATGGATGTTTATTTTATTAGTCTCTATACCATTTCTATATGTCTTAAGTGTTTGTTAATGCATGTTTGTGTTGTACAAAATATGTGTATAGGAGAGAGGAAGAATGAAAAAGAAAGGGAAAGGAGGTTGGAGAGAGATCACAAAGGGGAAAGGAGGAGAGGTTACAGAGCCAGCAAGAGCACAGGCTTCACATCAATGCACGATTCTGGTAGTAGTGAGATTCGGATTTAAATCCCAGGTGAACCATGTAGTAGCAGTGTGATCTTGGGCAATTTACTGAACCTCTCTAAGCCTCATATTCTCATCTGCAAAGTGGAGAATTACAACATATACCTCATCAGGTTGCTGTAGTGATGAAGTAAATACAAGTAAAACACTTAGCTGAATTCCTATTAGATATTAAGTACACAGTAAATATTAGTAACTATTACTTTTTTCTTATTTTAAACCGCCCAAATCATATCTTCTTTCCTCAGCAATACCTTCTTCCATTTGGTAGGTAAAGCACAGTCTGTAAAGTATTTTGGCAGTTCTCTGATCTATGTGGCATCTGGAAACAAGGCAGAAAGGTATCCTAGAAATGAAGTGACTTGCCCAAGGTCTCCTTTATGAAATGGACCCTGAAATCACTCTCCATGTTCCCAAGTTTGTGTTCTTTCCAATCAGTCATGACAGTCACCTTTATAGGTGATGATTTCCATGTGGGCAGTCTGTTTCTTACTCTGTTTTGCTCTGTATTCACTATTGCACTTCGCTTAGATCTCTTCAGAGGGTGTACCTCACCAAAATAGAAATGTTTGATGAAAATAGCGTTAAACATTTTTATCACAGTGGATTTTGAATGTTCTTCAATTACTAATGCTTACCAAGAGTTTTAAAGCAAGAATGAAAACAGCAGGACAAAATTGTGCAACACTTATTTGAGGCAAAAAGTTGTGTTATCAGTAGTGGGTAAGGTCAAGAAAGGGCATGCTCAATAAACTTCAAGGTTACAGAGTCATATTTTTATGTCTAGTTCTCACATCTGTGGTGTTATTCTGCTCCTTTAAGTCAGCAAAAATATGTTTGGGAAGTATTGGAAGTGAATCAGAGATGTAAAGGCAAGAATTAAAATATCGATTTGGACACTGAGAAGGAAGCTGGCCACCATGTGAAACGGAAGGACAAGGTCAGTTACACTTTGAACTGATACAAAAGACTGCTTTGGCAATGAAGGAAGAAGGAAAAGACCAGAGCTTCTGGGTGTTGCATGAAATCTCTCACAGAGGAAACAGCCCTCACACAGTTCAAAATGAGACCCAGGTGCAGGCTAATGTGTGCTTTCTTCAGTGACTCATTTATTATTGCAGAAAAAAAAAAAAAAATGGCTTCCAAAACAACACCCAAATAGCCACAGTGTGATGACAAAACCTGAGAAACAGGGCAGGTAGAAGACTTGAAAGATGAATTACTGTCCCTAAGGCAGTCAACAAAAATGTTCTTTAAATGACAGTGATCGAGATTAAGAGGCTGTGGAGCCAGGGCACAAGCAAGGACAAGAACCAAGTCACCCCATGGATGGTTTTCCACATAATAGAGTGGAATCTATCTGCAGATGTCTTCTTATCCCCCAAAGTGGGAGTGATATTTAGCAATTTCTTTACTTCAGAAAGAGTATTATTAGAATAGAGTATAAACAAATGAGTAAATATATGTTGAAAAATTATTGATATTTTTCCATTTTATATTCATAGATGGTGCTACTGCCAATGGCTACATATAAAGGTGGATAACTGGAAAATTTGCAACCAAAATTTTTTAAAGATGATACACATACTGTCTACTGTGAATGAATACAAAAATATTATAAAATGTTCAGACTCTAGCCTTCGCTAAAGAATTTCACATATTATTGGCATAGTAATCGGGGTTTCTTATAAAAATGATTAAAAATTTAAGGATTTCAGGCTAGAAAAGTATTTTTGTTGTACAGAGATTTCTGTTGTGATGGCATATTTTGAAATGGGATTTGACTGGCATGAGAAATAGCTTCTATAAAGTCATACCCTGAATCCAAACACTGAAGAAGAGAATATAATTCTCCTATGTTGAGTAAGAGCAATCATTCATCTTACTTTACTTTTCACTGTGAAGAGCTCAATCTCAAGTGAATGAGAACTTCCATAGAAACCTGTTTGATAGGGAATCAGGGCTCTTCTGCCATGTTAAATGCCTGGTTCCCGAGGGAGGTATCTATCTTCTCTGCTTCAGAAATCAGGCGACATCTGTAAGTGGGTCTGGACCTGCTGGCTGGTTCCCAAAGCTTTCATTCATTTTTCACTAAGGAAGTGTAATATTAATGTAATTTCAGGCTATATGAAACAAGTGAAATAAACTACCATAGTGTAGTGTATTATTGGCATTTCTGTTTGGTGGTATTTCTTTGCCCCAACTTTAATCTCGTCCTCTTACTGCTGCTCAACAAGATCCAGCACTGTGAGCAGGACGTATTAATCACCTACCTCCACATTGAAAATACGGAGCTGTTCTTTATGTAATGAAAAAAATATTGTGGGGAGAATTTTACTTAGCTAACTGGTAAGGAACTTGAGTTTCAGAATAGTAAAGACGCTTGCTCTCTATGGAAATTTTGGAAAATGTATTTAATGAGGAAAATCATTTATAATTCCACTACATTAAGCTAACCTTTATTAACATCTTAGACAATTTTTAAATTTGAGAAATGGTGTCCATTAATAATAATCTACTTTTTAATTGAGATTCTAATAAATATTTCCTATTGTTCTTCACAAACATGACTTTAATGGTTTCATAGTGTCCCATTTTATAGATGTACAGTGATTTACCAACTTTTTGTTATAAATTTAGCTTTTTTTCTACATTCTACTTTGCTCTAATAACTGTCTTTTTACATAAATCTTTTGAACATGTCTGAATAAATTTTCTTAGGATTTCCTTAGGATAAATTTTTGAAGTGGGATGACTAGGGTACAAACATTTCTAAATATCACCAGTAAACATTTTGAAACTCTACTGATTTGAAATGTTTTTATTACTGTATATATTCATGCATTTTTTTTGTTTCTTTCAACAGACATGTATAAGGTCTTTTGATTTACAAGATAGTACAAGATGGTGTGCTCAATCCTAGGAATACATCCCTGAATATGATACTTTCTCTTACATCAAGGAGTTCACATTCTTCTGGGAAAGACATAAAAGTAAATAGCCAAGTACAATTCAGAGAGATAGCGGCAATGTTAGGGAATCATGACCCATGAGAGCAAGTGGGTAAATATAAATAGTTTTAGGCTCAGTGTTACAAAATCATGAGAAACAGCTTTCATGAGAGGGGAATTAAGATCCTCAGGGAAAATGTGGCTTTGATTAAAGAGATTAAGAAAACAGAAGTTTTTCTGATAATAAATTATGAATTCCAGTGGACTCAGTGGAAGTGTTTCAAGATTTGAGAAAAAACTAGAGAAAGAGAGAGATGGTGCAGCTTTTTTGTATAGAGGAGGGATGAGGGTGACTTGAGAGTCTGAGGATTTTTGTGTAGCAACATAAACAGGTTCTAGGGGTACAAAGTGATTAGTTCCAGTGGTAAGCATACTATGATTGTTAGGTTTCTGTGGAAGGACTCCCTACATCTTTGACAGTTTTCTTTAAAGCACATTAAGTATCAGAAAAACAAGAATATTTCATGAAAATTTAAAAAAATAATATTCTTTCCTTTAGGATTCTCTCATCAGTATGACCTTTTTTTGTGGTGTATCACTTATTGCTCTGGTTTTAGAAAAGAAAGAGCGGGGCACCTGGTGAACATCAGACTCTCGATTTCGGCTGGGGTCATGATCTTGGGATCGTGGGATCAATCCCCGTGTTGGGCTCTATGCTCAGGGGAGAATCTGCTGGAGATCTCTCCCTTTTTCACCCTCCAACCCCCCTCCCACCCATAAGCACACTCTCTTTTTCTCTCAAAGTAAATAAATGAGTCTTTTTAAAAAATGAAAGAGAAAAGTTGTTCAGTGGGAAAAGAATCCTCCTCTTCACTTTCACTCTGGATCCTTGTTCTACCAGAATTGTGTAGTACAAAAATGACTCCCTCTGATGAAGCTCAGACCTGCCCATTTTGTACTCTATCTTTCATAAACACAAGCAGCAGAGGCAACAGTGGCATGACTGAAGTCCCCAGATGGGATCAACTGTAGTCTGTAGCCAAGGAAGGGCAGAGTTTGGCTTATAAAAATATCCAAACAGTGAGCAAAAGTCATACTGATGTAACTGTGTTGTTAATAAAAAAGAAAAATTTTTGTAATGAACTTTCTTATACTATTATCAATATGCCATCAAAATTAGGAAAATTGTACCAAGAGATGTCTAATGAATCATCTTAATGTCAAACATAGTTTTCCCTGTCCCATAGTTTTTATGTCCCTACTACATAATAGTAGCTCTACAACCTCCTCATGATTGGGGTCAGTTTTCTCTGTCAGAATGTTACTCTTCTTTGTATGTTGTCCCCTTGACTGCTGGACTCTTGCTGTGCCCATGGTAGAAATGTTCCCTTTGGTGAGTCAAGTCCTTCATAGCTGTAAAACATAGAGTTGCAAGGATCAGAGTGAGGCTACACAGTTTCCCTCCAGCCTCCACCTCTTGGATTCTGGGCCTTTGTCTTATACCTAATGGTAGAAAACGAAACAAAACAAAAAGAGTCGTTGATTCAGGAAACATACTCTATCTTGGAGGGTATTTCAAAATGTTTGCATGATATCTTCAAGCCGGACCCTTAGCTGTGCCTTTGAAAGGCCATTGCATTACTGTCAGGTGATGCAGCATGTTATGGGACTAGTTGACCTTCTGTTCGTATGCCCAGTGTGGACCTTTTGTTTTGTAAAGTGGATTACTTGCTCAGTATTAATGGGATAGAATATCAGAAGATCAAACACTCTCTCTCTAAGCCCTGAGATGGTGGGGTGCCTTACTGACTATATGGTAACAAATCACTCCCTCTTCCAAAATGGAAGATGTTCAGTGTAATCAAATGGACACTGAAGGGCTATGGGCCTACTAGAGAGATGGTGCCATTTTGGAAATTTTACGTTGGTCCATACAAGTGGCAGTTTGGACATTTAGCAGCATCTATATACATCTTGGTGAGTGGAAGTTCATTTTTTTGAGGTCCAAGTATAAATTCTCTAACCCTACCCTCATAATTATTCCATTGATGTTCATATTGTAGAAGTATTAGAGTGGATGATGACAGAGGTTGAGTAACATCAGATGTTCGAATCATTATGTCTGCTTGATTATTTAGTGGTTTTTCTGATGGTGGATGTTCTCTGGCAGGGAATTACATACTACACATAGATCTTCACACCTTGGTCACTCTTGTTGTTTATATAAATGCCTCTTGTCCCTTCTCTTTCAATTTTTTTTCTTCCAGGCCCCTGACCAACATGCCAAGCTATTCTCTATTGTCCATAAATTCATATATATATATAGTCTTATCTCAAGACTACTTTTTTTTTAAAGATTTTTAAAAAATTTATTTATTTGACAGACAGAGATCACAAGTAGGCAGAGAGAGGAGGAAGCAGGCTCCCTGCTGAGTGGAGAGCCTGATGCGGGGCTCGATCCCAGGACCCTGGGATCATGACCTGAGCTGAAGGCAGAGACTTTAACCCACTGAGCCACCCAGGTGCCCCAAGACCAATTTTTTATACACAAAATTGATGACCAAATGCATTGCCCAAAGCACTGTCCTTTGGGAGAATTGCCCCCACTGCTGTCTTTCAGGGACACAACTGCACAGGACTGTAATGCAGCAGTACTAAATTTTTTGGCAGTACTTAATTTTTGGCTTATTGAACCATTTGTGAACCAACCTTGCCCTTTTTCCTTTTCTATCAGTTGTGAACGGAGGGAGAGAAGCCATGGATACAGTAGATGACATGGGGTCTCTACAGTTTACTTGTGCTCTCTGGTCCTAGTATGCCCAATTCTTTATGTACCATTTCCATTTTATGATGGGTTACTACTGCCATGCCCAACCATATGAGTTGATAGGCATGAAAAAAACTCAGTGGATACAATTCTGGCTGCTTGATCTGTCCATCAGGACAGTAATATAGCAGTGATGGTTTAATCAGTGGTGTATAAATTCTGTTGAAGATGGCATGGCCTTGATCATGAGCCTTTAGGGCCTTAGGTATGATTCTCCCATTTATTTCCATAAATTCTATGCAAAATTTTTCACCTCTAATACTTCTAAGACCATAGGGTTTTCTCATTCGTATGACTCATCAGAAAAGGCTGCTTACATCACAGCATGGACCTATTGCAGTGTATCTCCTTGCTTTGGGCCCCATTAAAATCTAGCAGCCCCCCCCCCCCCAAAAAAAAAGTCTAGCAGCCTTCCATGTCACTTGGTAAATGTGTTAGAGCCATATTCCCAAGTGTAAAGTATGCTGCCTTCACTATGTGAAAAGGCCCGGTAGGATACTAAATGTGATAACTTGAAATTTACTTTGAGAAGGAAGGTTATGGTATGCCCCTGATGATGGGGTCATTGAATATTCATTGATGATATGGGCATCTGAATCTTGGTAGGACTTATCCTATAACCCATAGAGTGCATTTATGTTACCAAGGCCTCCAAGATACTTCTCATTTATTATTCTTTTCTGATTAAAATGATGTCAGTGTGATGTTCTGCACAAAGTCCAAGATAGACAGTTTAGGTAACTTTGGACTATTTAATGACAGATGATAGGAGCATTTACATAGCTTTGGGACAAGACTTCAAATATATACTGTTATTTTTTTTTCTACTGAATGTGTGAACTCTGGTTTTCTTTGCTGGTAACTTTGGAAAATAAAGCATATAGAAAAACAAATGCCTCGTGTTACATTCCATAGCTGTGTTAATCTGTTTTAACAAGATACCACAACTGCACGACAGCTGTAGTTGAGGTTGCAATTTGTTTGAGTTTGCAGTAGCTGGCTGGATCTCACCTCTGGGATCCATTTAGGTATCATAGAGGCAAAGATTGGTAAATTGGATGTGATGATTGGGCACACCATCCCAGTATCCCTTAAGTGTTTAAGAGTGGGATTCATTTCTGTCATTTCTTTTGATACATAATATTGTGTTTGATTTAGTATCTTGGCCAAAGGGGGAGGTTTCAGAGGTGTCCACTTGACTTTCCTGCTAACTCTTTCTATTCAGAGTAAGAATCCAATATGAGAATTTTGCTAGTGATTAAGTGTTTTCATTGCAAACATATATTTGGAAACTACAAAAATAACCACCACGTATGTCTGTGGACCTAAAGGACCCACCATGGGCTGGGTCAATACCAGGAATTCACATGATTTCCATATAAACCCTTTCTGTTCCCTCTTCCACTACTCTAACAAAAGGCCACGAAGGCATTTCAGATCTTTTAGTCAACTTGGACCACGTCTCCAATAGTTTTTGAAATGTCTGGATAGTCTCCATTTTACAGTATATGTTCGCCCTTGGGAATGACCATAGTATACTTTGTGGAAGGACTGGGAGAATCGTTATGTAAAATTTCTCTGGTGGTCTAGGGTCCTTTTTCCTCAGGACTTTTGCTCTCTTTCAGTTAGTGACTTCCCAGTCTAAAAACTGTCCTAAGTCTAGAAACTGGGCAAGGAATACATCTTATTGGAGAAGCTACTCTCAGACTTCTAATTGTTTATTCTTAATTTCCATTCATTGTATAGATTAGAACTTTCTAATTGATTGCTTCTCTGTTTTACCCCTGGAACACTGTGCTCTGTATACTATCACCATAGCTTTAAGTGGGTGTGCAGCCTGGTTGCTACTCCAATCTTGCTGCTCATTAATTACATCTACCTTACTTGTAATGCTTAAGCACACCCAAATGGCCTCTAATATTTGACGATGTTATCCTCATTGCTATCCAGAAGTGGTTTCTAGGTATCTCTTGATATGATTCCAATATTTTGTCCAGTTTAGAAACGATTGATTTGACATATTATATGATTTTGACTTTAGATATGATGTTGTATCTTGCTTGCACATGCCAATGGAAAAGATTATAAAATTGTACTCATTATTTTATTTTATTTTTTTTTTTTAAGGTTTTTATAATTTTTTTTTCCCCCTTTTATTAATTTTTTCAGCGTAACAGTATTCATTCTTTTTGCACAACACCCAGTGCTCCATGCAAAACGTGCCCTCCCCATCACCCACCACCTGTTCCCCCAACCTCCCACCCCTGACCCTTCAAAACCCTCAGGTTGTTTTTCAGAGTCCATAGTCTCTTATGGTTCGCCTCCCCTCCCCAATGTCCATAGCCCGCTCCCCCTCTCCCAATCCCACCTCCCCCCAGCAACCCCCAGTTTGTTTTGTGAGATTAAGAGTCATTTATGGTTTGTCTCCCTCCCAATCCCATCTTGTTTCATTTATTCTTCTCCTATCCCCCTCCCCCCCCATGTTGCTTCTCCATGTCCTCATATCAGGGAGATCATATGATAGTTGTCTTTCTCCGATTGACTTATTTCACTAAGCATGATACGCTCTAGTTCCATCCACGTCGTCGCAAATGGCAAGATTTCATTTCTTTTGATGGCTGCATAGTATTCCATTGTGTATATATACCACATCTTCTTGATCCATTCATCTGTTGATGGACATCTAGGTTCTTTCCATAGTCTGGCTATTGTAGACATTGCTGCTATAAACATTCGGGTACACGTGCCCCTTCGGATCACTATGTTTGTATCTTTAGGGTAAATACCCAGTAGTGCATCAGGGAAATACAAATCAAAACCACAATGAGATATCACCTCACACCAGTCAGAATGGCTAAAATTAACAAGTCAGGAAATGACAGATGCTGGAGAGGATGTGGAGAAAGGGGAACCCTCCTCCACTGTTGGTGGGAATGCAAGCTGGTCCAACCACTCTGGAAAACAGCATGGAGGTTCCTCAAAATGTTGAAAATAGAACTACCCTATGACCCAGCAATTGTACTCATTATTTTAGATCAGTTGTTTTAAAAATAGTCCCTGATTCAAGACATTATAGAATTACCTACTGATCAGGAATACCTATTTTGGATTATGTTTGAATCATTATATGTTTATGGTTCAGTTTGTTGCAATAGGTAACCTTATGCTAAATAATGCAAATTGCAAACTAAAAAAAACATTTTAGGTCTCTTTCATAAGAGCTTTTTTCCTATTGGGTTCTACCCCTTGATGTATGTGTAGAATACATACTTTAAATGTAAATAATTTTATGACTTTTGTTCCATTTCCTTTTATCATATTTAGCATCTATTTACCATCTGTCATCGAGATTATATGAAAACATTAGTCATTTCATGTATTATCTGTTTCTCTTGACTTAGGATAATATATAAATTAGGTAAATTCACCTATGCTTTTCTCCATTTTCATTGATGATACTGTTGAGCAAGAAAGGGCCAGGGGCAGAACCCTGTAGTTTACCTCCTTCACAGTGATAAAGATCCATTAATCAATACTTCTGGGCTGCAATTCCTCAACCAGCATGATCCACATAATTGTTCTGTCATTCAGCTCACATTTATTTTATCCACAGGGCGTCATAATAGAGTTTGTCAAATGCATTGCTGAAATGGGGAGATACTATGTCTACAGCATTTCTTTTGCTTTGTTAAAATAATCATAAGAGTTATCCTTTGATAAGGAGCTTCCTAAGCACTTCACTTAAATTATCTCATTTAATTGTCATCACACTTTCAGAAATTAGTTACTGCTATTATATTCATTTTATACATAAGGAAACTGGGGGTAAGGAGGTTTAGTGAGTTGTCTATAGCAGTTCAGCCCCTGGATCCTTTTGACTCCATAGAATGTTGCCAGAATGATAATTGTATCATAAAATTCATTGATAAGTAAACATCTCAAATCATCACTTTGTGTAACTTAATGTTACCACTGTCATAGTCTAACACCTTTTCTCTATTTTATAGTTCTAAGTTTCGGAGATAGTTTCTTATTTACTTATTCTTAAAAATCTTTATAGGAAAAAAAAAGTAAAGGTTCCATTTAGCTGGTACCAATATTTTAAATAAACCATTCAGAAAGACACCACTGGAAAACAAATCTTATAAAGATTCCTGAGACTGACTAGAAATTCCGATTAGAATGAAAGACTTATCTTGATAAATATTGCAATGCTAACAACACTTCTCTGGATGTGGGTACTGCTAACAGAATGATGACATTCCAGTAACTTTGTCATGTATTTTAAAAATTAAATTTTTGTCACCTTCTCTATTATTTTCATTAGGTATTTAAAGGCAATTTTGTAATAATTTCCATCATTCTGTTCATTTAATAATTACAGTGTAGACTATAGCATTTCCTCTATTTTTATGAAATTATTAAATCCTGTATTCCTATTCAGTAATATATGTTTAGTCAGCATATTTTCAAATAGACAAAAAGCATGTGGAGACCTGGGAAGAGATGTTTTAAATGTTTTTGTAGTTCTCATATCCTATTGTAAAATGCTTTGCTGTAAGAACAATTAGTTGCATTAATTTTGTTTGGGACCACATCTCTTTTTTTGTTAGATAAAAGTTTATCTTAACTTAGTAGCTAGAATTGTTCTTAAAAACATAGCAATAGGGGCACCTGGGTGACTTGGTCAGTTAAGCATCCAACTCTTGATTTTGGCGCAGGTCATGGTTTTAGGGTGGTGAAATTGAGCCTCACATGTGCTCAGGGCTGGGAGTAGAGTCTGCTTCAAATTCTTTCTCTCCCTCTCTTTCTTTCCCTTCCCCTCCCCACGCTTGCATGTGCTGCATGCACATGCTTGCCCACTCAAGCTCTCTCTCTGTCTCTCAAAAAAAAAAAAAGTGGGGTACCTGCGTGGCTCAGTTGGTGGAGCATCTGCCTTTGGCTCAGGTCATGATCCCAGGGACCTGAGATTGAGCCCTGTCTTGGATTTCCTGCTCAGTGGTGATCCTGCTTCTCCCTCTGTTCCTCCCCCTCCCCCTGCTCCTGTTCTCTCTTTCTCTCTTCCCCTCCCTCTCAAATAAATAAAATCTTAAAAAAAAAGAAGAAGAAGAAGAAAAAGAGTGACATTGTTCTGCCTGAATTCAATATGCAGGGAGTGGCTCCATAGTATTTAAACATTTTTAAAAATTTAATATTGACTAGTAAAAGAGATAGATTCTGTATAGAGTCAGAGATAATCCCTAGGTTATGATGAAGTATATTTCATAAAATTAAGAAAAAAGATATGCATGTAATTTTAGTCTTAGATATTTAAAGGAAAAATATAACTAAACAAGGATTCAACATTTTGTAAACTAACTTCCAAAACCTAGAAAGTCGAGATATTAGAGGAAACAGTAAACTTAAAAAGTCAATTCTCTAATAAATTCATATGTAAGGGAAATAGAAGCAAAACGTGGGCAGAATATTTGCTATAATATTTCCTATAGCAGTTTTCATGAAATTTGGAAGTAGATTTATCTTCATCCCTGGGTATTTTAGGACTGGACTTAATGGATCCTTTCATACACTAATATGCAGTGTAACGTTCTCAGAGCAGTATATAGCATGTAGTAATCCTCATATTTAGTTGACATTGGAGATCTTATTCTCAGATCATTTTTACAGATCAGTGGTCCACTTTGGGGAATGCTGCCTTAGTATGACCATGTAAGACTAACATGAATATATAAGAATGGTGTCAAAATGGTCACAGCATATACATGTGTAACAACATAAGCCGCTTTAACAGTGTTACACAGAGTAGGAATAATAATAAGGGAGGGATAGGCTTACTTCCTGAGGTGAATATTAAGTGACAGTAATACTCATATTTTATCACACCTGCTAGGAAGGGATGGTATTATATATATTACATAAAGGAGGAAATGGAAGATCCAGGAAAATTAAGAAGTTTTTAAAACACATAGACTTTAAAATAATTAAAACTGGGACTTTAAAAGAATTTTGGGATGTGGTCTTGATGCTAGTATCAGAAAGTTCTGAAAAATCATGAAAAATATAAGAGATGAGAAGTAGTTGGAAACAACCAACAAGTGAATTTAAAAAAATAACATTGTATAAGTCACTTAACTTTTCTTGGCATTAACTTTGTAATGAAGTAATTATTCTAAGTGATTTCTGGAGTTTCTTCCCGGACTGACATTCAATGTTTTTATGTTTCTAAAATTTCTGTAAATTACTGGCAAGAATTATGATAAATTTTTAAACAGATGGAGCCCGTGTTTGTGTGAGTGTATGTGTACTTAGGCGTGTGGGTGGGTGATGGGGGAATTTCTGGGTTAGTGTGGTGCCAGACTAGACAAGCATATTCTTCCAAATTTTTGTTAAAATACTTGCAAACACACACAAATAAAATAGCAGCAAGAGAACTTATAAATGGCATGAAATGAATATTATACACAAAATCCAGAGAAAATCCTCTGACTGAATTAGCAATGTAGATGGATTTCAAAGCACAGTCTTGGACTCCACAAAGCAAATACTCTTATCTTTTTTAACCTAAGTAGGCTGAATGACTTTGCAAAAAGTTAAGCAAAATATGAGGCTGTCTACAACTGACTATATAGCTCAGAGACACGGGCATTATATTAGGTAATTACCTGGCCATCTTCTAAAGCTTCTGAAATTAGCCTTGCAATCATCCAGACAGAGTCATACCACCATCATATACTTCTTTCTGTCTATGTCTCCTTGGATTCTTCTTCCACAATACAAAACCTTTGAATGTGGAAGAGGGAAGAAGGGACCTAATTGTATTATGGAATATTAGTTTAGTGAAGGCAAAGATTAAGCAGAGAAAAAAAAATCACCGTATGTGTCTTGTACCCTATGTTAAAGACTTTTAAAGAAACTTAGATCACTTCTTTCATTACTTGAAACTCTTTTTATGCTTACTTTTTTATTTTTTTTTAATTTTATTTTTTCAGTGTTCCAAGATTCATTGTTTATGTACCACACCCAGTGCTCCGTGCAATACGTGCCCTCCTTAATACCCACCACCAGACTCACCTAACTCCCCACCCTCTCCCCTCCAAAACCCTCAGTTTCTTTTACTTAAAAAACCACCTCAGGTATAGTAATTGGGATTAAAAATCATCCCCCTAGTGCTTCACTGGACTTTTTATATTTAACTTTTTAAAGTTCAATACATATGAATTATAAGATTCAGGGAGAGCTTTTTTTTTTTTTTTCTTTTTTGCTCCAGAGAAGAGAGGAGGGACTAAAGGATTATACATTCAACCCAACATGAGAATGAAAATTCTAACATAAGTTTCCAGTAATGGAATAAATTTATAATGTCTATGTCCCTATCATTGGGTATTTTTATTTGAGGATGTATGGCTTATCAGGCTGATAGGGTAATTCCTATAGTCAATGAATGAGACATTCAACTAAAGGACTCCAAAGTCCATTCTAATTCTCATAGTTCAAGAATCAATAAATAGGGGGCACCTGGGTGGCTCAGTGGGTTAAGCCTCTGCCTTCGGCTCAGGTCATGATCTCAGGGTCCTGGGATCGAGCCCCGCATCAGGCTCTCTGCTCAGCAGGAAGCCTGCTTCCCCCTCTCTCTCTGCCTGCCTCTCTGCCTACTTGTGATCTCTGTCTGTCAAATAAATAAATAAAATCTTTAAAAAAAAAAAAGAATCAATAAATAGCCTCCTAATTTTGTGTCATTCCTTTATGCTTCAAGAGTGCAGTATAAATTAAACTGAAGTTGTCTGTTGGAGATTGTTGTTTGGCCCTAGTTGAGTATGGAGAAGAGTAAAAGCATATATGGCACAACTGTGATCCATCACTTAACAAACCTCAAAACTACTTGGTCTGTAGACCTACACCCAGAGTATACACAAGAGTATCCAATCAGTGATATTCCAATTTCAGTGATAATCTAAATATCAGAGATATTTAATTGAGAAGAAAACTACGACAGATCCATCAAGAGCTGAATGTTGGCTGTTGGAAGACAATTGCAAAAATGGAACCAGTCCGGTGTATACCAGTCATAAGTATGATGATTCACAGGCACTGAAGCCATCTGACACATTCAATATATGTGGATGCAAGCAGGAAAGTAGGGAATATATGTTCTTGCCAAGATAAAACAGAATAAGGTCATGTTGTTAATATATTGATTCACAATACTGTGATAGACACGTGCTTCTTAGTATCAACAAGGAATAGGTTTTAACGATCTATCTGATTTGATTTTCCAGTATTGATTGTGACTTTGTAGAGAATATAGGACTGCAAGTCTGTTTCTGTGACAGATCAACTGCAGGGATATGGGGTCGGTTAAGCACTGCTGTCTCTGTTTCCTTAATTGCAAACTGGAAGAGATTGAACTTGATCAGTAATTCATTTTCCACAGAATATTCAAAATAATATGATCCACTGAACGGAAAATAAAAGTTTCCATGATTAAATAAGTAAAGAAATTTTGTAGTGTATGTAGTGAAATACCAGGATTTTCTTAGTAGAGAAACATGTTAATTGTCCCTCAAACACATTGACTTGTTTGGCAACTCTTCTTTCCTCTTCCCATTCCTCCTCCTCTTCTGCATTCTTTTTCTTCTGTTTCCTCACACTCTCCTCCTCTTTCTCCTTTTATCTGCTATTTTTAACTTTCTATTTTCCTTATTAACATCCTGTTTTCTCTGAAAAACATTTTGGGAAATTTGAGAAATTTATACTTTCAGATATTGACGGTGTGAAGTGTATGTTCCAAAGCTCTGAAACAAAGTTCCTATGAGCCTTGCTCCACACTACTGTGATTCAGGACAAGATGTAGGACTTGAAGAATTCAAAATTAGCTTTGGTATTTAAAATGTACAATGGGAGGGGTGCCTGCATGGGTCCATCAGTTAAGAGTCTGACTCTTGATTTCTGCTCATGTCATGATCTCAGGGTCGTGAGATCAAGCCCCACATCAGGCTCTGCACTCAGCATGGAGTCTGCTTGAGATTCTCTCTCCCTCTCTTTTTGCCCCTCCCCCTGCTCTCCTTCTCTCTCTCTAAAGTAAATAAATAAAATCTTTAAAATTTACAGTAGAAGAGTTCTCTGGAAAACTATTAGAAGTAAGCGAATCCCTGTCCAAGTGCTGTACCTCGATTGTTCCTACAAACAGTGAACAATAAGGGAGTCCCACAGGAATTCATCAGGACATAGCTGGTATGGCCATGTAGATTGTGAAGTTTTTAATTTTAATGAAGTCCAACTTATCAGTTATTTATTTTATAGATTGTGTCTGAGGCCAGGACTTTAATTCAATTTTGTGAGACCGTTTGGGCCAGAATTTTTCTTATCTGTATGCAGACTGATAAAGAAATCATATTCATTTTCTTAATGCTTTATTATATTATATTATGTTATATATAATTATTAAATTGAATGTCTTCATGCCCCTTTCTTTCTTTGGTAAAATGAATTACCATAATTGCTACTCCCTCAGGAAGTGGTCTAAATAATTCTAGATAAGACACAGCTATGTGGTTAGAGTAGTTCAGACAATAGTCCAAAGGGAGTAATAAGATGAGGGTTTTCTGTTCTGTAGAGCAGAATACAGGAAAAGCAATTCAGGTGTGTTCATTCTAGTCTTTGAGAAAGAAATGCAAGTCAAAAATTGGAAACTAAATTCAAATGCTAACTTCATCACAACGAGACAAGAGCAGAAGAAGCTGATGCAAAACCTCAAGATTTCTCCTGAATGGTTGGTTACTTTAATGTCATTTTCTTCCTTCTTCTGTTACAGAAATGGGCCAGGCCACCTTTTGTAGTCAGGACTGGAAGTCATTTACAAAATAGATAGTTGCATGATATGTATTTAAATATACATGTCATATTTATATAATTATATGAGATGATTGGTAGAAATACATATGGAATGGAATAAATGTAGAATATATAGATTGTAAAGCATAGTGCACTAATTTGTTTTTAAAACAAGAAGTCATAGTACCTGAATGCACATTTGTAATTGAAAGGGCATCATTAGCAAATGCTTATTAAAGGAGGTAAAAGTCAGTGGATCTTGCAGAGCAATTTTTTTCTTTATCTTGGGACTCAATCTTTGTGATAACTGAAGAATACTAAATATTTTTTGAAATATAAAAACTTCATGAGTATAATAGTTATACTTTATTATTCAGGCTAATGTTTTATTTCTTATAACATAAAAAATAAAATCATTTGAACAGTTCTCAGCAGGATCTGTTAATTTTGAACAGAGAATAAACACAGTACATAAATACATGCATATATTACATAATGTAATTCTATATGAAATTCAGACTTAGATGTATTTGATTATGCAAAACAAAGCAAGATAATACCACCAGAGAGCTTCTTATTTCAAAACACAGTAAAAATAATATTCTCATGGATTTAACATTGCAAACTAAAAGTAAAATGAAATAAAATTTACAATAGCTACAGTCAATGAAGAAATCTAGAGGAAAAAAATCTGATTTAGAATATACGTATAGGGGCGCCTGGGTGGCTCAGTGGATTAAAGCCTCTGCCTTCGGCTCAGGTCATGATCCCAGGGTCCTGGGATTGAGCCCCGCATCAGGCTCTCTGCTCGGCGGGGAGCCTGCTTCCTCCTCTCTCTCTGCCTAGTTGTGATTTCTCTCTGTCAAATAGATAAAATAAATAAAATAAAATAAAATATACATATATACTGACATGCAGTCCACCCATTCATCTACACTCTGCTATAGAAATGATCTGGGATTAGTTCTTTAATCATGATCTATACACACTGAGCACAAATTTTGTTTGTTTATTGCTGAACTGCTGATAATAGCTACATGAGTTGATTGCTTACTTTCCTTCAGCTCTTGCTTTCTGTCACTATTCGCAGTAACCTGATGCAGTATTTCTCCCTGTTTTACAGATGACAAAGCTGGGGTTTCCCCAGGTTTAGCACTTGCCCAGAGTCACAGACAGTAAGTGTCAAACTTGTCTTGAAACTAGGTCCCTATAGAACATTGACTCTTCACAAATACTTTTTAGTGCTCTACTCTTTCTCTTACTCCAGCTGCAGCTTTACAGATTTTAACATGAAAAATGGGGGTTTCAATTACAAATATGTATCTTTGTCTTGGTAAGTAGGAAGGAAATTTCTGGGATCCTGATGACGCTATCAGCATATTCAGTTTGTCTCATACAGGATAGCCCGTATTGCCTCTTTAGGGCACTAGAAGAAACACCACATTTTTAGGGGTTTTAACGGTAGTTTAATATTTGTTCTCACTGTCTAACTTTCTACCTTTGCCCTGACATCACTGGCAGTCCCTTCACCTAGAGTATTATTCTCATCTCTTCAGAAGTATGTCTTACCTTTCCTTCAAGGTCCATTTTATTTTTTATTTTTATTTTGTTCAATTAGCCAACATATTCAAGGTCCATTTTAGATACCACTTTCACCATTCAGATTCCTCCTTCCCCTTAAATAAATGCAAACTTGCCTCTTCTCCAAATAGAGAATTCGTACTTCTTTCAGTATTTTATTTATCTTTTTAAAAAAGATTTTATTTATTTATTTAAGAGAGAGAGCATGAGCATTGGGAGAAGGAGAGAGAAAGAGGGACAAGCAGATTCCCTGCTGAGCACAGAGCCTGACATGGGGCTCCATCCCAGGGCCCTGAGATCATGACCTGAGCTGAATTCAGATGCTTAACTGACTGAGCCACCCAGGTACCCCTTTCTTTCAGTATTTTAAATTAATTGTCTACTACATGGCAGACATGTGCTAGAGACAAAGGATTTTTAAATTTTTTTTAAAAAACTGAAAACATAGTATCTTCCCTCTAGGAAATTGCATGTAAGTGGAGAAATACATTCATAAACCAAAAAATGTGATAAAATGGTTGTGCTAATATTAAGGTGACACATAATTAATTGCCCAATCTGGGTCATCTTTGAGAGTGAAAGGGAAAATTAATAATGATGCTTTGACGATAAGCATGACCTGGGACTATCCTGGCAAATCCAAATGTATGGTCATACTATGTTTATGAACATGTGTTTCTGATGAAAGTGCTTATAGAAAGAGGAGTTCCTAAGCCAAGGGAGGGAAGCTTGTAATGTTTATTGCTTTCTGTCTCATATTACTTCCATTATGCATGCACCTTATTTTTATTGCCAGACTGCAAGAATTTTGAAGATGGGCTCCATATCCTATTCATCACCTCACATCCCACTGTGCTCACAGAACACTGCCTTGTAGGTGGTCACTTAATGTGTGTTGAATGGATGCATTAGTTTTCCTGTCATGTATCAATGCTCTCTTCCTGCCAGTTTCTGAAATGTGCAGTCATCATTCTCAGGTACATTTCTACTGTTTGTGTATTTTGACCCTCATTTGCTTTTTAAATTCGTTTCTTTATTTGCAAAGTCATTTATTTATAATGTTTATTATTTAGCCCTGTATAAATTCTCTAAGGCTTGCTTGCTGCTGATTAACTGTATGTGGAAGAAACAGAAGAGACCCAGAATTGTAAGTCAACAGATGGCGAAAAAAAATAGATGAGAGGGTTGGAGAATCAACTGTACTTGTGAGAAGGGGAACAAGGACAGTAAAGGAAGCCCACTCTTCTCAGAACTCTGGTAGTCACTCAGACAGTCTCTTGAAAGTAGAACTCCTAGTTTTAAACTTGAGAGTGAGTGACCACTCGCTCCCTCCCAGGAGTGGACCTCCCAAGCTCTGGGACAAAGTGGGGAGGAATTTGGTTTTCTCATCCTTTCCCTATAGCTTCTAAGGGAGCTTCCACCTGTTTGGAACAGCCCACCTTCCCACCTTCCTGGGTGATGAAACCTGCTCCACATGGAAAAAGGTAGAGATCCATGCTGGAAAAAGCTGTGGAAGATGACCCAGGGCACGTCCTCATTTCCCTGGCGTGTCTGGGGTGGCAGCGGATGGTAAAACTGGAATCAGACCAGGGGGTGACTCAGCTAAAATGAAATCTGTGGTTTCTAGCAAAGCAAACCAGTCTTGAGAGGAATATTTCAGATTTATAAACATATTTTGACAAATTAGTAAAAACATGTTGATTTACAATCATTTTTCTATAAATAATTACTATAGTTTAAATTCTGAAGAACATTAATATTCTGTCAGGCATCCTAAACTTTCTTGAGCCCCTCTGTGATCCTCCTGGAGCAGAGCTTTCTGCTGCAGAGGATTGAAGTCTGGGTCTGGTAAAGTATCTTCAGTCTTGTTTCTGGGGTCTGGCAGTGAAGGGACGCACCTGCTTTAGGAAGCAGCAAGTTCTGGACTTGGCTTCTTATTAAATAACCAAATCCAAAGACACACTTGGGGAAGGACCAAAATCAGTAGAAGGCGACTGAGTAACACATGCAAACTAGTTATTTCTCTATTGTAGTTCTCTAACCTGTGTCAATGATCAGATGGACAGAAAATGATGTGGATAACAGCCTGGGGTCAGGCTCAGATAGACTGAATTTGAAGCCTGATTGTGTCGACTTTTGGAAAGCAACTCTACCTCTTTACACTTTAATTTTTCCTTTGTAAAACAGCAACAATATTTGTACTCCTAGAAATACTGTAAATATTAAAGTACCTAAAATACCTAGAATATAGTAAGCACTCAATAAACACAGTGGATATGAACATTATTGCTCTTAATGCTACTACTTAGTGTTCCAGAGAAGTTTTCTAGCATAAAGAAGGAGGGGCAAATCAAAGCAGTAAGCATACACAACCAGGAATTAATAGATCGATTCACATATCCATTCTTATACTTGTTCTCATTATTTACCAAGTCTTAAAAGGATGAAATAGTATTGTTCCTTAGTATCTTTTCTTGATTTTAAGAAAGACATTATTCTGGCCCTGTTAGTGAAAACACTGTTATGAAATAAGAAGTGGGAAAAGCTGCTTAAACATGACAGTATGTGGAAAAAACAGTTTTTAAAGTTAAGCGAGATCAGCTGTCTTTTTCATAGTTGTGCTCCTTCATATCTAGAACTGTCTCTACTTTGGAAGTTACACATTTCTTATTTTCAGAATCCTGAGGGTTTTTTAAAAACTCTTTTAACCTAGAGAATAAAGGGGATACAGCAAAATTTGAGTTAATTAATGTTGTCAAATTGTTCATGCTCTAAAGGCAGAAGTAATTGGTGCAATTCTGTAAATCTAGTGCAGTGTCTCTGGCAAGTAAACATTCTTCCTTTGGAAAATTAAATGTTAGCTTCTCTGAAAATTCATTTAGTGGAACCAAGAGGATTAGAGATCAAGTACTGTAGGACTGATGTTATTTACCAAGGCGCACATGGACACTGGGGCCACCACTCTTGGTATCCCTCCAGGGTAAATCTTATAAGAGCAAATCCCATTGTAATGAAAACTTCTGAATAATTAAAAGTCACTGGAGCCAGGTGATGGCACTCTTACTGCTACCCGATCTACAAAGGAGCAGCAACAAGAGAGTAAGATCTCTCTTGGAGTTTGTGATAATAGGATTGAGGGATTGAACTACATCTCATTGCATAATTGAAAATGAAAATGGTGGAAAAGCAACAATGAAATAGTGAAGTGAGAGATGGAGGCTGCCATTTCCTTGGCAGCAAGAGAGGAAGAAGCTGCCTTCATTTAGAAGAGCTCAATGGACCAGCTGCTTAATCAGTGTCATTCAGGTATAGATTTTGCAAATATGAGTAATGGGTTTTGATGACATGACATCGTAAGTCACCGAAATCACAATGGTGTTGAAAATGTATGTTGTTGGCTATAGCCCAGCAATTTCAGAAATTAGTAGCCGTGAGCAACCATTTTTCAAGACATGCATAACCTAGCTTTAGGGAAACACACTTCTAAAATCAAGTGTATTCATCAAGAGAATAAAAAAAATAGATCCAAATAGGAGTTACGGGAGCAAGTTAGCAACTTGAGAACATTATGCAATCTACTTAAAGAATTGTTATAGTCAACCTCCACCGGTGATAATTTAGGAGAAAGGCAGAGAAAAGAAAGTCCAACTGAGAGGGTAGAATTGAATGTATTAGCTATGATAATGAAGCATCATTTGATAACCAACAGGAAGGATATTCACATTATCAAATCTGGCATTACCTTAAGTCATTTCTTGCTGCTTGGCATCTTTCCCGTAACTTCAGTTCTTGGCTGGTGGCCCTAACAGGTGGCTAAGAGCAGAGGGAATGTCACTCAACTGTTCGCAGTTCTTAATTAACAGAAGCCCTTTGAGGATACTCAGTATCTTGCTGACATGTGGATTAAAAATGAGTTCAGTGTGTAAAGCAAAAATGCTGCCTTCTTTTTTTTTTTTTTTTGGCTTGAACTATTTTCCTAAAATGCTAGGTCTACTTTTGGGCAACCCTGAGTTGATTCATGCTGTCCATTTTTGGGGTTTGTTTAGCACAGCCTACTCATAATTAACAGACAATGTATTCGTATCAGTAAGTTTTCATGAGATAACCATTCTGAGCAAGAGTTAGAATTATTAATATACTCGAAACCGTTGCTATTCAAATGTGTCTGCAGATTAGCACATTGGCATCATGTAGAAGAGAAATGCAAAGAAATGCAAGAAATGCAAAATCATAGGCCTCAGACTTAGTGAATCAGCATTTTCCAAGATTTCCCTTATATTGATTGATGCTTATGCATATTAATTTGAGAAGCACTGCTCTAATGTCAATAAGGCTTTTCTCTAGTTAATTTATGTACCTTACCAGTTTACTTGTTTAAGATATTCAGGGTTATGCCTCAATGTTTAGAAATATATTAGAATATTTTCATAGAATTTATTTTTCTGATTTTTACTTAACTTGTAGCTTGAGTTATTTACCTTTTAACTTAATTTGAATGTATCTTAATATAATTTTAACTTTTTTTTCTTCCTTTTTTTTTTGATTTTTTTTTCTTGCTCTGTTGTAGGAAGCATAGGTAGTTATAGTGAGTAAACACAGAGTGAATTGAAGAAAACTTGAACCAAAAAAGAAAAAAGGATGCCAATCTCATAAGTGTGGTTGCTTACTCAGCTGATTTCAAGGTTGTAGGGAAGATCTAAATTCCTCAAATGTTTTCCTACCCAATATTTTAGACTCACGCCTCAAGTTTCTCATTTGTCTTAAGATACTTATATTTGCAAATATACCTTAGCAGATGCTATAGGCAAATAATTTCCAAAGTATATTCTGAAGTCAGAATGTGTGTTCGTAGCATCTCACTTTGAAGATTGAGTTTGGAGGACTCAATTCTAATTCTTTCTCAAAATGGTTATCTTTGGAATATACCATCTTTTAAGCTTGGAATCTGCTTCTTGGTATAGGCTCCTCTTTGTGTACACATAGCAATTTAAAGACTCTGAGAAGCATTGTATTTTGTTTAGCCCAACTTTAACCAAACCATTTATCCTGTCATATCTTGAATTGAAATCCTATGGAACTCAAATAGAAAAAACTCTGATATATGTTACTATGGATTATTTTTACATGATTGTGAGTGAAAGATGTGAGAATGAGTTTTGATTAAAGGAAGGACAGTAATCACTTGAGCAGAAAGGAGGTATTTGAATCAGTGGGGGTATGAATACAGAAAATACGATGTCCAACATCATTCAGACATTGTTGATGCAGAATGCAAACCAGATCTGGCTCATGGAAGCCAGCGCTCTCCCCACCACTCTAGGTCTCCACTTAACTAGATTCTAATACACATCAGTTTATTTCCAGAATCCCTAATTCATGCTCACTAAGTGAACAGTTCCTCTTAGGACATTATTCTCCTGTGCCAACCTAAGTCCCCACAGACATTCTGGAAAACAGGCACTCTTCTCTGGGTCAGTAAAAATAAACAAATTACTAACCCCAATTAGCAGGTTCCTCTCTCTTCATCTACTTCTCTTAACATGAAATACACACACAAACACACACACACACACACACACCAATCCACCCATCCTAAGCTCCATTTCATGTACAAAGCCAAAGCATAGGACTCTAGATTATAAAATTAGTTACATAGCCTTCGTATTTTACCAAACCATTTATCCTAAGGATATGATAGGATAAATGGTTTGGTTAAAGTTGGGCTAAACAAAATACAATGCTTCTCAGAGTCTTTAAATTGCTAATGTGTATGCAAAGAGGAGCCTATACCAAGAAGCAGATTCCAAGCTTAATAGATGGTATATTCCAAAGATAACCATTTTGAGAAAGAATTAGAATTGAGTCCTCCAAACTCAATCTTCAAAGTGAGATGCTACGAACACACAGAAAATACGAAGGCTATGTAACTAATTTTATAATCTAGAGTCCTATGCTTTGGCTTTGTACATGAAATGGAGCTTAGGATGGGTGGATTGGTGTGTGTGTGTGTATGTGTGTGTGTGTGTATTTCATGTTAAGAGAAGTAGATGAAGAGAGAGGAACCTGCTAATTGGGGTTAGTAATTTGTTTATTTTTACTGACCCAGAGAAGAGTGCCTGTTTTCCAGAATGTCTGTGGGGACTTAGGTTGGCACAGGAGAATAATGTCCTAAGAGGAACTGTTCACTTAGTGAGCATGAATTAGGGATTCTGGAAATAAACTGAAGTGTATTAGAATCTAGTTAAGTGGAGACCTAGAGTGGTGGGAAGAGCGCTGGCTTCCATGAGCCAGATCTGGTTTGCATTCTGCATCAACAATGTCTGAATGATGATGTCTCTGAGTGCCATTTCTGTCATTGGTAAAATGCAGAAAACGTTAGAGTAACGTTGAGGGTCAGAGACCATAAAAGCAAAGCTCCTGACATGAATTAGTTTATATTAGGTGGTCAATCAATGGTAGCATTATACTTTGTTCCAACTGAGCTCTTACTAGGGACCTGTGCTGGAAGCTGTGAGTTGTACAGCTCACATGGGGAGATGAGATGCTGGAGATGGCATTGTATGCCTCAGCCAGATAGGTCTGGATAGACCGCTTATAATTTTTCATAGATTACTGAGATAAAATAATGCAGAGCAATTTCATGTGTGTTCAGACGAATACTTAAAGAAAATGCTATTTTTTTTCAATCAGAATTTTTAAAAAAACTGCACTTCAAAAATCATATAAGGGCTCAAAGAAATTCTCTATTTATAAAATCCAAATTATTTCCAAAGTTTTTACCCTTACATGTTTTCTTCACTAAGAGTTAAGCTAAAACATTTAACTTGAAATACTAATTTTTAAAATTCTTGGTTACACAAGCTCATTATTGAAAAAATCAAGGAATTCATAAGGTTTACAGTTAACTGTCTCCTTCCCTAGGTCCTTCTTTTCCCCACTAAGTTTTTGACTATGTTTCAAAGATGTTTTATGCACGTGTCATCATGTGCATTTATTCTGTGTACATTCTTTTTTTTTCAAGATTTTATTCATTTATTTGAGCGAGAGAGAGTGAGCATGCAAACACTCTTGCACAAGCTGGGGAAGGGGCACATAGGAAGAAGGAGAAGCAGAGTCCCCCCTGAGCAGGGACTTAATCCCAGGGCCCCAGGATTGGGACATGAGCAAAGGCAGATGCTTAACTGACTGAGCCACCCAGGTGCCCTATTCTGTATACATTCTTAATGCAAAGTAGTAGCCATATACTGTAATTTATGTTAATAAATCTTGGAGATGCTGCACTTTTCAATGATATTAAAATTTCATTGTATGTCCTAGGTAGTACCCAGTTAGACATTGAGATTATTTTCAGTCTTCTGCTACACTTAACACAATGCCTCCATAAACATCCTAATAAATATTTCAATTTGCAAATATGCAACTGTAGTGGAAGAGTAAATTTCTGGAAATATAATTGCTAGGACTTGAGTGTGCATTTTTATATTGGTGGTTAGTGCCCAGTTGCTTTCTGAAGAGAACTGTCCATTCTACTAGCAATGTGTGAAGTACCTTTTTCCTACAAAGCATTATCAATTTCCTACCAGATAGGTATGTCATTATAGTTTAAATTTGTTTTTCTTTTATTGTGAGTGAGACTTAACATATTCATATGTATTTAAGATATTTCAGATCCTTATGTTTTTTCCTTTTGTGAACTGTCCAGTCATGCTTTTGCTCATTTTTTCTTAAACTGTGTATTGTTTTGGGAGATATGTAGCAGGTTAATTAGCCCATTATCTGTAATGTAAGTTGTCAATATGCATTTTATAGGTTGACTTTGTTTACACTGCTTTTGTTTTGTGATTGCTTTTTTGTATTTATGTAGTCTCATTTCTCTTTTCTTCCACATCTGAGTTTTGTGTCGTAGTAAGGTTTTATGCGCCTGTGATTTCTCATAGCACATTTACAGAATGTTTTAAGATATTAATTGTTGACTCATCTGGATTTTGTTTTGGTATAAGAAATGAGATGGACCATAATATTTTCCCCCCAAATATTTCGCCAATTTTCTCAATGCAAGAGTTGACTGGTACCTTTTTCTCTGCTGATACACATTGCCAGCAGGAACAGCTGGGGTCCAGGTGGGGGCACAGAAATCACTCTAGGTATTACAGAACATTTACATAGGGAATGTGTTACACAGGTGGAGGAAATAGCGGTACCAAATAGAGGGCAGAGATTAGCAGCAGCAGGAAGTTGATACCAATCCTGCTGTTGTAGTGATAAGACAAGAAGTTAGTGATCAGAGCCAGGAGGTCAACACTCCATTGAAAGACAACCATTTCAAGGGATGTTCATTGGGAAATGAGATCATGGAAGTCCTACAGGATCAGGAGTCATGGAGAGAGAGTACCTGAGATACAACGTGGATTTTTCCCCCTTTCTCCCTGCCAGCCCGTGCCAATGCCTTTTTTTGCATGAACCCAGCCAGAAGACTGAGGGCATGGGGCACAGAAGACTATATATACAGAGGAGTCTGGGAAATGTAGTTCTATGCCATTCACGTAAGAGAAAAATAAGTGTGGGGATTTGGGGATATCAGAACAAAGACTCAGTTCATCAACATGCAATCTGTTTTGCTCCATTAATAGTCTACCTATCTAAGTGTCAGAACTATACTTTTTTGTGGCAATTTTATTAGATATTTTTTCTATCTCAGAAGACAAATTCCTCATTATTTTTCTTCAAGTTGAATTTGCCTGATTTTTTCCCAAGCTGTTTTCCCAATGAAATTCACTGTCAGCTTGTTTACTTCTAAAAATATTCTCTTGTTATATTATTGTATTCATATTAAATGTATAGATCAATTTAGGGATAACTGATATTTTTGGGATGTTTAAAAATTCATATAGAGAAATGGAGTGTATCTTTCTATTTATTCAAGACTTGTTCAGGTTTCTTGCTTTAAACTTTGTACAGATTCTACATGTTTATTTCTAGGAATCCTCCCTTTTGTGGTTGTTTTATTACTATTGTTTTGAGATATTTTCCTCCATAATATGCTTTTATCTTGCTGTTGATGACTATAGGAAGTCTATGTTGTGTACAATCATTTTGTGACTGATCCTCTTACAGAATCTTGGTAATAGTTTCCAGTAGATTCTCTTGAACTTTTGCATACTACTGTTATCAAGTGTAGACAATGGTTTTATTTTCTCTCTAAATTTTATAATTCTTATTTCCCCCTTCATCAAATTTTGTTTGCTAGTTCCTCCAGAACAGTGTTCAAACATTTTGGTGGTAGTAGCCATCTATGCCTAGCTTTTTATTTGAATAGGAATGATTTCTCCATATCAAACACTCTAATGGGTGTTTTTTACCCATTTACCCATAGAGCAATTCAGAGATCATCTGAGCTCAAATTCTCAATTATTTTTTTCCAGAATTGTGTTGCAAAATAATCTACATGCAAAGCCTTTTATAGGGTAGGTTCATAACAAAGTTATCTTTTTTTCCCTTGTTAATAAAATAATTTAGAGTTTCTTACATCTTCTGGGAATGATTTTGGTATTTTATATTTTTTCCTGGAAATCATTATTTTCATGTATGTTTTAAGTTTCATTTGCATAGATTTGAGCAATGTGATCTCAAGTAATTCTTCTAATTGTATATCATTGTTTACCTATTGTTGTTTCTTATTCTGTGTACTCATCTTCCTCCTTACTTCTATGAGTAATTAACAGTATTTTGTCTTTTATTTCTAATCAATTGATATGTTTTTAAACTTATTTCTTAGTTTCACTTTTTTTTCCAATTTATTAATATCTGCTTCAGCCTAACTTAAATCCTTTTTCTATTGATTTTTGCTCTTAGAGTGGTCTACACTTTGAAAATCTGCTATTTGAGATCTGCAATGGCCAGAGTACAATCTCTGGATGATCTTATACCCCTGTGCATTCTTCACTGTAACTGATATCCTTTTCTCAAATTCTCTATTATAGGAGTATATGTGTCTGCTGGATTCCACAAAGATGAAGTTTGTCAGTCTTTTATTTTACTTATTATTTTATCTCCTAATTTTGCCAAAATGTCTTGTCTATCTGTTTCTTACTATTCTAATTATTTTGGTATGATTTACCTTAGGAAAAGGGAGCAGTGAAATTTTTCACTGATGCTTTAAACCTGGAAGTCACCCTTTGATATGTAAATGTTAATATTTTTGTCTTTGGAGCCTCTTAGTTCCAAGTAGTTTTCTTTCACTATTTTAGAACCATTCCTAACCAATATTTCTGTTAATTAAAATTTGCAAAATTAATTAATTAATCAATTTATTTATTTATTAATATATAATGTATTATTCGCCCCAGGGGAACAGGTCTGTGAATTGTCAGGCTTACACACTTCACAGCACTCACCATAGCACGTACCCTCCCAAATGTCCATAACCCAACCACCCTCTCCATACCCCTCTATCCCAGCAACCCTCAGTTTGTTTTGTAAGATTAATAGTTTCTTACATTTTGCCTCCCTCCCGATCCAATCTTGTTTCATTTTTTTCCTTCCCTACCGGCCAAACCTCCCACTTTTCCTCTCAAATTCATCATATCAGGGAGATCATATGATAATTGTCTTTCTCTGATTAACTTATTTTGCTCAACATAATACCCTCTAGTTCCATCCATGTCATTGCATATGGCAAGATTTCATTTCTTTTGATGGCCGCGTAGTGTTCCATTGTGTATATATAACACATCTTCTTCTTTTTTTTTAAGATTTTATTTATTTATTTGACAGAGACAGAGATCACAAGTAGGCAGAGAGGCAGGCAGCAGAGAGAGAGGGGGAAGCAGGCTCCCTGCTGAGCAGAGGGCCCGATGTGGGGCTCGATCCCAGGACACTGAGATCATGACCTGAGCCGAAGGCAGAGGCTTTAACCCACTGAGCCACCCAGGCGCCCCTATACCACATCTTCTTTATCCATTCCTCTGTTGATAGACACCTAGGTTCTTTCCATAGTTTGGCTATTATGGACATTTCTGCTATAAACATTTGGGTGCACGTACCCCTTCAGATCACTACATTTGTATTTTAGGGTAAATACCCGGTAGTGTGATTGCTGGGTTGGACGGTAGCTCTATTTTCAACTTTTTGAGGAACCTCCATGCTGTTTTCCAGATTGGCTGCACCAGCTTACACTCCCACCAACAGTGTAGGAGGGGTCCCCTTTCTCCACATCCTCGCCAACACCTGTTGTTTCCTGACTTGTTATTTTAGCCATTCTGACTGGTTTGAGGTAGTATCTCATTGTGGTTTTGATTTGTATTTCCCTGATGCTGAGTGATGTGGAGCACCTTTTCATGTGTCTGTTGGCCATCTGGATGTTTTTATTGCAGAAATGTCTGTACATGTCCTCTGCCCATTTCTTGATTGGATTATTTATTCTTTGGGTGTTGAGTTTGATAAGCTCTTTATTGATTTTGGACACTAGCCCTTTATCTGATATGTCATTTGCAAATATCTTCTCCCATTCTGTCAGTTGTCTTTTGGTTTTGTTGACTGTTTCCTTTGCTGTGCAAAAGCTTTTGATCTTGATGGAAGTCCCAGTAGTTCATTTTTGCCCTTGCTTCCCTTGCCTTTGATGATGATGATGTTTCTAGGAAAAAGTTGCTGTAGCTGAGGTCAAAGAGGTTGCTAACTGTGTTCTCCTCAAGGATTTTGATGGATTCATTTCTCACATTGAGGTCTTTCATCCATTTGGAGTCTATTTTTATAAGGAAATGGCCCGGTTTCATTTTTTTGCATGTGGCTGTCCAATTTTCCCAACACCATTTGTTGAAGAGACTGTCTTTTTTCCACTGGGCTTTCATTCCTGCTTTGCTGAAGATTAGTTGACCATAGAGTTGAGGGTCTACTTATGGGCTCTCTATTCTGTTCCATTGATCTACATATCTGTTTTTGTGCCAGTACCATACTGTCTTGATGACAGCTTTGTAATAGAGCTTGAACTCTGATGATGCCACCAACTTTGGCTTTCTTTTTCAATATTCCTTTGGCTATTTGAGGTCTTTTCTGGTTCCATATAAATTTCAGGATTATTTGTTCCATGTCTTTGAAAAAAATTGATGGTATTTTGATAGGGATTGCATTAAATGTGTAGATTGCTTTAGGTAGCATAGACATTTTCATAATATTTGTTCTTCCAATCCATGAGCATGGAACATTTTTCCATTTCTCTGTGTGTTTCTCAATTTCTTTCATGAGTACTTTATAGATTTCTTTTTTTTAAGATTTTTATTTATTTATTTGACAGACAGAAATCACTGTTAGGCAGAGAGACAGGCAGAGAGAGGGGAGGAAGCAGGCTCCTTGCTGAGTCCGATGTGGGACTTGATCCCAGGACCCTGGGTTTATTCTTTCTTTCATTACTGTATTGCATTACATTGATTGATTTTCAGATGCTGAACCAAACTTGTCGCCCTGGAATAAATCCCACTTGGTTGTGGTAAATAATCCTTTCAATGTACTGTTGGATCCTATTGGCTGGTATTTTGGTGAGAATTTTCACATCAGTGTTCATCAAGGATATTGGTCTGTAGTTCTCTTTTTTGATGGGGTCTTTGTCTGGTTTTAGGATCAAGGTAATGCTGGCCTCATAAAATGAGTTTGGAGGTTTTCCTTCCATTTCTATTTTTTGGAACAGTTTCAGGAGAATAGGAATTAATTCTTCTTTAAATGTTTGGTAGAATTCCCTGGGAAGCCATCTGGCCTTGGGCTCTTGCTTTTTGGGAGATTTTTGATGATTGCTGTGATCTCCTTACTGGTTATGGGTCTTTCAGGTTTTCCATTTCTTCTTCATTCAGTTTTGGTACTTATACCTCTCTAGGAATGCATCCATTTCTTCCAGGTTGTCAAATTTGCTGGTGTATAGTTGCTTATAATATGTTCTTATAATTGTTCGTATTTCTTTGGTCAATTCTCTTTTCTTTTTGATAAGTCTGGCCAGGGGTTTATCAATCTTATTAATTCTTTCAAAGAACCAGCTTTTAGTTTTTCATTGATTTGTTCTACTGTTTTTGTTGTTGTTGTTTTTTCTTTTTGGTTTCTATTTCATTGATTTCTGCTCTGATATTTATTATTTCTCTTCTCTGTTGGATTTAGGCTTTCTATGTTGTTCTTTTTCAAGCTCCTTTATGTGTAGGGTTAGGTTGTATATTTGAGACCTTTCTTGTTTCTTGAGAAAGGCTTGTATTGTTATATACTTTTCTCTCAGCCTTTGCTGTATCCCAAAGATTTTGAACACTTGTGTTTTCATTATCATTTGTTTCCATGAATTTTTTCAATTCTTCTTTAATTTCCTGGTTGACCCATTCATTCTTTAGTAGGATGCTCTTTAGCCTCCATGTATTTGGGTTCTTTCCAACTTTCCTCTTGTGATTGAATTCTAGCTTCAGAGCTTTGTGGTCTGAAAATATGCAAGGAATGATCCCAATCTTTTGGTACCAGTTGAGACCTGATTTGTGACCCAGGATGTGATCTATTCTGGAGAATGTTCCATGTGCACTAGAGAAGAATGTGTATTCTGTTGCTTTGGGGTGGAATGTTCTGAATATATCTGTGATGTCCATCTGGTCCAGTGTGTCATTTAAGGCCTTTATTTCCTTGTTGATCTTTTGCTTGGATGATCTGTCCATTTCAATGAGGGGGGTGTTAAAGTCCCCTACTATTATTGTATTATTGCCGATGTGTTTCTTTGGTTTTGTTATTAATTGGTTTATATAGTAGGCTGCTCCCATGTTAGAGGCATAGATATTTAAAATTGTTAGATCTTCTTGTTGGACAGACCCTTTGAGTATGATATAGTGTCCTTCCTCATCTCTTATTATAGTTTTTGGCTTAAAATCTAATTGATCTGATATAAGGATTGCCACCCAGCATTCTTTTGATGTCCATTAGCATGGTAAATTGTTTTCCACCCCCTCACTGTAAATCTGGAGGTGTCTTTGGGTCTAAAATGAGTTTCTTGTAGACTACATATTGATGGGTTTTGTTTTTTTATCCAGTCTGATCCCCTGTGTCTTTTGACTGGGGCATTTAGTCCATTTACATTCAGGGTAACTATTGAAAGATATAAATTTAGTGCTATTGAATTGCCTATAAGGTGACCATTACTGTATATTGTCTCCGTTCCTTTGTGGTCTACTACTTTTAGGCTCTCTCTGTACTTTGGTCTCTCTTTGCTTAGAGGACCCCTTTCAATATTTCCTCTAGGACTAGTTTGGTGTTTACAGATTGTTTTAGTTTTTTGTTGTTGTTGTTCTGGAAGCTTTTTATCTCTCCTTCTGTTTTCAGTGATAGCCTAGCTAGATATAGTATTCTTGGCTGCATGTCTTTCTCATTTATTGCTCTGAATATATCATGCCAGTTTTTTCTGGCCTGCCAGGTCTCTGTGGATAAATCTGCTGCCAATTTAATATTTTTACCATTGTATGTTACAGACTTCTTATCCCAGGCTGCTTTCAGGATTTTCTCTTTGTCACTAATACTTGTAAGTTTTACTCTTAGATGACGGGTTGTGGACCTATTCTTATTGATTTTTAGGGGGGGTTCTCCATGTCTACTGGACTTTGATGCTTGTTCCCTTTGCCATATTAGGGAAATTCTCTACAATAATTTACTCCAATATGACTTCTGCCCCCCTCTCTCTTTCTTCTTCTTCTGGAATCCCAGTTATTCTAATATTTTTTTCATCTTATGATATCACTTATCTCTTGAATTCTCCCCTCATGGTCCAGTAGTTGTTTGTCTCTCTTTTGCTCAGCTTCTTTTTTCTCTGTCATTTGGTCTTCCATATGACTAATTCTCTCTTCTGCCTCATTTATCCTAGCTGTAAGAGCCTCCATTTTTGATTACACCTCCTTAATAGCTTTTTAAAAAATTTTAGCTGGGTTAGATTTTTGTTCTTTTATTTCTCCAGAAAGGACTTTTATTTCTCCAGACAGAGTTTCTCTAATATCTTCCATCTCTTTTTCGAGCCCAGCTAGCACCTTGAGAATCATCATTCTGAACTCTGGATCTGACATATTACTGATGTCTATATTGATTAGGTCCCTAGCCTTCAGTACTGTCTCTTGGTTTTTTGTTTTGTTTTTTTTTTCTTTTTTGTTTTTTTTTTTTTTGGTGGTGAGTTTTTCTGCTCTGTCATTTTATCTAGATAAGAATATACGTACCAGAGAATAAAATACTAAAAGGGTGGCAAAGAATCCAGAGAAATGTATATGTAAATGTACGCTAACCAAATCAGAAGAGGCCCCAAATCAGGGCAAGGAGAACGGGTATAAAAAGAAGTTTGGAAAAATTTTTTAAAAATTTAAAAAAATATATATATTAGATTGGTGAATAGAACAGAGCCACCCACTTGATTTTGGGTGCATTTTGGTCTCTTAGAAGAAACTACCTCCCAAAATTTTAAAGATAAGCTTTCATATATATATATATATATATATATATATATATATATGTATATATATATATATATACACACAAAATAAGGTAAGCATGATGAAGGGATGGAATATGACTGTAAAGACAAAAATTTTTTAAAGATACTAAGAAAGGAATTGATAAGATCAGTTGGTTAAAAAAAGAAAAAGAAAGTGGTGAGAATTTGCTCAGGCTAGAGACTAGAGCAAAACCCTGTGCTAGATTTAGGTTATATTTTGATCTATTAGGAGAAATTGTATGCCAAAATTTTTTTTAGAAGAAAAAGCCCTATATGTATATAAAAAATAAAGTTAGATACAATGAAGGATAAAATATGACTATAATATTGAAGGTTTAAAAAGATTTTTTAAGAAAATTATTGTTAAGATAAACTAGTTAAAAAAAGTTAAATGAGGAAAGAGGAAAAGTTAAAAAATTAGAATAAGAAAAAAATAAAATAAAATAAGTTCAATTAACTTTGCAAGACCTAAGGAATCATGGAGGGAAAGCCATGAATTCCATGCTTTGCTTTCCCCTCCTCTGGAATTCCACTGTTGTCCTTGATCAGTGAACTTGGTCTTGGCTGGATGTTCTTGCTGATCTTCTGGAGGATGGGTCTGTTGTATGATTCTCAAATGTCTTTGCTCAAGGCGGAATTGTGCCGCCCTTGCCAGGGTCTGGGCTAACTAATCTGCTTGGATTCGCACTTGGATGCTTTTGTTCCCTGAACACTTTCTGTAGAGCTCTGGAAAATGAGAATGAAAATGGCAGCCTCCCAATCTCTGGCCTGGAGCTTAGGTCCCCAGTCTTCAGTGCTCCCTCAGAGAAAAGCAGTCAATCACTCCTGTCTCCCTGGTCTCCGGCCACGCTCCAAGCTCACCCAGCCTGTGACTGACCGTCTCTGTCTCTGGCACACAGCCCCATTTGGAGTCTCCAAACCCAGCAGATTCCTGCTTCTCTGTTCTTCTGGTGGATAAAGGCAGGTCTCCCCAGATCTGCTCAAACAACAGTGGCCCGACTGTGCCACAGATCACAGTTTAAGGTAACCCCAAGCTGAGAGTTCATTCCTCAGCACTGTCTCTATAGCCGGCTTCCCCGCTCTGATACCTGTGAGCTCTGCTACACTCAGACACCCCCAATCCTTCTGTGACCCCACGGCACATCCTCATAAGGGCTCCACCCCCGTTTAGCCTCTGGAGTGATGTCCCTCAGTAGACTAGACTTCTAAAAGTTCGAATTTTGTGCTCCGTTGCTCTACCACTTGCCAGGAGCTGGCCCCTCCCTGTGCAGTCTATCTTCCCATCACTTTGGAGTCACTTCTCTTCCGGTCCTATCTTTCAGAAGGTGGTTGATTTTCTGTTTCTAGAATTACTTCTCTTCTTCTCTTTGATCTCATTTTGGGTTTGTAGGTGTTTGGAATGGCTTGATAACTATCTAGCTGAAGTCCTGTGACCTGATGTCATCTCAGTCTCTGGTACTCCTCTGCCATCTTGACTCTACTCCAAAATTTATTTTTTTTTAAGGAATCTTTACTTTCTTCATGAATTTTTAGACATGTTTTGAATTTATAAATAAATAATTAAAATGTATAATGATTTTATTAGTTTCATAAGATACTAGCATTCTGGTCTTGGGGGAAATTTAGTTGATTAAAATATCATTGATAACTATTTTATCTTTCTGAAATTTAGGATTTCACCTTGATGAATTTTTTTCAGTATCAAAGCAGACATTTACTATTTATTTGAGTGATAGTTCCCATAAATATCAAGATAATTTAAATTTTATAATACTGTTATTTCTTGCTTATGTAGTAATTTTGTGATTGAGCTAAAAAAATATCCAATTTAGTACTTACTGGCTTTGAGGGCTTATGAAAGTTATTTAAATATCCCGAGCCTCAGTTTTTTCACACCTTGATGAAAATTTATGTATCAAAATGCTTGTTCTTCATTGAATCCTGGTAATGAGTTTTGGAAATTTTGTTTAATACTATTTATCTAGTATTACTGTGTGCCAGAGACTCCGTAAATGCAACAAGTCATTTAATCCTTACACCAACTTTATAAGAACATATTTATTTTTCACAGCCTGTGGTCATTTATACCTTGAATATCTGGCAGCCCCTCAGGCTCAGGATATTACAAACTGAATCCCATTCCCTGCCCTTTGTAATCTTCTTTCTTCCCTCTTGTGTTCCCTTTTCTTTCTAATGGCATTACTACACCTCTAGTCATCTAGGCTCAAAATCTAAAAGTTAATATAAATGCTCTCTCTTCCACTACATATAAAGTATATCATATTTATGCTTTTTATCTTAATTGTTATCACCATCATCATTTTTCTGCAGCCTCTCCACTTCCTGCAATTATGGTGACAACCTCAAAGTGTTCTTTTCATCCTTTTGGAAGCTCAGTTCTCATCATGCAGTATTCCTCTGCACAGAAATTTTCAGTGTCTCCACACTTCTGTAGCATTAAGTCATAATGCCACAGGAAGGATCTATGGTCCATTGTGACTGGTTCTAGTCTAATTTTCCAACTTAATTTTCTATCATTCTTCTGGTAAGCATAAGCTACTTTAAAAAATACTTAATACTTCTTATAAACTCAGGGAGGAATAGTCTTTTTTAAAATTTATTTATTTTTTTCAGCGTAACAGTATTCATTGTTTGCACAACACCCAGTGCTCCATGCAAAACGTGCCCTCCCTATTACCCACCACCTGTTCCCCCAACCTCCCACCCCTGACCCTTCAAAACCCTCAGGTTGTTTTTCAGAGTCCATAGTCTCTTATGGTTCGCCTCCCCTTCCAATTTTTTTTTTTTATAAACATATAATATATTTTTATCCCCAGGGGTACAGGTCTGTGAATCGCCAGGTTTACACACTTCACAGCACTCACGATAGCACATACCCTCCCCAATGTCCATAGCCCCCTCCCCCTCTCCCAATCCCACCTCCCCCCAGCAACCCCCAGTTTGTTTTGTGAGATTAAGAGTCATTTATGGTTTGTCTCCCTCCCAATCCCATCTTGTTTCATTTATTCTTCTCCTATCCCCCAACCCCCCATGTTGCTTCTCCATGTCCTCATATCAGGGAGATCATATGATAGTTGTCTTTGGGAGGAATAGTCTTAAGTAAAGATAGAGATTAAGAAAATTATTATGGAGTTTATAGAAGACAAACTTTATCTGCAGACTTAGCATAGTGCAATTTTTAACTGTAGCATTTAATTTACTCAAGCTAACATTTCAACTTCAAAGCCTTCTCAGACACCAATTTACCCTAGAACCAAGGCTGTTATAAAATATCTTACAGAAAATGCACCATCTTTGTTTTTATACATTAAATTTTCAATAAGAAACTTGTGTTCTCTTGAACAAAACCATTGTGTACATGTGTAAAATTTTGTTCATTTACCCTAAAGAATATATAATATAGTTGGAGAAGATCCAGGCAAGGCCAGCTAATCAAAAATATTAGATATTTTTCATATGAAGACAGAACAATAAAGCTGAAATTCTTCAATGAGGTAAGGGGAATGTGGTAAAGTGTTTAGACTGCAGTCTTTAGCTTTCTGAGGGTTGTAGAAGCTATGAGCATCAGACTGATTATTGGATATTGGAATGATATAAATAAAAGTGTCTTCTTGAATCAAGAAAGAAGTAAGTTTATGATAGTGCATGCAGTTATTAAATAATGGTGCTCATTAATCTGAGAGATGGTAAAAGCAGAAATAATAAATAAATTCTAGAGGGGTTTTGATCCATTCATTGATGATAATGACAGAATTGATGTATTAAGGTAATCAAGCTAGAGGAATTTTTCAACTTATGAAGGTAAATAACAGAGAACAACACGTCATCCCACAGAGCATTTATATGAAGTCATTTCTTTATTTATGCAAGAAATATTTTTTCAGCACATACTATATAGCAGAGTCTGTGCTAGGCATTGGTAATGAATAAGACAGCCAAGGTCTTTATTTAGTATATAAAGGAGACAACAATAATATAGTAATAAAATGTGACTAGTAAAGAGAAATAAAAAGTAAGTAAGTAGAAATGATGAATGTGGCCTAGTGACTCTATGATTGCCTCCGATGATCCCTGCCACTTGGTTTATGATCTTGTGTAATCCCTTTCCCTTAAGTGTGGGGAGGACCTATGGCTTGCTTCTAGCCAGTGGAATATCTCAAAGATAATGGGTTACCACTTTATGAATCTGTTACATGAGATTCTGGCCTTCATCTTTTATCAGACTCTATCCTTTGTTGGTTCTGTTGCAACAAGCTGCCATGTTGCATGCTGTCTTACAGAGTGAATCCCGTGCAAGGTATGGAGAGCAGCCACTGGCTGACAGCTAGCAAGGATCTAAGGCTCTCTGTCCAACAATTTAAAAGAAATCCAGCCAACAACTGCATGAGCTTGGAAATCGATCTTTCCCTCATTGAACTTTCCTATGAAAAATTTTGATTTCAGTGCCATGAAAGACTCTGAAGCCTAGAAGTCAGCTAAATCATACCTGGTGTTGACTCATAGACCCTTTGAGATAACAAACGTGTGTTGCTTTAAGCTGTGAAATAGGTGAGAATTTGTTATGCATCAATAGATAGCTAATACAATGAAGATGACAAAGTCCTTCCACAAAAAGCAACACAGTCAATCTTGTGCTACCATAGGTTGGAAAACATTTGTAATATTTTAGCTGAGAGATAATTGTAACCAAATAATGGTGGGGTTATCAAGAGAAGTAGATGTATTTGAAAGAAATGTAAGAGGTAGAATTGGGGAGATAAATGAGGAAGTCGAGGGAAGGGAGATGTTTAAGGTAAAACTCAAATTTGGCTTCAGACACTGGGCAAAACAATGGTGCCACTCACTGACAGAGAAACAAGGCAAGGTCAGTTACCGGGTTTTGAATCAATGTATTCTCATGTATTCTCTCCTCCAGTTTAGTGGTCTCTATTTTTAAAGATTTTATTTATTTATTTGTCAGAGAGAGAGAGAGAGAGAGAGAGAGAGAGAGAGTGTGCGCGCAAGCACAGGCAGACAGAGTAGCAGACAGAGGCAGAGGGAGAAGCAGGCTCCCTGCCAAGCAAGGAGTCCGATGTGGGACTCGATCCCAGGCTGCTGGGATCATGACCTCAGCTGAAGGCAGCCGCTTAACCAACTGAGCCACCCAGGCGTCCCTAGTGGTCTCTATTTTTTAATCATTACGTTATATATCGGGAATCGAATACAGTATGGCATTGCTTATATAAATCATATACAAAGTATTTATCAAATACAAATCACATTTGTGAGAATCAGTGAAAGGACTGTCACTGAGTTGGCAAACTCTGAGAACTTGAAAAGTGAAACACAAGGTAATTGAAAGTGTCCAGAAACTGTGGAGGGCACAGTGGCCTTATCTATAAAACACAGGTAGTATCTTTGCATGCTTCCAGTCTTTATACCAAAATGTGGCAATGCACACAATGATTAGGGGACGTACATATCAGAAGTACATGTCATAACTTAATCTTTCTGTTATTATTCTACAAAAATGTGATCTTCAAGGAGCTATGTGTCAACACCAGAAAGATAAGGTCACACAAAGGGAGAGATGACCAAGAAAATCACAGTTGTTTACATCGTAGTAACTGAATACAGAGTGGTGTCATCCTCTGTTAAAAGAGGAAACCCCAGGAATATGCTTTGTACAGCAACCCTCAGAGAACACTCAGAGCTCATTCTGCCAGTGTGTGAAAAGTATAGGCACTGACAAAGACCCATACTTATGTAGGTCTAAGCATCAGCCACCATCTCCATGTAGTTCAATGTGTTATTAAAAGTTTTTGTTGTTGTTGTTGTTCTGTTTTGTTTTTTGTTTTGTTTCCTTTATGGGTTTTGTTTTTTTTTTTTGGCTTGATTGTCTTGCAGTGTGTATGGACAGAGGCAACAAAACATCAGTGCTATACAACTGGCACAACACAAGAATAGGGTCAGAGGTTCTGTATTTTATAATTGCACTGTTGAAACTACTTTTAGGTTCTGCATTTATGATAGCAGTAGAGTCTTACCTTCAGGTAAAAAAGGGATATTCTTTTCCAAAACCTTTTCATAATAACCTTGAAATATTAAATCCTGAGTGACAAATCTGTTCATTCAGTAGGTCAGTTTCTTTTCTGTATCACATTCAATTGATAATGAAGCATAATTACTATGATTGGAGTGAAAATTTGGAGATCCTAAAATATAAATTTTGCTTTTATGAAGTAAAATTATCCAGTTTTTATACTTTTTTTTTATTCGAGCATTCTCAGAACTGTCAGATATATTTACTTTTACAACTTGACACAGCTTCTGACTAAGGTTGACTTTCACTGGAATCTTCAGAGAGAATAAGCAGTCTTAGATAAATAACAATCTGTATCACATAAGGTATATTAAAAATGATTTCAAGAGGATGATTATATTCTTTCAAGGGACATCATGTCAATATGTCTTCAAAGCAAAAAGGTGTCTGAAAATTCCATAGTCAGTTCACTATGTAGTCAACATTTGAACTCTGTAGAACTTTTCAATTTGTTCTTGTAGGGAATGGCTTTTGCCATAGCTTTCTGCCTCTGTTACAAACAAATTGGACTGGAAAATAGTGTATTCCAGCCATAACTTTTTGTCCTCTAAATCGCAGGCCTATTTCTTCAAGGACAGTATGTTAGAGAATAGAATAGTCCTATAGATATGTTATATGCAAGGCAGTAAATACTTCTAGCTTAGAAGGAGTGGTTCTATTCAGCTAGGTATTCCTGAATGTTAAATTTTAGGTCGTCCATTTTAAACAAACAATACGAAACCAGAGTCTGTTTGTCTGTCTATCTATCTACCAATCTCTCTATCATGAACTACTCTACCTTCTGGTGATTTATCAGGAATGCCTTTCCCACCCTTGTTGGTCTGGCTCACTTCTGCCCACCCTTAAACTTTCAGGAGTCTCTAGTATTCCTTGAGCCCACAGACTCTGCTAACTACTTAACTCTGTATGTCAGTAGCATCTTGGGCATATGTTTGTCATGGTGCTTGTCCTGTTGTAGGAAGAGCGGCTGTTTGTGACTTGTCTCTCCAATTAGGCTGCCTTCCCGTGAGGATAAGGCAACCTGTCATCTCATTAGCTTGTACTAAGAACTAAGCATAGTTCTTGACACCCAGTCAGTAACTGTTTGCTGATCAGATGAATTGAATAACATTATTTGTATATAACTAAATAGGTTGTAAGAAAAAAAAAAGTAACATGCAGTGAGCAAGGCAAATCACTTGCTAGATATAAGAATCCCAGAGAGCTATTCAAGAATATCTGTCCCTGAGAGCTGCTCCCAGTACTTCCTATCAGCTGCTCTTTTTTATTGATTAATTGAACCTCTGTTGATAAAGCAAATGCTTTTTGAGAAGATACGCATATCTGGATACTCTGGTGAATACATGTGAATTTGTTTCTTAGATTTCTTGTGCCAAAGGCGAAAACAAAACAAAACAAAAATTTGATAGGAAAGCCAAATTTTGAGGAAGGACATGGTTTGGCAGAGAGAGAAGTCTTGGGCTGGCCTCTGCAGTGAGCCAGGGGCGATGTGGGGGAGGGGCTTTATGATGTGCATTTATTCAAACTTGTCAGCACACGAAGCTCTGATAAACCAGTAGAATGAATTTAGTTTTCCAGCTGGAGACTCTGAGCATCTGCCTCTCAGCAACAAAGCAGATCCCCAGAGCAGCGCCTCTCTGAAATAGAAGGGGTATTCACTGGCTCTTACACACAACCCTCATAGTATGGGTTACAGTGAACCACTCCACCTCCAAGGACAGTTGGTAAGAAACACGAAAGCTTGGGATATAGAGACAAATGATGTTTGGACATTTACCCTATTCTTTCTCAGTGTCTTCTATTCTTTCTCAGTGTGTCTTCTGCACACAAGCCTGTCTTAACCACCATTCAGTGTTTTTTCACTCTCCACCAAAATAATCAGTGGCCACAATAAGTCATGAACTAAAATGTCCATTTTTAGAGAAGGAAAGTGTAAGAGACGGAAATTTGACACTGCTGTTGTATACCCTCTGAGGGATCTGCCTTCCAGTGTGTGCAGTTCCAATCTGGTGCAAAAATGTCGTGGTGCTCTGCTTTTCCGTCTATTGTACAAGCAGAGTCCCTCCTCCTCTCTAAAGCAACCCTCCATGTGTTCACTGATTCACTTTTCACTGCTTGATGTTTCAGCAATTCCTTCCTCTCTCATTATTATATTTTTCTTTTCCTGCTAGACCTTTCCCGTAAGTGCAAATGTATTACTATTTCTTTCCTCTCAAAAATTTGCCTTCCCTGTGCCCACTTCCTTAAACATTTATATAACCTAATTTTCTCATCAACTTCAAGCATTTGCTGGACTATCACCTTCTTGGGGAGGCTTTTCTTCATCACACTGTTTAAAGTTGCTACTTACTCCCATCATTCATCACATTTATTCTGTACCTGTTTTTTCTCATAGCATTTGTCATCCTGTAACGATGTGGCACACTCACTTATTTGACTATTTTGTTTTGTTTTGCTTGTATCCTCTTACTTAAATAAAGGTGCATAAATAAATAAGTAAACAAATTACTTCCTGATATTAGTAGGTGCTCAGTTAATGTAGAAAGAACAAATTCATAAATGATGGCACATTCATTTCATATTTATTTGAGAGAGAGGGCAGGAGCAATGGCTGAGGGAGAGGTAGAGGGAGAGGGAAAAGCAGACTTCCTGGTGAGCGGGAAGTTGGGTTCCTTCCCAGGAACATGAGATTATGATCTGAGCCCAAGTCAGAGGCTTAGCCAACTGAACCACCCAGGTGCCCTCATTTCATTTTCTGAGAGACTCAGTCTTAAGGTTTTCACTATAAAAATAAAATTTCTTAACTAAGAATCATCCTATTGCTGTTTTAAAAAAGTTAATTTCATTGCTTATTTGCATTTGCCTTTACTCCACAGAGCCTGACTCATTCTTGGTTCTAGAATTTCCATGTTTTCTGGATTGCGTACTCTCCAGGTACTTCTGGTAGAATATGAAAGGGGCTTCTAGATCCACAAAATTATCTACTCTGCATCTGCCTTATAAGGCGGAAGAAACAGTTCTTTGAGGACTTTTAAGAAGGATCTCTTTTGCACCCAGAAGCGCTCCTTCAGAGATTCCTCCTTTCCAGGTACTGTGTTCTCCTTTGGACTAGGCTTTGATAGAGAACTTAATACAAATTAATTGTTCGTGAAGCTGACCGTCATGTTTATTTATTTTTATTTATTTATTTTAAAGATTTTATTTATTTATTTGACAGAGAGAGAGATCACAAGTAGGCAGAGAGGCAAGCAGAGAGAGAGATAGGAAGAAGCAGGCTCCTTGCTGAGCAGAGAGCCGGATGTGGGACTTGATCCCAGGAACCTGAGATCATGACCTGAGCTGAAGGTAGAGGCTTAACCCACTGAGCCACCCAGGTGCCCCTGGCCGACATGTTTAAAGGAAACTACCTAGTATGTTTTCCGTTTGACCTGAGTCAAATTCTTGGTTAAACTGAATTCAGTGCACTAATGAATTTTACTCAATAGCTAACAGGGCAGAAATGCCAGAAATGGGACTAGAAAGAGTTGGTGAAGGACTTGGGGGAAGGTTATCTTAATGTGATGAAAAGCTCCATCTTTAGTAAATATTTTAAAATGGAATATGGGACTAAAATAGAAATATAAATGTAATCTAAGTACACAATCATCATGTCCATAAACCTCCTGTTTTTAAACCATGGTATTGCTTTTTAAAGACCTGTGCTGACTCTCAATTGCATCTTTCCCCCTTTTATGCCAGAAAACGTGCTTTACTTCTGTTCGATGTATGGCTGGAGAGTTTTAAAAGTCCTCTTTTAACCCAGTATTACATGTGTGCAGGCCTGTGTGCTCTTGCTTATGCACATACATGAAAACTTAGTATTTTCACATATGGCTCTTCCCTCCTGACTTTTGCCAGATTTAAAAGAGAGTTTTTTTAACTTGGAAAATAGCGATGGGTTTCTGTTTTAAAGATATTATAGAAAAATAATAAATAATACTTTGTTTTCCCCAGACCCTGTTCTCAACACTGTTTTCACATTAAAACTATCAGAAAAAAAATTTTTTTTGAATGCCAACTGATGGGCTTCATCTCAATCCAATTGAATCATAATCTTACAAAATATAGGCACTAGTACTTTTTAAATATCACAATTCTTATTTAATAAATTCCTCTTATTAATGGACTATGTACTTCCGTATTGGTGAGAGTCTGATTTCTGTACCTCTGTCACTCACAACTTGCTGGAACATCTTGCTATCATATTGCTTCAACTGTAAATTTTAAAAATTTGCACACTTTCTCAAAGATAAAAGAATATCTTGAGGCATTTATTCTAACCATTTTCTTTATTATAATTTTCTTGGAAAAGCATGGTGGCAAACAAATGTTCCTTGAAATGATATTCAGAATCCTTTTGTGGTTATATTAAACTTGTGATGAGGTAGAAGTCCTGAATGCTGTAAGTTATTTATACAAAGAAAAGAAAAAGGTTACATGCTTTCTGTCTTGTTTAAGTGGTTGGCGCTCATCCACTCTATATACCTACTTGCATCACCAAGGTCAAATTTGAGAATAGATAATCTCTTAGGGTACCTACTAATTTCCATGCATCCATGTATTTTTTTGAGTGAGTAATCAAACTCTCTAAAACTGCATTTAGATTCTAGGAAGATAAGAATGGTAAATCATAAAGCAGTGAAGTACCCGGAAGAAAAACTAGGCTTAAAAGTTTTATATTGTCTTTTTTTAGAGCACATGATGTGATGAGCACTGGATGTTATGCACAACTGATGAATTATTGAACTCTACCTCTGAAACTAGTGATCTACTATATGTTGGCTAATTGAATTTAAATTAAAAAAAATAAAGTTAATGATAAGCTACCAAGGGAGATAATATGAAGGTGTGGAAATGCTGTGAAGTTTAGAGGAAGATAAACAAGTTTGAATCTTGTGGTTTTTACTCACACCCATAGCCTGTGCATTGACAAGTCTGAGTGAGACCACTCCTCGGCCATCTCCACGACTACTGCCCTCAGGCAAGGTAGCAACAACATCAACCACTAGAATTCTTTCAACAGCTCCAGGCCCTCTCCCACCACAGAGTGGAAGCCCTTTCATATTTCCTCCCTTAAACCTTCTCTATGCAGTAGTCAAATCAAATCCTTTTTGTTGTTGTTTTTTCAGCTTTATTGAGTATAACTGACAAATAGTAATTACACATATTTAAGGAGTACAACTTGATGATTTGGTGTATTTTATACATTGTGAAGTGATCATCACAATTAAGCTAATTAACATATCCATCATCTCACATTGTTCCTCCCTTTCTTTCTCTTTCCTTTTCTTTTTTCCCCTTCTTCTGTTTCTCCCTCTCTCTTTCTCTTTTTTCTTTTCTTTACTTTTTTTTCTTTCTTTCCTGTGGGAAGAACCCTTAAGATCTACCCACTAAGCAAATTTCAAATATATAAACTACTATTGTTAACTATAGTCACCATGCTGAACATTAGATCTCCAGAATTTATTCATCTTGCATAATTGAAAATTTATATCCTTTGATGCTTCTCTTCACTTACCCCTCCCTGCTGTCCCTAGCAACCATCATTCTACACTCTGCTTCTGTGAATTTGACTATGTTAGATTCTACATATAAGTGAGATCATACAGTATTCATCTTTCTGTGTTTGGCTTATTTCATTTAATATAATATCCTGCAGATACATCCATGTGGTCATAAATTAAAGGATTTCTTTCTTTTTTGAGGCTGAAATCTTTTTAAATCATAAGTCTGATTGCTTAAAAGCTACACTAGCTTCCTGTTATAATTAGAATAAATTCCATACTCTTTATTCTGACTCTAAAGTTCTGATCCAGTCTTCCATCCTCTTCATACACTTCAGTCACACAACAATAGGCTAAGCTAATTTTTAATGGTCTTACACAGATAATTCTAGAGCAAGGTAGAGATAAGAGCAGGGGCTTATCTCATGCCTTCATCAGACAATGGCATATTTAATATTTTGCAAATCTGTTACTTCTTCTGTGAAACTTTTTTTTTTGTTTCATGAGATCATGGGAAAGTCATTGAAAGTGTCCAGAAATGATTGAGTTATACAAGCTAAGAGAGTGGAGTTATTCATTCTAAGCATTGAAAGGCTATTAAATAATTGATAATCGAAGATAAGGTGATTGAATTCTTCATCACAACCAAGATTACAACCGCTATCAAGCAAATACAATACACCAGACACTGTATTGAATATTGTAGATGATAAAAAATGGATGAGGATAAAATTTTAAGCAATTAAGAGCCTTTGCTCTTAATTGCTTAAAATCTGGAATAGAGGTTAAGGCAAGTACAATGATAGTGCTACTCTTAAGCAGAATCTGTGTCATGAGTCAGATTTTAAGGGGCAGGGGTTTTACAAATGATGGTGTAACAGGTCTGACTCCCACTGTAAGCAACAGTGGCTTAACAGTTTGCATATCTGTTCCCAATCTGTTAGAATTGCTTATCCTTAATTGAACTGAAATATAAGATTAGTGAGGTTTGGGGATCAAGAAACTAAAGAAAGCTTAATGAAGGGATTGGCATTTGAGCTGGACCTGGAAAGTGGGGGAGATAATAGAATATGTTTTTATTATCTCTTTCTTAATTTGGTCATAGTTTTCGCCCAGAAAATACAATGAGCTTTGTGATTTTGCAGAATTATGCTTGCTGAATATTACTGGTCTAGTCTTCCAATATTTTTTAAGCAAAGTAGGACTCCAGTCTCAGGAATGAGAAGTAAACCGACCTCAGCCTTCCTTCCCTAGCCTGAAAAATGTCCAGTTTGTATAATTGTTGTAAAGTTTAGAGGGAATAGTGTGAAATATCTCACATATAGGAGCTTAATTAATGCTAGCTGTCACTTCTACTTTGTAATAACTGAAGAAATGGTATATTACAGAAAGCAAGCAGAATTGTAGAATAGTTAAAAGTGTGTGCTCTGTATTGATCAGATGGCTTTTGAATTCTGGGTCTGCCATCTCATTTGCTTTGTGATCTTGAGTTAAGTCACTTAACCTTGCTTTGCCTCACTTCTTTCATCTGTGAATTGGGGGCTGTACTGTATCCTATCTCAGAGGGCTGTTGAGGGGATAGTACATCAGATAATTCATACAAAATGTCTGCTGTGCTCAATAAATATGTAATATCTTATAATAATAATTACTATTCATATCTTTGATGTAGGGTTATTAATCTGATGATGTCTATGACCTGTCGACATATGCCAGGTGAATTACATTTTGATAAACAGATTATTCTCAAATAAAAAAAAAACTTCAGCTAATCAGATATATAGGCCCAGAATGTTATTTTGAAGCACCTCCATTTGGTATTTTCATTTTACTTGACCATGTTACCAGTGGTTTTTGTTGGTTGGTTGGTTGGTTGGTTGTTTTTTGTTTTTTTACTTATGCTTTTATGATTCACTATTTATCACTGGTTTAAAAAAAATGGTGAGAGAGGGTAAATTCAGGAAGTGATGGAAGGAGTAGTTGCTGATTTTATAACAGCTAGGAAAGATGAGTACAAAGGAAAAAGTAATCTTGTTAGAGAAGACTGCCTTCAGGGGTCCTGGAGAATTAAGGCGAGAATTTTTCTGCTTCTAGCCAAGCAGAAATAAAGAAGTGAAGATTGGAAAGTAGAGAGATTGTTGCCCATGAGAGGAACTTCTTGGTTCACTGTTTCCTCTTAAACCTCATTATATAAGTTGATGGATTGCTTTCCCCAAACTCAAATTCAGGTCCTAAGTATAGAAGAGCAATTCCAGAGAAACACTTCTATGTAAATCTTTTGGAGGTAAATATTTTATTTCTATGTGCTTATAATTATTATCTGGCTTACTTAGAATAGTGTGTAGTTTGAAAATTACAGGACTGAAATTCATATTCCCTGAGTAACCATGAAAAAATATTTGGTCCACCTCAATAAGAAATGAGGTTTATTGGCTCAGTTTTCCCTCAGCCAGCATGAAGAGCCGAAAGACTGTCACTAGCAGAATTCTGGAAGAGGAAGATATTGCAACTCTACCTAACTTTTTAGTGCAGGTTTCATATCTAAATGCAACATGGCAAAGATCTAGGGAAGGAAGAGCAACATTGCTCACTTCAAAGACTTAGATAGGTTTTTTGCTTACCTTACATGCCCTCAGTTACCTCACTGTCCTTTTCATGTATTCTGCACTCCAGTCAAATTGAATAACTATCTCATTGCCTCCATTATTTCCCAGGAGTTTTGAATTAGTGTACACAGTCACCTCCCCCTGCAGCTACCACCCCGTGTCCACACACCCAAACCTAACTCATCATCTAATCTCGGTTGACATGCAACTTGTCTTTTGGAGCCTTTCCTATTTTCAACAAGAAATGATCCTCTGCTTTACCCAGGTCTCCTAGCTCTTCCTCAGGACTTTGAATACGGCATTTTAGGAACTATATTTATTGCATACCCACAATATGCCAAACGGTGTTAGGAGCATATCAGTGGTTAGAGCAGTCAGAAATCCTTGTAAGTTTAATAAACAAGTTAAAAATATGTCTTGGTGATTTATGGCAAAAAGTAGAAGAGGAGGAAAATAGGAACCAGAAAGACAGCATTTTTATGTGGTCAGAAGAGTCCTGAATGCAAAGGAGACACTAGAGTAAAAGACTTGAAGCATGATGTGTAGACATACAGAAAGTGCATTCAGGCAGAGGGAAGGGCAAGCCTGAAGACTCTGGGTGGGCGTGGACCTCATGTGGGATGTGGTTGGGCTAGGATTGGAGTGGCCAGGAGGGAAAGGAGTAAAGGAGTCATGGAGGTGAGCAGTGGGAGTCCTAGAGGAGCATGAGGAAGAACAGGCAGATTGCAGAGGTCCTTACTAAGAATGACTTTTTCTCAGGGTTAGATGATCAAACCCTAAAACAATCTTCTATTTCTTCATCACCAAGGAATGAGGAAACATATTTTAAGAGGAACAGCAATGCAGCAATGAGAGCATGTGGATTCTGGAAATATTCTTAAGAGAGAACCTATTGAATGTATTGAAAGCTTGACCATCAAGAGAAAAAGAGGAGCAAGTGAAACTCAAAAGGCCTGAGACCTGAATAACTGAAAATAAGGAGCTTCCTTTAGCCAAAATGGAGAAAGCTATAAAAGAAAGAGGAAGGGGTGTCAGACATTCTGGTTTGAACATGTACAGTTTAAGATTACTGGCCTGTCTTGGTCATTTGGATATATAAGTTGTAAATTTCAGGGAGCAATCAGGGACAATTAATGTCAATGATACCAATTTGGGAATTATGAACATTTATTTTGCTTCTTTCCATTTTTTTAGTTGTATATTTATTCTTTTGAGAACTTTCCATATGTTTCCACAGTGGTTGCACTGATTTACATCCCCATCTGCAGTGCACAAGGCTTTCCCTTTCTCCACCTTCTCACCGACACTTGTTATTTCTAGAGTTTTTGAGAATAGCCATTCTAATGGGTGTGAGATGATATCTCATTGTGGTTTTGATTTGCATTTCCCTGGTTTTTAGTGTTGTCCAGAGCATTTTCATAGACCTGTTGGCCTTTTGTAGGTCTATTCAGGAAAAATGTCTATTCAATGGTTTCTTATTCATTTTTAAAATTTGTTATTTGTTTTTTTGTTATTGAGTTGTGTGGGTTCCTTGTGTCTTATATTGACATTAACCCTATTGAATATGTGCATTGCAAGTATTTTCTCCCATTCCATAGGTTGCCTTTTCATTTTGTTGATGGTTTGTTTTGCTGTGCAGAAACTTCTTCTTCTTCTTCTTCTTTTTTTTAAGATTTTATTTATTTATTTGACAGAGAGAGATCACAAGCAGGCAAAGAGGCAGGCAGAGAGAGAGAGGAGGAAGCAAGCTCCCTGCCAAGCAGAGAGCCGGATGCAGGACTCGATCCCAGGACCCTGAGATAATGACCTGAGTGGAAGGCAGAGGCTTAACCCACTGAGCTACCCAGGTGCCCGCTGTGCAGAAGCTTCTTATTGTGATGTAGTCTCACTTATTATTTTGCTTTGGCTACATTTGCTTTTGGTGTCAAATCCAAAAATTAATTGCCAAGGTCAAGGTCAAGGAGCTTACTACCTATTTTTTCTTCTTGGAGTTTTATAGTTTCAGGTCTTAAGTCCATTTGTAATTGATTTTTGCATATGGGGTAAGATAGGGGCCCCATTTCATTCTTTTGTATGTTAATGCCCAGTTTTTCCTACACCAACTATTGAAAGGACTGTTCTTTCTTCATTGTGTATTATTGGCTCCTACATTGGAAATTAGTTGACTTTGTATGAATGGGTAAATCTAAACTCTCTTTTCTGTTCCGTTGATCTATGTAATTTCAGTATTTATTCCAATACCATACTGTTTGATTACTATGGCTTTGTAATGTAGTTGGAAATCAGAAGGCATGGCGCCTCCTGCACTGTTCTTTCTCAAGGTTTCATCGGCAATTCAGGGTCTGTTTGGTTTCATACAAATTTTAGGGTTGATTTTTCTATTTCTGTGAAAAAAATGCCAATTTTTTGGCATTCGGTATGGGATTGCATTGATTGCATTGCAATTGCATTGCAATTTGGTAGGGATTGCATTGAATCTGTAGATTGCTCTGAGTTGTATGGATATTTTAATAATATTAATTTTTCCAGTCTATAAATATGGAATAACTTTCCATTTATTTGTTTCTTCTTCAGTTTATTTTATTACTGCCTTATAATTTTCAACGCAGACTGCTTACCTATTTAAGTTGATTCCCAAGTATTTTTTGATGGAGTTGTAAATGGGATTGTTTTCTTAATTCCTCTTTCTGATAGTTCTGTCAAGTTCTGTTAGTGAATAGAAATAAAACTGATTTTTGTGTGTTGATTTTATATCTTGCAACTTTTCTGAATTCATTTATTAGTTCTAACAATTTTTTGATGGAGTCTGAGTTTTCTATATAGATCGTGGCATCTGTAAACAGACAATTGTACTTCCTCCTTTCCAGTTTGGATGAGTTTTCCCTCTTTTTTTCCCCGAATTTTCAGGCAAGGACTTCCTTACTATGTTGAATGAAAATGGAGAATGGGCATCTGTCTTTTTACTGACCTTAGAGGAAATACTTTCATCTTTTTATCATTAAGTATGATTTTAGCTGTGAGCCTGTCGATATGGCCTTTGTTATGTTGAGGGCCTCTATGTCCACTGTGTTGAGAGTTTTTATCATGAATGGATGCTGATTTTTCTTAGATGATTTTTCTGCATCTATTGAGATGATAATATGATTTTTATCTTTCATTTTGTTTATGTGTCACAGTTATAGGTTTGCATATGTTGAACTATCCTTGCATCCCTAGAATAAATCCCACTTGATAATGGTGTATGATGCTTTCAATGTAGTGTTGAATTTGGTTTGCTAATATTTTTTTAAGGTTTTATTTATTTATTTGATAAAGAGAGAGATCACAAGTAGGCAAAGAGGCAGGCAGAGAGAAAGGGTGGAAGCAGGCTCCCTGCTGAGAAGAGAGCCCAATGTGGGGCTCCATCCCAGGTCCCTGATATCATGACCTGAGCCGAAGGCAGAGGCTTAACCCACTGAGCCATCCAGGCGCCACTGGTTTGCCAATAGTTTTTGAGGCTTTCTCCATCTATGTTTGTCAGAGATATTAGCCTGTAATTTTCTTTTCTCCTAGTGTCCTTATGTGGTTTTGGTATCAGGGTATTTTTGGCCTCCTAAAACGAATTGGGAAGTATTCCCTCATCTATTTTTTAGAAGAGTTTGAAAAGGATTAGTGTTTTAGTGTTAATTGTTTTTTTAACATTTGCTAGAATTTACCAATGAAGCCTTCTGGCCCTAGACTTTTGTTTGTTGGAAAGGTTTTGATAATTGATTCAATCTTCTAGTAATTTGTTTAGATTTTCTATTTCTCCATGTTTTAGTCCTGGTAGGGTGTATGTTTCTTGGCATTTATCCATTTCTTCAAGGTTATCCAGATTGTTCAGAATATAATTGTTCAGAATAGTTTCTCATGTTCCTTAGTATTGCTGTGTAACAATAATAATGCTCTTCTTTCGTTATGATTTTGAGTCTTCTCTCTCTTTTTCTTAATGTAGCTAAAGTTTGTCAATTTATCTTTTCAAAAAACAAGCTCTTAGTTGTTTTTTTATTTTTTTTCCAATCTTTTCTATTATGATTTAGTCTCCATTTCATTTATTTCTATTCTGGTCTTTCTTATTTCTCTCCTTCTACTGACTCTGGGCTTATTTTGTTCTTCTTTTTCTAGTTCCTTGAGGAGTAATAGTTTGCTTACTTAAGATCTTTTGTCTTAATGTGGGTATTTATTCCTATAAACTTCCTTCTTAGAATTGTTTTTGCTCTACCCCTAAGTTTTGATATGTTGTATTATCATTTTATTTGTCTCAAGATGTTTTGGGATTTTTCTTTTGATTTCTTCTTTGACTTACTGATTCTTCAGGAGCATTTTATTTAAGCTCCACATATTTGTGAATTTTCTATTTTTCTTGTAATTGATTTCCACTTTCATACTATCATAGTTGAAAAAGATGCTTGATATAGTTTCAATTTCTTAAGTTTGTTAAGACTTGTTTTGTTGCCTAACATAGGATCTATCCTGGAGAATGTTCCTTGTGCTCTTGAAAACAATGTGTATTCTGCTGCTATTTGATGGAATGTTCTGTATGTGTCTGTTAGGTCTATCTGGTCTAATGCGAAGTTTAAGTCCATCATTTGCTTATTGATTTTTCTGTGGATATCTAGCCATTGATGAAAGTCTGGTATTGAAGTCCCTCAGTATTATTTTATTGTGGTTTATTTCTTCCTTTAGATCTGTTTTTATTTGCTTAATATATTTAGGTGCTCCAGTGTTGGGTGCATAAATATTTGTAATTGTAATATCCTTGATGAATTGACCCCCTTATCTTTATATAATAACATTTTTGCCTCATAATTTTTGGCTTATGGTCTATTTTGTCTCATATGAGTATACCTATCCAGCTTTCTTTTGGTTTGCGTTTACACGAGATATCTTTTTCCACCTTTCATTTTTACTCTGTGTCCTTAAAGCTGAAGTGAGTTCTTGTAAGCAGCATATAGTTGGGTCTTGTTTTTATCCATTTAATCAGTCTGTTTTTTGATTGTAGAATTTAGTTCATTTACATTTAAAGTAACTGGTGATACCTATGGACTTACTGTTGCCATTTTGTTCATTGTTTTCTGGTTGTTTTATTGTTCCTTTCTTCCTTTCTTGCTCTCTTTCTTTGAGATTTGATGATTTTGCCTGATACTATGCTGATTTCCTGCTCTTCCTCTTTTGTGTATCTAGTATAGGGTTTTGGTTTGTGATTATCCTGAGGTTTATGTAAACAAATCCATAGTTGTAAACAGGCCATTTTAAACTGAAAACAACTCCAGGATGGAGCCCCACACCTGGCTTTCTGCTCAGCAGGGAGCCTTCTCCCCACTCTCTCTGCCTCTCTGACTACTTGTGAGTTCTCTCTCTGTCAAATAAATAAAATCTTTTTTAAAAAATGGCTTAAACTGAAAACAACTCCAAATGCATATGAAAGTTCTACATTTTTACATTTTTACACTTCCTCCTAGGACTCCATAGGAGGAGGGTAATTCAGGGGCCTCCTATGTTATCATCTTGGTCTGGAGTTAAGATATATGCTATCAAGTTTTTTTGTTTTAATAACTTAGATCATTTATGTAGAAGTTATTAATAAAAGACAACTGCTACATTAAAATACATTGTACATGTACATTGGTACATTAAAATACCAATCTTGAATTATACTCTGAACATATAATTATGTCATATCTTTGAACAATTCTAAAGAGCTCATGACTTCATCAGTTCATCTAGCAGTAAATGCAAAGTGAGTTCATTAAATTTGGCTTAGTGCTGAGAAGGCACATTTACCATATCTATTTTATCTTTTACAAGACTATGAGGGATATATTGTGCTCCAAATTAATGTACTTAATTTTGTAATATAATACTTCAGTGTCATTAATATATTTTAATACATTTTATATTAATTTTAATGTTGAAATCATGTTTTCTTTGAAAGGATAAAATTCTCACAAGGATACATGAAATCATATAATAATTACACAAAATAATTTAATTTCTCATGCAATACTATATTTTTAAAAAGTGCAAAATATTTAAATATTTAGTGTTATATGACTTTTCTCTTTGGTTCAAAATCAGAACATTTGCCCCAAGTTATTTTTTGGTTTATGATGTAAGTGTAAAAAGATAAAAGAAAAAATGAACTTATTTTATGTATTATGGAAAGAATGGCTGAGGATGGAAGTATTATGACTTTTCTAGAACATGCATTCACATAGATTATTTGAAATTAGATTAATAAAATTATATGGCTAAATCTATACACTAAAACAATTGAGTACACTTTACCTTCATATTTCTAAAGAAGTAGCTTATTTGATTCAGTCATTGAATTAAAGAACTTTGAGTTTTGGATCTAAATGATTCTTCAATCATCTCTTTGTCAGACAATTTGAATTTTATAGTTGGATATAAAACAGCATTCCTGACAGAGAATCTCATGTGCAAAGCCTTGCGGCAAGAAGTTCTGAGGTACTTTTGGGAAAAGCTTTCAAAGCAGTCCTAATGACAAGAGTCCTTAAGTGCTGTGGAAATATGATCATAATATATTGTTACATGATAGGCTAAAGTTATGAAACATTTGTATAATATTGTTTTCTTTATCTTAACACCCATATCTAAGTGATTTAGTATAACAGTGGGAAGTATAGACTCTAAAGTCACACTGCTTGGGCTTACATCCCTGCTCTGTCATGTATTGGCTCTGTTACCTTGCACAAGTTACTAAACTAGTATGTACCTGCATTTTCTAATCTTTCAAATGGTTATATTAATCATATACCTTTCATAGTGCATTTAGGACAATTATATGTGATTATATGATTAAAGTATTCAGAACTATGCTGCTATAGCACTGAGTGTTCAATAAGTGTTAACTATTATCATATTATTTGTGGAACCTTCTAATAGTAAAGACATATAAACATGTTAATGTTATTTTTATGCATTGCAAAATTAAGAAGTGAATCCTAATTTTATACCCTTTACTTACATGTACTTTATAAAATGTCCATCATGAATTGTGTGCTGTGGAGTTCTACCATGAATTCTACCTATGTTTAGAGAATAGATTACTAAAGTAGGTTGTAAGTGTTTAAGTAAATTAGTAGGCATTAACTTCTTATAATTTTAATCTGGGAGAAACATTTTAACTATTCTTTTGTGAGTAGCAATATTGCTCTTAGCTGATTAAAATGCAAGTATGAAAAGGGTACATTTATTGAATAAAATATGGTCAAGGTACTTATGGGTAGGTATAATTGATTTTATAATTGTAGAGAAGAAATAAATGTTTGTTTAAAAACCCATATGAGAAGTGTTTGTCAGTATTTTTTTTTCTAGCAATTTGTTGTTTAATTCTCAGTGGGTCTTTTCTGTGTGTTCATGGGTGAGTTGGCAGCGTAGAGCAAGACTTCAGATCGGGGTTATAACACTGAATATTCTATGTGGTACTTCAAAGTTTTGTTAAGCTGTGTGACCTTGAGCAAGTCCAATTCCTCTTGTAAAAACTGAAGAAATATCTGATTTGCCTTGGTTTGCTGTTGTAAGGATCACAGCAGTGCTACGTATAAGAAGGACCTTGAAAGTTTTAAGTCACTAGACAGATGGGAACACTGCTCAACCTTGCAAGCTTTTAAAGTATAAAACTTTGCTTCTATTATAAATACAATTGGATATTTCCTAAGGACTTTAATATTAAGATAAAAGAATACAGACTTGAATTCTGCAATAAAAAGTCTGCATTCCTTAACTTCAGTGTCCAGCAAAGGCAGATCAGATTTTTCAGGCCCATCGTCCTGATTGGGACAAAGAGAAACTCTGAAAAAAAAATTATATTTAAAACATTCTGCTTGAGAACATTGGAGAACCAATAATGCAGTAAAAAATTATATGGCTAAGATCATTTAGAAGAAAGAAATAGAGAGAAGGAAACTTGGCATTTGGGTCTGCTTTCACCCTATATTGTCTGTTAATTTCAGGGGGGCGGGAAGCCACCTTTTTTTCCCCCATGGAAGCTGAGAAGCTAAACAGAGCTTTTGGTTGTTTTGCAGGTCTAATGGGACAAAAAAAAAAAAAAAAAAAAAAAAAGTAAATGAATATCCATAAAGACAAAAATGTAAAGTTTTCATGCTTTGTTCTGAAATCATAATGGGGATAGGAAAAAAGAGTATAGAGGAAATGAGATGACTCTTAGAAGTTGAAAACTTACATCCTCACAAAACCTCTCACACAATTGTTTATAGCTGCTTTATTCATAATTGTTACAGCTTGAAGCAACCAAGATGCCCTTCAGTAGGTGAACAGATAAATGAAGTGTGGAGCATCCAGACCTTGGAATATCATTCTACATTAAAAAGAAATGAGCTATCAAGCCATGAAAATACATAGAAGAAAATTGAATGTGCATGACTAAGTAAGATATACCCAATCTGAAGGGTCACTTACTGTATGATCCAACTATATGATGTTCTGGAAAAGCCAAAACTGTGAAGATGGTAAAAAAGTCAGCGATTGCCAGGAATCAGAGGAAGAGAGAAATGAGTAAGAGAAGCACAGACAGTTTTTAGGGCAGTGGAAATATTCTGTGATATTATGATGGATACATGTCATTATACATTTGTCCAAATCCATAGAATGTACCACACCAAGAGGAAATGGTTTCTCAAAGTCCATAGTCTCTCATGGTTCATTCCCCTTCCAGTTCCACCTCCCCTTCATTTTTCCCTTCCTTCTCCTATGGACTCCAGAAACAAACAGAGGGTTTTAGAGGGGAGGGCGGTAGAGGGATGTGTTAACCCAGCGATAGGTACTAAGGAGGGCATGATTATGGAACGCTACACCAAAAACTAATGATGTACTGTATAGTGACTAACATAACATCATTAAAAAAAAAAAAAAAGAGGGAAAGGTAATGTTAAAATAGGGACCTGGGGTGATGATGATATATCAGTGTAGATTCATCAGTGGTAACAAATGTTATCACTCTGGTGGGGGATGTTGATAATGGAGAAGGCTATGCACATGTGGGAGCAGGGACTATTTGGGTAATCTCTGTACTTTCCTCTCATTTTTGTGGCAAACCCAAAACTGATCCAAAAAAATAGTCTTTTTAAAGAAATGGGTAGCTGCGGGGCATCTCGGTGGGTTAGTCGGTTAAGGTTAAGCAGTTAAGCGTCTGCCTTGGGCTCAGGTCATGATGCCAGGTTCCTGGAATTGAGTCCTGCATAGGGCTTCTTGCTCATCAGGGAGGCTACTTCTCCCTCTGCTTCTGTCCCTTCCTCTTTTTCGCCTTCTGCTTGTGCTCTCTCTTCAGTGAATAAATTTAAAAAAAGAAAAAATTTCTATCCAAGATTATCAAATCATTACTCTCCTCATGTGCTGAAGGCTGCCATTTTAAACTATTTGTTGTTACCCACACTTTACATCTTCTCTTGCCTGTAGGCTTTTGTACCTGCTGCTTCTTTCCTGGAAATAATATCCTTTTCACTTTTCTTGTAAATTTCTCCTTTTCTTCCACGGCCCCAGTCTAAAAACTAAGGTTCTCTCTCTTAAATGCTCCCATAAAAAACTGTACCTCTTTTATCATAACCCTAATAGAATTAGATTGTTATTTCCAATTTATCTGTTCAGACTCCCATGGAAACTCAAAGTCCTTGAACACAGATACTGTTGTCGTCCTTTTCTGCCAGCTGGCTAGTACAGTATTTAACACATAACAAATATACAATAATTATTTGTTGAATAGAAATTCATAAAAAAACAATGTACAGTATAGATTAAATGTATTTGTGTCAGATTAAGAAAAAAAGTTTTACTCTTTGTTAAATATTTACTCTATGCCAGACATTGGTGATAACATGGTGAACATGATAAAACGCCTGTCATCCTAGAACTCTAGTTTTGTTCCTTTTTCTTCTTTTCTCCATAAATCTTACTTAACTACCACATTTGTTATTATCACCTTTTAAGAAAATACTTGGGAGAACCCCAAATTTCAATACAATCCTACTCTAAAAATAACAGAGTTAGAGAAGACTGGAATTTATTGTTGAAATAAAATTTCCATGAATCTAGTAGAAGGAAATTGATTGACCTTTCAGAAGAGATACATAGCATAGGAGGGAATGCAGAAAGACTTATTTCAGAAAAAAAAATGACCAAGTAGCTTGGCTGGAGTAAAGATAATCTGAGGGGTAAGTACAAAATAGGAGGTCTGATGATTGTAAATGAGATCTGAGTCACAGAAAGGGATTTGGGGAAATGAAGACCTGAAAGATTAAGCTTTGCGTAAGTAGGAGTTACATTATCCTAGTAGACTGACATACAGCATGGGTGAGGGAGAAGCTAAATGGGTAAGGGGCATTAAGGAGGGCACTTGTAATGAGCACTGGCTGTTATATGCAAGTGATGAATCACTAAATTCTACTCCTGAAACCAATATTACACTATATGTTAACTAACTAGAATTTAAATAAAAACTTCTAAAAAAAGATTGACATACAACAATAATAGATTATTTACAAGTAAGATATGTAATGAACATTTTTTAAACATCCGGGTTATATAGAAATATAAAATAAGAGCTTTAAATTATAGTGAAAATTTGGAAATGCATTAAAACATCTTTGACAAGCTCTAATGAAGACAGAACCTTTCAGAGCCTAGAAATTTTAGTCCTTAAAATATTAGATAAATGCCCATGCCGGCATGAATAACTTTGACCTTTAATAGTTTTGTTTAAAAGCTTCAAAAGTTATCACAGTCTAGAACTTTGTGAGATTGCTGTATTTTGAACATGAGATATACATCAAAAGAGTTCTTTTTAGAGGCACCTGGGTGGCTCAGTCAGTTAAGCATCCAACTCTTGATCTCAGCTCAGGTCTTGATCTCAAGGTCCTGAGTTCAAGCCCTGCATGGGGCTCCATGCTGGGTGTGGAGCATACTTTAAAAAAATGTGTTGTCTTTATATATTTGAAAGCTATCTGAAGAGGATGATAACCTCCTAATCTATATCTTCAGTGAAAAGAGAATGAAAAGAAATGTGCTTCCCCTGTGTGAAAATTAATAAAAGAAACCTCACTTAAAATGCAGTTGGCAGGCCCTGATAGAGGAGCTGTCACACACTTGTTACAGCTTGCATAGTTCAGCACAAAGAAGGAAGATTTCCTCCCAGCCCAGCAACAGCAAGGTGTCCTTGCCTGCAGCCAGTGAGAAGCTGCCCCACTTGGAACTCTCATTTTTCCTCCACTGGACTTTTGAGAAACCTGTCCCAACTCCCCCCTTTTTTCTGTTTTTTTCCTTTGTTTTCTAAACTTGCTTATAGTTCACCATAGTTTGCTCGTGGTTGTTAAGAGTGAGAGACGGTCTGCTTTGTGTGAATGGAGGTCTAGAACCTTGGATTCCCCACCAAAAGGTTTATAGGAGGATCTGGCCTCAGAATTAAGACAGCCAGAGGGAAAGTAGTAAGCACAAAGCAGGTTTTTTTTTTTTTTTTTAAGATTTTATTTATTTACTTGACAGAGAGAGATCACAAGCAGACAGAGAGGCAGGTAGAGAGAGAGAGAGGGAAGCAGGCTCGCTGCTGAGCAGAGAGCCCGATGCGGAACTCGACCCCAGGACCCTGAGATCATGACCTGAGCTGAAGGCAGCGGCTTAACCCACTGAGCCACCCAGGCGCCCCACAAAGCAGTTTGTTAAAGCGAAAGTACACTCTCAAGGTGGGAGAGAGGGTAGGTGTCCCTAGGTTGTTTTGGGATTGGATATTACTGGGTCTTTGTGGGCTGGGAGGATTTGTGATGTACAGTGGGGTAATCTGTAATGGAAGCTGTTTCCAGTCATTTGGGGGACTCCTCCCACAGGTGGGTTGGGGAACTTTTGACCTTGCAAGGTTTCTGTCAGAATCCTTATGCCAGCCTTTCTCCATCAGGTGGCTGTTCCTGCAATACAAATGCATTACAATGAATTACCTTGGGGCAGAGGTGGAAAGGGAGAATGCATGCTCTGCACCTGTGGCTCTTGGTTTGTCAGGACCAAGATCAGAAGCCCCAAGGTAAGGATGCTGAGCTCCTGAGTTTCCAATATGTAGTTTTGTTTTGTTTAGTTTTTATCACTGTCCTTGCCTCCAACTCATGTCTTTCCCATTCCCCTTCAAGGACTTGGGACTCTGCCTCTGGGCGTTCCTCCTGCTGCTCCTGTCTAGCCTCTACCTAACATCCTAAACTGCAGTTACTCTGCCATTCTTGAATAAACTCATTTTGCTAACATAGTAACTGGCTATTTTATTTTTTAAGGTTGATAACTGAAACAAGAGCTTTGGGATAGATACAAGAAAAATGATTACACACATTAGAGATTGATGAACACATTTACTTGGACTCTCAAAGAGGAAGTTTTTAAAAATTAATATAAATGTTCCAATATATAGTTAAAAATGCTGCTCCTATTGATACTGGGTCATCAAGCCCAACAGTCAAGAAAGAATTCTTGAGATGCTTTATGGTGCAAAAAGGTGATTTTATTATAGCAGGGGGACAGGACATGTGGGCAGAAAGAGCTGCACTGGGATTGTGAGAAGTGACAGGTCATATACTTTTTAGTTAGTAGGGGTTAGGGAATAGCCTAAGTCTCTAAGGAACTTGGAAACAAGGCTTTCAGAACCTTGAGGGGCTAGCTGCTTATGTAAAGGTTACTTTCAGTCTCTGAATATTTCTTATTTTATTTTATTAAGAGAGAGAGTGCATACGTCCACAGGAGGAAGCAGGATGGGCAGAGGGAGAGGGAGAGTAAAACTCAAGCAGGGTCTGAACTGAGCATGGAGCCAGATGTGGGTCTCGATCTCACCACCCTGAGATCATGACTTGAACCAAATGTCGGACACCCAACCGGCTATACTGCCCAGCTGCCCCAGGTTACTTTTAATCTTTAATAAAATATAAACACTGGGGCACCTGGGTGACTCAGTCAGTTAAGCATCTGCCTTTGGCTCAGGTCATGATCCCGGGGTCCTGGGATTGAGCCCTGCATAGAGCTCCCCGCTCAGTGGAGAGCCTGCCTCTCCCTCTCCCTGTCACTCCCCTTCTCCCTGCTGCTTGTGCTTTCTGTCAAATAAACGAATAAATCTTTAAAAAATAAAACATAAACATTAAGGCACTAAGGCAGCCGTGAGTTCCCTAAGGAATGTAACACTCTGAATGTTTCAGGTATCTGTCAGTGGGCTGCAAACTGTAAGATTTAATTTAAGCTACATTTCTCTTGCCTTTGTTTTCCTCATCACTATCATTTTCAAGAGAGAATAGTACAAGCAACTATCATTTTGCAGGACAAAAATCATTTACTATTTATTTCATTTGTGAGTTCATGCTAGCTCCCTCCAAGAAAACTGGAAGTTCTTAGAGTTTGATTAGTAAAGCAATAGATGATACATTAAAGAGTCATCTTTGAACGTTAGCTGTATACAGAACAGCACTTTTTTATTATTTTTTAAATTTAAATTCCAGTTAGTTAACATACAGTGCAGTATTGGTTTCTGGAGTAGAATTTGGTGACTCATCACTCACATATAACACCCAGTGCTCATCACAAGTGCCCTCGTTAGTACCCAGCACCCATCTATCCCATCCCCCACCCGCCTCCCTCCATCAACCCTGATTGTTCTCAATCATTAAGAGTCTGATGAATTCTTTCCCTCTCTCCTTTTTTCTTTTTTTCTTCCCATATGTTTATGTTTTCTTTCTTAAATTTCACATATGAATGAGGTCATATGGTATTTGTCTTTCTCTGACTGACTTATTTAATTTAGCATAATATACTCTAGCTCTATCCACATTGTTGCAAATGGGAAGATTTCCTTTCTTGATGACTGAGTGATATTGCACTGTGTGTGTATATATACCACATCTTCTTTATCCATTCATCAGTTGCTGGATACTTGTGTTCTCTCCATACTTTGAATATTGTTGATAATGCTGCTATAACTGTTAGGTTGCTCCCGCCGGTGATAGTAAGAAAGGCTATGAGGCAAATGGATCCGAGAGATGAACTTTATTGCAAGCACTCTCGGGCAAGGTTCCACGACTCACAGAAAGAGAGAGAGGGAGTGAGTGGGGGAAGTCGCGCTGGGAGGGAGTTGGCGAGGGCCTTTCATCGGGTCAAGGTAGGGTATGGGCTCACATCCATATATAGAAAGGTATGTGGTGATCAGAGAATATGGGGTGGGGGAAGTGTGTCGGACCAAGGTAAGGCATGGGTCGAGTCTATATATGGCAAGGTATGTGGTGATCAGAGAGTGAATATGGGGTGGGGGAAGTCCGTGATGGGCAGTTCCCAATTAGGAAGTTCCTGGGTGGAGAGCTTCAGTTTCCTGATGGTGATGTGGAGGCCACAGTGAGGGTGGCGGGGAAAGTCTGCCATCTTAGAGAGGGTTGGCAGGAAGATCCACCATTTTGGAGTCCTGGTTTCCCAGCCTGCCCATCATTCCGACCTCTTTATATATATATATATATATATATATATATATATATATATATATATATATATATATATATTGGTGTCAGGGGCGTGGACTCTGCTCTGGCTCCTTCCTGCTGATGGTGGGACGTTGTCGTAGAGGCAACTGGAAGTGGGCAGGGGCGAGTAGGGCTGTAGGAGGAGTTGGTTGACTGATATCCTGGTCATTTCTTGCAGACGCTCCTGTAAGCAGCGTATAAGGCAGGGAGCGATTGAGATTAACAGGAGTATGCAGAGGGGCCCTGCCAGGGGGACAGTGAAGAATGTGTCCTTGAGATCCAGGACAGAGAAGTGGGTAATGTGTGAGGGAACATTGGAAAGGAGAGTGTAGGGATTGGGAACTACTGGATGGAGTGGGACTACTGCCTCGTTAATAAGTCTCAGGTCCTGTACCAGGTGATAGGCTCCTGAGGGCTTTTTAACGGGAGAATGGGGGTGTTGCATGGAGAGTTAATGGGGCTAAGGAGACCCTGTTGCTGGAGGTGGTCGATGATGGGCTTGAGTCCTCGCTGGTGGGTCATCGAGATAGGGAACTGTGGGCGGGATGGAAATGTAGACTTGTCCTTGAGTCATATCCTGACTGCGGTGTAGTCGGTTGCTACTACAGGTCTGGAAATGTCCCATATCTGCGGGTCTACAGAGGGGAGATAGTCCGGAATAGGGGACGAGTCAGAGGGGAGTAGAGGGAGGATGAGGTGAGCAAAAGTCGAGGGAGAGGGAGAGAGATGAATGGTAGCCTGAAGTTTGTGGAGGATGTCCCTGCCTAGTAGGGGAACAGGGCAGGAAGGGATAATGAGGAAGGAGTGTGAGAAGGGGAACCCATCCAGGCTGCATGTAAGGGGTGGGGTGGCCTTTGGAGTGGAGGAAGTACCATCAATTCCCATAACTGCAACTTGGGAGGGACGAGTAAGACCCGAGTAGGAAGGCAGGACAGAATAGGTAGCCCCCGTGTCCAACAGAAAGAAAATGGACTTACCCGCTACCTGGAGCATGACCCTGGGCTCCGCATGGGTGAGAGGGGTGTCCGAGTCTGGGCCCTATCAGTCATCCTCCAATCCGAGAAGTTGGAAGGCAGGACTTACCATCTCAGGGATTCCCCAGCGTGGAGGTGCCGGGAATCCAAGGCTGGGACAGTCCAATTTCCAGTGGCCCATCATGTGGCATTGAGGGCACGGCCTAGTGGGCACTTTTGGATTGGGGCATTGATGAGCCCAGTGTCCCTCGGCTCCGCACTTGAAACAGGCCCCCGGAGGGGCACGGTTAGGTGCTTCCTTCTGTTGACCCCCAGAACCTGCTGGCCTCAGGGCTGCTACCTGGGCTTGGGTCTGCAGTTGGACCTTCTGTTGGAGTACGGCTTGGCGCTTAAGTTCTGCTGCCTCCTCTCGGGAGTTAAAGACTTTAAATGCCATTTTCACCAGATCAGAAATGGGAGTTTGAGGGCCCTCCTCTGCTTTCTTTAATTTTTCCGAATGTCAGCAGCTGACTGAGAAATAAAGTGAGTAGCTAAAACAGTCACCCCTGCCAGAGAGGCCGGGTCTAGGCGAGTGTATTGAGTCAGCGCCTCGGTAAGTCGGTTGAGAAACATGACTGGGTTTTCATTGGGTTCCTGAATGACCTCCCTAAATTTATCATAGTTGACTGCCTTATTAGAGGCAGCCTGCATACTGGCAATAAGGCACTGGACCATGCAGTCATGGTGCCGGCGACCATCTTGGCCATCTTGGTAGTCCCATTCAGGCTCCATGGCTGGGGACCGCCTGTGCGCCAACCGGCGGCATGGTGGCGTCAGTAAGATGGACCTGGTCAGCATGTTCTCGGGCTGCGGCCTGAATGCGCTCCCTCTCCTCTGTGGTGAGGGTGGTAGGTTATGCCAGGTGAGGTCATAGGCCTGGGCCAGATATTGGAATTCCTTTATGTAATTATCAGGCTTGGCTGAAAAAGAGCCCAAATGTTTCTCAATTTGGGAAAGGTCTTGTAGAGGGAAGGGCGCATGAACCTGAACAACTCCCTCAACTCTGGCAACTGCCCTTAGGGGGCAGACTAAATAGGGGGAGGGTTTTGGAGCCCTCCTTCCGGTGGAGATGGGAGGGGAGGCTGGAGGAGATGTGAGGGGGGTTCGGTGGGGGCCGCACCAGGAGCAGACTCAGGTTTTGGGGGTTTAGGGGATGAGACAGGGATAGGGGTGGAATGGACCGAAATGGGGGTTGTTGGAGTAGGGGGACTAAGGGGCGTAGAGAGAGAGGGACCTTGGGATATGGGATCATGGTAAGTAGGAGGAGGAAGAGGATCCAGGGGCCCTCTTATTGGTAGGTGGGTGAAGCTCTCCAGGGGTTCAGAGAGGGGAAATGGGGAGGAGAGGTCTGGGTCTTTGGGAGCAGTGCGTGGCCAGGTAGGGGGAGGGGAGTGGGACAAGAGGACCTCTGAAGTGGAGCAGTGAGAGCAGAGGGAGGGGGGAGAGCGCAGAGTCCAGAAAGCCTGGACATAACGGACCTCAGCCCATTTGCCTTGGCGTTTGCAGAGATTGCCTAGATCCATGAGAATCTGGTAGTCAAATGTGCCTTCCGGAGGCCACTGGACTGATTGTCTAATTGGTATTGTGGCCAAGTGATGGTACAATAATGTATAAGACGTCGCCTTCGCAGGTCCTGGTCCAGTTCCAGGGTTTTAAGATTGGCCAACAGGCCCCCCAGGGGTGTTTTAAAATTTTTTTATTTTTATTTTTTCTTTTATTTATTTGACAGAGAGAAATCACAACTAGACAGAGAGTCAGGCAGAGAGAGAGAGAGGAGGAAGCAGGCTCCCCACGGAGCAGAGAGCCCGATGTGGGGCTCGATCCCAGGACCCTGGGATCATGACCTGAGCCAAAGGCAGAGGCTTTAACCCACTGAGCCACCCAGGCGCCCCCCCAGGGGTGTTTTAGAGTCGAATTTGGATTGGGAGGGCCCCATAATTATCTGATGGCTAGAGGAAGGCGTCCCCTCATCCACCACTGGGTTGTGGAAAAACTGTGTCAACTGCCTTAGAGGTCAGGACGTCTCCCAGCCTCTCAGAGTCACGGAGGTCACCTGGTGACCGGCGGGGCCTGCCCTGATGTAGCCGCGATTAGGGCAGGGCTTTCCGGAGGGAGGCGTGGAATCGAGGGATACTCACCATGGCTTCGGAAGTGGAGTTCAGAAAGGCAGCTCCAGGTCTGGCTAGGGAGAGGAGAGAGCCACTTCACCGGGATGGGGGCTTCAATCTCCTCCCGGGTTTCGGCACCAAATGTTAGGTTGCTCCAGATGGCGACAGTAAGAAAGGCTAGGAGGCAAATGGATCCGAGAGATGAACTTTATTGCAAGCACTCTCGGGCGAGGTTCCGGGACTCACAGAAAAAGAGAGAGAGGGAGTGAGTGGGGGAAGTCGTGCTGGGAAGGAGTTGGGAGGGAGTTGGCGAGGGCCTTTCATCGGGTCAAGGTAGGGTATGGGCTCACGTCCATATATAGAAAGGTATGTGGTGATCAGAGAATATGGGGTGGGGGAAGTGTGTCGGACCAAGGTAAGGCATGGGTCGAGTCTATATATGGCAAGGTATGTGGTGATCGGAGGGTATGAGGCGGGGGAAGTCCATGATGGGTAGTTCCCAATTAGGAAGTTTCTGGGTGGAGAGCTTCAGTTTCCTGACGGTGATGTGGAGGCTGCAGTGAGGGTGGCGGGGAAAGTCTGCCATCTTGGAGAGGGTTAGCGGGAAGATCCGCCATTTTGGAGCGCCAGTTTCCCAGCCGGCCCATCAGTAACCATTGGGGTGCATGGATACCCTCGAATCTGTATTTTTGTATCTTTTGGGTAAATACCTAATAGTGCAATTACTGGGTCATAGGGTAGTTCTATTTTTAATTTTTTGAGGAACCTCCATGCTGTTCTCCAGAGTGACTGCTCCAGTTTGCATTCCCACCAACAGGGCAAAACTGTTCCCCTTTCTCTGCGTCTTCGCCAAGGCGTGTTGTTTCTTGTGTTGTTAATTTTAGCCATTCTGACAGGTGTGAGGCGTATCTCTTCCTAGTTTTGATTTGCATTTCCCTGATGATGAGTGATGTTGAGCATCTTTTTATGTGTCTCTTAGCCATCTGCATATCTTCTTTTGATGTCTTCTGCCCATTTCTTAACTGGATTATTTGGTTTTTTGGGTGTTGAGGTTGATAAATTCCTGACAGATTTTGGATACTAACCTTTTATCAGATATGTCGTTTGCAAATATCTTCTCCCATTCTGTAGGCTGCCTTTTAGTTTTGTTGGTTGTTTCCTTCACTGTGCAGGAGCTTTTTCTCTTGATGAAGTCCCACTAGTTCATTTTTGCTTTTATTTTCCTTGCTTCTGGCGATATATCTAGTAGGAAATAGAGCACCACTTTAAAAAAGTACATACCAGCTTTAAGTAGCTAGTGATAATTTTCTTTTAAGAAGGATATTTAAAATAAACTCCCAGATTCTTGGAAATTTTTACTTTGGGACATACATTTTAAATTATTCCACTGAGAATCTTTCTAAGGAGGATAGGTCAAAGGAAAAAAGAGTAGAAATTGTTGAGTCCCCAATGTTGGGTCCGTGATTAAGGAGGGAGACTGATACAAAGCAAAGGTCAAGCAGAGATTTATTTCTGGCCACGCATGGAGAAGCAAACCCACCAGTCAGGGCCACACCTCTCTTACAGAGAATGCGACCCCTCCCTTCCTCACAGACTTTTATAGAGCAAAGGCCCTGTGGTTGAGCTTGGCCACTCACAGGTGGCCAATGAGATTGCAACACACAGAGAAAGCTGCATGGTCATGCTAGGTCACACACCGGTGGCCAATTGAACTACAATTCACCCCATAGCAACTATTTGAACTAGCCTATCACCTTAGTCAAAATGGGCCTATCACCTTAGTCAAAACTAGCCTATCACCTTAGTCAAAAGTCACCCCAAGGGTGGGGCCCATACTCCTTGGTAGCTAGGGAAACAGTATGTGCCCCCACTGATTGGATGTCTCCACCTGACCCGACTCATCCCTGCATTCTGGCGTTATCTCCACCTGACCTGACCCACCCTTGTATTTGGGCTTTGTTACCTGGGACTGGTTTCCCTGACTTGTTTTTTAAGTTCTGCTGGGGGCACCTGGGTGGCTCAGTGGGTTAGGGCCTCTGCCTTCAGCTCAGGTCATGATCTCAGGGTCCTGGGATCGAGCCCTGCATTGGGCTCTCTGCTCCGCGGGGAACCTGCTTCCTCCTCTCTCTCTGCCTGCCTCTCTGCCTAGTTGTGATTTCTGTCAAATTAATAAAATATTAAAAAAAAAGTAAATTCCCCTGGTTGGGGGGGCAGGGTCAATTTAGTTTTACTGCATAAACAACATAATGGCAGTTCAACTGGGGTGGGGCCGCTCTGGCTGAACAGACCCTTACAAAATGAGAAAGTCGGAGAATGGAGAAAGAAAGAAGAGCATCGGGGAGGGGTTCTAAGTAATAGAGGCAAAAATAAAGTAATACAAATGTGAAGAGATAGAGGATTTGAAGGAAGGCAAAATGTATGCTTTGTACCCGTTACCCTGAGACTGGCTAGTGTGACTGACAAGCTATTGTGACTGACAAGAAATTTCAGATTTCTTTGAGAAACCCACGTCTGCATCAGTAGTTTTCAAAAAGATCTCCATAGGAGAAGCATCAGTAGCACCTGGGAGCTTGTTAGACTTGCAGACTCTTGGGTCCCAGCTCAGAATGCCTGAATCAGAATTCAGGGGGTGCAGCACAGCAGGCTGTATTTTAACAAGCCTCGGGGTGGGGGGGGGGGCGCTGACACAACTTCAAATTGAATAGCACTTCTATTTCTTGCTCGTGTAACTGTTTCTTGAAGATATGCAGTAGGTGACCTTCAAGAGTTCAAGACTCAGACTTAATAGGATCTTTTCATTCTACCTGCCTCTACATCTGCACAGTCCTTTCTAATGAGCTTTGATTAGACCCTGATTCTGCTTTTCTGGTAGCAGGGAGGCACTCCCTGATCTGGTGTTCTGAGAGCAACTTTCATGTTCATTCTCCTCCTTGGCCAAATCTCACGTAAGTAATGGGAATTATGCTTTGTCTGTTACATGGTTTTATAGCTTTAACAACACATTCTGTTCATGCCACGTGGGGAGTCCTGAATGTTATTTAAATATCCACATAGCCAAATTGTTTGTTTGTTTTTATCCAGGTTTATGGTTTCATGGGCAATATAATTCCCTCAAAAATTCCTTACATAGTTGGATCAGATATTTGTAGATTTCTAAGCTCTTCTATGTGCTGTTGTGCCAGTAACTATAAACTATACTCAACATTCGTTATTAAGTGTAATTCTTAAGACTGGTTACTTTTTTTTTTTTAGCCTTTCACATGTGTTTCTCTCTCTCTAGTTAATGGTGGCTACTTCAGGGCTCTATATGATTCAATGTGTTTAGGTAGAGAAGCATTAGTTTGAATTTTGCTACATGGCTGATTCTTTATGTGGTTTTGTTACTAAAAGCTTTCTTAGTCTTATTTTATGCTGTCTGAGGTATAAAAACTGTGTGTTTGTTTAACTCTGTGAGATCTCAGATTTCTGGATTCTTTCTTTTTTTTCTTTTTTAACTTGCATATTGCTCCTTGTTTGCCTGGGATTATCTCTTCCTTCTGTATTGCTAACACTAGCCAGTAGAAAACCTAGCAGTTTGTTTTCCAGCCTCTTTTCTCTAGAGTTCCAGGCCTAGGGTTTTCTATCATGTTAATGCAGGTGGCATTTTTACCCCATAGCACAGTGTGGCTCTCTGGGTTTCTCTCTTCCACAGCCACATGATCACTAGGGTGGTACAACCACAGCATCTCGGTTCAAGGTGCCGATTTGTGCACAAATTAAAGTCACGCGAGTGTATGTAAAAGTAATTCCTATTCTCAGCGGCTTGATATAAAAGATCTCTATTTTGATTACATGCAGTTCAATGGTGGTATCACAGAGTATTGCAGGACTCAGGCACCTCTCATCTACAGTTTTGAGTTTGCCCTCCTCCTTTCCTCTGGGTCCTGTACGTTCAGCCAGTGAGTGGAAAAAGAGAGCAGACGAAGACATCAAGGCATCTGGGGGTCAGACCTGGAAGGAGTGCCTTCCACCTCTGCCTACCTTCCAGGCCTGCACCTAACTCCCAGGGGGGCTGAGAGGTGTAGTAGAGTTGTGAGCTCAGCGGGAAATGGGAAAGAGTTCTGTTTTGTGGTAGAAGATCTTTCAGGCTCTGCCACAGAGAAATGACAAGCAATAGTAAAGGAGAGTGTGGAAGAACAATGAGGAGGAAGAAAACATGTTGACAGATGAATAGAAGACATAAAGGGACAGGGAACTTTGGAATGAGAATATGTAATTTCATCTTTAGGATTATGAACTGTATGTACTCTGTGTCTGTATTTCCTTTCTTTATAGATTAAAACAAAACCAAAACTGAGGTTTCAAGAGCCTGTAACTACATAATTTCACACAGTCAAGAATGCTCATTCTTAAATTCAGATCCAAAGATGTCCAAAAAGAAAGTCACGCTCTTTCCACTTGAAGGAAGATACACACATACACCCACCCCCATTAATATCCAATAGCGGGTTATACCCCCTGGAGCCAAATGATGTTTGACTTTATACTCAGAACTTCATTATTCTTCTGGCAGTTTTTCTTTATGAGAGATGTATCGGGCATAGTATGCTTAATAGTTGTTACTAATTTGATTGGTTAAGAAAATCTGGTTAACTAATTTAACCTGAGTGTAAATTGGTGACAGTACATCACCCAGAATTAAGACTTTCATTAGAAATGTAGAATAATAAAAAACTTTTAAAATGAAGAGATTTATCCTTTGAATCTACATGTGTAAATGTTCTTGCATTGCTCATTCAGTAAAACACACAGCAGTTTAATTACTATCATTTGTCTCCAAAAGCAAATATTTACGAACTACATGAATTCCTCCAACACTCCATAGCTTTTAATCTGAACTGAGAAAGCAAGCTTCAAACTGATGGTTTTTGTTTAAAAGATCCAAATGTATGAATAAATATAAATGATTAATTTTTATTATTATACTAGAACAGAAATAAATGAATTCTCTTTATGCAAACAACCATTTTTCTCTAAAACCTTTCTCTGAGAGCCATGGGAGATATGTCTGTGAAGCAAGCTATTTTTGTTTGGTCCTTTAAAGAACAAAAATGTTTCTAAGCCACCACATAAATAAGGCTTTTATATCAGTTGTGCATATTATTGTCCTATTTAAAATTGTAAGTCTCTTAGTAGGCCATTTATTTTTCTATATAAGCAAAAATACAGACTTACATATTTTTGACATACTCAGGTCTTTGGAGAGAAACTTCTGTCTTGGGAGTAGCCCACTCAGACTGCACTTTGTGTGTGTGTGTGTCGGTGGGGGGAAGTTTACATCAGTCTTCACATTCTGGAAAACAGAATCATATTGTAGTTCTAAGATAGGTACCTCCTCTTTATGTGCATTGTTCTGAAAATAACCAAAAGGTTCCAGTTTAACTTTGGGAGACATTGAAGCGTTAAAAGATAAACCAAGGCATATTAAAAATGTAAGTTTATTTGAGCGAACATTGATCTGAATTGGGCATGACAAACCAGAACTGTTTTAGGAGTGTTTGCTCCCAGGAGCTAGAGGGAAAGACTTATGGAGAATGTTCAAAAGCAAGGAAAGGAAATTATTTGATTGGCTTCAACTTTAAGCCCAATTAGCTGTTTGTGATTGGTTGCTTCTACTGTCTTGATTTTGTAAACTTGAGGCATTTATAGGCTTAGATTTTAGTTTGCTTAGATAGGCTGTCTGGCATTAGAGCCACCTCAGTCTTATGGCTTCCTTGTTTAAGTGCAATGAAAAATAATTTAGTTGAGGGGCGCCTGGGTTAAGCATCCGATTCTTAACTTTGGCTCAGGTCATGATCTCAGGGTTGTGAGATTGAGTCCCAGGCCTGGCTCTGTGTGAAGTCTGCTTGTCCCTCTCCTCTGTTCTTTTTCCTGAATAAATGAATAAAATCTTTAAAAAAAAAAAAGTTTAGTTGAGAGACACCTGGTTGGCTTAGTCAGTTAAGAGTCTGCCTTCTGCTGAGGTCATGATCCCAGGGTCCTGGAATTGAATCCCACATCAGGCTCCTTGCTCAGTGGGGGGCTTGCTTCTCCCTCTTCTTCTTCTCTTTCTTTCTGACAAATAAATAAATAAATAAAATCTTTTTAAAAAAAAATTTGAGAAGGTTAATGGCATGAATTATTATTATTTATAGATGAATAAGATTAAATGTGTATATATTGTAGACCATGAGTACTGTTTATGTAAATATACACTCTAAGTGTGGTCCTGTCAGTTCTCATGCTTCCATGAGATTAAATTACCTATGTGTGAATTCATCGTTATAAGACTAGAATCTGCATAGCCCATGGGCTCCCTGCAGAACCCACCTAGATTGACCACATTGCGCAGAAAGAAGCTAGAATTGTCGCTTGTCTTAACTTTTGTATTCTAAAAGCAGAGAATTCTTATTTGCTCTTTCTGCATATGACCAACTCCCCTGATTCAGAATGAGTTTTCATTCATTATTTTTCTATAGTCTTTTCTGTTTCATTTTCTATTAGCTATGACACAGACAGTGTAATGTGTAAACCTAAAGAATCAGAAACTTCACTATGATGGTATGTTTTTCAAATTGCTGCAAAAGTTGCTAGTGTATCCTTTTATAAGTTCTTCTCCCTTATGATCATGTCAGTGAGAGGATTTGTTAAAATTATTTGGTGAATGGAAAAACTTCTAGAACTCTTCTTAGTCTTCACCCACTATTCAACAAAATATTACTTTGTATTCATTTTCTGTTACATTGATGTTCTTCTCTGTTGAGACAAATTTTTACCACTTAAGACTTTCTTGCTCAGATAGTTGAGTTTTGTTTAAAGATAAACTGAGGCATATTAAAAATGTAAGGGTTTCTGCAATTGCACTACTGGGTATTTACCCAAAAGATACAGATGTAGTGAAAAGAAGGGCCATCTATACCCCAGTGTTCATAGCAGCAATGACCACAGTCACCAAACTGTGGAAAGAGCCAAGATGCCCTTCAACAGATGAATGGATAAAGAAGATATGGTCCATATATACAATGGAATATTATGCCTCCATCAGAAAGGATGAATACCCAACTTTTGTATCAACATGTACAGGACTGGAGGAGATTATGCTGAGTGAGATAAGTCAAGCAAAGAGAGTCAATTATCATATGGTTTCACTTAGTTGTGGAGCATAAGGAATAACATGGAGGACACTAGATGAAGGAGAGGAGAAGGGACTTGGGGGAAATCGGAGAGGGAGATGAACCATGAGAGACTGTGGACTCTGAGAAACAAACTGAGGGTTTTGGAGGGGAGGGGTGGGGGTTGGGTGAGCCTGGTGGTGGGTATTATGGAGGGCACGATTGCATGGAGTGCTGGGTATGGTGCATAAACAATGAATTTTGGAATGCTGAAAAAAAATTAATTAAAAAAAAGAAATAAAAAAAAAGTAAGGGTTTTTCTGAGAAAAAATTAATTTGAATTGGACAACACCAAACTAGAAGTGGTTAGGAGCATTCCTTCACAGAGACATTTATAAAGAGAAGATGGATGCAAAGTAAGGAGATTATTAATTGGCTCAACCTTAAAGTCTAGTTAGCTGTGTATGATTGGTTGTCCTTACAGCACTTTGGTTTCATAACCCTGAGGCAATTACAGGATTAGATTTTGGTTTTTTTATGTAGGCCACCATGGCATTAGAGACAAATCAGTCTAATGGCCTCTTTATTTAATTAACTTAACAGTGTTTTGTTAACCTTAAAAATAAAATAGCCAGTTATTTTATCAGCAAAATGGATTATTTGGGAATAACAAAAAAATTGCAATTCAGGAAATGCAAACTATGGCAAAACTGTAGCAAGTCTGGAGAACAAAGGAGAAAAATATTCTTTTATAGAGGAAAGGGAGGATTTGGGAGGGGCTGTTACAAAGAAATTCATTGGAGTAAATTGAGAATTCAAAATGTGTAGTGGCGGGGCGCCTGGGTGGCTCAGTGGATTAAGCCGCTGCCTTCGGCTCAGGTCATGATCTCAGGGTTCTGGGATCGAGCCACGCATCGGGCTCTCTGCTCTGCAGGGAGCCTGCTTCCTCCTCTCTCTCTGCCTGCCTCTCTGCCTACTTGTGATCTCTCTCTCTGTCAAATAAATAAATTTTAAAAAAAAATGTGTAGTGGCTTTTCATTGGCTGAGTTGTGACAGTGTGTCATCGGATGGGCTGTTGCTGGGTGAGGAGGAAATCTTTCTAACTCCTTGCTGGAGCAGTAAAGTTTAGGTTTCTTGTTGGAAATGCAAGGCATCTCTCTTCCTTTAGGGTCTGGGACTGATGATGAATGGTAGTGTGTGAGAGCTCCCACTTCTGGCCTTCTAACTCTTATTTTATTTTTTTAATTTTTAATTTTTTATTAACATATAATGTACTATTAGCCCCAGGGGTACAGGTCTGTGAATTGCCAGGTTTACACACTTCACAGCACTCACCATAGCACATACCTTCTCCAATGTCCATAACCCATGAGTTTTCCTTTATCCAATTTCACAGTATAATTAAAGATAACTTAAATTTAAAGGGACCTCAAAGACTTTCTTGTTCACTATCCTTGTTGTGTGGAGGAAGAAATAAAAATCTCAGAATCATGTGGCTTGCCCAAGACTAATTCACTCTTAAAAGTCAAAGGTGGCCCTGGAACAGAGACTTGTGGTTCTAATTTCCTAACCCCTCTCCCCCAATAATTCTTATTGACTATCCTCTCTTAGATAGGTAAATGGAGATATTTGAATGTTTTTTATCCACATTCTTGATTCTACATAAGTGAATTCAAGGTACACATAGGATAATTAAAAGGGAATTTTATAGCTGTCACATTTAAACATAGATACCCAATTCCAAAATTTGGAGGTCCCAAATAGATGGCTTTGTGGATACAGTCAGTAGAGTCAATCTGTGCAATTCATAGATATATTTGGTAGTTTGTAGGCAACTTCTGAAAGAAAGATTGGTATTTATGTTACAGGATTCATGACTGAAGAAGGCAGTTGAAACAGATAAACACAAGGCACTAAGTGAATTTACAGCAACACATATTATCAGGTGCTTAGAATTAGGTTTTGCATCGGGCTCCCTGCTTGGTGGAGAGCCTGCTTCCTCCTCTCTCTCTCTCTGCCTACTTGTGATCTCTCTCTCTGTCAAATAAATAAATAAAATCTTTTTAAAAAATACAGAATATAAAAAATACAGAATATAACATAACTCAGATAAAATCTTTATAATATTTTTAAAAGAAGGTAGCTATAAAGTTTTACTACCAAAAGGAAAATAAAATAAATAGAAAAAAGAAAAGATTTTTATTTATTTATTTGAGACTACAAGTAAGAGAGAGCATGAGTTCGGGGGGTGGGCAGAGAGAGAGAGAGAGAGAGGAAGAAGCAGGCTCAGGTCAGCTCAGGTCATGACCAGGGTCAAAAAATCAAATAAATAATTTTTTTAAAAAATAAAAAAGAAAAAATATTCATTTGTTTGAGACTGCAAGCAAGAGCAAGAGAAAGAGAGCATGAATTAGGGGGGTGCACACAGAGAGGAGAGAAGCAAGCTCCCCATTGGGCAGGGAGCCAGCCTTGGGGCTTGAGTTCCAAGATTATGACCAGAGCCAAAGGCAGCTACTTAACTGACTGAGCCACCCAGGTGCCCCTAAATACATTTTAAAGTAAGAACAAAAGAATATAATTAGCTTTTCTCCAAGTGTGAGGAAAAATGAGAAGAAAACCTTTACTGTAGTGTGTTAAATAATAGTTCTCAATTTTTAAAAATGGAATTAATCAATAGAAAAGATAATTTCCTTGAGGTTTTTAATGTAACTCAGAACTTTATTATAGACTCTATAGAAAAAAAAGTGACCTTTTTGTTGACAGTTAATTATTAAAGTACCAATTTGTAAAATAGTGCTTTTTGTATTGATTTTGAAAGAAACATGAATATCAGTGTAATGGGTTAGTAGTCAGTCACTGGTATTAAGAATTAGCTGTTAATTGTGAAGTAGATGGTAAACATTATTCAAATAATTCTCACAATAGAATTTTCATTTTGGGTTCCGAAATGAGGTAACTTTATGTGAATGTCTCAGTACCAACTTAATTGTTTTTTTCTCAGGAAATCGTGTCTTCATAAATGTCTATATATCTTAGATTGAATAATACACTTTAGGGAATATTCCAGTGAATATTGCTAACTATGTTGAAATATCAAATTCAGTTCAGTATTCAGTGATTCATTTTTTAATTCATAATCATCAAAAAGCAACACAAAATCTAAAGTAAAAGTAAATTGGAAAGTTAGAAAGGAAATTGGAGGAGAGGTATTTATCACTGTTGAAATATTAGCTAATTATAACCAAATATAGAGTGAGAAAATGAAGTAGTTACACGGTATGAATTAGTAAATAGATACTTCTGTGAAAAGACAAAACCACAACTCTTATCAGAAAAGCTGAGTTTCTATGCATAAAATGGTAAAGGGAAAGGAATTTTTACATGTTGGGTAAGTAAACAAGATTGAAAACTCTAATTTTTTTTAGTGATAGAGAAATATATTTAATTATTCAACAATTTAAAGTTACCACTTGTGAGTAAAGCACCAAATAAATATTATTTCCTTATAGTTGTGAGTACGTACAAAGGTAGAAAAAAGGAGGGGGCGGATTTCCAAAATATTTCAGTGATCTATTCCAGATGTGAATTCACCTAGAGCCTAAAGATGTCAATTAGAATCAATGATTCAGAAGCTGATTATCCCGTTAATTTATTTCCATGTGCTTTTTCCTTAACATTTATCTTTTCTTTTCCATTTTTGGCAAAAAGGAGAGACAAATGATTTTGGAGGCAAAATTAGTTGATTATATGTAAAAAGCTAACTGGTTCAATGGAATATTACCAGACTAAGAAATTAATGACATAGTGATACATATTACAACATCATATGGAAAACTTTATGCTAAGTTAAAAAAACAAGTTGCAAACTGCCCATATTGTATGATTCTCTTTATATATTTTTAAAATATTTTATTTATTTATGAGAGAGAATGAGTTGGGGGAGGGAGAGGTAGAGAGAGAGGTAGAAGCAGGCTCCCCACTGAGCAGGGAGCTGGACATGGGACTTGGTCCCACCTGAGCAGAAGGCAGATGCTTAACCAACTGAGCCATGCAGGTACCCCTGATTCTCTATTATATGAAATGTTAAGAATAACAAATTTATACTAACAAAAAGGAGATTAGTGATTAGTGCTTACCTGGGGCCAGGGTGGGGTGGTGTATGACTCCTAATAGCTAGGGGATTTCTTTTAGGAATAATAAAAATATTCTTATATTGACTGTGGTAATGGTTATGTAGCATGTGGTAATGTGACCATGTGGTAATGGTTATGTAGCATTGTGAATATGCTAAAATAATTGAATTGTATGTTTTAAATGGTCAGGTTTTTGATATGTATATTATATTTTAATAAATATTTTTTAAAAGAAAATTATATCTCACTTCAAATCTTTTTTTTTTTAAAGATTTTATTTATTTATTTGACAGAGAGAGATCACAAGCAGACAGAGAGGCAGGCTGAGAGAGAGAGAGGGAAGCAGGCTCGCTGCCGAGCAGAGAGCCCGATGCGGGACTCGATCCCAGGACCCTGAGATCATGACCTGAGCCGAAGGCAGCAGCTTAACCCCCTGAGCCACCCAGGCGCCCTCACTTCAAATCTTATAAGAGTTCCATTTAGAAAAAGGCATTACATTGACCATTACATCTAAAAAGATGAGGTAACTGGTTATATTGATAAAAAACAATTTTATTGGCTGGTAAGGATGAAAGATATACTGTGATTTTTATGGAGGCTCAATCACACAGGCATGATCAATTATTAAATCCACTCCTAGTCCCTCTCCCATCTTTGAAGAATGGGATGTGGAACTGAAAATCGCAAGCTTCCAATCGTGGCTTGGTCTTTCTGGTGACCAGCCCCCATCCAAGAACTACCTCTTTAGAAAAAAGACACTACTATTATTACCCAAGAAGTTCCAAAGGATTAAGGATCTCTGTATCAGGAACTGGAGTAAAAGACTGAATTGTAGGAGAAAATATTCTACTAGCACCCCTATTTACAAGGAACCTGGTTGCTGTAGCCAAGTTCATCATCATATTAGGAAACAATCTTGACAAGATAGTCAATGAGAGCAATGCCAGCCTCAGCATTGAAAGTGGAAGAGTGAGTGTTACTGTTAAGGTTCAGGAGACAACTTTGTATTCAGTGTAGCCTGAGATGCCCTTGAAGAAGCCCTCTGGTGCCTGCTTCATCACCTTCTAAATGTCATTGTATTTGGTAAGTTTCTCCAGGTAGCAGGTTAGATCCACGACTGACCTGTAGTGTTTGGACAATAAAACAATAATTTTAAAAGAATAAAATATATAAATGGTTTGTGTTTCTAATAAATTAAAATTGGGGGTGAGGACACAGAAGTTCATGCCAGTGAGCTTCCCATTCAGCTGAGGGATGACCTTGCCTACTACAGCCTTGGTGGTGCCAATAGAAGCAGGGATGATGTTCTGGGCAGCCTCTCAGCCATCACACCATAGCTTCCTGGAAGAATTGTCCATGGTCTTCTGGGTGACAGTGATGGTATGGACTGTGTTCATGAATCCCTCTGTGATACCAGATTTGTCATGGATGACCTTGGCCCAAGGGGCCAAGCAGTTGGTGGTGCAGGAGGCATTGCTGATGATCTTGAGGGAGTTGTCATACATCTCATGGCTCACACCCATCACAGACATGGGTGCATCAACAGAAAGGGCTGAGATGTTGACCCTTTTGGCCCCACCCTTCAAGTGAACCCCAACCTTCTCCATGGTGGTGAAGACTTCAGTGGACTCCACAAAATACTCAGCACCAGTATCACCCCATTTGATGTTGGCAGGATCTCCCTCCTTGAAGATGGAGATGGACTTTCCATTGATGACAAGTTCGCCTGTGCTGTGGACTTTGCCGTGGGTTGGGTCATCAATGGTGACAGTATCTACTTTGCTAGAGTTCAAATAGCCCTGGTGACCAGACACTCTATATGGCCAAATCCATTTACTCCAGCCGTCACCTTCACATCTCAGGGACATGCACCAGAAGATGTGGCTGTCTGTCAAAATGACAGGAGCAGAGAAATCATATTTTAAAATATTTTTATTTTGATGACAAAAGTTTGATAGTCTTCCCATCAATAAGAGATAATTTGAAAGTAATGTAAGAATATAGTGAATATCCACCTTAGTAATTACAAAATAAAAATTCAAAGGATTGATATTAAAAGAGATAACATTTAAATTTTGTCTTTTACTCTGTGTAAACTATTTGATGCTTTCATGGTGTATTAATCATTTATTATGCCAGCATATTGGAAGATCAATGGTGTGGGTAAAAAGGTAGGAAAGGTAGATTTTGACTTCGCCATTTCAGTCATTTTTAACCAGTGATGTCCAGCGTGATCTACACAGTCATTTTCAAGTGATTGAAATGAGTTTGTACAAGAAACAGTAATTTTAAAAGAATAAAAATCTTATACATGGTATGTATGTCTAATAAATTAAAATTTCCATTCAGTTTGATGAGCAATCTGAGATTTTAACACTCCCTTTAGTACTTTTGCCCATCTTGGAGGTTACTATTTTTACCCAAATTTTTACTGTAATGTATTTTTTTTTTTCTGTATTTAGTGAGTTAGGCTTCTGCACAAAAAGCTATCCAGGCAATCAACCATAGGCATGATGAGCATTTCAAAGAAGAGAAGATATGTGTGCACTTCTGAATTATATATTCAAATTCATTTTTCAGAAGTATTAATGTCCTCTTATTTGTTTGTAAGATACCTGAACAGACCATCATCCCTTTGATAATATCATGTAATAACTAGGTACATAGGTCTGAGCCTGATGGTGTAAGCTCAGATTCCAACTCCCATCATCTATTTGTTGAAAAACATGGATAGATAAGTAAGCTAACACTTCCTTACTTTTCTCATCTATAAAATGAGGACAGTAATACTCCCCATATCTTATTATTGCTAGCAAAGTTAAAGGCTTAATACATGTAAAACATTTAGAAACTTTGTTCCTAAATTTCCTCTTGCATGAAGTGAGGATAATCATACCATTTCGTAGCACTATCATGAGACTAAACACTTTTATATATGTAAAGTGATCTGAATGGTGCTTGGCATTTGGTCACTGCTATGTAACTACAAATGCTATTAATATTTTTACTTTATTATTATTCTAATGTCCAGTGTACAATAACTCTCTGCTATTACTATATAGTACAAATAATTTGGTTTATGCTATATTTTGTAAAGTTTTGAATTTTTATGCAATGGTAACATTTTATAGGCCAATGGATGCTAGTCATGCCATTACATTCTTTACATGGTTGTCTTAATCTGCTTGGGGTGCCATAACAAAATTCCATAGATTGAGTGGCTTAAACAACAGACATTTAGTTCTTATACTTCTGGAGTCTGGAAAGTCCAAGATCAAGGTGCTGGGAGATTCACTTGCTGTCAAGGGACTTCTTCCTGACCTTAGATGGCTTTTTTTTGTTCTTTTTTTTTTTTTTTTTTTTTTTGCATTTTCATCACATGGAAGAGAGAGCAGGAGAGCTCTGGGCTCTTTTTGGCCAGAGGGTCAAAGCTCTTTTGGCCAGAACTGTTTTTGTCTTCTTAAAAGAATACTAGTCCCATCATTGGCGACCCCACTCTCAGGACCTCGTCTAGACCTAATTACCTCCCAAAGGCCCATCCCTCCGAAAATATCACATTGGAGATATATGAATATGAATTTGAGGGATTTGGGAATGCAAATATTCAATACATAACAATAATTGTCTCATTTCAATCTCTGTGTATCTTACAGGTTTGATGCTTTTATTATACTACTTTTCAAATCAGGAAACTACTCCTTTCCAACATATATTTGAAAAGTTGTTTTAACTTTTTATATTGGACTTGAGATTCATCATTGTTAAGCTTTATAGGTACATTTATAAAGCTCCAGTTATATATATATATATACACACACACATATATATATTCTATTTTTATAGTTTCATGGAGAAATGATTAAAATAATAAAACAAAGGATGTCATATTTATCATGTTTTATTGTTAACAAAAAAAATTTGTAAAATAATAAACAGAAAAACTTAATACAGGTAAGGTTCCTCTTACCATTTTGTCAGAATAAGCATACTTTATTTAGCTGAGACACGAATTTGAGTGCATATGAAATTCCTATGTCAACCTTTGACCATAATTTATTTGATTAATCTTTTTCAGTTACTTTGTTATTGAAATTCAACTTTATAAAATATTGTTAGTCTATTAGCATCCAAACATTTTATTGACGTGTTTCATTATAGAATAGTCTCATATATCATGACATTGATTTTTTAAAGATATATATCAGCAGTATATTTTGCTTTATCGCTGATTCTATTGCAAAAAAAGAGGGCGGGGTGTTTGGATCTAGCTGGCCATGATTGTGGAACTAAGCACATATAAACACTTCCATGGTACCCTCTGGAATTCTTACTCTGTTATTTAAAAGGTTCTGAGGACTGAGCTGTGTCTGCAGAATGAAGACTTGTTCTGTTTTGTTTTGGTTTCACTCTCCAGGTACCTGTGACCAGAAAGTGGAATTGCTTTCTTTCTTTCTTTTTTTTTTTTTTCTTCACATTGCTGGTTCTTGTAATTTTTGTAATTTCTTCTACTCTATCTTGCCAAACTTCGCTATTCTTTTGATATTCATGATATTTAACTATTAAATCGCCTCCCTTTTTCTGAATTTTCCTTCTTTCATTAAAGTCTTTAGTTTTTTACTCAAAATCCCTTTCTCCATTCTATTCTTACTGTCAATGAGTCCCTCCAAAGGTATTTTATCCCAATTCTCTTCTGCTACTTGCTGAAATGACCTCTCAGCCACTGCTTTTCCTAGAAACTCTGAAAGTGTGATTTCAGACATCTCGCTTTCCATCCCAACACCCCTGTATCATCCAGTTCCACTGATAGGATTCCTCAATATTGAAGCTGCTAGTCCACTAACCCCATAATTTTCTTACTAACCATCATTCCTCCTCACACCTCATTCTACTCTTTGCTCAGTTTATATCCCATGGTCTATTTGGCCTTTGCAAAAGCGCTGCCATCTTTGAGCTCTGATGTTCTCTGCCAGCGGTAGTCCAAGTCCTATGGAATCCAGTCATCCAGCTTTTTCTTGTCTGTACCCTAAACAGCTGAATTTTGCACAGAAAAATAACATAATTCAGGATAGCTAGCTTAAATACTTGGGTACCACCGGCAGGAAGTTTTACAATGCATTCCTAGTAAGCTTTGAAGCCTCTCTTTTCCAGATCCGTGCTTCTTAAAGTATTTTCCAGAAACTGGTGCTCTTTTATAAGCCATTTATTAGGGGTCCATGAAAAGTGAATTTGCAAACTTTTAGAGCAATTTCAAAGAATAAGTTTAATGCTCCTGAATCTAATGTTAGACAAGTCTTGTTTCAGTTTTGTCTGACTTTTTAAAAATTTAATAATCCAGTATTTCATTTTTATTTTATAAAAGTATTTGTTCATGGTGGATTGGAAATAAAAATAAATGGTCTATTACCTTGGATTATTTGAGAAACACTATCTTGAATGATTATTTCATACCTTCTCCTCTCTTCTGGAACCTCTCTTTACCTTCCTTATCTTGCAGAAGATGGAGCTGTCTTCTACTTCAATGAAAAAGAACATAGAAGCTATTGGAAGGGAGCTCTGTCTCCCTCTCATTACCACGTTGGGGATCGTACCAGCACCTGCCCTGCCACTGCCCTCCCTTGCTCTGGGGAAGAGGCCCCTCCCTCCTCTGCATCCTCACCTTTCACCTGTGCTTTGGGGCCCCTTGTCCTTTCTTACCTTGTCAGAGATTTGCTCTGCAGTTTTCCCTTTCTTCAGCACGATCTCTGGATAATTCCCACGAATCCTGCAAACATATTGCAGTATCTCTCATCTGAAAAAGAAAAGAAACAAAGGCAAATATGTGAATCTAAGTTCAATATTCCCACAAGGTCCTCCTCCATTTCTCTGCTTGTCCTTCGCATCAGAAGTTCTCAAAAAGAATATGGGAAAGCTGAGGACTCTTGTCTAGAGGAACACCCAAGCTCCAGCTTGGTGGGGCACCCCAGATTGTAGTTTCTCATTGTAATTGGTTTCCCTGTCCTGGGGTAATATGTGAGTTCTGCACCACTCACAGGAGAAATTTGTAATTATTTATTTGGTGGTGCAGACAGATAAGCCTCATTGTCCACACTTTTTATTAAGCATATCACTGAGCTATTCATAGACTTCTCAAGGCAGTAGACTAGAGCAACCACAGCAGGGCCTTTGCTGGCTGCTCTCTGGTGGCTCTGACTAAGTATGAGTCACAGCAAGGGCTTACCACTAAGGGGGATTTCCTCGATTTTTAGGCAGAGTAAGTTTAGTAAGCCTATTTCTCTGAACACTGCTTGTCTTTATTGATTATTTCATATTCACCCCTCTACCTCCAGTTGGGACAAGCCTTCAGGGATTAAGAACTCAGCAATATTTCTTGATGAATAAAGAAGATGTTCATTATCTACTATATTCTAAAATTAAATGTTTGCAAATATGCGTAATCAGCAATAGTGAATAATGTGTTTGGTGAGAGGACAACCTGGAAGACGCTGATGGAAATTCTGATGGGGAAGTAAATCTCTTTCTGGTTAGGTGAAGGAGAAAAATATTATAGTGTTGTGTAGATAAATACTCTCTTATAATAGTAATCATTATTAGATATTGTCAGATATTCAGTGATTCATTATATTATATATAATATGTATAATACATAATATAAGGTGAAATATATATATAATATATATAATATAAGGCAAAAGCCTTATATATTATATTATTCATTACATTAATATTTTAAGATAATCATTTCTAATTGTCCAGAATGAAAGGATATATTGACCTTAACAGAAAAATAATTTTGAGGTAAATTAAGCATCAATGAAAATTATAATATGAATATTGGTTTTTGCTGGCTTTTTACTTACATTGGATCATTGTTTTATTGATCTCCTAAATAGCTATCTATATGAGAGCCCATTTTAACTTAACATTACCTTTCCATCAAAGGATATGAATTCTTTATTCAGTTCAATAGCTTTTTTTTTTTAAGATTTTATTTATTTATTTGACAGAAGGAGATCATGAGTAGGCAGAAAGACAGACAGAGAGAGATAGGAGGAAGCAGGCTCCCTGCCCAGCGGAGAGCCCCGATGCGATGCAGAGCTCAATCCTAGGACCCTGGGATCATGACCTGAGCCAAAGGTAGAGGCTTAAACCCACTGAGCCACCCAGGCACCCCGCAATAGTTTTTTTAATAGACAAAATTATAAATGATTTTTGTTTTATTCATCAGTGACTTTACAACATGAAGACAGAATGGTTAAGAAATGTAGCCATCACACTGTATAGATATGACGTGATCTTTCATTCCTGGTTCCTTGAATTACCTAATTATAAAACTGTGCTACTCAATAATTAAGTAATACATTTTTAGAGTACAAAACCAAAGCAAAACTACCATTTTATCATTTGTATCAGTATATAAATGACATTTATTGCTGGTTGCAAGTTTTTGTAAGTTCTAACAGTGACCCTCTATTACTTGTCATGTCAAATAAAGCTCATGCACCCCTATTCCAAGTCTAATGTGTTTATGAGGGGTGCTGCCATTAACCTACTACTGCCATCCCAGTCATTCTTTCATCAGCAAAAAGCGAGTATTTAATCTATGGAATGTCAGTAAGAGGACTTCATTAGAATTTTTCACCTTGGTACCAAAGTGAGCTGCAGCCATATTCTTGTGATAGCAGAGAGCATGAAGGCACCATAATAGCAAGAAGCAGAGAAGAGAATTAAATTAAATTAAATTAAATTAAAATCAGTAAATTCTTCCACCTAAGGAGTTTGAAATGAGTTTTGATATAACCGACTGATCCCTAACTCTGCCAGGATTCTAATTATATCCCCTAACAGTGTATATCTCAGTGAAGAGAAGAGTGTTTACACGGATTGGTTAAGTCTTTTGAATCAATACCTTGGTGGCTGAGTTGGTGCCAAACTACCTGTCCTTGAAGAGGGACTATTCCTTTGAAGTAACCACTGGCAGAAATTTGTTGGGAAGCAATGATGATGATAAACATAGGAGCTAGCTCATAAAATATCTGTGAGAAATAGTAAGTCTTAGTGACATTTACTGTGAAATTTGGAACTCAGTACAAACTGAAGAGAAGATGTCCCCCTTTACAAGAGGCGTGATCATCTGTACAAGTGCTACGAAGTTACTGTCAACGGCCTAAATGTAAAAACTAAGTTGTGGCTGAAAATATACTTTGTACACAATAAGGAACTATGAAATTCAAGTTCTACTCACTGCAGAGAGGGAATAAAGGCATGGTATTGCATTGATCTGTTTTTTACACTAGACTTATTCTGGAAAAATCATAAAATTTGAGGCCATACTTTTTTTCTCATCAAAGAAGGCATTTAATTAGATATTAAAGACCATTTCATGGTTAGCAGGACCATTTTTCTGTACAGAAGCTTGAAATGTTGTAATTGTATTGATGAGCTATATGTTCCTATTTTAGAGATCCATCTTTATTCTTCAAAAAGAGCCACAGTAACATACTGACATAGTCACACTCAGTTTCACTTTTTTGTGTGACTTGATTAGTATGCCAGATGATATAAACTTAGCAATATACCAACTGTTTTGAAGATTTAAAAAAGACATGTAAAATGCTTTTGCCTTCAAGGATATTTAGTAAGGATTTATAACTAATTCCCAGAGAAATGATAAAGTCTGTTAAATGGTGTTTCTTACAAATATATTTTCTGTACAAGACAGGTCAGTTTGAGAATGAAACCTATCACTGGGGATAGGAAGGCTCAATGTTGAGGAAAGTGAGGTTTGGAAGGGATAATAAAGATCACTGTGGTCAGAGAAAAGACGTGGAGTTTTCAAGGTATACAAATGGAATGGGCTATTGTGTGATGGAGGCTGTGTGGATATTAACTTGAGTGAATCTGTTGAAAAATAACTAACTCTCTATCTCTCTTACCACCATGAGAAAATGTCCAAACATTTCCACTAACTTTGTAGGGTCTGTATATGAGGGTCTGATTTAAAATAAAACCTCTTTAAAGTACACACTTTGGAAGTGCTGTGGGAATATGGCAGAAACAATGTTTGGAGCCAACTCCAAAAGAAAAATAGAGAAAGGCAACATCCTGTATTTTTTCTCTAACTATATCAATCTTCCCAAGGAACAGATGTATGGAAAGGCACTATTGCTTCCTAAATGGTAAAGGAGAAAAATAGTAGGGGAAAAGATATATGGGGGTAGAGTTTGAGAAAGAAGCTTCAGTTAACTTTCTTGTCTTCAGGCATCATAACATAACATTGAGTTAGACCAATACATTTTCTGTTGGGGACTCATGAGTGAGTAGTCTTTCAATCCCTAACATAGCTGCAGAAGAGTGGCCTTGGGCCCAGAATATTGCCTTGCAGAAAGATAAAAAGCCCTTATAGCACAACCTGTAAATTTGTCTTTGGTTGGAATTATCTTTCCCTGTTCAGGTCTGTTGTGTAGTTTTCTGCTCAGCTTAAGTGTGTGTTGATACGGTTGTTCTTTCAGTTTTGTAGGGGAGGGAAAATGCCCTTCACCTTCAGGACAAGAAAGATGCATGCAGACCTTCTCCCCATATCAGCTGTGGAATGAGATTTGCTGACCATGGGGTGCTTGCTCTGCCTCTCTTCTGTGTGAGAAAAGTGGTGTTCCACCCACCTGTATGAGTCATGTCTTCTTGGTGACCCTAACACTAGCAAACCATGCAGTGGGTTGACATCCTGGAACTGTTGTTCCTGGTGGTAAGCACCAGATGTCATTCCCTCAATGTTTTCAACTGAGAACACTAAAGCACACTCTGTTTTCTCCCTGTGATACAACTAATTCTCTAGACCTACTTTTTTTCCCCCAAGTGTTTGCATTTCTTAGCAAGCACCTGTGTCACCATGATTAATAATAAGTCTTAAGGGCAGATAATGGAATTTCCAGATGCTAATATTCACTGGGTTGTTTCTGAGATGATCAATTCTATATAGTATGCTCTAGGAATGTGTGAAGAACACTAATAATTTTTTTGAAATGTGTTCTAGTTAGAAAAAAAATTGTAAGACATGGAAAACACTTATTTATAGTTCAGAATTGTTTCAGTCATTGAAAAGCATTGCCAAGCCGAAATTAATTTGTTCAACATTTTTAATTTTCACCTTGTGTTTGGAACTGAAGATGGGATAGAGTTATAAATGTTGTCATAATCTTTTACAAATTGTTTACAAATATCTATTAAATAACTACTTTTTATAAACCTTAATTCCTGCATATGCCAGTTGACAAAGTCAGGGAGGTCAGTAGATTCTGCTGTGGATTGAGGAGGAGGGAATAATAAAATCAAAGCAATGTTTTAGAAATAATGATATATCTTCTTCTAATTTAGCCTATACTCCTGGACTATCTTATGTATCAGTAACTTAGCTTTTGATTATAGTTCCTGGATATTGCACTGAGATGGGTGTCATTTCAGTGGATATGGCCACATTCTAGAAAAAGCATAGTAGCACAACACTGTTAGCACTTCAGAAATCTGACTTCATTAAAGAGTTCTCTCTTCTCACTATAGATGTCAATATGCTCATTTGCAAAATCAAGTAAATACAATTTCCTAGTATCTGTTGTCTCACAGTTTAATTAAGGCTGTAAATTCTATAAAAAGTCAAATCTGTGTGCAAACAGACATAAAGATCTTTCAGATGCTTTGATTTATGACCCTATGCAACTCAGCTAGATCTGATTCACTACAAACACAAGGATCATAGAGTTTGTGGCCCCTTACCAATTTGCCTATTCAGTGAATTCATTTATTCATTTAAAAAATAATAATGTTGAGTCCCCATAATGTGCCAAACACTATTCCCGAAGCCAGACAAACAACCATAATAAGACAAGTCAGATGAAGTACTTGTCCCTCTGGAACTCACATTGTAGTAGAGGCACAGAGACAGACAATAAATAATAACAATAGCACTAATTAAGATCATTTTAGATCATTGTAAGAGCTATGAAGAAAACAAAGGTTATGCAAAAAAAGAATCACTGTGCTTCTGGGTGGGGTGGATGATGTGGGAGACCTCTCTGAGGAGATTACATTTGAAATCAGAGTTTAATAACAAATAAACAGTTGTGAGAAAATCTTCAGAGCATTTTTGGTAGAAGGAAGAACAAGAATTAAGAAACTAAAGCAGGATTGAGGTTGGGTATGTCTAAGGAAATAAAAGACAATAAAGATAACTATCAGGTGACTAAGAAGTATAGTGGCAAGGAGGGACATCCACGGAGGAGTCGGGATTTAAATGATAAAAGGCCTTGTGAGACATATTAAAGGATTTGGATTTTGTACTATATACAAAAGGAAACCGTTGGAGGTTTAGGCATGATATGGTTTACATTTTATGAAATCATTTAGGTTATTCTGTGGGTAATGGATTATAGGGAGGGAGACAGGAAGAAGTTCCGAGATGATCACAGTAGTTCAGTAACGAGATACTGATGGTAAAACTGGGGTATTAGGACTGAAAATGAAAAAAAAATGGAAAAAAGACGGATTCAAGAGAGATTTTAGATGTAGAATTATAGAATTCTGGAGCTTGAATGAATGATCTGAGGAAAAAATCAAGGATTTTTTTGAGAAAGAGTGAGCACGTGAATGGGGGGAGCAGGGGCAGGGATAAACAGACTGTGTACTGAGTGTGTAGTCCTATGTGAGGCTCGATCCCATGATCTGAGCTGAAATCAAGAGTTAGATGCTTAACCAACTGAGCCACTTAGGCACCCCAGGGAGGACCTTTTAGTTCTTGGTTTAAGCCACTGAATGGGTGGTTTTCCATTTACTGAGATACAGCTGACTAGACAGGAATGAATCTAGGAGATCAATAATTCTAATGTGACCATGTTTTCCATGACTATTGAATATCTGTGTGGAGAGGTCAAGTATGCAACTGGTTTTAGTAGTCTGAAGGTCAACAAGAGGGTCATGATACACATGTAGAATAGCAGGAATAAAAATGAAATGTAAGGCTATGGGACCAGATGAGAGGAAAGTTAGAGGTGAATGGAGATACACTCTAACATTTGAAGCTCAAACAAAGGAGACACAGTGAGCAAAGTGACTACAGCAAGCAGTGAGTAGGACAAAGAAGCAAAAATGGGAGTGTTTCAATAAAGAGGGCATGAGAAACTGGTCAACTGTGTTGCAAGCTGTTAAGAGACGGGGTAAGAAAAGGGTAGAACTAGATGTCCTGGGACTGGTGTTACCTTTTTAGATAATATGCCAAAAAGCAAGATCATGAAAGAAAGAACTGATAAGCTGGATTTAATTAAAATAAACTTTTGCTCTTTGAGAAATGGTCACGAGAATAAAATGGCAAGCTGCAGCCTGGGAGAAAATATTTGCAAAAGCCATCAGATAAAGGGCTGTTATTCAAAATATACCACATCTTCAAACGTGTATATAATGGAATATTACTAAGCCATCACTCATCTGTGAGGAGACTTCAAAACAGATGAACAGAGGGGAAGGGAAGGAAAAATAAGGTAAAAACAGAGAGGGAGGCAAACCACAAGAGACTCTTAACAACAGAGAACAAACAGGGTTGCTGGAGAGGAGGTAAGTGGAAGGATGGGGTAAAGGGGGAGGTATTAAGGAAGGCACTTGCTGGGATGAGCATAGGGTGTTATATGGAAGGGTGAATCACTAAATTCTACCTCTGAAACTAATACTACCTTATATGGTAATCAACTAGAATTTTTTAAAAGATTTATTTATTTGAGAGAGAGAGTACATATGAATGGGAGGTGGTGGTGCAGAGAGGAAGCAGACTCCCTGGGACTCCATCTCAGGACCCTGAGATTATACCTGAGCTGAAATAAAGAGTCAGAGTCAACTGACTGAGTCATCCAGGTGCCCCACTAACTAGGAATTAAATAAATCTTGAAAAGGAAAAAAAAAAAGACCATCATACAAAATACATAAAAAGCTTTTAAAACCCAGCAATAAGAAAACAATCTGATTTAAAAAATGGTCCAAAGACCTTAATAGACATCTCACCAAAGAAGAGATAAAGATGGCAAATAAGCACATGAAAAGATGTTCAATGTCCTATCTCATGAAGGAAATGGAAGTTAAACAACAATGAGATGCCACTCAAACATATTAGAATGGCCAGAACCTGGAACAAGGACAACAGGGAAATGCTGGTGCTAAAAAGAAAAGAACTATCAAGCCATGAATACACATTGAGAATCTTAAATGCATATTACTAGTGAAAGGAGCCAATTTGAAAAGTCTACATACTGTATGATTTCAACATACAGTTTGTGATATTCTGGAAAAGGCAAAACTATGGAGACAATAAAGAGATTAGTGATTGCCAGGGGTTGGGAAGAAAGGGATGACTAGAGATATCTCAGAAGATTTTTAGCCCAGTGAAAATGCACTCTGTGTTACTGTAAGGGTAGATGTGTCATTATACATTTGTCCAAACCCATAGAATATACAACACCAAGAGTGAATCATAATGTAAACTATGGCCTTTCAGTGATTATGATGTGTCAGTGTAGGTTCACCAATCATAAATATACCATTCTGGTGGGAACGTGTTGATAATAGAGGAGGTTATACACTTGTGGGAATAGGATGTATACGGGAAATGTCTGCATGTTCCCCTCAATTTTGCTTTGAACCTAACATTGTCTAAAAAAGTAAAGCCTAGGGATGCCTGGGTGGCTCAGTTGGTTAACATCTGTCTTTGGCTCAGGTCATGATCCCAGGGTCATGGGATCAAGTCCCACTTTGGGTTCCTTGCTCAGTGGGGAGCCTGCTTCCCCCTCTGCCTGCCTCTCCCCCTAATTGTGCTCTGTCTCTTCTCTATCTGATAAAGAAGTAAATTCACTTGTATCTGTGGAATGGTGGGGATAAAAGGTTGATTAAAGGGATTGGGTGCATGACAGGTGAGAAAGAGGAGCTGGTGAATATGAACACATATTTCAGGATGTTATCCTGAATGCGGTATAAAGAATGCAGCAGGAACACAAAAGTGCATAGTGTTCAATGAGGTTCATTTCCAGTTATAAATCATGAATGGGATAAATTTATAAAACTAGAATTAAAACTAGGAATCAGAATGGGGGGAGAATGAGAACATGGAAGAAAGGAGAAATTAACTTATATTTGAAATCTTTTTGTTAAATAAAATATTTTTTAGTTCGTTAAGCCTTTTTTGTATAAAACCCAAACAATTTGGTCTATAGTACTTTAAAAATCTTAATATTTGTGAAATTTTCAAAAACTTTTTTAAATCTTTATTTTAGTTACTTATCTGAAAGTTACAAGATGTACCCATACTCACTGAAACTCCAATTTTAGAGTATTTTCATAAAGATCTGTACAAAACCCTTTTTATGTATTTTCACCATATTTTTTCCATCCCTAATCTATCATTTAATAGCAGAGTAACAAAAGTAATAGAGTATGGGAGAAATATGTAGGCAAGAAAAAAATAAACATTTTAGCCGTGATTTATGACTACACATGGAACTAATGGAGTTGAAAGATACAGAAATCTGTTAAGTGAAAGATATAGCAAAAAAAAGCCACACTCATGTTTATTGAGAGTTTGTGATGGGTGTAAATGAACCTGAGATATGTTGTGGACTGGGATGACACCTCATTGTTTACGTGGGAGGTGAGAGATCATTGAAATTATTAGAAATTAATGATGGAGTCAGGTTTGGCCAGAATAGAACAGACAACACTAAATCTGACTTTCTTAACACTTGCTTATCCAGCATGATAGAATTTATCCTGTTGTGTTACTGGAAAGCCACTTAACAGACTAGTCAGTCTCATATTCATATTTGGACAAAGTTTATAATTTATCTACTTGCTTTTACTGAATTATTCTTGCTAGAGTAACAGTGTTTCCAATTTATATTCAGAAAATGTTATATTCAGGGAATTTAAGTTGTGGCTTTTCCCCCCATTTAGTTATTGAATAATCAATGACTCATTGACCCCTGTAAATAACTTTGGTCATACTGGTAATTGAAGATCAAAGTCCTCTTTATGATGCAAATACCCTGAAGGAACACACCTGGGAGCTTTCAATCTGAAACGCAGAACAGTATAAATGGATGGATGGATGGATGGATGGATGGATGGATGGATGGATGGACAGATGGATGGAAGAAGTTAGAGTTCCATAAATGTGTACTATACAACTCAAGACCTCATCCAGGAGACTTACTGTAAACACTGGTCCCAAGTTTTAGTGCCATTCTACTCATTTGCTTGTGAGGTCTCAGTGAAGTCATTTAGTGTCCCTGTTTTTGTTTTATCTGTGAATTTGGGATGATGCTACCTATGGAATAAAACAGAAAGGCTTTAAGAAGAGCAGAATGCTAAATATCTATGTTTATCTGCCTGGTTGTATAACGTGACCTTCCATTCTTCTGCTTCTGTATCACTTAAGTGAGAGGACTAGGCTAGTTTTTGTTCGTCCCTCTCCCTCAACTCTTAGAACAGTTTCTCCTTCTAATGACAACCATTGGTCTTTTCCTAGCTTCTGAATTGGAGACAAGATTATTTGACCTTGTTTTCTCTCCTCTGTGCTGTTTTTTTAGCAGTGACCGCCGAAGCACACATCCACTTTGTTCTGTTTATTTATACTCTCTAGAACAAAATGACATTTCCTCAACTCTGCACTGGTTTTTCAGCTATGGCAGATAAGCAAAATCTACCAGATTTTCATTCCCCTATGAGAGACAGCTTCTAAAGTCTCACTTTATTTGTAGATATTTCTTGTTGAAGAGTCATTAATATTTAAAGGAAAAGCCATATGTGGCAATTAAGTGAAATTTATAATTTTAAGAGAATTTGAAAAGCCAATTAATATATCAGTAGTTTCTAGAGAGTTTAGAACTCAGTCCCAGGGAGATTATTATGAAGACTTAGTAAAAATGGAAAAAAACTCCTGTAAACATTTTATATGGTATGTAAGAAAAAATATTTTACCAATAAATGAAAAAGAGAGGTGTTGCAGTTTAATATCACTATTACTGTTAGAAGATTTTTTTTTTTTAACTTTTCTCAGTAATGAAAACATATTTTTTGGTTTGGAAAAACATGTATTGATTTGTTTGTCTTTCTTTTGACTTACTAAAAGATGCAGAAAATGCCTTATTTTTATGTGTTTGAAATGAGTTTTAAAACACAAAGTTGACAACTCTTAAGAAGAGTGAATTCGTGGGCTTCTTTTCTGTGAATAGTACATTCTGAGAATCATCAGTCCTGTCTCCTTGAGTGATATAATAGAAGTTAAGTGTTCTGACAGTATGATCATTTGATGTTTTTGTGTGAATTTTGAAGCTTTCTTTTCACTGAAATTTACTGATAGTATTGTGTGTTATGTTTTGATCTTTATGAAACTTTTTCCTCTTTAATAGTCCCTTTTCCCCCTTTCCTTCCCCCTGCCCCACTCTTTTTCTCTCTCTTTCCTTTCCAAACATAAAAACAACTTTGGACTTTAAGAGAACTGTTTTGTACAATATGACTATTGGAAGCAGTGATATAACATCACTCAAGAGAAAGCTAGATGTCTCCTATATGACATGTATTTTGAGAAGGATCACCTTCAACTTCACCTTGGAAAAATGTCCTTTATGTTGGAAATGAAGTACATTGCACTTTGAGTAGACAGACACCATACGAGAGAACAGAGAGAACAGAAGAGTCAGACTCTGTAGTAAATCTTGGTTATCTGTAACAGGCCGCCCAGTGGTGCCTCCTGGTACTGATTCTTGAAGAATCTCCAAGCATTTTTCTCTAAACAGGCAAATAGACTCTGGGAATGTGTTTTTGAGGATATAGATAGATTACAAATAGGCAGACAGGAGCATTCCTCCCCTCATTCTTCTTCCTCAGGATATTTTCTGCTTGAGCTGAGTATGACTTTTTTGTTTCTGTTTCCCTCTAACAAATGTGCAGAGATGTTGTGGAAAGAGTTTAGGGTGTGTGTCAGGGAGACCTGTATTTAAATTCCTGGCTTTAAATTTATATTCAGTATAAACTCTTTGATCTTTCATTTTGTCCTGTATAAAATGGAAAGAATGATAGCACTTTCCTCATAGGGCTGCTGCTTGGAGGAAATAAGGTATCAAACAGGAAGGACTTAGCATTTTGGAGGCCCATAAAAAACATATCATATGTATGCTTTTTATATTCTCATTCTGCCTTCCTCAATTCTTACCTGGTTCTGGATCGAAAAAGATAAATATTTTAAAGCATAAATTCAGCCTTGTGACTGAGCCATCAGAGTTATGTTTCTTTTTTCCCTTGTCTAAAATCTCCTCATCCACTTCTCCCTATCATCCCCCCATAGAAAAGCTGAAGCTTATCCATTCTTGAGTCCTCGGCTTAAATGCCTCTTATGGTTTGTTTGACTAAGGTTAGGTTTTCTATTATGGGTTCCCATAATGATCTATACTTCTTTGTATGCTCATTACAGTAATAATTAATTGGCAATTATTCCCCTCTACTCTATCAGCTCCTTGGGGACAGGAAACTATCTTTCTAGTTGACCAGTGTATGAGCCATGCCTAGCATATTATGAATTCTCAATAAATACCTATTTATTTTCAATACACAGTCTTGAAAAGGACAGTGTCAAGGCCTCTGTTTTTCCATTTGTCCATGCAAGGGTTGTAGAGTGGTATCCTGGTAGTGTAAAGGTATGTATTCCACTAACTTCTCTATACCCTACATCATTTCTTCCACCAACTGGAGACATTCCTCTTTTTATCACCTGGGATAAGTAGATGGGTCTCCAACCCAATCATGCGAAAGCCTGCTCATCAGCAATTTATCGAAGTCTGCCTATCCTGGCATCTTTCATCTTACCATTTCTCCCTAAAGTTCTTGCCAAGGCCTCATTCCTCTGGGGAAGAATGCTGCTGTCTGCCTATTTATAACCCATCCATACCCTTAAAAACACGTTGCCATAGTCTGTTTGCCTGTTTAGAGAAAAATGTGTGAGGATTCTTTAAAAAATCATATTGCCAGTATAATAGAAAATGTTGGGGAATACAAAATACTGGGGCAAACAACATGGAGCCAGTGGCCAAAATTCTCTCCATTTCCTCCATTTATGACTCTTAAAAGTGGAAAGGAGCTGACTATGTCTCCATGATCAGTTCTTCCCAACTGTAAAGTACATGTGGGCCACACACCCTCTCTGGTAGACAAAGCCTGGGTTGTTGGACAAGTTTGTTCAACTCACATCTACAAATACATTCAGAGTCACCATGTTTTGTAATCATGTGCACATCATTGATCCATAAAATTATTTTCTAGATTCTAGATACTTTCTTAGGAACTGCCCTCCCTCCGCCCGCTCAGAATACATAGCTCTTTTCCTCTAGAAGCAGAAAAATTTAGAAGTGGTTGGATGGCAAAGAGGGTGGTAACTCTTAACCACATGTTAAAATTGGTTGATAAGATTGGTTAATGCTCTTAACTTACAAGATTGGCTAATGCTTTCATAAGGTGTCATCCTTTTTGCAGATTACACACTCAACTTCTTTATCTTTGCTCTGTTCAAAACCCTCAGCTCTCTCATACCCAGGGAAACCTCAGTACCATAAACAATCTCAGGCTTTTCACTGAGGTTGAGGAAGCAACTAAGGTTCAGTCACTTCCTGAACTTGGTCACTTTCAATAGAACTGTCCATTTATAATGTCTTACCACCAGGCAGTGAGGAGACTACATTTTAGAAACTATATATATTTATTTCCTTTATATATTCTTTGTTTATATTTCTCAGCGGAATTCTGCCACTCTGGGGCAAGGGAAGAATGGAGGACTGACTAAGCTGGGAAGTGCTCAGGACAAGACCATTTCTTCCATCTCAGCTTTACCAGTTTTTAGCTGTGTGAACTTGTAAAAACTACTTTTCTGCACCTGTTCTGTAAAATGGGCATAACAGAGATACCTATTCCATAGGGTTATTCTGGCAATTAGAATTAATAATTAATACTTAAAATAGTGCCTAGTAAATGTCCAGTAAATACTAGCTATCATAATTAATGTCACTGAATAATGAATATGTTTTCTTTTACAAGGATTTGAGTAGCTGTGTGCTTATTTGGTATTTTCAGGCAAGTGATCAGACAACTGCAAGGGGATTTCATGGCAGTGTTCTAATATACTCCAGTCCTAGACTAATTATTCTTTTACTTAACTATAATTTGCACTAGGAATTTTAAAGCTACCTTATCAAAATGTTAAGTGATGTCAGTAAGATAACTCAAGGGTGGTTTTCAGAGTAACAGAATTTATTTTAGCCAGCACATTTATGGTACTTACAGTGTGTCAAGCACTGTTGTACGTGCTTTGAAATAGCAACTCATTTAATTCTCACAATGACACTGTGAGAGAGCCACTATTATTAGTCCCATTTTCCATGTGAGGAAGCTATGTGTTGGAGAAATTAAGTGGCTTTCCAAGGTCATCCAATTCGTGGCAGAGTTGTCTACCTGGAGAATATTGAGAAGGCAGCATGGGAGAATTGTCTAGACTCAAGTCCCATGACCTGGGTTTGCAATCCTACTTTTGCCATTGATGCAGGGAGGTCACTTACTCTCTTTAAATGAGGGCAGTGAACTGTATGATATCAACAGTTCTGGGTTTAGCCTTCTTGAAATAATTATTCTTTCAAAAAGTCATCCTAATTTAAAGAGGAGACCAGAGTAAAGTAGCTAGGGAAAATTGAGTATATGTGCATAACTTTAATTTTGATAAATCATCTTTGAAAGAACCACAGCAACTATGAAGGTGCCATATGTTAGAAATACTCAGCATCTCTGCTGTTACCAATAGCTGGTGAATGACATCACATAATACATGCTGTCTGCTTACAATAGCGAGAATCTAAGGTTAGCGCAAATGGACACATTCAGTTGCTTGAATCCTATATATTTTCCTAATTGAAGACTATATTCAAGGGATACTATCTATCAAGAGAACTCAAGCAGTATAAAAATAAAAGAGAGCTATAAATTCTGAAAGTATTGGTGGAAGAAAGTTGATTCTGTAATATGGGGATTCTGCCTGTTGAATAATAGTCTTGAATTTTTAGGCACAATATTCATCATTGCAAGTGGGTATCTCTGATTAGTATGAAAACAGACTTTTAATTGAAATTCACTTGTAAAAGCGATATAGATTTCAAGGGAAAGATTCAAGGTGTATTGCAAATAATATTTTAAATTGGTATGTGATGCTATCTAGCCTATTTGGTTTTATGGTAGGGACAAATAGAAATAAGATAAAAAGTAGAAAATTGAATTTTGAGTTCTATGATGAAAACACAGATATAAACTACAGTGGGGTTTCTGACTTTTTTGTGAGGGAAAGGCTTCTCAGTGTTTCTGAGTAGAGAAGTGGGAGAGTTACCAATAGCTGCAATTTGATCTCACCTTCCTGATGAAAAACCTGTAAAAAAAGAAGCAAGAGGGTGGTGGTCATCAGCTTGGAGTGGGAAAGGTAAGGCTTATACATATTCTTAGGAATCTTTGCAACAAACCTAAAAAACTTTTAATTAAGTGTCTAAGGTAATAGTGATGACAACTACTCTCTTTTTACTAAATCCTTGCTCTATGTTGGGAAGTTTGTTGAATATGCACCTAATACCATTATCTCCTTAAATCTGCACAAAACCCATATGAATCCTACACATCTCTGCCGGAAGAGACCTGTGGCCTTTGTTACCAAATCTGACAATTCATAGGAGCATAGGATGACGGATTTGCAGGCTGGAGAATCTGCTCTTGCACCACCTTCCCTATTTTTGCCAAAAGCATAAGCCCTCTATGCTGCTCTTTAAAGTCATGTTTTCTTCAAATGACTTCATTTTTCTTTAAGAAATATATATATATATATAATTAAGATTTTATTTATTTATTTGACAGAGATCACAAGTAGGCAGAGAGGCAGGCAGAGAGAGAGGAGGAAGGAGGCTCCCTGCTGAGCAGGGAGCCCGATGCGGGGATCGATCCCAGGACCCCGGGATCATGACCTGAGCCGAAGGCAGAGGCTTTAATCCACTGAACCACCCAGGTGCCCCAAGAAATATATTTTTAAAGGACATTTTTTTTTATCACCATCTATGGCAAAAACTGCTAGTGCTCACCCTTCTCAGTCTTTCTCCATTTCCAGACACATGGGAAAATGATTAGTCCTGACACCTCCTGCCCCCTCCACACACACACCACCTTCAGTTGAGTGGAGGAGCCTCGTGATGCTCTAACCAATGGATTATAGAGGTAATGGTATGTGTTCATTAAAAAAACACAAAACGGGGGCACCTGGGTGGCTCAGTGGGTTAAAGCCTCTGCCTTCGGCTCAGGTCATGATCCCAGGGTCCTGGGATCGAGCCCCACATCGGGCTCTCTGCTCCTCGGAGATCCTGCTTCCTCCTCTCTCTGCCTCCCTGCCTACCTGTGATCTGTCTCTCTCTCTGTCAAATAAATAAGTAAAATAAAAAAAAAAAAAACATTTAAAAAAACAAAACAAAACAAAAAACCACAAAATGGAAAACAAAAGCAAAAACAAAATAAACTCTCCATTTTGAAGATGAGGAAACTACACTTAGAATTTAAAATTTTATTTTTATTGATTCTGGACATTCAAGGCAGCACAATACAGATTGAGGTAAATAGCCATTTTTGCATAGAAGTGTGTGTATCTCTTCTGCCAGACTGTTAATGTGGAGACTTGTGTCAATCTAGTCATGGGTTTAGGTGGGGTTATGTTGTTGCTATGGTTATCATCAGTGTTTCACCACTTCTACATTCTTCTAGAAATACCTTAGGGTAGCCTGGATGTCATAGTGTTTTTCTTTAATTTTTTTTTTTTAATTTGAGTGTATTTGACACACAATGCTACGTTAGTTTTATGTGTACAACTTAGTGATCTGACAAGTTTGTACATTATGCTGTGTTTACTGCAAGTGTAGCTACCATCTTGTCCTGTTACATTGCTATTACAATATTATTGACTATATTCTTTATGCAGTGGCTTTTATTCCCATGACTTACTCATCCCATAAGTGGAAACCTGTATCTTCCATACTGCTTCATCCGTTTTGCCCAATGTCTATAATTGTGTGTGTGTGTATGTATATACATATATTTATATACATATGTATTATATATATGTAAATTGTTTTTGTTTTCTTTGGGTAAATACCCAGTAGTAGAGTTATTGAATCATATGGTATTTCTATTTTTAATTTTTTGAGGAACCTCCGTATTATTTTCCATAGTGGCTATACCAATTTGTATTCCCACCAACAGTGCACAAGGGTTTCTTTTGCTCAGATCCTTGCCAACACTTGTTATTTATTAGCATTTTGATTTTAGTGATTCTAGCAGGTGTAAATTGATCTTATTGTGGTTTTGATTTGCATTTTCCTGACAATTAGTGATGTTGAGCCTCTTTTCATGTGTCTGTTGGCTGTCTACATGTCATTTTGGAAAAAAATGTTTGTTCAGTGCCTCTCCGCATTTTAAATTGGATTATTTGTGGGTTTTTTGATGTTGAATTGAATAAGTTCTTTATATATTTTGGATATCAACCTCTAATTGGGTATATTATTTACAAATATTTTCTCCCATTCGGTATATTGCCTTTTTGTTTTGTTGATGGTTTCTTTGCTGTGCAGAAGCTTTTTGTTTCAATGTAGCCCCAATACTTTAAGTTTGCTTTTTTTCCTTTGCCTTAGGAGATGTATCTAGAAAAATGCTACAACAGCCAATCTCAGAGAAATCACTCCATGTCTCCTCTTTTAGGATTTTCGTGGTTCCAGGTCTCACAGTTAGGTCTTTAATCCATTTTTAGTTTATTTTTGTGTATGGTGTTAGAAAGTGGCTCAGTTTTGTTCTTTTGCATGTAGTTGTCCAGTTTTCCCAGCACCATTTATTGAAGAGACTGTCTTTTCTCCATTGTATATTCTGGCCTCTTTTGTCATAGATTAATTGGTCATATAATTATGGATTTATTTCTGGGCTCTCTGTTCTATTCCATTGATCTATGTGTCCCTTTTTGCACCAGCACCATACTGTTCTGTTTACTACAGCTTTGTAGTCTATCTTGAATTCTGGGATTGTGATACCTCCAGCTTTGTTCTTTCTCAGAACTACTTTGGTGGTTTGGAATCTTCCGTGATTCCATAAAAATTTTAGTGGATAAGGAGAATTAAGAAAAAAAAAAACACTCTGGTGAACCAAAGTGTTTTTCTTAATTCTCCTTATCCATCCTCAGGTTTTATCCTTCCCTTTTGCTCTTGTACCTGATACGGGGTCTTCCTATGTCCTTGTTCTCTCCAGTGGTAGATTGTCAGTATTTATTACTTTGTGTTGTTATCCTGATTTATGGGGCAGGGAAATTTTCTCTTGTTTTGGTCCAGTCTAAAATTTCGGTGAGCTTGGTCTCAAATTTAGGATTTCCTTAGTAATCTGCTTTGCTACCCATGTAAGCCAAACTCTGCTATGGATCATTAGTAGGTCTCGTATGAGAGTTTCCTGCCCCTCCCCTAGTGGTAGGAGACCTTTAATGGTCTGGTCTCAAGACAATTTCCTATTCCTACTCCAGAACATTTCCCCAGCATCATCTTTTTTTTTTTTTTTAAGATTTTATTTATTTATTTGACAGAAAGAGATCACAAGTAGGCAGAGAGACAGGCAGAGAGAGAGTGGGAAACAGGCTCCCCGTCGAGCAGAGAGCCTGATGAGGGGCTTGATCCCAGGATCCTGGGATCATGACCTGAGCTGAAGGCAGAGGCTTAACCCACTGAGCCACCCAGGTGCTCCCCAGCTTCATCTTTAAGAGTGCCTGGAGTGGTGATTTGTGCTACAACTTCCCAGCAACTTAAGTCTTTTGTTCTGCAGAGGAGAAAGTTTTAAACGGGAATTTATGCCTTTCCTCTAGTGTTGGATACTCTCCTTACCTAAACCTGCACAATCATGAGAGAGTTTCTCTTATTCCCAACATGCCCCATTTCTTCTTTGAGCCCTAGCAGAGGTCTGTGGAGGACAGCCTGTAAGTAGTATGAATGCCCCTGTGTCTGTGGCTCCCAGGGGTTCTATACTTTAATGCTAGCCCATACTCAGATTTTATAAATTCATTTTAAAAATAGTTAAGTTATTTTTAGCCACTTGTATGGCACTGGTGTCTCTTTTTCTCATGTCTCTGCCATGTGTGTTTTAGTCCCTATGCCCTCTCTGTGTGGAGACATCTTTCCTGAGATTCCAAGATAATTGGTTGCCCTGAGATCTCTGACAGGTTCAAGATAAGTCATGACTTTATAGTTTATCTGGCATTTTCATCTTATTAGTGTGGGAACAATATTTTTTCCAACTTTCCACATCATAGGCATAAGTGAATCTCCAGTTACTTCTTAAACTAATATTCTATAGTTGTCCTAGGTTAGGTTTCTGCAGATGTGGAGAATGAGCCAAAGATTCAAATACAGGTGATTTCCTAAGTACCTGCAGAAAGAACAAGTAGGAATATGGAGGAAACAGGAAAAGGAAGAAGCCCAGAAATGATACAATTTTGGTGACATCTCAGCTTGATCATTTGTTGAACTCTGTAGCATAAATTGTAGTTTAGTGGGCATACTGATTTATGGCAAATAGTCTAATAACAGTTTTTAATAGTCTAATAACAGTTGAGCACTAGCTGAAGGCATCCTTGGGGTAGAACACATACCACCAACCACTTCTGATTCTCTGTAAAAGTTAATTGCTACTGCATGGAGCACTGGGTGTGATGCCAAAACAACGAACACTGTTATGCTGTAAATAAACAAATTAAAAAAAAAAAGTTAATTGCTACAGTCATCAAAGGCAAGCCACCAAGGAAGGTAGATGTTACTGATTTGCAGCAAAGCACAAAGAGGTTGAAAATGAATGGCTGCTACATATTCTACTGCTTTACTGATACTAATGGTTTTTTAAATACTATTTTATTAATTTTTGTTTTGGTTACCTATTGATGTCATATTTTCTATGTTTTTTTTTTATTTTCAACTTTCTTATATACTGGTTTTAGTTATTTTTCTTGTAACAAACATCAGACTGTTGTTCATTTCCTCTAATTTTATAATCTTGATCATATAGTTGATGAGTTTCAAATATTTTCATTAATTATGGTAATTGATATATTTTAATTCTACTGCTTGAATTTAATGTTTCTCTTTACTAACATTTTTTTTTGCATTTCCCCTTCCTTTTCTGCCTTCTATTGAACTCTGTAGGTTTTATTTATATTTTTAGTCGAATTTTTAATTATTTAAATGCATAGCTATCTGTTTTCTCTGCTAAGTCTAGATTTTGAATAGTTTTATCCTCTTCAAGGATATCCTCTTTTCTATTGAAGTTTAGTTAACACATATGTTATATTAGTTTCAAATGAACAACATAGTGATTTGATAAGTTCATACCTTTTGCTCACCACAGATTATAGCCACCATCTGTCACCATACAATGCTATTATAATGCCATTGATATATTCCCTATGCTGTACCTTTTATTGCCATGACTAAGGACCTATAGTCCTTATTTAATAAATACTTATTGAACCTTACTACGTTACAAACACTAAAGCTTACATCCCAGAGATAAACAAAATCATCATAGGACTTGCATTCTCATAGAAATGGCAAAATTCAGCTAATTTTTACTTTGTAGTTATTTAAATGATTTATTTCTGTACACCATGATATTCTTATATTTTATGTCTTTCATCCACATTAACTTTACATAAAATTAAATATATACTTTACTTGTTTGGTGATATTCTATGAGTTGTAAACTCTTTTAACATTTTGTGTTTCTGAAGCATTTCTTGATTTTGCCTTAATTCTTAAAAGATAATTTAGGTGGATATTAAATTCTATACTGAAATTATTTTTCTTGACTATTTTGATGATACTGCTTCATTATTTTTTGGTACCTATTGTGGTAGTTAAAAGAGTTTTTTGTTGTTTTGATGTTCTTCTATAGGTAATGTGTCTTTTCTTTCTGACATTTAAAAATGCATTCTCTTTAAAACTTATGTGCTATAGTCTTACTGCAATGTGCTCAAAGTTTAGGTTTGTTTATATACCCCCCTGGTACACAGAGTCTAGTCTCATAACTTGGTTCTCAAAAGTTATCTCTTTGTATATTTCTGCTCTTCCATTCCCTTCATTATCTTCTTCTGGAACCCCTATTAGTCAATTGGATGCCTCTCGCAAACTGATTTACACATCTTATACTTCTCTCATATTAAAAACAATTACTTATCTCTTTGTGATTTGTACTGAATGAATGTCCTGCGTTGTGTTTCCATTCACTAATTCACTTTGGGTTCTGGCTAGATTTTAGTTTATCTAATAATTTTAGGAAGCATTTATCCATTCCTTTGTCCCCCAAACTTTATGATGAAAACCATCACTTACTTCTTCATGATCCTTCAGTTTGGCTTGTACTTCACTGGGTGATTCTTCCACTAATCTTACCTGGACTCATTCTTGCACGTTCTGTTGGTCCAGCTGGGAAGTGTGCCTCAGTGCCTCTCATTGATCTTTCTGGTAGTTGATGACTGTTGTTGGGTGCCCTGTTCTTCAGCTATGTAGCCTCTCATCCTCTACTAGGTTATGTTTGACTTGCCCATATATGTAGCAATCAGTTGAAAAGGTTGAAAGCAGAAGTTGCAGGTCTCTTAAGGCCTAGACTTCAAATTTATACAATTTCCCCCACAGTTTATTAGTTAAGAAAGAACAGAGCCAGCCCAGAATCAGGGTGGTGGAAAACTAGATTCCACATGTAAATGGGAGAAGTTACAAAGATATTTCAGAAGAGTGTGGAGAGAGAGACAAGTGTCATTTGGAAGCAGTCTCTTGTAGTACCTGTCAATTAGACCAAATAGCTCATATTTTCCCACATGCAAAATATGCTTAGTCTCTCCCTCTTATCTCACAATATTATCTGATCATGACATTATTATCTGCAACAAGTTAGGTGATAACTGAGATTCCTCATATATAGCTCTTCAGGTAGAGCCACTTATGATCCAGAGACTTATAAAGAAAAAAGACTAGTTCCTCATACACTATACACTGAACATAAAATATTAAGACAAGGACAGAATAATTACAATAGCCAAACCGAATCAAAAAAGGGAAAAATGGGATGGGGCATATAGTAATCACTAGTTTACAACAATTCTGAAATCCAGCCAAACATGTGTTGTCAGAGTCTCCTTTTCCAAAGTAAGGACATGAACCTAAGTAAGGGTCCAGTTATTCTCTGAAAGGCATTCTTTTTTTTTTTTTTCTCATTTTTTTTATTCGTTTATTTGTTTATTTACAGCATAACAGTGTTCATTGTTTTGCATCACACCCAGTGCTCCATGCAGTACGTGCCCTCCCTATTACCCACCACCTGGTTCCTCAGCCTCCCACCCCCCCCCCCACCACCGCCCCATCCCTTCAAAACCCTCTGGTTGTTTTTCAGAGTCCATAGTCTCTCATGGTTCATCTCCCCTTCCAGTTTCCCTCAACTCCCTCTCCTCTCCATCTCCCCATGTCCTCCACGTTATTTGTTATGCTCCACAAATAAGTGAGACCATATGATACTTGACTCTCTCTGCTTGACTTATTTCGCTCAGCATAATTTCTTCCAGTCCCGTCCATGTTGCTACAAAAGTTGGGTATTCATCCTTTCTGATGGAGGCATAATACTCCATTGTGTATATGTACCACATCTTCCTTATCCATTCATCCGTTGAAGGGCATCTTGGTTCTTTCCACAGTTTGGTGACCGTAGCCATTGCTGCAATAAACATTGGGATACAGATGGCCCTTCTTTTCACTACATCTGTATCTTTGGGGTAAATACCCAGCAGTGCAATTGCAGGGTCATAGGGAAGCTCTATTCTTAATTTCTTCAGGAGTCTCCACACTGTTCTCCAAAGTGGCTGCACTAACTTGCATTCCCACCAACAGTGGAAGAGGGTTCCCCTTTCTCCACATCCTCTCCAACACACGTTGTTTCCTGTCTTGCTAATTTTGGCCATTCTAAGTGGTGTCAGGTGGTATCTCAATGTTGTTTTAATTTGAATCTCCCTGATGGCTAGTGATGATGAACATTTTTTCATGTGTCTGATAGCCATTTGTATGTCTTCATTGGAGAAGTGTCTGTTCATATCTTCTGCCCATTTTTCAATATGATTATCTGTTTTGTGTGTGTTGAGTTTGAGAAGTTCTTTATAGATCCTGGATATCAACCTTTTGTCTGTACTGTCATTTGCAAATATCTTCTCCCATTCCGTGGGTTGCCTTTTTGTTTTGTTGACTGTTTCCTTTGCTGTGCAGAAACTTTTGATCTTGATGAAGTCCCAAAAGTTTATTTTGCTTTTGTTTCCTTGGCCTTTGGAGACATATCTTGAAAGAAGTTGCTGTAGCTGATATCGAAGAGGTTACTACCTATGTTCTCTAGGATTCTGATTCCTGTCTCATGTTGAGGTCTTTTATCCATTTTGAGTTTATCTTTGTGTACGGTGTAAGAGAATGGTTGAGTTTCATTCTTCTACATATCGCTGTCCAGTTTTCTCAGCACCATTTATTGAAGAGACTGTCTTTTTTCCATTAAATATTTTTTCCTGTTTTGTCGAAGATTATTTCACCATAGAGTTGAGGGTCCATATCTGGGCTCTCCACTCTATTCCACTGGTCTATGTGTCTGTTTTTCTGCCAGTACGACACTGTCTTGGTGATCACAGCTTTGTAGTAAAGCTTGAAATCGGGTAACGTGATGCCGCCAGTTTTGTTTCTGTTTTTCAACATTTCCTTAGCAATTTGGGGTCTCTTCTGATTCCATACAAATTTTAGGATTATTTGCTCCAGCTCTTTGAAAAATACTGGTGGAATTTTGATCGGAATGGCACTAAAAGTATAGATTGCTCTAGGCAGTATAGACATTTTAACAATGTTTATTCTTCCAATCCAAGAGCATGGAATGGTCTTCCATCTCTTTGTGTCTTCTTCAATTTCTTTCATGAGTGTTCTGTAGTTCCTCGAGTACAGGTCCTTTACCTCTTTGGTTAGGTTTATTCCCAGGTATCTTATGGTTCTTGGTGCTATAGTAAATGGAATCGATTCTCTAATATCCCTTTCTGTATTTTCATTGTTAGTGTATAAGAAAGCCACTGATTTATATACATTGACTTTGTATCCTGCCACATTACTGAATTGCTGTATGAGTTCTAGTAGTTTGGGGGTGGAGTCTTTGGGGTTTTCCATATAAAGAATCATGTCATCTGCGAAGAGAGAGAGTTTGACTTCTTCCTTGCCAATTTGGATACCTTTTATTTCTCTTTGTTGTCTGATTGCCTTTGCTAGAACTTCTAATACTATTTTGAACAAGAGTGGTGAGAGTGGGCATCCTTGTCGTGTTCCTGATCTCAACGGGAAGGCTGCAAGCTTTTTCCCATTGAGGATGATATTTGCTGTGGGTCTTTCATAGATAGATTTTATGAAGTTCAGGAATGTTCCCTCTATCCCTATACTTTGAAGCGTTTTCATCAGGAACGGATGCTGGATTTTGTCAAATGCTTTTCTGAAAGGCATTCTTGGTCAACTTACTGACTATAGAAATTTGAGATCCTGGAGGCTTCTTTTTATTTTGAACTATCTCTATTCTTCATAGTTGGGCCTGTTATAACTTCCTTAAAAATATTTTGGACTGTTTATAAATCTAATTGAGATGTCCTTAATGTACCAAAAGCCACATCCATAATTCTTTAGAAACAGACCTCTATTTACTTTGAGCTATATGGGAGGTTGTTTTTAGATAGTACTCTTAAGATTCTTAGAATGTCCTTGTCTTCCTATAAAGGTTTACTGGGCACTCCCATAAATCTCTCTGTGCTCTTAACTAAAGATCTTACAGCCACACACTTGATTTGATCTTTATTGTAAGACCAGAGCTGGAAAGTATAGAAATATGAAATGGTTTTATTTGTAATCCAGCATGTCTAAATTCTTTATATTTCCTTTAAATTCTGCTTGCCAGGTGAATTTTTCTCTCTTTAGCTCACTCTCATCCCATATTTATCATAGACAGACACAGAAAGCCAGTTGTCAATTTCAACATTATGCTTGCATATTTTTTTGGCCAGACCTGTTAGTTCATTGGGGACACTTTCTATCTTTCCAGTTATTAAAGGCTTATGTTTTGTCAATGGTTGTGAATCATTGATCCCCATCTTTCCAGACACAATGAATAGTTTCTCATTGTTTTCTATTTAATACTTATAGTTTCTTCACTGTATTAGAGCCGCCAATCAACACCTATAATTTGACTTCATGTACATTGAATTTATGTTCCAGCTGTGGATTTTCCATTGCTTTTTTACTGATGTGTGCATCTTTCTTCCAACAATTTAAAATTTTGGTCTGTAGGTTCATTTTTTTTGTTTGTTTTAAAGATTTTATTTATTTATTTGACAGATTCACAGTGAGAGAAGGAACACAAGTGGGGGGAGTGGGAGAGGGAGAAAAGTCTTCTCATGGAGCAGGGACCCAGATGTGGGGCTCCATCCCAGAACCCTGGGACCATGACCTAAGCTGAAGACAGACATTTAACTGACTGAGCCACCCAGGTGCCCCTGTAGGTTCATTTTGATTGGAAAGGATTCTCTCTTTCTCTCTCTACCCACCCCCCCCTTCGTCCTACTATGTGATTTTTCTCTAATGCCATGTTTCATAAGAATCAGCATCTAAATCAGGTTTATCATTTTTTTTTACCTTGTTGATATTGTGAATCCAGCTTGTTACAGAGCCAGACCTGATTTATTTATTATTTATGAAATGGAGTTTATATCCTCCTATTGCTTCAGCCCACATGTTTCTTTGAGCCCTAGCCACGGGTGGCCATCAGCAGCAGTTGATCTTAGCTTCTTTTTCAAGTGAGACCTCAGGAATACGAAAGGCTCTTCTGGTCCCTGTTAACCCCCTGTAAGTATGTTTCAGTCTACTACTACTTTTACTTCAACCTGAGATTTAGTAAGACTTTGGCTTCATTCTCCTCACTGCTTTGTACTTAATTCATTTCCAATTTACAAAAAAGTTTATCTTACTATAGTATAGTTTGTTCTTTTGCTTTTCCCTTTCATGTTTTACTCATTGCTACTATGCATATATAATTAAAAGGGCACAAAAAAGTGTGGATATACTACACCAACTTTGCTCCATTTATTCTTAATACCTCTCCAAATTTAGAAAAAAGAAAATACTTGTTGCACAAATGTAAACTATTATTTAAATCCTGAGCTCGCACCTGGGTTGCTCAGTTAGTTGAGTGTCTGACTCTTGATTTTTGGCTCAGGTCATGATCTCAGGACTGTGAGGTCAAGACCTGTATAGGGCTTTGAACTGAGCATGGAGCCTGCTTGAGATTCTTTCTCCCTCTGCTCCTTCCTGCCCCTGCACCCACCCTACTCCCCCCACTGCTCACACACTCATGCACACCTTGTGCACACATAGTCTCTTTCCCAAAACAAAACAAAAAACTGAACTGATATTTTAATATAGAATCAAATTATCTCTTCAGTGATATATCAAAATAGCATGCAACCAGTGCCTAATGGACAAAACTTACGGTCATATATGAGTCTTCTAAAAATATTCCAAATTGGATTGAATAATATTGGATTTATCCTTCTCAGGGATAATTTCATTTTACATGAAATGTTCTATAGTACCTATTTTAACACTGTACCTGGTGAGGGAAGTCCTTAAGAGGCACACACAACCACAGTGTCTAGGGCTTGAGAAATAGAACTGTGGCTGTTAAGACTATTAAAGAAAATCCATTCTTTCCAAACACATTCTCCTCTCAAACACTTAAGGTTTGGAATCAATCCAGGCTAGAGACTATATTGTATTTATGAAAAAGGATTGTTAAGTGTCAATATGATTATATGGTTGAAATCCTCTATCTACCTTTTTATAATGAAACAACTATGACATCACTAGCAGCTGACTGGGGAGATCACAAAATGGAACTGAACAGAGATTATGCACCCAGACACACAATAGCAGAGCAATGAGCTATGTAATAGTTGCTTATCTTAGGGGTCTAGTTACCTTTTGCAGTTTACCATTAGTATTATGTTCTTGTAAGTAAATTGACCTTTGGTAGTATCATTAGAGTAAGAGAGAAAGTAGGTGTTTTTCATTTTCTTTTGGTTTTTTTTTTTCATGTTGTCAGAATGGACTATAGAAGAAAGGCTAGTTTTCCCTAAAATGTGTCCAGAAAAGTCTGATTTCTATCTTACTGAAATTCATGAGGTGGCAAAGAAGTTGGAGGAATATAAATTTCCTATTCTCCTATCCTCATTTTAAGAAAGACTGAATTAGGAATATTTAGCAACATGATAATACTAACATATTTGTTGATTTGTGGTTATACACATGTTACTGAAAAGTCATATTAAAGAGTTGTTGTGAAGATATTTGGAAGCTTTCATAAAAATTCCAGGAAATTAGTGCATTCTGAACAATCTGACATTTTCTATCCCCCTGGATCCCAGATCTTCTTTTTTTGGTATTGTAACATAATACTTTATTGCAATCATGCCAACCCCTAGTGAACCAAAAAGGACTGCTTGGGAGAGCAGATGGTCAGTCCTTGCATTGAGATTTTAAAATATGCAGTAATCACCTATCCTTGATCTTCCCATAGGAACATTTTCAGTGTAAAGTTTGGTAAGAGAACATTCTTTACATTGGCTTCCTGAAATTTCTCAAACTACTAGTAACTCCTTGTTACGTATATGCCGGATTTCCTCCTTTCCTCAGACTTGCTCTTGCTTGAGAAATTGATGCTTTTGTTGTTTGATTTCCTCATTATGTATTTCTCTAGGAGAGGGATACAATAGGTTTATAGATCTAACATTCAGGGTGCCAAATTCTATTCCTTTAACACTATGGTTTTTAAAAAATGTATTCTCTAGGGTTATACATCTAATTGTGCAATGGAATTTATTCCATTTTCTGTTTGTAGTTTTAGAAGTGTGATGCTATATCTTCCTTCTGGCTATCTGGTAAATTTCAGAGTGTATTGGAGACACTCTTGGGATTAGAAATCTTATTCTTACATATTCTTACATTAAAAAACTTAAGTCTTGATTCTCTGATGTCTCCTTATAATGCAAACTCAATTTGTAATATGATGAGTTTGTACCAGAAGTATGACAATGAAATAAATGATTCTAGATCAAGTAAAAATAGTTTTAAAACTTATATTTTTCTATCTTTTAAAAGGACTTTTAACATAATCATTGAGAGATATAACATAAAGAATTATAAATTTCAAGTATAAGATATAACCTATATTAAATAGATTTACGGAATTTATCCATGAAAACTACCTTTTTTTTTCCTACTTCTACATTTAACTATCTCAATATACCAGGTACTCATACTGTATTTGGAAACTCCTCAAAAGATCTTCAATAGGAATTAGTACTTCTACTTGGGATATAAAAATCTGCAAGGAATGTTACTCCTTAATAAGAAGAAAAGGCTAATCTTCAAAATTAAAGCAATTTTTAAAAATTATCGGAGCTGAGGTCTCAAGGTAAGCTGGTAGACTAAATTCCAGAGTGGTAGGCCCTTCTGAGGAATGATGACACGAATTATTTCCTCTTTGGCAGGACATAAGATGAAGAGACAGCCACTATAAAATCAAGTAAAGAGAAAATAGTCACAGTTTAATATACTGTTAAAGGCTAGGTTGGGGCTAACATGAAAGTTTAGAACCTCTGGGAACTCCAGACCTAATGGGGGGTGTGCATTCACTTTCCATCGCTTTTTCATAGGCTTCCACTGGATACTTGAGAAAGATTAGGGGCAGGGCAGGAAAGAGCTACCCTCAGTAGTACCTGGGCAAAAAAATCTTGCCCATGTTTTGAGCCTTTCCATTATATGAAGCAAAATCTTCAAGCAACTTGAGACCTGAACCCAGGAAAGATCTGTTATTCATAGGGGAAAGTTAGAAGCAAGTCATCTGTTTTGCAGGAGGAATAGAAACAAAACCTGTCTCCTCTTGAGAGATGTAGAGAAAGCCCTATGGCCCACCACAAGCCATGCAGTGAATAGGAAGAAACAGTAATCAACAGTTGTGGAAAGACTAAGAAATCCTTCAGAGCAGGGTCTCAGGCAAAGGTTCATTGCCACCAAGGGAATAGCATAAGCTGTCTCATCCAGAGGACAGAGTTTGGACCAAGAATGTTGCACTGATAATAACCAGTTCTTCTATGACTGAGAAAGAGATAGAAAATTTTGTCTCAAAACACTACAAGGAAGCATTTGGATGAAGTAAGGAAAACAACGAGGTTTTTATGACCCGGTACACAGCATGTGACCAAGACCAAGACTGGGCCAGGAGAACAAAGAACTGTCATCCTTTGCTCCCACCAGAAGTTTACCAGATGAGATGTCACAGTAGTCAACCAATGAGGAAGCGAAAAATTTGTGGAGAGAATCTCTGTGTTTCAGGTATGCAGGTCCCACTGAAAACCGAGGGTGGAGCAAGAACTCTGAGAGACATCTTTGACAATAGGTGTAGCGCTAAGCACAGGACACCAGCAGCCAGGTGCTGGGAAAACTGGGAGCTTGTGGTGTTCCGAAGAAGTTCTAGCAACATTAAGTCTTGAAACCAACTCAACAAATGATTATGTTTGGCTCCATCCCCATACTAATGGCTGACATAATTAGATACACAAAAGAGCAAGAATAAGCACCCCATTGTTAGCAGATAAAGAGGCAACAGAACTAGATACAGAGATCTGTGAATTTAAAATGACTATGACTGTTAAGTGGAAAGATAATAGTAGAAAGGATGTAAAATATGCATATAGATTTCAGCAAATAGAACTATAAGAAAAAGTCCAATAGAAATGCCACAAATTAAAAAAATGGTATCAGAGGTGAACAGTTCTTTTTAGAGACTTATCAGCATACTAGCTATAAAAGAATAAAGAACTACTAAACTTAAAAGAAAGATTAATAGAAATAATTCAAACAGAAACCAGAAGAACAAAAAGTGCTAAAAACCAGGGGTGCCTGGGTGGTTCAGTTGGTTAAATGTCTGTCTTTGGCTTGGGTCATGATCTCAGGGTCCTGAAATCAAGCCCCATTTTGTGCTACCTGCTTGGCAGGGAGTCTGCTTCTCCCTCTGACTTTCCCCCTTCTTGTGCTCTTTCTCTCTCACTCTCTTTCAAGTAAATAAATAAAATCTTCAAAAAAAAAAGTGCTGGGGCGCCTGGGTGGCTCAGTTGTTAAGCGTCTGCCTTCAGCTCAGGTCCTGATCTCAGCATCCTGGGATGGAGCCCCGCATTGGGCTCCCTGCTCAGCGGTAAGCCTGCTTCTCCCCTTCCCACTCCCCTGCTTGTGTTCCCTCTCCCGCTGTGTCTCTCTTTGTCAAAAAAAAAAAAAAAAAAAAATCATTTAAAAAAAGGTGCTAAAAACCAAATCAAAACAAACACCAGAATTTCCACAACATGGAGGACAATATTATATGGTTTAATATAAGTGTCAATGGAATCTCAGATGGAGAAAGAATAAGGAAAGGAAACAAAAGAATAGGAAGGAAAAAAAGTATTTGGTAGGAAAATATAGCATTTACAAAATTAATGAAAGATAACAAGACTCAGATGCAAGAAACTCAAGAGAATCCAATCAAATATACACACATACACACCCCTAGATACTTCTTGGTAAAACTGCTAAAAAACCAACCAACCAAACAAAAAAAGATAAAAAGGAAATTGTGACAGAAGAAGAAAAAAGAAATATACACAGAAACAAAGATAAGAATTGCAACCCACTTCTTGGCTTAAGCTATGTAAGAATTCAATGGAGTCACATCTTTCAAAGTCAGAAAAGAATTTAAAATTCTGTCAACCAGAAACTTTTTATTGAGTAAAAAAATTTCAAAAAATTAAGCTAAAATGAAGAGTTTTGGGGAAAAGAGGAAGGAGTTGAGGGAAATCTTACCAATAGACTTATACCAGAAAAAATGTTTGAAAACATCCGTTCAGTCAGGGGTATGAGAATTGAGGGAAACTTAAGACCTAGATATAAATAATGAGTGCCAGAGATGGTACAAATAAAGGCATTTCTTTCTTATATTTAACCTCTTTTAAAAATAATCAACTGTCTAAAAGCCAAGTAATAAAATAAATTGTTGGATTTGTAGCATTTAAATAAGTAATGTGTGAAGAATAACACATGGATAACCTGGTGTAATTTTTTACATATGTTTTGTGGTATGCTACTATTTTTGAAGGAGATGTAACAGGTTAATGGCATGTCTTTAAAAATTTAGAGAAACTGCTAACTTTTTAAGGATGTGGAGCTACAAAGCCAATAGTGGAGTGAAATTAGATTAAAAAAAAAAATACTCTTAAAGAATTCAGGAAAGGGGTAGGAGGAGAAAAAAAAAGTAGAAAAATATATAGAAAAAATTGTATTCTTAAATCCAACAATATCAATAATTATATTGAAAGCAAATGGTTCAAATGAACCAATTAAAAGATAGTTTGTCAGATTTACAAGCAAGATCCGAAGACATGCTGCCTATAAAAAACCTACATTACACATAAAGACACAAGTGGGTCTAAAGCAAAAGGACAAAAAAGATGAACTGTGAAATTTTGAGAAAACCAAAGCTGGAGGTGCCATATTAATATCAGACAGTTAGATCTCAGAACAAGGAAGGGATGAAGGGGGGCACATTTTATAATGATTAGTGTGTCAATTCAAGAATACGTAACAATCTGAAATTCGTCTGTATTTAACAACAGAGCCTCATCTTACTGAAACCAAAAATTGAGAGAATTGAAAGTCAAAACAAAATTAACAATTGTAAACTGAGACTTCAACACTTCTCTCAGTTACTGATGAAATTAGTAAGCTCAAGGAAGTAATGATATAGAATACCTGAATAACATTATAAGCCAACTTGAACTAATTAATATTTATAGGTAACTGAATCCAGAATATACATTCTTTTAAAAGTATGTATAGAGAATAACCAATATGGATCATGTACTACACCATAAAAACAGTCTCAATAAATTAAAAATATTTAAATATTCTGTGAGTGTAATAAAATTAAATGAGTATCAGTAGCAGAAAGATATCTGTAAATATCCCAAATTTTTGGAAATTAATAAAAACATATTTTCAAGCAATCAGTGAGACAAAGAAAAAATCAAAAGGGAAATTAGATCTCACCTTCTTTACGACTGTGTAATATTTCATTGTGTGTGTGTGTTTGTGTGTGTGTATTATATATATAACATCTTTCTTTTCCATTTATCTATCAATAGACACTGGGTAGCTTTTTTATCTTGGCTATTGTAAATAATGCTGCAATATACATAGGGTACATAAATATTTTTTAATTAGTGTTTTGTTTTCTTTCAGTAAATGCCCTTTGGTGAAATTATTGAATCCTATGATATATCTATTTGTAATTTTTTGAGGAACCTCCATACTGTTTGCCATAGTGACTGCACCAATTTACATTCCCAGCAATAGTGCATGAGGTTTATTTTTCTTCATATCCTCACCAATACTTGTAGAATATAAAAGATAACAGTAATAGCATTGTATGGTGACAGATGGTAGCTACACTTGTGAGCATAAAATAATGTAAGAGTTGTTGAATCACTGTGTTGTACACTTGAAACTAATGTAACATTGCATGTCAACTATATTCACATACAACATTTAAAAAGGGGAGCACCTGGATGGCTCAGCTGATTAAGCATCCAACTCTTGGTTTTGGCTCAGGTCATGATCTCAGGGTCATGGGATCAGGCCCTGTGTTAGGCTTCCTGCTGCTTCTCCACTCCCTCTGCACCCCCCATGCACTCTCTCTCTCTCTCAAATAAATATGTAAATCTTTTTAAAAAATTAAAGAGAAGTTATAATATATTTGAATTAATATAAACAGAAAAAATTTTTAGGATTGAAACTAAAGCTTAGAGGAAACTATATATGCATTCAATTCTTTTTTCCCCCAGCTTTATTGAGGTATAATTGACAAAATTATAAGATATTTAAAGTGCAAAATCGGATGATTTAATATATGTATACACTGTAAAATGATTCCCACAATTCAGTTAAATAACACATCTGTCACCTCACATACCAACCTTTTTACTGTCTTAAATTATACCTCAATAAACTTGACTTAAAATAACTTTCAAACTAGATAGATTCCCATTAGAGAAACAAGAATTCTGTAATACAATTAGTGTCCATTCTCTGTTCAATTCTGTGCCAGCTACTATAGTAACCCAGTAAGGATTACTGCTCTGGAAGTTTTTATAATATACCTTAAATAATTAATAAATTCCTTAATAGGTACCTTTTATATCCTTCTGAGATACTGAGGGTTGGGCCTTCAACAAAGAACTCTGAAGGGAGATAATTCAGTCAATAATAGTTATTATAAAACTGTTACTCCTTTTGCTATTAAATGAGATGAATATTATTATAATCATTTCACAGATGGAAACAAGGGCTTTGAGATAGTAAGAAAAAACTCACTAATGAATAATTCTTCTAATTACATTTTCAAAAAATATATATTTTATTTTCATTGATGCTTAGCTTTATCCTCCTTTTGTCACCTTTATCTCTAAGTACAACAGCTAGTCTGAAAAATTATTTTTCAATTATACATATTATTAACCAAAGTAGATTTTAGATTCAGAAAAGAATGTGAGGGTTAAGGTAATAGGCCATTAAACTAAATTTAAAAAAGGAACTAATAATGTAGACTGGTTGTTATTTTATGTGTATTAAGAAACAGTCCTTCATTATTATTATTATTATTATTATTATTTAATTTATTTGAGAGAGAGAGAAAACACAAGCAGGAGGGCAGAGGGAAAAGGAGAAGCAGGCTCTGCACTGAGCAGGGAGCCTAATGCAGAGCTGGATCCCAGGACCCTGGCATCATGACCTGAGTCAAAGATAGCCGCTTATCTGACTAAGCCACCAAGGTGCCCATAAGAAGCAGTTCTTTAAAAACAAAATGTTTCACATAAAATATATCTTGATGTTATAAAGGATAATTTTTAAATGTGTTCAAACCAGTGGCCTAAAAACCTAATGTTTGCATGGGAGAATTCTACAAGGAATTCTGCTTTATTAACTCAAATTAATTAAACACGTATCTTGACATTTGAGGAAAATAAAAATTCAAATATGCTATCATTAGCCTTTTTGGCTTTGGAGTCAGTCTCAATTAGCTTCAATGCTCTGTCTGCTACAAGCTATTTTGGACAAATCTGTTAACATCTCTAAAGCTTAGTTTCTTAATTTTAGAATGTGGTATGCTATTAGTTACTGCCTGGACTGACTGAGGAGATTAAATAAGCTAATTTATGAAAGCATTTAATTCATTGTATGGCAATTAACATGTGAAAATGTATTAGCTGGCATCATTGCCACCAGGTCATCACCATTACTGTTGCCATCTTCATCATCACTGTTGATAAAAGAAATATTTTGTGTACTGTCTATGTTTTAAGTTTGTATGAGTATTACATAAGCTACAATGGCATTCACTTAAAAGTTAGATAACAGTGTGAAATGTAAAGGGTTACATCTAAAATGAGAATTTATTGATATGTGAAACTACAATGTAAATTATAAAGTTTTATATCATCTATAAAAATGTAAAGTTACTGAGAGATTGAGAACACCAGCTAATTAATTGCTAAAAAGAAGTATTATAGAAATTTGTACTAAGTGGGGTGCCTCAGTGGCTCAGTCAGCTGAGTGAAGACTCTTGGTTTCAGCTCAGGTTATAATCTCATGGGTTCTGAGATCAAGTTCCAGGTCGTCTATTACTGGCTTGGTAGGGAATCTGCTTGAGATTCTCTCCCTCTGCCCCTCCCTCCACTCAGGTGCACTCCCTCTCTCTCTAAAATAAATAAATAAAATCTTTAAAAACAAATTTTTACAAAATATGTCCCACTGGTATTTTATTTTCCATCTGAACAGCTCCGGAGACTTAAAACCTTAGGGAATATATTGTCGATAAAGCCTAAGGGAGCCACATTTCTACTCTACTTTACTGTGGATTTTCAAGGGAGAGAATTCTCAGATTTGTATGAAGCTCCATGAAAGATAAAACTAGGCTAAAGGGGAACTTCATAAAGCCATCATTGCAAATAACATGAATTTTTATGTTGTTACTGAAATGTAACAGACTCGTCAGGGGCAACTATGATAATGATGACTTATTTATGTGTGAATTTCCATGGGTGTCTTTTGTGCCTCATAACTCACAAAATATGACTCAGTTACTTCCCTGAGGGCTTTCCATCTGAGTTAAGATAAAATAAAATAATTGAGATATAAAAACACATAACTAGAGAGTTCTCAAATAATACCTCCTAAGGTCATCACGAGATCATTTTTCCAGGAAAATGACCCTGAATGTCCATGAAATCTTTTCTAATGTTAACTTATTTCTAAAGCTAGAGGCACTGGACGAGCTATAAATAGCAATCTAAATTCATAGCAAATGCATATAGGTGTTTTATTTTAGAAGCAAATAACTAGTAAGACATATTTCTTATTTTTTATTACTAAGACTAAGTTATTGATATTATCTATTGATTCCACTTGAAATAATCCTACAAATACTTTCTAAAAACCAACTAGGTGATTGGCATTGAATAAGATGCTTGGGAAATATAAAAAGATAATTGAAAATTGGCCCTTCCTTCTCTGGGTTACAGTTTAGACCAGGAGATAGATATAAACACAGATACATTGCATAGGGGTCAATGGTTATAGAGAATTAAATGTGCTTCATAATTAGACAGTATAAAAAAATCTCAGTTCTACCTACTGAGAGCTAGGTAGGCTACATCTATTAGGCAATTTTTAGTAGAGGACATTCAAGGCAAAATGAATGTTTTCCAACAGACTGAAGAGCATCAGAGTATGTTCAGACAATGCTGAGAACACTAACCCCTGAAGGGAGACCTCTAAGAAATACAGTTGGAACTAAAGGTAGAATTTAGGGTGGGTTGGAATACAAAGGATCGTAAATGTCAAATTTTAGCAATCCATCTGAAACAACTGTATAGAGGGCTAACATTGATGAGACATTCAAAAAAGTCTCCAGTGAAGCTGAGAAAGGTAGGCTGGGGGCATGATTCATACACAGGATTAGGTGACAATTTTAAGAGTCTAGATTAACATTCCTCACACGTAATGTATATTCATATAAAAAAGACACTCTCCCTCCATTTACCAGTACATATATATGACAGTGTGGCATGGAAATCCTCCGAGTCTTTTTAGAAATAAAATAGCTTGTATTAGAATTGTATTTGAAGAGAGATGGGAGTAGAGAGGTTTCTAGCTGGATGGCGTGCCCAACAATATTTATGTGTTACAGTATGAGATTAAATACCCATGATCCTAGCCCTTCTCTTGAGCAAACACACTTGGTCAGATCCAGATTGGAAGCTAAAGGTTTTTCTTTTGTTTATGCAAAGAGGCAAGATTTGTTTAAGGACTCTGCTTAATAGCAGGTACACCAAAATGTATCATTTCATTGAACACCTGGTGGGCAAGAGAAAATAGTCTTTTCTCCCTAACCAAGATTACTCTATAGGTTGCTTCTTTGGATATGAAAGGCTATTAGGTCAGCAGGAATGGGCAACATGCCAGAGCAGTGGGAAACTTCTTTTATTTTGTCACGGGTACAGCTCTATGAATGGTCTGTGGAAGGATATATTGAATTAAAATGTTATCCAAAGAATTAAAGAGAAATTGATCAAAGTTAAAAATTATTTTGAAAAAGTCATTCCTTATAGTTAAACAGAATAGAGAACAAGAGTGAGTTCAATAAAGTAAAGGTACACTTTTCCAAATTAATGTTCTCTTTCATGTTCCTTCAGCAATTTTCCTTACCCACCATTTATGTGACTTCTCTGTGTGACCAGTTAGCATCAGTAAGATTCATCAATACGCCTCAAATGTCCAGCATCTTCCTCTTAAAACAATTCATGCAACCTAAGGCACACCAAAAAGATGAACATACCTGAAACTGATTTTAGGGCTTTGATGCTGTTCTCTTCTTGGCATGTCCTGTGTGCAAACTCCTTCTTACCAACTCACATAATTGGCTTGCTACTTCAGTTTCTCATGGTGAATCAAGAAATTTTCAGTCCAAATGTTTTTCAAAGATGTTTCTCATTACTGGAAGAAACATTAGGTGCTAAATTTACCAGTTCACTGTTTATTTCTAAGAACTCTCATATGCTTAGACCAGAATAAACAAAATATGTTTATAAAAAGATATAAACATTATTAAAATCTTAACTAGGAAATCCTTACTTGGCAAAGTCTGACGTTGAAAGCCACATCCTAAGATTAGAGGGATTAGAAGGTAAATACCCAAGGAAGAAGAGCAGAAAATATCACAATAGAAATCGTCAATTGTAAAATCTGACTTTGTTCACTGAATGTAGTAACTAAATATAAAAGTGTAAATTATGAAGGAGGATGACCAGAGGTGCCTGGATGGCTCAGTCCGTTAAGCATCTAACTCTTGATTTCAGCTCAGGTCATGATCTCAGGGTTGTGAGATCAAGCCCTGTGTCAGGCTCCATGCTCAGCATGGAGTCTGATTGTCGCTCTCCCTGTGCTCCTCCTCCTGCTCTCTCTTTCTCTCAAGTAAATAAATAAATAAAATTTTAAAAGAAAAAAGAAGAGGACCAAAGAGTTACTCTTAATTCGGTGAAGGGTGAACAGTCTAATTAGACTGCAATTTAGACTGTAATTTCAAGACTATTTAGACTGTTCTATTTAGACTGTAATTTCCAATTAAACTGTAATTTCAAGAACATCAACACAGAAATCTCCTTAATGTCATCCTTTCTCTGTGTTTTTCCAGAACTTTTGTACTGATCACTTATAGCCATGGTACTTACCATCTGGCCAATCATGGGAGTTGAAAGAAGTGGGACTTTTTAGTGAGGAAACAATGACTATTGAAACAAATGGACCATGGAGTAAAGAACTGTAGAATTTATCTTATGACTTAAAAATTGCTGCCTGGCCTCTAGTCCATAGTGAAACAATGGGGTGCAAGTACATATATAAGAAGTGTCTCTGTGCATGTATGTTATTGGGCTCAAAGAAATAGAATATGAATGAGTTCACAGTGGGGCCAGGGAGATCATGGAGGGCTTTGTTTTAAGTAAAAAAGGAGCCCTTTGAAAGAAGTAGTCTACAAAAGCACACGTTTCAAGAAGAGTATTTTGAGAAATTCAGTAATGACTGGGCTAAATATAGAACTATTAATTTCAGTGGCAATGGGAACATATCAAAATGTATAATATGAAAAGCTGCACTTTGCAATTTTAGCAGATGAGCAAAAGAACTCTACCCAGTAACATAAATACTCAAAATTGCAATAATAGAGCCATATAAACATTTTTTCCTAAATTTCCACTAAAACAGTTTTCCTTTTTGAGTGATGTAGAAATAATATGAATTTTTAAATGTTATTATAAATATTGTATTTAAATTATTTAAAAAAAAACAAGATAAATGAAAAGAGAATTTGGCTTAAATTTTTACTCTCTTCAAAGATGTAGCCCCAAAACTTACTGCTCTCAAAGCAGTGATGATAAAAAGAGGAAATTGTACATTGTAAAATTTTGAATCAATGAAATACGTCATTCCTCTGCTTCCTATGTTCCCTTTCTAGCTACTCATTCTCAAGCCCTTTCAATGCTTTCAATAAGCTCATCCAAACTTAATACCTTAAGTAACGGTGTTCCTCACGGTTCCACTCAGAACTCTGTTTAAATTTTATGCTTGGTTTATATCCTCTACATTTATGAACTGCCATCCATGCTGACTTGGGTATCTCACAGGGATCTCAAATTCATTGTGATCATTTATGAAAAATATTACCATCCATCCTGTAGTCCAAGCCAGAAAACTGTGCCATTGTATAAAACCCCCTTATTTTAGTGTCATATACTATCAAATACCAAATAATACCAATATTATCACCTACACATTTCACAAATGCTTCTTCTCCTTCTGTTTTTCTCCTACTATCACCATTATGCTAAATAAAGCTATCATTATCACTAGCTTGAACAATTGCTGCATAACTTTATCCCTGTTCAGTAGATTCAATCCAATCTATTATCAATTTGGTAGAAAGAGTGAGCTCATAAAAAATGCTCTTATAGGGACATCTGGGGGTGGGTCATAATAGAATGGTTAGAATCAGAATTGCTCTCTTGCTATTAACATCTATAAAATTATTCAGTATATAAGAAACAACTAATTAAAGGGATTAAATAAACCCAATAAATGGCTCAGAAACTTGAGGTAGGGGAAGCACACAAGTGTTCTTCCTGCAGGTGGTTTCATGCTGTAATGTGGAGAAGCGAAGCCCAAACAAAGAATGTTGATCTCAGTGGATGAAAGAAATAGAATCTGAGGGGTAGAAAGTTGAGGCTGCTAACGGTTGCTGAAATTGGCAGGTCAGGCCATGGGAAGCAGAGAGATGAAGAGAAAGCGCTCTACAAGTCTTAGGAGTTTTACTCATGTCATTGTCCAGATATTCTATGGAACACACTTTGGGAAAATCCTTTGTGTAATTTTTTGTTGTCGTTAACTACTGGTTTCCGTAGAGAACCTCAGAGAGGTAAAGTAGCTTGCCTGATATTAAGTGAGTAGTAAGTGATGGGTACAGCTGTGGATCCAGGTACCCATGATGCCTTTGGAGTCAGAAGTCTCAGATCCAGATCCAGTCCAAATGCAGTACAGGATCACAATCTGAAAGAGTATTACCAGAGGCACATCTCTTGGCATCCTAGCTACTGGTGCATGTGACACTCAAGACTGTATTTTTATTATTTAAAAGTCTGTGGTCTTCGTGAGTCTATTCTTCTTCCTTGCTTATATTGCATTATTTATTGGTTTTACATTTAAATGGAAACACTAAACAATTGCTTTTGATAACAAGAGAAAATGCCTTTTATAGATCCAGTTTAGCTTTGACTAGTTTATAGGAGACTGATAACCTTAAAGGCAAAGTAAAATACAACAGAGGATATCTTTGTTTTTCCACCCTCTCTAGTATATCATTAGGTTTCATTAAATTATTGCAAAATGGTAAAAAATGAATTTTAGAGTTAGATAGGTTTCTAGTACTGAGAAAGTAGTATTTTTCAAATAAAATTTTAATATTAACCATAAATGATTACTTCTTCAACTCGCTGTGGACTTCAGTCCGCATTCTTAAAAACAATTTTTTTTTGGTCAAAATGGGAGTTTCGGATTCATCCTTTTTTTTCCTTCTGAAAAATGAACAGTATTCTTTCTTGAATGAAACTTCCTTGTATACCATGGTTTATATAAGATGAAAGTTATGGATACGTAATGTTTTATGCACTTGAGATATGTAGATTAAATTTCATTCTGTATTGCTTTCTTCAGGGAGCTGTTTTAAAGTTCTATTTAAAATATGATTTGGGGTAAATATTTGCTGTGTCCTCATAGTTAATGATACATTAACTAGCTCAAATTTTACATTATTTAACTTATTTTTAAAATTCTCTTTAGGTAATATGTAGACTTTAAGATTATAAGAAACACACACAGAGGTACCTGAATGGCTCAGTCGGTTAAGGTTAAGTGTCTGCCTTCTGCTCATGTTATGGTTCCAGGGTCCTGGGATTGAACCCTTCCTTGGGCTCCCTGCTCAGGAGGAAGTCTGCTTCTCCCTCCCCTTCTGTCCCTGCCCCCCGCTCATGTGCACTCTCTCTCTCTGTCTAATAAATAAATAAAATCTTAAAAAAAAAAAGAAACACACACATATACATATGCACAAACAGGGAGGTTGAAATCAATTATTGCAATAATGGTTTGAGATTCCCAAACTAATGCTAATCTATGTGGTATCTTTGGATTAAAAAAGATGTCCTCTCTATCTGTTAGGAAAAATGCAATAAAATTACACATCTACGATATGTACTTTGTACACACAGTCTAAGTGCTTACTATAACTGAGGACTGTAGAATCTGTACAACCATAGACAGCTGGAGTTACTGATTTTCTACTTCCTCAAAGCCAAACTTCACACAGTATTTGATTGATTTGTACTCACTTTCTACTTTGTTATAACTTTGTTTTAAGATGTTTTCTTACGTGAGGCAATTTGTGTTTTACTTTTCCAACTGGCCATTTTTCCACCCTGATTATCAAAGGTTAGCAGTCAAATGCCTTTTTTTGTCACAAACAAAATTAAAACTCTGAATTCCCAGCATTCCAAGTAGTGTCCTAGATAGAGCCGTCTGTAAAATTTTTACTTGAAACAAACACAAGAAATCTTTTTTTTTTAATATTTTATTTATTTGACAGACAGAGATCACAAGTAGGCAGAGAGGCAGGCAGAGAGAGAGGAGGAAGCAGGCTCCCCGCTGAACAGAGAGCCCAATGCGGGGCTCGATCCCAGGACCCTGGAATCATGACCCGAGCCGAAGACAGAGGCCTTAACCCACTGAGCCACCCAGGCACCCCCAAACATAAGAAATCTTAAAGAAAGAGATCCAGATGGTTCTTCCTAGATGTGATCACGCTTTAAGAGACTGTTTCTTTGCTTTGCATACTTTATATTTCAATAGATACATTAAAAAGCCTTTCACAGTTGCCTAAAAAATCTGAATATTTCGAGAGTTACAAAAGAATAGTCCTTTAGTCACTATTTTTAGGTTAAAAAGGAGCAATAATTATTATGCTATTCTATTGTGTATTCCAAAATTATCACGGCTTTTAAATCCATCAACAGTTGTAAAGATCCCTATCAGAAACCACCTATAGGGGTCCCTGGGTGGCTCAGTCAGTTAAAGCCTCTGCCTTGGGCTCAGGTCATGATCCCAGGGTCCTGGGATCGAGCCCTGCATCTGGCTCTCTGCTCCGTGGGGAGCCTGCTTCCTCCTCTCTCTCTGCCTGCCTCTCTGCCTACTTGTGATCTCTGTCTATCAAATAAATAAAATCTTTAAAAAAAAAGAAACCACCTATAATTCATAAACCCAGATATAAATTTGAAGGGCCCTTGGACATACTTGGTTTGAGTGAGCAGAGCATGGAATTGGCCTGAAGTTCTATCCCACTGAGATATCTTCTTCTATAGTCCATTTGAAACAGAGAAAGATAGTGAATTTTAATAGATATATTCTCATAAAACCAATGATCTCTTATGTGTGATAGGAAATAAACTGGCAAAAACCCCTGAGGTATTAAATGCATGCAAAATGTACTAAAACTGGGCTCAAACCTCTTCAAGTCTTCATGGTAAAAATCATGTAAATTTCCTATTTATATATTTATTTTTTTTTTAACTTTTATTTCAGAGAGAGAGTGCAGGATTGGGAGGAGCAGAGGATGAGAGAGCATCTCAGGCAGACTCTGTGCTGAGCACAGAGCCCAATTGATGGAGCAGGGCTCAGTCTCACAACCATGAGACTGTGACCTGAGCCAAAACCGAGTTGGACACTTAGCCCAATATACCATCCAGGCACCCCTTTTTCTATTTAAACCTCTATGAAATGTAAAGTTATATTGAAAGTATACACACTTCAGAAAGCAGTTTAATTCAACAGATATGTATATCAGAAGTAACATTTTAAATGTTGTAGCCGATGAGGGAACAGCTGAGTGACCACTAGTCAGTGTCTTCCCTTAAGCAAGCCATTAACTTGATCTTGGTCTCTAATATTCTCACCTGTAAGAAGAAAGTTCTAGGCTTGCAATGGTCTACTCTAGCTCTAAATTTCAATGAATTAAAGTCTTCTGTAGTATCTAGCCAGCAGCTACCATTGGGGGAAAACAAGTAGGATGTTCATGAGGTTTTTCTCTTAAGAAGGTATTGGATGGTCATTCCATTACACTGGGGCAAATAGCTGAAGAGGCAGAATAACTGAACTGTAGGATTTTATTTTAGAGATCATTAACCCAGTGCCCTGATGTTGTAGACAATGAAGGCCAGACTGGTAGGTGGTCTGCTTGATTCTTTTAGGATCTCAAGTCTTAACTTCTAGGCAACACTTAACTTTAAAAGGAGATGTGTGTCACTCGGCATCAGGGAAATACAAATCAAAACCACAATGAGATACCACCTCACACCAGTCCGAATGGCGAAAATTAACAAGTCAGGAAATGACAGATGCTGGCGAGGATACTGAGAAAGGGGAACCATTCTACATTGTTGGTGGGAATGCAAGAAACTCTGGAAAACAGCATGGAGGTTCCTCAAAAAGTTGAAAATAGAGCTACCTTACGACCCAGCAATCGCACTACTGGTTATTTACCCTAAAGATACAAACGTAGTGATCTGAAGGGGCATGTGCACCTGAATGTTTATAGCAGCAATGTCCACAATAGCCAAACTATGGAAAGAACCTAGATGTCCATCAATAGATGAATGGATAAAGAAGATGTATATATACACAATGGAATACCATGCAGCCATCAAAAGAAATGAACTCTTGCCATTTGCATGATGTGGATGGAACTAGAGGGTATTATGCTGAGCGAAATAAGTCAATTGGAGAAAGACAACTATCATATCTCCCTGATATGAGGAATTGGAGATGCAATGTGGGGGTTTTAGGGGGTAGGAAAAGAACAAATGAAACAAGACGGGATCGGGAGGGGGACAAACCATAAGAGACTCTTAATGCCACAAAACAAACTGAGAGGGGCTGGAGGGAGGGAAGTAGGGAGAGGATGGTGGGGTTATGGACATTGGGGAGGGTATGTGCTATGGTGAGTGCTGTGAAGTATGTAAACCTGGCATTCACAGACCTGTATCCCTGGGGCTAATAATACATTATATGTTTATAAAAAATTAACATATTAAAAAAAAGGAGATGTGTGGATGATGACTTTTGTCTAATAAGAATAATTGCAAGGTTTCTCCCTATAAATGTCATCACCCCAACCTATTTGGCCTGTTTCTCTTTGGATCAAGAAAAAAAAAATCCCATAATTATATTCCTATCTCTTTAGCAGGTCAGAAGGAAAATTAAGATCTTATATTAAATTATATTGAACATCCCCAGTGTGTCAAAAACTTGTAGTATGGAAAAAATCACTCTCTCCATGTAGAGTGCAAAGAAAAACTTTAAGTTTGCCATGTGCAAAGGAGGCTGAAATGCTGGACTAGGAACCATGACCCTTAGAACTCCATGGAGGAGCACCTGAGTGGTTCATTTGGTTAAGTGCCGGACTCCTGGTTTTGGCTTGGTCATGATCTCATGGGCCATGATCTCAGGGGTCCTGAGATTGAGCCCCATCTCAGGCTCGTTGCTCAGTGGGATGTCTGCTTGAAGATCTCTCCCTCTGCCCATCCTCCCACTTAGTCTTTCTCTCTCTAAAATAAATAAATAAAACAAAAAAAAATTTAGATTGCTATGGAGATTATTTTTTTCAACTTTCCCAAAATGATCTTGGGATCCTAACAGTATATCTTAATTTCCTTCCTTCCCTTATCCTTCCATTTAGTAGTGAGATAAACACAGTATTTCACATCTATTCTTATGTTAGTATCCAAGATAAAAGTCCTTAGAGCCATTTTTCCCATCTACTGATTCTTTCTCTACTCTGGTCATGATGCTTAATAGAGGCATTCCATTCTCTTTTCTTCTGATAGAGTGTTTTTGATTCAATGTATTCAATGTTCAAGGCCCTATCAATTCTATTATTTTTCTCCAGTGTTGCAAAATATTTTTATTAATCTACATGGAAACGTACTCCACTCTTTCCCATACTACAAAAGGACTTTTCCTTGACCTCATGCCACCCTCTGACTACTGCCCTCATTGACGCTGAACTCCTTAGAAGAGTCGTCTAATCTCAATGTTACCTATTCCCAACCTGCAATTCCAACTTTTTCAATTTTCTTATCTTTATCAGGATAATCTTTAAACAAACAGCAAACATAGGTTCTAATATAACAAACACCACGTACCAAAAATGAAATATAACAATTGTTCATTTTTGCTGTTTTCCACATATGTGTTTTTCCAGAAATTAAGTCATTATCCTCTTTATACTTCTTACTGATTACATTTTCCTTTTTCCCCTATTCAAATATCAGCGCTTATCCTTACTGTACATTTATTTTTGACATGGTATATATGCATGTATTCCTAAATTGTATATGCATGTATATAAATGTATAATTAATTTGTGTATTTGTAACATTTACATAAATAGCATCATACTTTTTATCCATCTGCTTGTGTTTTAGTTATTCTTGACTATTGCCTCTTTCATTACGGATTTTAGCAAGAGCTTATCAATTTTCATGAAAAAAAATCTCTGGATATTTTTGATTGGAATTATCCTGAATTTATAGATCAATCTGGAGTAAATGAACACCCTTATTAGCAAAATTCCTAAGTACCTTAGAGATTTTCTTGCTATTTTTGAAGGGAATATTTTATAGAGTTACATTTATATGGTTGTTGCTGATACATAGTGATGGGCTGGCTGGGAAACCCGGGCTCCAAAATGGCGGATCTTCCCGCCAACCCTCTCCAAGATGGCGGACTTTCCTGCCACCCTCACTGCAGCCGCCACATCACCACCAGAAAACTGAAACCTTCCACCCAGGAACTTCCTAGCTGGGAACTGCCCATCATGGACTCTTCCTGCCCCATTCTCTCCGATCACCACATATCTTACCATATATGGACGGAGGCCTATGCCCTACCTTGACCGGATAAAAGACCCCCTCCGACTCCCTCCCAGTGCCACTTCCCCGACTCTGCTTTCCAGAGTCGCGGAACCTCGCCCAAGGGTGCCCACGTCCTCCCGGCGGAACTTTCCTGGCTCCCCTTCTCCTGAGCCCTGAAACTTCGCCGCAGAGTGCCTTTAATAAATCTTGCCTTGCGCCCACCTTGCCTGGTGTCGTGTTACCTCGCCTGTGAAACTTTACACATAGAATGCTATTGACATTTTTACAGTGAATTTATATGCAATAATTTTGTGAAAAACATAATTAGCTCTAATTTGCTGTATACTTTCATGGATTTTATATATAATTGATCATACTGTGTGGAAATAATGGCAATTTTGATTTTGTTTATAAGTTCTATATTTCTTTATTTTATGACTGTTCTAGAGATTGATTTTTTTAATCGTTATAGAGATGTTTGTATCCATTTTGTAGTTAGTCAATTTTAATCACTTAATTTTTTTCTATAAAAAGTCTCATTCTTTCTAATTCTATTGTATTTGTTCAGTTTTCTTTCTCTGGCTTTTGAGATTAGCACATAGTTCATTTATTTTTAGTCTTTATTTTTTAATATTTCACATTCCAAGCTGTACATTTCTCACTAAGTACATCCTGATTAACAACATCCCATGGATTTTTGTAACATAGTACTTTTGTTGTAGTGTAGTTTTAAACATTTCCTAAATTTCAATTAAAATTTAGTTTCTGACACATGATAGATATTTATTTTGTTTTCAATGTGTGATTTCAACTTTCTTCGTAATTTTTTTTATGACAATCTGGTTATAAAATAGGATTTATATACCAATTCTTGGTCATTTGAAACTTCATTAATGATAATTTAGCAAATGTTTCATGTGTGCTTCCAAATAATTAGTATTCTGTGATTATTGGCTGCAAGGCTCTACATGTGTCCATTCTGTCATGCTTCTTGTCTGTGCAGTACAGTTTTTTCATAAATTTAGTGACTTTTTTTTTTTTGCCAGCTTAATCTATTTGCTTCTAAGAGGACTATGTTGAAATTCCCCAATCTGAGTACTAATTTTTCCATTTCTTCTTACGATTCTGTTTTTGTTTTTTTGTTTGTTTGTTTTAAGATTTTATTTATTTGATACAGAGAGATAGAGAGAGAACACAAGTAGGCAGAGAGGCAGAGAGAGAGGAGGAAGCAGGCTCCCCACTGAGCAGAGGGCCTGATGCGGGGCTTGATCCCAGGACCCTGAGATCATGACCTGAGCCGAAGGCAGAGGCTTAACCCACTGAGCCACCCAGGTGTCCCCTGTTTTTGCTTTATATATGTTAACTGCACACAAGTTTAGGTTTGTAAGCCTAACACGGATTCATCCATATAGTATTAAATAATTACCTCACAAATGCTCTATTTGGGGAAAAAAGCTGGTTGATTAGTTATGGATATTACTGATCCAATTTCTTGCTGCTATTTTTAGTGTTAATAGTTGTGTTTTCTACTTACTATGCACAGAAGTATATTAGTAATTGTTTAAAATCTGGCCCTCTGAAGCAAAAATCCTGATTTGTAGCATTTGCTTATTTCCCTGGTATAAATACTGTCAACATGGCAGAATTGAAGCCACCACCATAAGGTTTGCAGTTGGGGGTATAAAGAGTTGTGCATGACCACTGTTGAGAGCTGGTGAGACTGTGATCTGGCTCTAGCATATCATTGATAGTGCATTTTCTTTGCTTCTTCTTCTTTTTTTTTTTTTGTATTGAGTACAGTTGATACACAATGTTGCATTACTTTCAGTGATTGGACTAGTTTGAACATTGTGCTATGCTTACCACAAGTGTAGTTACCATCTGTTAAGATATAACTCTATTACAGTATCCATAGATATTCCCCATGCTGTGCCTTTCATTCCTGTCTTACTTTTTCCATAGCTGGACGCCTGTTTCTCTCTGTCCTTTCCACCCATTTTACCCATCCCCCCACCACTTTCCCAGGCAACCATCCATCTATTCTCTGTATTTACATGTCTGATTCTGCTTATTGTTTGTTTGTTTATTCATTTTTTTAATTGCACATGAGTGAAGTCATATGGTATTTATCTCGCTCAGTCTGATTTATTTTACTTATTTGCTTCTCTTTTTTTGTTTCCTTCTTTTAATTGGATTAACCAGATTTTCTTATTCTCTTCCCTTTCCTGGCATGCAAGTTATATATTTTATGTTGTTAACTTAATGATTACCCTTGAATTTTCTAACATGCAGATTGATTTAACAAACTAATCAATATGTCTGTCTTCCTATTGAATAAGCAGTCTTTGGTTACTTTAATTCTGATCCCTTTCCCCTACTTTCATGTCATTTCTGTCTTGTATTTTAGTTCATGCTTTTTAAGCCTTTCCAAATTAGCCAGAATATCATTAATGAAGAATTTTACACTGTATTGTCCTGTGTCTACTTGAGTTGTCATTATCATGTATATAGCAGCAATTTTCAAACTATGTTCTGTGGATCCCACTGAGATCATAGAGGTGTCTTGGAGGCTGCTGATGTGGTTATGAGAGAGGTCACACTGGCAGTGTTCCATGTTTCCATCTCAACTCTAAATGTCTGCCTCTTTTTGCCTATATGTTTTATTCCTATACTCTTTTTTTTTAAATTTAGATATAACTAACATATATAATAAAAATCACAGATTTTTGTATAGAGTTTTGACAAATGTGTATACACCCACTTAACCACTACCATGTAAAAGATAGTCACCATTCAATATCTGAAACAGATACACACCACACACACAAATGAACTTACTGCTTTTTTAAGGTGGGGCAGCTCTGCTGGTCGGCCACTTTCTAAGCAGAGCAGAATATCAGTCTTATATAGCAAGTTTGGGAAGCATGAAGCTCAGTGATCACTGAAGTTTGGAGACAGGAGTGATTTAACATTATTGTACATAAATGGTTATTTGGGTAAGCCTGTTGTCCATTACCTAGCACTTATAATCGTGTTCACTGGAATGAATCTCTTTCTCATGGGCTACCTTTCAGAAGTGAAAGCCTTCTGCTGGTTGTTTAGCTTGCATAACCATATTTACTGAAGTGAGTTGTCATTGGTTGAGTAAACAAATTTAAAACTGGCTCCAGTGGTTAATTTTTCGATGACTAGAAAGCTGTTACTTCTTCATTAAGCAAGTTAAAAATGAGTTGTGATTCAACTATGTTTCAATAATAACATTTTCTTAAAAATGATTTCTTATTGCTCTATTATCTTGGCAACAGAAGATCAGTGATTTTTTAGAGGGTAGGCAAGTTTTTACTCATGGCACCCCCTTTTGGTTCTTTCACAGCTAAGTAGAGTGAAGACCATCATAAATTGCTCACATCTTTACCACTGGTGTTGATTCTCTTTGAAGATGAAATTTGTTTGCAGATCCTTTTTAAGGTGAGGCTTATTTGTGAAGGTGTGATTTCTGGTTTGATTATTGGTCAGCATGATCATATGCTGCTTTTGTCTTTGTGCTTTTTGTTGAATCATCTACCAGGGCAGAGACTATATACAGGCACTTAACATTTATGGAAAACATATATCAAATAACTGTAAGAAAAACAAAAATAACTGTGGGGCAGACAGAAAGGCACTATAGAATCAATCCATGGTTTTCTAGGCTTGATTATAAAAGCAGATCCCAGTGACTCTCTAAGTCTACTGTATTTAGATAGCCAAGTAGACTTTTTCACCTAGATGCAGGTTGATTCATTTCATGGCTACTGTTAATTCAGATACAATAAAGTATGTTAACAAGGGCATAGATTTTCTCTTGGTAGCTAAAAGAAAATCCCATGTTATTTAATTATTTTTGTAGAGAATTTAAACTTACTTTTGTGTGATGTTACTTATTGCAACATTCAAGTTATGCACCAAACTTTTTGCCCATGTTACCTAATTCCTCTATGATGTTCCACTAGTTGTTATTTCTCCACAAAGGATTTCATACCTTTAGGCTCTTTGTAAGTCCAAAATTCAACAGAAGATACTGAGGAATCATCTACAGGAGTAACCTAACTGATAGTCTTCTTAGAGGACAAAATACTTGATTCTGTGTAAACATTGAAGAGCCTTTATTTTCTCCTTAACAAAGAACACAGGAGCCACATGAGAGAATAATATTTATGAAGCTGTAAATATATTGTCTTTAGGATTTTGTTAAGACGAACAGTCAATTTGGCATCCTAACTATATCCCCTTCCCATGCGCTCACTGTGTATTATCTACAAGAAATTCATCATTAACAAAGTCAGTGTAACATACCTTTATATATATAATTTTTCAAATTGGGTGACCAGTAATAGCTTAGAGTAGCTATTAAAGAGTTTATGATGGTGATTAACTATAGGAAATCTTAAATAAGTTTGTATTGTTATAAGGGAAACATGAAATAAATCACAAGAGTATAAAGTTAAACCTGAAAGAAATACAAATAAAATGTTAATGAACAAAAATATGCAAAGGAGAGTAGAATAATGGGTGGTTTCAGGTATTTTGGAGAATTTGCTTCTGATGGTCTTGACTGTGATCTCTGTACTCTGTATAGTCATTGCTTATTCTGAGGATCTTGGGTCAGCAGTAGACATGTGTGGTGTTTTCTGAAGATCTCCTGTGATTAGAACTTGATTGGTATAACTTACCCATTCTCTTAAGATCTTTGTGGTTTTCTAGAGGTTTCACAATAATGAAGACAGTGAATTTTTTTTTTTTAAATTTATGTATTTGACAGACAGAGCACAAGTAGGCAGAGAGACAGGCAGAGAGAGGGGAGGAAGCAGGCTCCCCGCTGAGCAGAGAGCCTGATGCAGGGCTGGATCCCAGGACCCTGGCATCATGACCTGAGTCAAAGGCAGAGGCTTAACCCACTGAGCCACCCAGGCACCCCGACAGTGAGTATTTTCAAACAAGGGACAAATCCTTACAGATTCATGAATACCTATGCTGATAGAATGGTCCCCTTTTACTGGATAGAATAGTGAGAATGTCATACATAGCGAATGGGATATTCAGTATCTTTTAGCCACGATCTGTGCTGTGGCTATTTTAACAAGGGAATGTTCCAACTTTCCAGAAAATAATCATGCTGTTATTTGCAAATATACATCACCCAGAGGGAAGTCATTATATAAAATTCATCTGAAAATGCTTGAATATGGGTGCTTGCGTGGTTCAGTGGGTTAAACATCTGCTTTCAGCACAGATCGTGATCCCAGAGTCCTGGAATGGAGCCCCGCCTCTGGCTCTCTGCTCAGCCAGGAGCTTCCTTCTCCCTCTGCCCCTCCTCCCCTGCTCCCGTATGCTCCCTTTCTCAAATAAATAAATACAATCTCTAAAAAATGTTTAAATAGGGGTGCCTGGGCGGCTCAGTAGGTTAAGCCTCTGCCTTCGGCTCAGGTCATGATCTCAGGGTCCTGGGATCCAGCCCTATATAGGCTCTCTGCTCTGCAGGGAGCCTGCTTCCCCCTCTCTCTCTGTCTGCTTCTCTACCCCCTTGTGACCTCTGTCTCTCTGTCAAATAAATAAGTAAAATCTTTAAAAAAAATAAATAAACAAATTTTAAAAATGCTTAAATATTTTCTCAGAGAATGTTCCAGTCTTGTCTTGCCTTTACACTTTTTCCAGGATTATGTTAGCTACAGATAAGTCTATATTTTGCTATCCTTATATATTTTCACTACCAGTGTTTAATATCATAGTCATTTTGTCTTTACTGTGATGGATCATCTTATGGAGGATTTTGACAACTGTTCAGGTTTTATCAGATACTACCAGGTGGCCATCCTGGCTTTCCCAAATCATAGCCATATGGATCTTTCAATATGATGGTTCCCAGTGTTTCTTTTCAGAATTTAGGACACAAGTTTAGCGTAACTCTGATGGAATTTTGAACCTCTCCATGGATTTGACTTTATTTTTTATAAGAGGTTTTTATGTAATGACTTCAGGCCGGGCAGACTGTTTAACAGGATGATCTGTTAAACATGTCCTCTGTGTCCTCTGTGTGTATGGGGTGGAGTTAGTGATTTGACAGAGAGGGCAGTCATTGGGGTTGGTCACGTGAATGGATCTGACTTCTGGTAAAAAAACTGAACCCTACAAGATGGAATAGACTTACTATTGTATGTTCAAGTTGATCTTTTTAATTTTAAAAATAAAGCAAGCCACCACTAGCACAACAGTAAGAACAAAAGCAGCAAACCAGAATTTGATTAGAAAACGTCCAAATGATCAGTTCTTGTCATGGAACACCTAGAATTCAGATACTAATCATGAGATTTTCCTTCATTGGGCAGGGTGAAAGAATTGCTGGGCTGAGGATGTTACATCAGTGCACCTGGTACCATTATGGTTGAAAGGGGATCAAAGTATGATAGATGAAGATTTCTTTTACAACCATAAGGCTGTAATTTCTCTAAGATTAAAATGTGTCAGAGTTTAAGAAACTCATAATTTAGCTCAGAAAGTATGCAGAGAATGAATATAAATGCATGTGATTTGGGAAGGATACTGTATATATATATGTGTGTGTGTATATATATATGTATATATATATATATATATGTATATATATATATATACATATATATATATATATATGTATCTTTCATTGGAAATGACAACCTGGTATGCTTAAAAGAAATTGTAAAAGGTCCCCATAGTCTTCTGTTTGGCAAAAATCTCTAGAACATAAACTAAACAATAAAGATATTCTACTTATAATGAGCTCACAAACCTCGCAGATATATATGAGTATACAAACATACACAGTGTTTGATAACTGAGAAATTTTTTCTCATTGTGCTATTTGAATATTCAGGAAAGAAGCATATTTTCTACTGTTAATTCACTTCTCATGAAATTGTGAAGAATTGTTCAGATTATGGAGATATAGCATGCTGCTATAGCATTTAACCCACATATTTGCATAAATACTTGCTCTCCTTGGAAATAATAATAAATGTACAGATCTTTCTGATGAAACCACTGTAAATCTCTGTTTTCTAGCTTTAGTAAATTTTATATTTTAAATTGTTAGTCTTAAGCTAATAAAATTGCATATATGTATGATAGCGGTGTACATTTTACATTTGACAGAGCTTAAATTTTTTTGATATGCCATATTATTTACCCTCCCCACCCCCAAACAAGAACAAAATAAGTAACAACCATAAACACATAAAGTCTAAATTGTTAAAGCAGTTTGGGAAAACAGTGTCCTTTTTTCTTTATAGAAAAATTAGAAAAATCATCATAATTTGTAATACAGGGATTCTTCTACTTTATAAAGCATACTTTTTTATGAATAGTATTTGAATAATTCTAATTCTTTCACTGCAAATATAATGCTTCAAAAATCAATAGCAATGATTACTTAATATCAAAATGTGTTAGTGAAACAATGTCATCGTGTCATAAAAGAAAATTTTGGGGGTGCCTGGGTGGCTCAGTTGGTTAAGCGACTGCCTTCAGGTCAGGTCATGATCCCAGGGTCCTGGGATTGAGCCCCACATTTGGTTTCCTGCTCAACGGGGAGTCTGCTTCTCCCTCTCCCTCTGCCTCTCCCCCTACTCCTGCTCTGTCGCTCGTTTTCTCTCTCTGAAATAAATAAAATCCTTTTTTTTTAAAGAAAATTTTTAACATTTTCAGTCATCTAGCTCAAGATTTCAGAATCTTTTACCCTGGACTTCTTAGTGTCATGGTGAAAATATGAAGATCTAAAAGCCTGATTGTGCTGCTGTAGGGTCGGTGGGATGGCGGTCCTCAACACGGGAGCACAATTTGAAAAGCTTTGGTCCAAAACATTCAAGCCTCAGCTAAAAGGAAAATGCTGCATGGATAAAGTAGTGTTAGCAAAAGTTCAGTGCCTGGAAATTATTGCTGAGGCATCTATAATTCATTAAAAAAAATTTTTTTTAATTTCAGCAGCTTATGCATATGAGGGAATTGTGATAGAGGAAGGAGACAAATTTAAAAGGAATGAGTTTTCTTTGGTGCAGATAGAGTTAATTCATCATAAGCCAGTATCAAATTTGCACAGTAAAATTCATAGACTGAGATTTTCATACCATAAATCCCAAATCCTGAATTAGGTTAGAGTTCCCAACTCCTCCCCCCACCAAATAAAATTCAGCAAGTGATTTAGTATCAGTGACTAGTTCCTTTACTTGAAATTGTTTCTCAGATTACTTGGCATGTTGCCAGTTGTGTGCATAGCACAATTAGGTAAATTTGGATGTTGCTTCAGATATCAAGGTGAAAAAAATGGCATACAGGGCATTGCTGGCATGTGAGAGGACAGGATGGGGGCAGGGGATGACAGTGCAGGGGAACATCAGAGTGAAAGAGTCCAGACACAAAAGAGAGGTCAGCTTAGCAAAGCGCTATGGACAGACCACAGTGGGGTTCAAATCTTGGGTTCAAGAAATGCACTTTGACCTATTTCCTACTTGGTTCCTAATAGGTAAAACAAAACGGGGATAATAATTGCAGCAGCCTTCTAGGATTCTATTGTGAATATAGAATACAGACAATGTGAGATATCACCTCTCTCATGGCTCCTAACCACAAGGAAGGCAGAAAGACTGAAACTGGATTCAAGAACTTTGGAGATAAATTTCACTAACTTTGCAATTTTGTGTAGGCTTGATTCAGTCCCAAAATAGAAATATCAGAGAACTCTGTTTTCTAGTATCAAATGCAGTGGGGAAGGAGGCAGAAGAATGTGGAACTGATCTAGCAAAGTTGGTGGATGATTCCCCAACTTGAAGATAATTAGGAAAAGAAAAGACAAGATCAAGAGTCTTTTCAAAGGGGGCGCCTGGATGGCCCAGTGGGATAAGGCCTCTGCCTTCAGCTCAGGTCACGATCTCAGGGTCCTGGGATCGAGTCCCGCATCGGGCTCTCTGCTCAGCATGGAGCCTGCTTCCCTTCCTCTCTCTCTGCCTGCCTCTCTGTCTACTTGTGATCTCTGTCTGTCAAGTAAATGAATAAAATATTTTAAAAAAAAAAGAGTCTTTTCAAAGGAACCAGAAAAAAATTAAGTGCTTTGTTGGAACTGAAGCACTGCCACTGAGATATTTGTACATTTCTTTTCTGGAGAACTAATGGTCAAATCTTTAGATCAGGAGCTCAGGATGTGAGAAACCCAATGAACAGTTGTTTAGGGCATCCGTCTTCTGAGAAACTTAGATTCAGGCCTTCTGGCTCATCTCTATGGTAATAGTGTTTCCAAGTGTCTTCAGTACAGAACTCAATGCCTGCTTCCTATGACTGCCCTTCAATAAAATCTCTATCTTAGTAACTCATCATGGATATAATATGTATTTCTCAGAAAACAGTTGAATGTTATTTATGAACACTCATGATCCTACATTGGGATCAAAGAAATATTTGATAAGTCTGAGATAAGAACTATTATGGCATACAACAATGCCAAGTTCTTCATGGCTTTGCTATTAAGAGATGTCTTAATTTGTTCAGTTTAAGAAGTCGTCTTACTTAGAAAGTGATTTAAATCAATCCTCATTTTTTCTGTTCTACTGAAAAGTCCCCAAGGACACGAAAGGTAAGCCTGTTATCTGAAAACTTGACGGTTCAGCTATAACTCTATTTTAATAAAAACTGTATAATGTTGAGCTAAAAAAAAATATATTCAAGCTCATTTCTCCTGGGAGACATGAGGTTGAGCTAGGAGCAAAGGATTGCAGGAAACATTTAGACTAATTTTCCCAGCTAGTAGGGTTTACTGGAAAGCTGTACAGTGAGAAGTTAGAGAATTATTTAGCATCCATTGCTTGTTATGGCTATACTGCTGTCTTCTATCTCATACACAAAAATCCTCTGGTAAAATGACAACAGTTGAGTTCCATTGCAGATTAGGAATATTTAATGTTATCACCAAATGCTATAAATAGTAGCTTTTATTCTAAGAACAAAGCTTTTTAAAATTTCATACATTTAGTGTTATGTTTGGAAAATGACTAAGGGTCTACAACCTGTTTGCTACTTTTTCTTTGGGAAATGCTCAACTTTAATGTTATTTGTATTTGAGGACTCTATGAAGGTGCTTGGGTAAAATACTCACAAATGTCAGAATTCTTTTCTTTTTATCTTAGCATATGTGCTGCTGAAGCAAGCACAAATTCCCTTGTTCTGGAAACATCAGATACAATGTAGATATAATGCTTTTGCTCCTTGAGAATGCAAATATATAGTGTGAAGGCACACAACAAAAATCACAAACATAAAAATCAGTATGATCATTTAAATCATACTGTGGTAAGACAATTGAAAATTACATTACTGTTTAGGAAAACTATTCTGCTTGACAAGAGAACTAGAAAAAGTCCCTATGGGTGGATAGGGGAATAGGGACTCCCAGAGACATTCATTTAGAAAGTTGACCTAAAAAGGAAAAAAAATTCTTTAGGGATTGTGGCAGGAATGAGTCTACCCCATGCTTGTTCTGTTCAAAAACACAAAACTTAGATCCATTGCATATTTGTTTAAGAACTAGTCACTCTTCATAGAGTTAAGTGCTTATAAAGGTAGTTCCTCTTGAGCAAGGGTTTTGTCTTGCATGTTCTTATAACCTCCTTTATACTTAGGTCTGTACTTATTATATGTGTACTTATGCACTTTCTGATTTGAGAATTTATGACACCATTTCACCATTACTCCTCTTTTTTTAAAGATTTTATTTATTTATTTGACAGACAGAGATCACAAGCAGGCACAGAGGCACGCAGAGAGAGAGGAGGAAGCAGGCTCCCCGCCGAGCAGAGAGCCCAATGCAGGGCTTGATCCCAGGGCCCTGGGACCAGGACCTGAGCTGAAGGCAGAGGATTTAACCCACTGAGCCACCCATGTGCCCCTCACCATTACTCCTCTTAACTCAAATAGAAATAGTCTTAATTCTTCTTTTCCTTTAAATAAATCAACTTATTTGTACTATTACACACAGCAGAAAATTGATTATTCTCATTGAAACATTACTTGTGCCATGAAAATTAAATGAGTTCCCTTAAGGAATCCTAGAAATAGGTATTGATTGACAAATGACAATAAAGAAAAAACCTCTAGATCAATAAAAGAAATCAAAATGTAAGACTCACAGTTAGATGTCATACTGATTAGAATCTATATTATATGAAAAATGAACTCCAGAGTCTCCTTCAGTAGCACATACAAGTAGGTGCTTTGACAAAAGGAATGACCTGGTGGTTTCCAAAGGGATTTCAAATAAATGAAAATTTTAAGATATAGTTATTTTGTTAAGAAAGAAGTGAGAATAACTTCCCTTTCTGTTCCCTGGTGTCATTGTAGGTAATTAGAAGAAGAAAGAATGAATATATTAATCTAAGCTTGTACATAAATACCTTGCTCTCTCTCTCTCCCTTCTTCCCTCCCTTAATTAAGGTGGTATTCTGGGATTAGGGAAGGTATTGGCCCTTTAGATATAAGGTGGAAGGTATTCAGAGTTTCATTATTATTTAAGTACTCAAGGTTTCTCAGAAACAATGATATGAGCCATTTTCTTAGTCTACCTATAGGGATTGTTTGCCGTTTAGTGGTTAAGGTGTCTTAGTACATATCCCCCAATGACCTACACTGTATTGTGACACGAGTGAGAAACAAGTTTTATTATAGTAATTATTTGTGGTTGTTCATTATAGAAATTAACCTTTTCACACTAATACATGTGCCTATTATGTGAGTAAATTAAATACTGATTTAGGACCTAGGGTTAGATCAGAGAAAAAAAAAAAGACCCTCCTTTTATAAAACTAGCTGTCCAAAATAAAGGGGAAGATAGTGGACAAAGAAACAAATATCAAACACGCACCAGATGCAGTTAAGTTCTAGTAATAATAACAAAGCACAGTTAGAGAGTGATGTCGAGAAGCAATTTTATGTTTGAGCAGAGAACAGAAAGAAGTAAAGAACCATGCATATATGTGGAAGGCAAGGGGGAAGATTCCAGGGAGACTATTAATGACAGATATGCTGGTTTGGGAGTGAGCCTGATGTGTTTGAGGAGGGGGAAAAGAGGTCATGTTACTGAGGGATCTTGTTGGAGAGGGAGATTGACTAGAAATAAAGCCAAAGAAGTAGTGATGGGGCCAGGTCCTGTAGAGCCTTATAGCCCATTAGAAGGACTTTATATTTTACTTTAGTTGAAACTTGAGACCATTGGAAGGTCTTCAGGAAATCAATGTCATGTTCTGCCTTAGGCTTTAGGGAAATCACTCTGGCGGTTTTGTGGAAAACAGAACAAAAGGAAACAACAGTCGAATTGAAAGATTCCACTAAAAGACACATTCCCCTATACCAGATTTACTCTCTACCCTTTTCTACCTTATTCTATGCCTTTGTGGCCCTATGGATCACATCAAAATGCTCTATTGACAGAAAAGTGAGTAAATTCAGGATATTTATTCCTCAGTCTTCCTTCCCAAGAGTGATTGTCTCCAGCTGGCTGAATTCCTAAGTCAAGATTGAAATCCTGTCAAGCAACCCTCTCAGTCCTATAACAACAGTCCTCTTCCCTTCCCTCTTCAGGTGAGGAGTGGGATTGAGCCCCATGTTTACCATCTCCTGGGTAGTGGTCTATCCCTTGTGTTTCCCTACATTCTTCCAACTTCTTGGTCAATGTCTTAGACTAGGGTTATAGTGACTGATCTATTTCCAGACATGTTTTGAAAGTAAAGTTGGCAAAATATCTGATGATTTGGATACATATGTGTGAAAAAGAGGCAATGAAAAGTTAGAAAATAGGACAAAAGTGTAAGGGCCTATTTAGCCAGAGCAGCTCCATCCCGTTAAACAGTGATTTTGTTGTTCATGCAGTAAAACTTAAACTGACCCTGCCCCCACCCCCCTCAGGGAACTTACTTAAAAACAAGTCCCAGAAACCAGTCCCAGGTAACAAAGTTCAAATACAAGGGTGGGTCAGGCCAGGTGGAGGTATCCAGTCAGTGGGGTGTGCATACTGTCTCCCTAGCTACCAAGGAGTATGGGCCCCGCCCTTTGGGCGCCTTTTGGGCGCCAATTCTGACCAAGGTGATAGGCTAGTTCAAATACCTACTAGGGTAAATTGTAATTCAGTTGGCCACCATGTGTGACCTACCATGACTGTGCAGCTTTCTCTGTGTGTTACAATGTCATTGGCCATCTGTGTGTGGCCAGTCCCAACCACATGGCCCTTGCCCTTTAAAAGTTAGTGGGTAAGGCAGGGAGTGGTTGCATCTTTGTGAGAGACGCCCTGGCCTGTCAGTTTGATTCTCAATGCTTTGCGCAAAATAAAGCTTTGCTTGACCTTCGCTTTGTATCAGTCTAGTTCCTTTGACCATGGACCCAACAAAAAGGAAATGTGTCTATTAGAATATCATTATCATTACTGCAAAAGAAGGGAATCATGATGGTTTTAGCATTCAGTGGAATGTTGTTGGGGAGAAAGATCTTCCTCTGTCCGGTGGTCCTTCTAGCTGGATTTAGAATCAAATTGACATGAGACAGATTAACAAGAGAAAATAAAATTTAATAGCATACATAGGAAGAATCCACACAGACATCAAATTCCAAAGAAAATGAGGCAGCATGAAACTTATGTGAGCTAAGAGGGAGAGGTTCTGAAGACACAAAGGGGAGGGAGCCATTAGCAGGAAGGTGAAAAGATGTTTTACAAAAACAAAATTTGCCCTATTATGCAGATAAGTTTCTTAGGTAAAGCAGAATCTGTTAATCGCTCTCCTTAACAATGTAAATTTAGGCGGTTGAAGATCAGGAAGAGAGCTTTTCCTGCATCTGCTGGGTTTTGATTACTTTTTTTTTATTATGTTCAGTTAGCCAGCATATAGTACATCATGTTTTGTTATAGTGTTCAGTGATTCATTAATTGCGTATAACACCCAGTGCTCACTCGATATAATGTTCATGCCAGAGTGGCCCATTTTGGGGCTGCCTGCCCTTGATCCCTACATTGTTTGCCTGAAAACAAGCCTGGACAGATTCATTGATTCATTTGCCTTTTCATGCCATGTAATTAACTCTTAGCTGGCCAGTCATACTCTTCTAGTCTAGTATTTTATTTAATGTGAACCTCAGGATATTAACACAAGAACATTTTAAAATAACCGTTTATTACATACATCTTATATTTGTATACATTTTATTATATATTATATATATACATACATGTGATGAAGTTCTAGAACCTAGGTGAGGTTCGGTGGGCTGAGGTCTGGAGCCCATGACCAAGAAAAAATTCTCGAGACATCTTTGGTTCAAAATGGTGGTTTATTAAAGCATGGGGACAGGACCCATGGGCAGAAAGAGCTGCTGCCCAGTTATCCTGAGGAGTGGCTGATTATATACACAGGAGTTGGGTAGGTGAGAACAAAGGGGGTGATGTTAGTCTCTAAGGAATTTTGGAAGCAAGGTCTCCAGGACCTTGAGGGCCTAACCATTGTTGAGAGTAGTAGTAAAAAAATTTTTACTACTAGTAAAAATCTTCTTGTGAGACCCTTAGGTGTATATCAGTGGGCCATACGCTTGGGAATGATTCTCAACACTATCTTGGAGATCTAGAGATAAAGTTTCACATTTCTCCTATCAAGTGTCCTTGTTAGTGAGATTTGGGTTTAGAAGAAATTTAACTTTATTTAGAGCTTTAGGAACTGAGTTATTTGCCTCTGGAAATTGTGCTATTGTTAACATAGCTTCTTTGTTGTAAATCTCTAGGACATTGGTAAACCAAGGGAGACTCCTGTCTTGTAGGATTGTGATCTCTGCAAGTTAACTATTTGTTTTTCTTTTAGGGCAGTTAGAGGTGCCTGAGGAATGTCACACATATTACTGAGGGGAGCGGGTGGAGAGGCGGTGCAAAGTGCCAGCTTTTGCTTTGTCCTTAGCCAGCCTCCTGCTCCCTCATCACATGCATGCATATTTTATTTTCTTATAAAGTAAAAATTCAGTTTATTCATTTATTTATGACACAGTACACAAGAGGCAAAGTGTTTCACATCATAGAATGCATTTCCAACTCCTTGGGATATAACTTTCTTTGGCTCAAAGGAAAGACTAGATGTGAGAAGCAGGCAATGCTTATGCAGCTGAAATAAAGATGGGGAGGGAGCCAGTAAGAACATCATCCTTACAGGGATGGGCACAAGGGGACTGTTAGTCACAGGCTATTTTCTAGAACTGTTAGCTGGAAACAAAGGAGCACCCCTCCTGGATGCTCATGCCATTGTGGGCCTCAGTCATCCCCACCAGACAGGTATAAGCAGCACTTTCCAGTAGTCACCCTTGGTGTCTTGCTGGATATGGTAGTTCAGGGACTTGTCATACTCGCTCTTGAATTGACACCTAATTTTTCACATGTCCACTTCACTGCAAGAGACCATGATTCTAATTAAGATTTTATTGCAAGTCTCCTTGCCTTTCATGGAATTGTCAGCAAAATACAGGGGCTTGTTCTGAATGCACTGGACTGGTTCAGGAAAGCATCTTCCAGGTCTCCTTTGACCTCCTTCTTGAGGCTTTCCAGCATGTCATAAAGGCTGTAGCTGTTAAACACTTAAACACCTGTCAAATACTTTCTGGAGGTGACAGTCTGCTAGGTCACAATGCTGATCCACTTGGGTATATCAGTTCTTTTCCTCTTCACCCCAGCATCATGGAGATCCCAGCCATCTTGGTCAATCCGTTCATAATCAATGACAGAGCCATCTTCTGCTCTTTTATGCTTTGCGAGGACAACTATCAGCTAGCAGAAGTCATCAGATATGTCAGAAATGATATCCTTCTCCAGATTAGTCTTGTATATTTCCTTGTAGACTCTGTTAATTTCATGAAGCTCTTGGTTGGTCTTTGAGCATATGGTTTCAGTGAGGGAGTCCTCATCAGTTCCCAGCCTCATGGAGGCTTTGCATTGAGAAGCATTGTACTGAGCAGATGTTTTCAATAAGCCCCAACTCACAGTCTCCAGGTGGCCAGACAAGGCTGACTTCAGTACTGATACAAGTTCCTTGTTGGTTCTTCTTTGGTAGGTGAAGGCAATATCCTGTCTCAGTTCATTTCTGTGGTTGGTCAGATATTGACAATAATGAGCTCATCCACATCTTTGCTCTTGATGGCTGTTTCAGTGTCAGAGCATCACGCTCAGTGTCCAAATTAGTGTATGCTTTAACTGACCTGTGTGCACTTGGGGGCATGATCATCCTTCAAGCTGAGCTTGCAGAGAATTCTGTGAACACCAAACATTTTGAAAGAAACTGGGCCACATGTTGAGAGCCGTGAGCATCCCTAGTTGTGCAGCCATGTGCACATTTTACTGTTATATGCCTATTATATACATACAACAACACAGCACAAAATGTATAGTTGTATGTTTTTTTTTTGTTTTTTTGTTTTTTTTAAGATTTTATTTATTTATTTGACAGAGAGAGATCATAAGTAGGCAGAGAGGCAGACAGAGAGAGTGAGAGGGAAGCAGGCTCACCGCTGAGCAGAGAGCCCGATGTGGGACTCGATCCCAGGACCCTGAGATCATGACCTGAGCCGAAGGCAGCAGCTTAAACCACTGAGCCACCCAGGCGCCCCTATAGTTGTATGTTTTTATATGTAAGTACATATACAACATTTATATACTTTATACATAGATATGCACACACATATAGAAATGTAGAACAAATGGAAGTAAATAAAAATAGAGTATTTAATAGAAATAAAAATATGCATTTGTCAGGAATGAGAAAAAAATGTAGTATTTCTATATGCAATAACATGGATGCATCTCCATGTTATTGATGCTGGGCATAGAGAACACATGTTCCATGCTCCCATTTGAATAAAGTTCCAAGCAGACAAAACTAATCTATTACCACACACTGATGAATGTTATTCCTTAGCATGATTAAAATACAACTTATGTATCCATACCATTATTGATGGATGTTTTGGGTTGTTGCCATTTTGGTTTATTACAGAAAATGCTTATATGAACATCCTTTGACATTTCTTATGGAGATTATATATGTCAGTTAAGGTTTCTAAATGGTTGAGCCAATTTATGCATCTACCAGCAGTGCCTAAGAGTAACAGGTGTTCTAATTCCTCGCTGATACTTCATCATATCAGTCTTTTTATTTATAGACAGCCTGGTATGGATGTGTATATTTTGCTCTGATTTTAATTTACATTTCTCAGATGACAAATGACATTGAGAATATGTAATATGCATATTGGCTGTTTGGATAAACTGTTTTGTGAAGTGCCACTTCAATTGTTGGCCTTGTAAATCTATAGCTTAGAAGAGAATAAGGCCCTAGGAATATTTTTATGGAAAATTTTGGGGCTTCTTCTCTATGGATCCTTCCTCCACATTACTCTGTTCCCCAAACTCCACCTACTTCAGCATCCCCAAATTAGATTTCTTTTTCTTCTACTCAGGGATACCACTCTGCTTGGCCTCTATTTTCCTTGTCCATATTCAGAAATATTTTGGGGGAGAAATCCTGGGTGAATATGAGCTAATATTGTGCTTTCTAACTTTCATAATTCTTAACCCCATATTGGTTACCATCCTTTGCCTGAAATAGTTATATATTATTGTATAGATATAATGGTAGTTTTTGGTGGAAGGATGAGTCTGATACCAGTTACTCCACTGTGGCTGCAACCAGTGGTTTTCAAGTATTTTTTGTTATTCTATTTGTTCCAATTTTACTTTTATTTTTATTTTTTTTAGTTTGTATGTTCTTTGGTTATTTTCTCAAGTTATCCTGGAGCTTATAACATTCATCCTTAATTTATTAGCCTGGAATATAAATTAGTATTTTTTCATTTTATGGTAATGATTGAACCTTCAACCTTTAAGCTGCATTTATTCCCCTCTAATCTTTATGTTATTGTTGCCATGTGTTTTCATTCTGCATATGTTTTCACTCTGTGAGGTTTATCATTACTCTTTAGAAAGTAAATGATCTTTTATACTTATCTACATATTTATACTATCTAGTATTTTCTTTTTCCCTGTAATTCTACTTTTTGAAGTCAGATTATTTTCTTTCTACTGAAAAAATCTCCTTTGGTGTTTCTTTAATTTTTTTCATAATTTGATTGCCTTATTTTTTAAAAGGATAGTTTCACAGAGCGTAGCCCTTTAGGTTGGCATTGATCTTTCAGCATGTTGAGGGTGACGTTCTGTTGTCTACTGGCTTCCATTTCTTCTTTATCAGCAGTTCTGTTTTTGATCTGGTTTGTTTTTATCTGGTGGCTTATAAGATTTTATCTTTTAAATTTTTTTTAAACATTTTTACCATGATGTATCTAATCCTAAATAAGATTTTCTTTTTATTTATCCTGCTTAGTGTTCCTAACTCTTTCTGACTCATTGGCCTAACTTGAAGGGAGTTTAACAATTTAACTACTAGACTTCTGTCCATTTTGAAGAAATCTGATCCACTGTGTCTTCAAAGCTTCTTCCCTGAAACTCTTTCTACCTCATTTCTGAAACTCCAACTACATGTATGACCTTTTTCTAAAGACCCTTTCACAGTGTTCCATATATCTTTTATTCTCTTTTATATATTTTCCATTATTTTACTTTCTTTTTGTCAGTCCAAATGTTTTCTGCCCTCAAGTTCACTAATTCTTTCTTTCAACTGTGATAACTGCATGCATTGATTCTTAAAATCCAGCCAATTTATTTTTAAGTTTTTAGATTTTCTCATTTATTGTGATCTCTATATTCTAGTTTTCTGGTGAATTATTTCAACTTATTATTTTTTTAACATGTTAACCACAGTTATTCTCAAAGTCTGTGTCTAATAACTTCAGTAACTACATTATCTGAATTTATTTCTGTTTCTATTATCTGGTTTTTCTCTTTGTACTGTTCTTTGGTATTACCAATAATTTTTTAGATTGAATGTTACACATTGTGCAATTAAAATGTCCTTGTTGCCTCAGCACCTTCTGAATGACTTCAACGAATTTTAGCAATCTCACCATCAGAGTCTTGACTCCTAACTTCAGAAATAAAGTAACACAAATGGTAGTCTTTTTGTATATTCATGCCTTTCCATTATATATTGCTTTACATGTACCTATTAATGCATTATTATTCCATATTAACCTTTTTTTTTCTGAGCTGAATGACACAACTTTTTTTCCTTCTATTGAAAGCTGCTTCTATTACCTGTCATTTATCATTATCTTTATGAAGTTTAATTGTAGCCAAAAAAACCAAACCAAACCAAACCCCAAACAAAAATTAAAACTCGGAAAGTAGGAACCAATAATTGACTTATACCTCATAGGCTTCACAAACTTATCAATTTATACTGTAGACCTCTTTTTTTCTATTCCCTTTACTTTAAAGAGTCTTTTACTGTCCCAGGGACATCATAAACAGATACAAAGAAAATTAGCAGGGTTTTTTTACCTTTCACATTCTTCAAAATCTTATAACATTATGAGTTTGGGCTCCATTGTATGTCTACTGTATTCAGTGAATCAGAAAATTAGACCTTCTCTTTCTGGCTAGTGCCAGTCTTATGTTTGTCAGAAAGAACATATATATATACATATATATATATATATATATATGTATGTATATATATATTTAAAGCCAGATTTCCCACACACAAAAAGGGTAGATTGTCTTCATTGTCAAATACACCCTGTTAATATGTATGCCTGAGGAAATCATATAAGAAACAGCTATGACAGGGATGATGGGTTCTCAGCCTGCTTGGAATAATTTAAAAAAAAAAAAAAGGACATTTGATAAGCTTTCAAATTAATGTTAACATTGTATATCTAATCCTCAAAGGGTGTTTGCTAAAGATGCTTCTCAGGAGGGCTTGACATCAAAAAGACCATCTAAAGAACAGGAAACCAGAGGGATGTGTACAAGGTGCAAGGTAAGCAGGCCATCTCAGATATACAGATTCAGAATGTAATTATTTCAATTCAGAACATTGTAGGGAATCCTGTTCCTCTCTTTGAATTCTCCCCATCTTGACTAGTGCAGATCTAGAGCCAAAATCCTAATAAAGAATTTGCAGCAAAATAGGCCTTCAGAACTGATTTTTCTCCCCTCTGCTTTGAATTTCAATTATCTGCTTACCACTGTAGAAGTGTGATTTTCCAACTAGCATTTTGCTGAGAATGCCAGGGGACTACAGGATAAAGAGAAGGATGGAGAGCCATCTTCATCCTTTATCACTTAAAAAAAAAATACACAGACAGAGAAAGATGAAAGCAGTTCAACACCTATAATCTCTTGAGGAGAAGACTGAGGACCTGGCTGTCAACTTAAATACCATCTGAGAGCACACAAAATAAATGAAAGGATGTAGGTCCTCCTGCGAAAGTCAGTGTCCCTGAAATTCAAAAGGTACATCAGACATGCTGTCCTTGAAGCATGACACAAAGTCTGGCATTGAGAAAGGGCAGCTCACAAGACAGCAGAGATAAGGTTTAAGACCCTGGGGCATCAAAGCAGATTTAAAATATTTGAATTTCCAGGATTATTGACTGTGAAGTTGTTAAGGCTCCTTCTGTCTGCAGTGCCCTTTTCTTCTCTTTCTTTGAGAGAAAAAGTATATAGTTCAATCCCTACAGGATCTCTCTTAGCACATTACTGAGCACATTAAGAGCACAAAATGTGAAGTCAGACAGATCTGGGTTCAAGTCCCAGCTCTGCTACTTGCTAGCTCAATGAACTGGGTCAGTATGCTAAACCATCATGAATCTCAGTTTCTTCATTGGTAATTACATTCCTACCCTACTGGAATATTACATCTATTGGATAAATCTATAGTCATTTTAAAGAAATATTTGTAAAATCAACTTTTTGCTTTTGGGATTGAGATTATGAAATTATAGACTGGCCGAAATTGAACAATCTTTCACACTGTGCCTTGGCGAGTAAACATCATTCCATCCCATTCCCATGGGTAAAGGAGGAAGGCAGTAGGTTTGACGTAGATACTAGCCTGAGCTCTGTAAAAGCAGAACTGTTCTGTACATTTGTTAATACATAGTTATCACCTTCAACAAAGAGTTGTTGGCACCTGCTACATTTAGGGCAATGAGTTGGATGCTAGGAATTCAACCCTTTTCAAGGTCAGCCAAAAGCTAGACATCTAATTAGCACTGAATTACAACTATACCTCTCCCTACACACATACACAAAAATTGCCATTACTAAATTATATTTAGGAGTGATAATATCAGATTTTATTGTTACTGTTAAAAGAAAGCTCCATAAGAAATTTGTTGAACTGTGACAATGCTGTTTACTAAATCAGAAAATGTTCTCCTTACTAAGCCCCCCAACAGAAAATTCTGCCTGACTCTGGTTTAAAGAATAAAATGTAATTCTCTTAAGCAATTAATTTATTTTTATCCAGTGGATATTGTGATTATTAAGTGACAAGAATTCCTTGTTTGCAGTAGGTTTCTGAGCACATTAAACTGTGTCCCAATCATGGTAAAAATATAGGTCACAATATAATATTCATATTAACATCTTATAATTTATGTATTTTTAAAAATCTTCTGAAGTAGTTTCTGAGAAAACAAGGTACAAATAAATACCTAATAAATTCAAAATATTGCCTGGTAGATGGATGGCTGGTAATCTCACTGAACTAAATGAAGTGGTATCTACATATGAGAGTCAAACTAAAGAAAGTATTTTGTGTCCTATCACATTCTTCTGCTTTCTCTTATACGTCAGTGCTGCACCAACATTCCTTTGAAGAGAAAAGTACGATCAAGAGGGAAAAATGTGCTGTTGGCCACAGAGTAATTCTGGAAAATCTGTCCATGCTGGACTTTCAGGTGGTAGCTCTGGAAATAGATGTCATTTCATGAGTATCTGCTAGTGGAAGAACCAGGGGTAAAACAACGGAGGACCTGATCCCATGCCTCAAGGCACAGGTTCTAATTCCTTTCCAGTTGTAAAACCGTGTCCCAGTTATCATTCTTCAAATTTTGTTCATACGTGATAAAGTCAAATTATTTAGCACAAAACTGTGTTGGTGTTGGGGAAACTGGACAGCTTCACTTTCTTACACCATATACAAAATGGATGAAGGACTCAAATGTGAGACCTGAAACCATAAAAATCTTGGAAAACAACATAGGCAGTAACCTCTTTAACATTGACCATAGCAACATCTTTCTAGATATGTCTCCTGAGGCAAAGGAAACAAAAGCAGAAATAAATTATTGGGATTACATCAAAACAAAAGACTTCAGTATAGCAAAGGAAGGAATCAACAAAACTAAAAGACAACCTACTGAAATGGAGAAGATATTAAACATCATTTGCAAATGACATAGCTGATAAAAGGTTAGAATCCCAAATATATAAAAAACTTATATAATGTAACACACACACACACACACACACACACACATACAACACTCCAATTAAAAGATGGGCAGAAGGGTTGAACAGTTTATTTCTCCAAAGAAGGCATACAGATGGCCAACAGACACATGAAAAGATGCTCAGCATCACTTACCATCAGGGAAATGCAAATCAAAACCATAATGAGATATCACTTCTTACCTGTCAGAATAGCTAAAATAAAAATGCAAGAAATAACAAAAGTTGGTGAGGGTGTGAAGAAAACGGAACACTTTGCTCTATTGGTGGGAATGCAAACTGGTGCAGCCACTGTAGAAAACAGTATGGAAGTTCCTCAAAGAATTAAAAAACAGAACCACCTCATGATCCAGTAATCACCATTGGGTATTTACCCAAAGAATGCAAAAACACTAATTCAAAAGGACATATGTACTGCTGTGTTTATTGCAGCATTATTTATATAGCTAAATTATGGAAGCAGCCATGTGAGCATTGACAGATAAATGGATAAAGTAGATGCAATATATATGTGTACACACATACCCATATACAACAAAATATTATTCAGTCTTAAAAAAGAATAAAATCATAAAATCTTACCATTTACAATATGGATGGATCTAGAGAGTATCATACTAAGTAAAATAAGTTGGTCAGAGAAAGACAAATACATTATGAGTTTACTCATAAGTGGAATTTAAGAAACAAAACAAAGGAAAACAAAGAAACAAACCTAAAAAACACTCTTACCTATAGAGAATAAACATGGTTACCAGAGGGAGGTCAGTAAGGAAGGATTAGTGAAATAGATAAAGGGGATTAAGCATACACTTACCTTGATGAGCACTAACTAATATATGGGAATTGTTGAATCACTGTGTTATACACCTGAAACTAATGTTACACTGTATTTAACTGCACTGAAATTAAAATTTTAAAAAATTATATTAAAAAACCCAAAAAACTATGTTTCTGAGATACATAGTTTTACCAGAGTTGTTAAAGGATCAAAATTTTAAAAAATAATAATAAGTTTTTAAAAATTTAAATATTAAAATTTTTAAAAATTAAAATTAAAAAATATGATCAAATATATTTAAAGTATGTTTGGCTGATTAAATATTTTTTTAAAATGTTTGCTTTGATGTATAATTTCTCTTAATATACTTTGTAAATATGGAGGGGGGACAGTGTAATAGAGTAAGTCATTTTCCTAAATTATTTGCCCACAGAACACTTTTTCCTAAGAGCTCAGTATCTCACAGGAGTGTAGGATTCTATGGAATACAGTTTTGAAAATAATTGTTTCTGGTAAGAATAGTAGGTTACTTTGAAGTTTTAGTAAACTATAGAAAATGCATCATTTCTAAAAAGAAATTTAAAGTGTAATAAGAATTTTAAAATGTAAATGTTAAACTATATGGTTGGGCTAAATATTTTATGACAAACTCTATTTCATCCTAAATACAAAGTTATTTTGTAAGAAATTTTTGTATCTCTAACAAAATAATTGGGACCACTTTAATATGACTTCCCCTAGAAATATACACAGACTTACACATGCACACACACACACATACACACACACAAAGTGTGTCAGCATTCAGACACGTACAGAATACTTTAAAATTCTAAACATATATGATAAGACTTGATAAGACTCAGGCTGAAGGGATGGTATTAATCATAATTAAATAGCTTAAGTAAAGTAATTCCATTTATACTAAAGTTTAAATTCAGAGAAGAATCAAAAGGATAATCAAAAGGATAAACCAAATGATGGGTACTTTTGAAAATATGAAATACAGTCCTAAAATTTTTAAAATATTTCATTTTATTGTTCTTGTATATAAGAGCCCATGTGACAGTGTTTTTGTGTGTATATTTGTTTTTGTTTTTATTTTTTTATGTATTTTTAAAAATTTATTTACTTATTTTTTTCAGCGTAACAGTATTCATTGTTTTTACACAATACCCAGTGCTCCATGCAATATGTGCCCTCCCTATTACCCACCACCTGGTTCCCCCAACCTCCCACCCCCACCCCTTCAAAACCCTCAGGTTGTTTTTCAGAGTCCATAGTCTCTTATGGTTCACCTCCCCTTCCAATTTCCCTCAACTTCCTTCTCCTCTCCACTCCCAATGTCCTCCATGTCATTTGTTATGCTCCACAAATAAGTGAAACTATATGATACTTGACTTTGTCTGCTTGACTTATTTCACTCAGCATAATCACTTCCAGTCCCGTCCATGTTGCTACAAAAGTTGGGTATTCCTCCTTTCTTTTTTTTTTTTTTTTTAATAAACATATAATGTATTTTTATCCACAGGGGTACAGGTCTGTGAATCACCAGGTTTACACAGTTCACAGCACTCACCATAGCACATACCCTCCCCAATGTCCATAACCCCCTTCCCCTCTCCCAACCCCACCTCCCCCCGGCAAACCCCAGTTTGTTTTGTGAGATTAAGAGTCATTTATGGTTTGTCTCCCTCCCAATCCCATCTTGTTTCATTTATTCTTCTCCTATCCCCATAACCGCCATGTTGCATCTCCACGTCCTCATATCAGGGAGATCATATGATAGTTGTCTTTCTCCGATTGACTTACTTCACTAAGCATGATACCCTCTAGTTCCATCCACGTCGTCACAAATGGCAAGATTTCATTTCGTTTGATGGCTGCATAGTATTCCATTGTGTACATATACCACATCTTCTTTATCCATTCATCTGTTGATGGACATCTAGGTTCTTTCCATAGTTTGGCTATTGTAGACATTGCTGCTATAAACATTCAGGTACATGTGCCCCATCAGATCACTATATTTGTATCCTTGGGGTAAATACCCAGTAGTGCAATTGCTGGGTCATAGGGTAGTTCTATTTTCAACATTTAGAGGAACCTCCATGCTGTTTTCCAGAGTGGTTGCACCAGCTTGCATTCCCACCAACAGTGTAGGAGGGTTCCCCTTTCTCTGCATCCTCACCAGCATCTGTCATTTCCTGACTTGTTAATTTTAGCCATTCTGACTGGTGTGAGGTGATATCTCATTGCAGTTTTGATTTGTATTTCCCTGATGCCGAGTGATGTGGAGCACTTTTTCATGTGTCTGTTGGCCATCTGGATGTCTTCTTTGCAGAAATGTCTGTTCATGTCCTCTGCCCATTTCTTGATTGGATTGTTTGTTCTTTGGGTGTTGAGTTTGATAAGTTCCTTTTAAATTTTGGATACTAGCCCTTTATCTGATATGTCGTTTGCAAATATCTTCTCCCATTCTGTCAGTTGTCTTTTGGTTTTGTTAACTGTTTCCTTTGCTGTGCAAAAGCTTTTGATCTTGATGAAATCCCAATAGTTCATTTTTGCCCTTGCTTCCCTTGCCTTTGCCGATGTTCCTAGGAAGATGTTGCTGTGGCTGAGGTCGAAGAGGTTGCTGCCTGCATTCTCCTCAAGGATTTTATGGATTCCTTTCTCACATTGAGGTCCTTCATCCATTTTGAGTCTATTTTCGTGTGTGGTGTGAGGAAGTGGTCCAATTTCATTTTTCTGCATGTGGCTGTCCAATTTTCCCAGCACCATTTATTGAAGAGGCTGTCTTTTTTCCATTGGACATTCTTTCTTGCTCTGTCGAGATTAGTTGACCATAGAGTTGAGGGTCTATTTCTGGGCTCCCTATTCTGTTCCATTGATCTATGTGTCTGTTTTTGTGCCAGTACCATACTGTCTTGATGATGACAGCTTTGGAAATAGAGCTTGAAGTCCGGAATTGTGATGCCACCCACTTTGGCTTTCTTTTTCAATATTCCTTTGGCTATTCGAGGTCTTTTCTGGTTCCATATAAATTTTAGGATTATTTGTTCCATTTCTTTGGAAAAAATGGATGGTATTTTGATAGGGATTGCATTAAATGTGTAGATTGCTTTAGGTAGCATAGACATTTTCACAATATTTATTCTTCCAATCCAGGAGCATGGAACATTTTTCCATTTCTTTGTGTCTTCCTCAATTTCTTTCATGAGTACTTTATAGTTTTCTGCATATAGATTCTTAGCTTCTTTGGTTAGGTTTATTCCTAGGTATCTTATAGTTTTGGGTGCAATTGTAAATGGGATTGACTCCTTAATTTCTCTTTCTTCTGTCTTGTTGTTGGTGTAGAGAAATGCAACTGATTTCTGTGCATTGATTTTATATCCTGACACTTTACTGAATTCCTGTACAAGTTCTAGCAGTTTTAGAGTGGAGTCTTTTGGGTTTTCTACATATAGTATCATATCATCTGCGAAGAGTGATAGTTTGACTTCTTCTTTGCCAATTTGGATACCTTTAATTTCTTTTTGTTGTCTGATTGCTGAGGCTAGGACTTCTAGTACTATGTTGAATAGCAGTGGTGATAATGGATATCCCTGCCGTGTTCCTGACATTAACAGAGAAGCTTTCAGTTTTTCTCCATTGAGAATGATATTTGTGGTGGGTTTTTCATAGATGGCTTTGATAATATTGAGGTATGTGCCCTCTATCCCTACACTTTGAAGAGTTTTGATCAGGAAGGGATGCTGTACTTTGTCAAATGCTTTTTCAGCATCTATTGAGAGTATCATATGGTTCTTGTTCTTTCTTTTATTAATGTGTTCTATCACATTGATTGATTTGCGGATGTTGAACTAACCCTGCAGCCCTGGAATAAATCCCACTTGATCGTGGTGAATAATCCTTTTAATGTACTGTTGAATCCTATTGGCTATTATTTTGATGAGAATTTTCCTATCTGTGTTCATCAAGGATATTGGTCTGTAGTTCTCTTTTTTGATGGGATCTTTGTCTGGTTTTAGGATCAAGGTGATGCTGGCCTCATAAAATGAGTTTGGAGGTTTTCCTTCCATTTCTATTTTTTGGAACAGTTTCAAGAGAATAGGAATTAGTTCTTCTTTAAATGTTTGGTAGAATTCCCCTGGGAAGCCGTCTGGCCCTGGGCTTTTGTTTGTTTGGAGATTTTTGATGACTGTTTCATTCTCCTTACTGGTTATGGGCCAGTTCAGGTTTTCTATTTCTTCCTGGTTCAGTTGTGGTAGTCTATTTGTCTCTAGGAATGCATCCATTTCTTCCAGATTGTCAAATTTGTTGGCGTAGAGTTGCTCATAGTATGTTCTTATAATTGTCTGTATTTCTTTGGTGTTAGTTGTGATCTCTCCTGTTTCATTCATGATTTTATTTATTTGGGTCCTTTCTCTTTTCTTTTTCATAAGTCTGGCCAGGAGTTTATCAGTCTTATTGATTCTTTCAAAGAACCAGTTCCTAGTTTCATTGATTTGTTATATTGTTTTTTTGGTTTCTATTTCATTGATTTCTGCTCTGATCTTTATGATTTCTCTTCTCCTGCTGGGTTTAGGGTTTCTTTCTTGTTCTTTCTCCAGCTCCTTTAAGTGTAGGGTTAAGTTGTGTACTTGAGACCTTTCTTGTTTCTCTAGAAAGGCTTGTACCGCTATATATTTTCCTCTCAGGACTGCCTTTGCTGTGTCCCACAGATTTTGAACCATTGTTTTCATTATCATTTGTTTCCATGAATTTTTTCAATTCTTCTTTAATTTTCTGGTTGACCCATTCATTCTTTAGTAGGATGCTGTTTAGTCTCCATGTATTTGGGTTCTTTCCAGCTTGCCTCTTGTGATTGAGTTCTAGCTTCAGAGCATTGTGGTCTGAAAATATGCAGGGAATGATCCCAATCTTTTGATACCGGTTGAGACCTGATTTGTGACCCAGGATGTGATCTATTCGGAGAATGTTCCATATGCACTAGAGAAGAATGTGTATTCTCTTGCTTTGGGATGAAATGTTCTGAATATATCTGTGATGTCCATCTGGTCCAGTGTGTCGTTTAAGGCCTTTATTTCCTTGTTGATCTTTTGCTTGGATGATCTGTCCATTTCAGTGAGGGGAGTGTTAAAGTCCCCTACTATTATTGTATTATTATTGATGTGTTTCTTTGATTTTGTTATTAATTGGTTTATAAAGTTGGCTGCTCCCACATTAAGGGCATAGATATTTAAAATTGTTAGATCTTCTTGTTGGACAGACCCTTTGAGTATGATATAGTGTCCTTCCTCATCTCTTATTATAGTCTTTGACTTAAAATCTAATTGATCTGCTATAAGGATTGCCACCCCAGCTTTCTTCTGATGCCCATTAGCATGGTAAATTGTTTTCCACCCCCTCACTTTAAATCTGGAGGTGTCTTCGCGTCTAAAATGACTTTCTTGTAGGCAACATACTGATGGGTTTTGTTTTTTTATCCATTCTGATACCCTGTGTCTTTTGATTTGGGCATTTAGCCCATTAACATTCAGGGTAACTATTGAGATATATGAATTTAGTGCCGTTATTAGCCTGTAAGGTGACTGTTACTGTATATTGTCTCTGTACCTTTCTAATCTACTACTTTTAGGCTCTCTCTTTGCTTAGAGGACCCATTTCAATATTTCCTGTAGAGCTGGTTTGGTGTTTGCAAATTCTTTCAGTTTTTGTTTGTCCTGGAAGGTTTTTCTCTCTCCTTCTATTTTCAATGATAGCCTAGCTGGATAGAGTATTCTTGGCTGCATGTTTTTATTGTTTAGTGCTCTGAGTATATCATGCCAGCTCTTTCTGGCCTGCCAGGTCTCTGTGGATAAGTCTGCTGCCAATCTCATATTTTTACCATTGTATGTTACAGACTTCTTTTCCCGGGCTGCTTTCAGGATTTTCTCTTTGTCACTAAGACTTGTAAATTTTACTATTAGGTGCTGGGGTGTGAACCTATTCTTGTTGATTTTGAGGGGGGTTCTCTGTGACTCCTGGATTTTGATGCTTGTTCCCTTCGCCATATTAGGAAAATTCTCTCCAATAATTCTCTCCAATAGACCTTCTGTTCCCCTCTCTCTTTCTTCTTCTTCTGGAATCCCAATTATTCTAATGTTGTTTCATCTTATTGTGTCACTTATCTCTCGAATTTTCCCCTCGTGGTCCAGTAGCTGTTTGTCCCTCTTTTGCTCGGCTTCTTTATTCTCTGTCATTTGGTCTTCTATATCACTAATTCTTTCTTCTGCCTCATTTATCCTAGCAGTGAGAGCCACCATTTTTGATTGCACCTCATTAATAGTTTTTTTTATTTCAACTTGGTTAGATTTTAGTTCTTTATTATCTCCAGAGAGTGTTTCTCTAATATCTTCCATGCCTTTTTTGAGCCTGGCTAGAATGTTCAGAATCGTCATTCTGAACTCTTGATCTGACATATTACCAATGTCTGTGTTGATTAGGTCCCCAGCCTTCAGTACTGCCTCTTGTTCTTTTATTTGTGGTAATTTTTTCCGCCTTGTCATTTTGTCCAGATAAGAGGATATTAAGGATCAAATAAATACTAAAAGAGTGGAAATATCCCAGAAAAATGCACTGTAACCAAATCAGAAGAGACCCCAAATTGTGGGGGGGAGAAAAAAGACGTTCAGAAAAAAGAAAAAAAATAAAAAAAAAACAAAAAAGAAAAAATATGAAAAAGAAAGAAAAAATATATATTTTAGATAGACTAGTCAAAAAACGTTAAAAAGAAAAGGGTAAAAGTTTAAAAAATGCAGCAGAAGAAGAAAAAAGAAAGAAAAAAATTGAAAAAAAAATTGAATTAACCGCAAGACTAAAGAATCATGGGGAGAAAGCCATGAGTTCCGTGCTTTGCTTTCTCCTCCTCTGGAATTCTGCTACTGTCTTAGGTATTGAACCTGCTTTCCTTGGTAGATGAACTTCATCCTGGCTGGATATTTTGTTGATCTTCTGGGGGAGGGGCCTGTTGTGGTGAATCTCAAGTGTCTTTGCCCAAGGCGGAATTGCACCGCCCTTACCGGGGCCGGACTATGTAATCCACTCGGGTTCGCTTTTGGGAGCTTCTGTTCCCTGAATGCTTTCCATAGAGTTCTGGAGGACGGGAATGAAAATGGCGGCCTCCCAGTCTCCGGCCCGGAGGAGCCGAGAGCCCGGGGCCCCACTCCTCAGTGCGCCCCCAAGGAAAGCACCCAATCGCTCCCGTATCCCCAGCCTCCAGCCGCACTCTAAGCTCACCCAGCCCGCGACCAGTTCAAGGTAACCCTGAGCTGAGAGCTCAGTCCTCAGCTCTGTCTCTGTAGCCGGCTTCTCTGTTCTAACACCTGCGAGTTCTGTGACACTCCGGCACCCCTGATCCTTCTGTGACCCTGTGGGACCTGGGGCCATGCTGACCCCGTGTGGGCTTCACCCCGGTTTAGCCTCTGGAGCAATGTCCCTCAGTGGAACAGACTTTTAAAAGTCCTGATTTTGTGCTCTGTTGCTCCACCGCTTGCCGGGAGCCGGCCCCTCCCCCTGCGGTCTATCTTCCCGTCATTTTAGATTCACTTCTCCGCCAGTCCTACCTTTCAGAAAGTGGTTGATTTTCTGTTTCTAGAATTGCTGTTCTTCTCTTCGATCTCCCGTTGGATTTGTAGGTGTTTGCAATGTTTAGATAAGCTATCGAACTGATCTCCTGCTACCTGATGTAGTCTCAGCCTGCTACTTCTCCACCATCTTGACTCATTCTTTCTTTTTGTTTTTATTTTTAAGAGAGAGAAAGTGAGCATGGGCTGGGAGAGAGCGGTAAGAAGGGCAAAGGGAGAAAGAGAATCTGAGGTAGGCTTCACACCCAGTGTGGAGCCTGACGCAGCTCAATTTCTTGACCCTGAGATCATAACCTAAGCTGAAAACCAAGTTAGGTGCTTAACCAACTGAGATACCCAGGCACCCCAACAGTGATTTTTAAATAATAATGAACATTTAAAAATCCTGGGGAAAGACTTCTGATTCAAGATGTCAGATTAAGTTCATCCATTTACCTCTCCTTCCCAAAACTATAGTGAAATAATCATGAAGTAATACAGAGTGGTATACATGCCAACAGAAATAAAGAATGTAGAAGGAGAATATCAGCAGACATATTCCAATTAATTTCTAGTAAATATTTTTTCATAGGCAGAATTAGGGCCCACAATGCTGTCCATTCCGCAATCCCCAGAACCTTATGTTACCTTACATGGCAAAATGTACTCTGCTAATGTCATTGAGGTTACAGATCTTGAGATGGGAAAACTATTCTGGACAATTCAGGTGGGCCTAATCTAATAAGGTAAGTCCTTAAAAGCAAAGAATCTCCCTGGCTTTGGACACATACAGAGAGAGAGGCAGAGAGAGAGGGAGAGAGAAAGAAATAGAGGAGAGAGGAAGAGAGAAAGAGGGAAAGATGCAACATTGCTGGCTTTGAAGATACAGGAAAGGGACATGAGCCAACGAATGTCAGCAGTCTCTAAAAGTTAGAAAAACAACAAGGAAATAAATTCTCCTCCAGAGCCTCCAGAAAGGAAGGAACTGACACCTTGATTTTAGTCCCGTGAGACATATGTCAGATTTCTGATCTCCAGAACTGTAAAATAATAAATTTCTGTTGTTTTAAGTTCCAATGTTTGGGTAATTTGTTACAACACCAATAAAAAAATGAATATACAACTATCAGAGGGATACTGGTTGATAAAGCAAGATAAAGAAAGCCGCAATCAGCAATTGCCAGCATGGGACAATGGACAAAGGAAAGAAAAGGAGAAGAGGTTACGTTTTAGAGGATCAATAACATGTCCCGATATCAGACTGCATTAAGTCCAAAAAAGAGAATATAGGAAACAAAAGACAAACTATCAAAGGAATAATGTAAGAAAGATTTTCAGGATTGAATGAGGACTCGTCTTCAGATCAAAAGGATCCAGCAATTGCCTAACACAGTAAATGAATGAATGGGAGTCCTACCACTCGATATATTCCTGTGACGTATTTGAGTAATTTCAGAAATGAGAAATGATGCTGAATGTGTTAGAAAATAAAGCAAGTGACCTTTAGAAAGTAGAGAAATTAGGGTTGGCAAGGAAAAGCAACACCCAATGTTGAAGGACAACGGAGAAATACACTCAGTTTTGAGGGAAATAATTTTCATCTGTGAATTTTGTACAAAGGCCAAATTATCAATCAAATATGGTGGCACATAAAGCTTCTCAGACTGACAGGAGCTCCTACAACTTTTCTCATGTGCATTTTCTTAGAAAGCCCAAGGAAAAAAGGAACAGTAAACCAAGAAATAGAAGATCCAGGACAGTGGCACAAACCCAGAAAACAAAGGATGTCCCTGGACTCCAGCTCAGCTGCAGCCTGGCAGAGCCACAGACCCGCCAGCCCCACCTCATCTGGAGGAAGGAGACCTTCAAAGCATACACTTAGACGAGGCAGGACAGGGAAGGTGGAGGGGGTTATACAGGCTAGCTCCCCTTCGATCATTGCAACCACTGTTTTTAAAAATGTAGATGTCTGGAGTCAATGCCAATGGTTCTGATTTTAGTCCATATGATGTGGAGCCCAGAGATATGCCATTGTTGTTGTTTTTTTTAAGATTTTATTTATTTATTTGACAGACAGAGATCACAAGTAGACAGAGAGGCAGGCAGAGAGAGAGGAGGAAGCAGGCTCCTTGCGGAGCAGAGAGCCCGATGCGGGGCTCGATCCTAGGACCCTGGGATCATGACCTGAGCCAAAGTATGCCATTGTTTTTATAGGTAAAGACAATCTTGACCTTACTTACTGTTACAAATTAATATCAAGTAAAATGGACTTTTTGATGTACAGTTCTGTGAATTTTGACATGTGTATGGGAGTGTGGGGGAGGGGATAACAATAAAAGAGTAGCACTAAGGAGTGGTCCCTGAGGTTCTGCATCCTTACGGTGGTGGTGGTTATGTGTTATTTTAAGAAGTGCAACACAAATTCTTAGATGGGTGGTCTTCAGGCTGCACTTTGAACATTATTCTCACAGTTTTTTATTAGGTCATTTTAAAAATATTTATTTATTTGTGAGAGAGACAGAGCACAAGCAGGGGGAGCAACAGGCAGAGGGAGAAGCAGGCAGAGGGAGAAGCAGGCTCCCTGTTGAACAGGGAGCCCAATGTGGGGCTTGATCCTAGGACCCTGGGATCATGACCTGAGCTGAAGGCAGATCCTTGCTTAACTGACTGAGCCACCCAGGCATCCCTATTGGGTCATTTTTTATTCCAAATTCAAATGCCACTGCCTAGTCCATATACCCCTCATGACCAAGCGTAATTTACCTGCTTACCTTCCTGTTCACCAGTGTGAACTACAGGCTCTCATTAGACTCAGCGACTAGTCCCGCCTCTGAGCCTTTGCCCACGCTTGCCTCCCCTTGGCAATGCCCCTTCTTCTTTTCTCTCTCACCAAATTCTATTCTTCCTTCAGGCCCCAATCTATGTCTTACCTCCTGTGAATTTTCTCAAAGGAATCCAAGCAAACTTAGGTCTTTTTTACATTTTCAGTCATATTCTGCTGCATTCATTCTCACAGTTCAATTCTTAATTGTTCTCCGACTAGTTTGTAAGTTTTAATTTTACCCGCCTAAGATAAATAGAAAGCTCTGAAAGCTTTCCTTGTTCTTCAGATCCTCCTGCAGTGCTTGGCACCAAGATGTACACACAGCAAGTGGTCAGAAACTTATTATTGATTGAACAAGGCAGTTATACTTCAAGGTCATACCTAGGGCAGCATACATCTGAAGAGGTAAAGAGTTCAAAAGCTGCAATGGAAATGTTGTAAATAGTACAGTGTTTTTTAAGGTAGGCATTTGAGAAAACATTTTTGAAGTCAGAGACCTGGGAATTGATGGAGAGGAATGCATAGTTGAGGAAATGTCTTTTAAATGGTAGCAGATTTCACACAGAATCTGGATACCTCGCCAACACAGTGTATGTTTTCTGCACTGGCAGGCTTCCAGTTGCCATCAGGAACCCCCGCGGCATTTGAAAGAACATCTAATAGGAGTTATGGATCATGGCCTCGCATCCTGCTATTTTTCAAAAGGTAAGGTAGAGAATAAGAAAGGCTTCGGGAGAGGTGGAGAACTGAGCACTGCCCATCGGTCTGGTATGTTACAAAACACAGTCAGAGAAGTGAGATGGAGTGTAGGGATAGTTCTGAGACTTCTGCTGCTGCTTTTTTTTTTTTTAAGATTTTATTTATTTATTTATTTGACAGACAAAGATCACAAACAGGCAGAGAGGCAGGCAGAGGTGGGGGTGGAGTGGCGGGAAGCAGGCTCCCTGCTAAGCAGAGAGCTCAATGCAGGTCTCCATCCCAGGACCCTGGGATCATGACCAAGCTGAAGGCAGAGGCTTTAACCTACTGAGCCACCCAGGTGCCCCAGCTCTGAGACTTCTAACATGAACTGGCCAGGAAACCTTCAGCATTTCTGCCTCATTCTCCCCTTCCGTACAAGCAGGGAAGAAGACCAGATAATGGACAAGCATGCTTTAAACACTGCCATGATTCTAGCTTCAATCTGATTCTTGGAATTTTTGGCAAAATCCTGGGCAGAGTACAAAACAAAACAAAACAAAACAAAACAGTTTCTATTTCCAGATTGATTTGTGTGGAATATCTACAGTACCTTGTATGTTAGCTCTGAGCATGGTATACATTCAGATGAATTCTATTTCTTCACACTGAGCAAATCAATTTTTCATTTGAAATCTGTCGATGAGTTTCTGGCTTCGATTTCAACTTTCTTTCACTCAGTAAACATTGTATACTATTGCTGATTATTTCCTTCAGGCCATTTCCAACAAAGACATGGGTTCTTAACAAAAGCTGCATATTCCTAATTGCCTTAAATCAAAGTTTTATTTGTGTTCGAAGAACACAGGAAAACAAGAGAAGCACAGCCTCACAATTAAGCATGGGAAGGACTGAGAGAAGGGAAGAAGGAAGCTTATCAATGACACGTCAAAGAAATAGACTAGCCCACCAATGTGTGCTGAATCCAGCAGGCATGGGGGAGATAGAAGCTGCAACCAAGGCCCACTAGGGCATATCACCAAATCCAGATGGCATAGTGAGCTCAGTAAAGCAGAATTTTCTCTAGAAAACAAGCTTAGGAATCTTTACTTGATACAGAAGGCATTTTAGAGACTTTATACTCATTCAAGCATGTTTACCCATATGCGATCGTGTTGATATGCACTCGCAGGTGGAGCATCTTTATATCTTATTTCTCTCACCCTTGAAATGAAAGGTTAATTGAATGTAAGTCTGCAAGTAATGAGATCTCAACTTTAGTTACACGAGAAGAGTGCCCCAGCATAAACTACGGACTGCTTTTCATTGCATATGCTACAGTGGATGGACTTGTAGCAAGCCTAAATACAGCACTGTGTCTCTCTGAATAATAAATTTTCTGCTATGTTTATCATTCATTGAATACCAACAGCTTCTATAGCTTTAAGAATTGACAAAATAGAATTTAGTGCTAAAGCATATTATAGCCCCAAGTAAAGAATAGGTAGGTTCTCTTTTGTGCAAACCGACTATTAAATATTCACATGTACAGTGAACAAGTGAAGGCATTTTTCACTTTGTGTTAGGATTTTCAAGGGGCCAAGCAATGTGAGGCCACCAGATAGGGGGCTGAGAGCTTGTTCTATTAGGGCTAAAGGAAGTTCACACTGCCCCTGTCTGAGAGGGGTCATTAGTGACAGAAAGTTGTTAGAAGCTGCAGCACACTAATGTCCATGCAAAACTCCACCGTAGCAGCAGAGAGAACCAGCCGGGCCAGGAGGGGTCAGAGAATGCGGTCTACCACTGCTAAGTGTCTGGTTACAGATGCTCGCTTCTGCTATTCTTTCACCCAGCTACTTCTTGGGAGAGTGAGGTCTTGGAAAGGAAGGTGGAGAATGATTCCAGAATCCAGATACCTCACATACACTACAAGATGTTGGAATGGGGGAGTGGGTGGGGCGGGGGTAGGAATGGACCATGCTGCTGTAAAGACCTTGCCAAACCAAGAGCCCCAGGTTGAGGATGAGGGATGTAGATGCTAGCTCTAGACCATACCGCTACCTCCCATCCTCAACAACGTCAAATTCTGCTTCAGATAATGAGATATCTCAACTACTGTTTAAAGCCACTTCCTCAAGTGGGAAGAACAGGGATAGCCCCTCAGAAAGAGAGAATATGGATGATTCAGGTAGAAAAGAACAGAGGTCTTAGGGGCAGAGTAGAGAGGAGGGTATGGCAGATCAGCAGTGTCAGAGTTAAGAATGGAAACTCTGAAATTACACAGCCCAGTTTTGAATCTTCTGCTATTAACTGTTTGACATCAGGCATGCAGTGTGACACCTCTGTTCCTGAAGCTTCCTCATGTTGTAAAATGGAGCTAGAGGATTACTTATTGTGAGGATTAACAGTATTGAGATGTGTAGGGCACTTAGAACAGCACCAGCCTCTAAGAAGGAATTCAGAAATGCGAATTTTCATTATCATTACCCATGAAAAGAAACGTAACATCCCAAGAGAGGTAAGATGGGAAAGAATCATCTCACACCCCAGACTGAGACCAGGAGGGTGAAATCCATTCACAGGTATATAGGAGAAAGTGAGATGGGGGTTGGGGAAAAGGGGGGAGACTTCCTGCCTGTGGGGCCAGAAGTACAAATTGCTTCTCTATCTTGGACCAAGCTGAACTGTAGTCTACACATCAATGAACAGAAGTAAAAATGCCATATTAAATACACTAAATGCTATTTGGATTCTGATATTTGAATTCATCTCTCACCTTGAGAAGCTCTTTTCTTTTGGAGAAGAGTTTGAGCATTGTTGCTGAAGGTCCCAGATCTTACAGTATTCATTTGTTTGAATAAAGAGAAATAACTAATACTTAGCTCTCTCAAGCCTGTAAGTTTAGAATGAGAATAGTGTCTACCCAAGATGGTTGTGATGGTTATAAAACATATACAAAAACTTTGTCATGTTACATAATACCAGAAATTAGGTAAGATTCCCCATTGAAGCTCTTTGAGAAGAATCAAAGAGAAGGCTGACTTGGTCTCTCTTAGAGAGCACTTAAAAGACAGGGTTTTCAACATTCGCTGGTGAGGAGGGGAGGAACTGATGACTTACTTTGTGTTCTTAGTTTTAAAGCTGAGTGAGTATGAAAAGGTTGCTGGATCAAAAAATTCTAGGCATTGAAGGGTGGCATATAAAGGTGATTTGTCATTAAGATAAAATATGTAAGCTGGTCAAAATATTAATGTAAGTGTTCTAACATGGAATGTGAAGATTATACCCGGAATGATGTTGACTCCTAGAAGCACATCTCTGTGCATCACTCTAATGCACGTTTATGAGGATGAAGTAGTTTCTGCTCAAAGGAAAAGGGGTACCTCAGTGGAGACAGAATTCTTCCAGATTTACTTTCCAAACACTGACACCGTAATGCTCAATGATATACTGAGAAGCGAGAAAAGGTACATTTCTACATGCAGTGAGACTTGGAGTTTTCACTTATAGAGTCACTTATCTGACTGCTTGGTTCTGCTGAAGCCTCATTTCCACACGAAGAAATAACAGGGAAGCCAGGAAGTGTGGCTTCTCACATAAACCTCTGGTTTCCCAAACGCATATGCAAAATTATACACTTAAAATTTTGTGAAGATGGTAGATTTCATGTTAAATGTTCTTACACACACACAAAAAAAGAGGCCTTGGAAGGACCACTTTCATCCTTGAAGCCCAGCTCTACTGTTTCTCAGGAGTATATTGCCTTCTTTGCAGGTCTCTCTCACCAAACTTTTCCTCTAAAATTTAAAGTTATTAAATATTATTTTACAACCCAATTATGTTTATTTTTATAGCCATACTTTTAACTTGTAACATCTGAAAGCATTCAAGGTCATTTGTCTGATGTTAATTTCCAGGGATAATGCTTTACTCTCTGTTTTGTATTTAATTATACATGTAGAAATATTTTATATTCTTGTCACATAACAAAACCTCAAACATCTTCCTTGTGACTGGAGTCAGTGCTATATTTTTAGTTCCCTATTTTTAACTAAATATGAAAATGACATTCAGCATGGGTCATTTTAAATAGTTGTTATTTAAATATATAAGCACTCTTAAATAATGTACAGTAAAAAACAGAAAAAAATTGATTTCAGAGTAGAATTATCATGACATTATCCCCCCTTTTGAGGTGTGTATAGCTCAACTTTTTCTTAATATTAACCAAAAGATGAACATGCCAGTGTTTTATTCCAGACACATCGTGTACTGAAGCATTGAAGAAAACAATGTCAGTTGTCTCTCCCTGTCCATAACTTCTAACTTAGCTGATTTCGAGATTCTGTGTGTTTCTGTGAGCTCTGGTGCTAATTTTGATACTCTGTGAGCTGTTCCCCACAAGGGGTAGGGAAAGAGACAGTTTGGCATGTTGGCTTTTCTTCCTCTTTTCCGTCCTTTAACAGTAAATCTGGGGTGGGATGGGGGGGGGGGCGTGCTTGAGGAGGGAGTTGGACAAACAGGTTCCTTGAGGCCTGACAGCAGCACAACTGGGTGTGTGTGCTGTGGGGGGGGGCAGCTCTCCTGTCTTTAGGGGCCAGTGGGAAGTGCTAAGGAGGAAGTGCCCACGTCCCAAAACTTAGCAAAAAGAGGTTTGAGAACATGTAGACACGGTTTATTATTCAATTTAAAGAAAAAAATAAAACCTCAAAAAGAATGTGTTCAGGTGCTTTCTGGACACATTCCTTCTTCTGCTACTGAGGCTGAGTTGGAAGATGAGGAAGGGGGAAGTAGTAACCATCCTCCACAGTATTCCCAGAAATTCTCATCCCATATAGGGCATATTAAATGGCACAAGTCCTCTGAGCTCTGCCCCGGGGTATGAGGTAGCCAGAAGGCAGTGGGACATGGGGAAGTAAGGGAAAATACAACAGGATGAACAAAAGGAAAGTTAGGAGGAGGTGGGCAGTACCCAAAGGTGGATATAGTGATCCACCTGCTTTCCTTGTTTTTTTCACTAAATCTGATTTCTTCATGGAAATATTTGAAAATATTCTCAGCAACTCATCATAGATAGACACAGAGATGCATCACAAGCTTTCTCCACTTCCAGATTGTATAAAATAGGGAACAGGTTCAAAATAGGCAACAAACCATGTGTCTAACACTGAGAGTTGACTTAGCAAATTAGGGTGTATCTATAGAAGAGGATATTATGCAAATATTAACATACACACATAATATATGTGAATATATTTGGCAACGTGAAAATATTTACAAAAAAACGGTATGTTCAAGTTGACCCCATTTCAATACAGAGTGTTCCAGTTTCCATTCGGACACACAAAGAGCTTTAAAGTCATCACTTCCATGTTCATAACAAGAAAAAAGCTTAGCAAACTGAAAATCAACAACTTTTCTTAGATCTGCCGGAGAATTGAGGTCATAGAGGAAACTGCTCCTCCAAAAACTGGAGAGAGGAAAAGATACCAAGAATCACAGCTTACTAAGAGGAAACCAGTCTTTGGAGCCAGTATTGGTGGGAACACAAACAAATTAACAAGGCTCAGTATGGGCAGCTTGAGAGTCAAAAATCCCTGGGGCCCAGTCCTTAGGGACCATTCCAGATTTCATGAATTTTACCTCCCAGCCCTACCAGGCTCTCCTAATGAAGATCAGACAAAATTCCCTTCATGCTTCTAGCAGGGGGAGTAGAAAAGCCACTGTTTTGAGATAGGCCCCAAGAGCTACATTCTCCGTGACTAGGCCTGGACTCAAGGGAAACTATTTTAGCAGCAGCTGTCTGATCTGGGAGAAGGGAGATACCCATCACCATCCCTGTATAGCCTTTGAGGGGAAGAGAAATGCCCAGTTTCAGTCACCTGTAGCCTTCTTCTCTCACATAATATAAGGAAGAAAGCTGAGGAGCATTTCCGAAGTTGACAAGTGGGGAGCAAAAATACTCAGACCTAATCCTAAGGTTATCGAATACTTTCCCTTCCTCCGCATGCCACCACCACATCAGTGGGGCTCCCATGTTAGGAGAGTGGAGTGTAACTAAAATAATTGCAAGGCTCAAACCCTATTTTAAGAAGGAGTCTAAGAAAACCAAGAGATGACAGTGGATACAAAAACAAGGGCATCAAATTATCTAATTAGTTTAAAAAAATTCAGGAGGACCTAACTGTAGTTTTCTCTGGGGGATGAGATGAAAGACTATTGCTGTCTTTGAAATTCTCCCAGAATAATCTCATTTTGGAGGGGGTTGTTAAGTGCTGATTAAAAACTAAAATTCAGGGTTGCCTGAATGGCTGTCGGTTAAACGTCTGCCTTCAGTTCAGGTCATGATCCCAGGTTCCTGGGATGGAGTCCTGAGTCTGGCTCCCTGCTTAGTGGGAAGCCTGCTTCTCCCTTTCTCTTTGTCCCTCCACCTATTTGTGTGCTTTTTCAAATGAATAAATAAAATCTCAAAACAAATTAAAAAAATAAAAAGTATAATTCTCAGGAGTAACACATTACTGACTTTACAGGGATCACTTTGTCAAAAGAAATGCATAGCCTGCTAATAGGTATTTATGTTGGAAATGGGACACTGAGGCAGTGCAGAGTCTTAGTAGGTACGAGACTGATGGCAGCCAGTGTGGAGCTCGGTCAAAGAGAACAGACCCACACACGTGCAAGAAGATTCTGAAAACAGGATAATCAGACAGGGAAATAAACATTCTCATTTTTTTTTGGACAGAAATGAGCCATGTCACATGGAGTAAGCTCTCATCAGCCCTTTTCCACAGGATCAGAATCTGGATAATAATGGACATGAATTAGATGCTGAGGTGCTTCTTGCCCTTAGGCACTAGGATTCTAGCACTGATTCGCAGAGAAGTAGATCACTAACTATTGATTTTCTATTGCCAGTGTAGCAAGTTAGGTTCGACTTCAATGGAGAGTCATTATTCTGCCCACAGTCTATCCTCCAGATCTGTCTTCCATACAAAACACATTCACCCCATCCCAAGCTCCCAAGAGGTCTCTTCCCATTACACCTCCAGCTTCGAATCCAGAATATCATCTAAATCTCATCAGCTTTGAAGTCCTATATCTCACTACCTAAATCACCTAAATCAGCTGTGGGTGAGGCTCTGGGTATAATCCACCCTAGGACAGAATTTATCTCCATCTGTAGTCCTATGAAACTGGAAAACCAGTTATCTGCTCCCAAAGTACAATGGTGGGACAGGCTAAAGTAATACAGACATTATGGTTGGTAAGGGGAGAAAATGGAAGAAAAAAACAAGAGTCACCAGTCCCAAACAACTTCTAAATACAGCCAAACCTCATTAGGTTTCAAGAGCTGGGAGGAATCCTCTCTGGTTCCTGGCTTTACCCTCTGGGCTCAAGCCTTCGCCCCTTGGGCCATTCTTCCTTTTCACAAAGGATAGCATGTGTTTGCAGCTGAGTTAATTTATCAGTCCGCTTTCTGCCTATGGAATTTTGAGTGTCCACTAGCCTCCTTTCACTTAATGCTAACTCTGTTCTGGGTGATCCAAACCGGCAGTATTTTTGCTGACTTAAAATTCTTAAGCGCCTGGTTTCTCCATGTCTGTCTCTGGAATTCGTGCCATTAGATAGGAGATTTTTTCACAGACATTTCCTAGTCAATCCCATCTCTAATTTTGGCTTTTTCTGAAATGGCTGAGGAAGAATGCCCTTAAAAGTAACCACTGGTTCTTTATTTTGAGGCCATCTGTGAGTCATAACTTGAACTCTTCAAAAAAAGACTTTTACATTGGGGAAGGTATGTGCTATGGTGAGTGCTGTGAAGTGTGTAAACCTGGTGATTCACAGACCTGTACCCCTGGGGCTAATAATACATTGTATGTTAATAAAAAATAAAAAAATTTTAAAAAGAGGCCTTTTGTGTGAATGAATGCACTGTCCTTTCTAGTGCTATCACAACAAATTATTACAAATGTAGGGACTTAAAACAGTCAAATTTATCTTATAGTTCTGTAGGTCAGAAGTCTGATACAGGTTTCACTGAACCTAAAACCGAGGAGTCCACAAGTGGCATTCCTTTCTGGAGCCTTTAGGAAAGAATATGTGTTGTTGGTCACACAAGTTGTTGGCAGATTTCAGTTCCTTGCAGTTTGGTGACTGAGATCACCATTTTCTTACTGTCTGTAAACTAAGGGCTATTCCCAGCTCCTGGACTTCATATACTCCTTAACTAATTGTGTCTGTTTTCATTTTCTAGGGCTACCATAACAAAATACCACAGAGTATTTTCTAGCGATTTTCTAACAGAAACTTATTTTTTTACCATTCTGGAGGCTAGAGTTCATAGTATTGGTAGACTTGTTTTCTTTCGAGGCCTCTCTCCATGGCTTGCAGATGGCTGTCTTCTCTCTGTACCTTCACATGGTCTCCCCTCTATGTGTGTCTGTGTTTTTTTTTTTTTTTTTTTTAAAGATTTTATTTATTTATTTGACAGAGAGAGAGACAGAGAGAGAGAGAGAGATCACAAGTAGGCAGAGAGGCAGGCAGAGAGAGAGGGGGAAGCAGGCTCCCTGCTGAGCAGAGAGCCCGATGTGGGGCTCGATCCCAGGACCCTGAGATCATCACCTGAGCTGAAGGCAGAGGCTTAACCCACTGAGCCACCCAGGCGCCCCGTGTGTCTGTGTTTTGATCTGTTCTTCTTATAAGGCCTCCAGTCATATTAGGTTAGGACCAAATTACATGACCAAATTTTAACTTAATCCCGTCTTGAAAAGCCCTATCTCCAATTCAGACATATTCTGAGGCACTGGGGTTAAGACTTCAGTATATGAATTTGGAAGAGAATAACCCATAATAGGCCTCTTCCTTCATATTCAAAACTAGCATAGTTGAGTCCTTCTCATGTTGCATGTCTCCATCTCCCTGTTCAGCCTCCATCTTCTGCTTTTAAGAGCTCATATAATTAAGTTGGGCCCATTTGGGTAATCTGAAATAATCCCCCTGTCTTAAAGTAAATTGATTAGCAACCTTAATTTCACTTACAACCTTGATTCCCTTTTGCCATGTCATGTAACATATTCACAGGTTGTGGGAGTAGGGCATACGTGCGGCCATAATTCTGTCGACTATACTAAACAAAAACAGAATCCACCCCTACTTTCCAACACGTACCCATTTTTTCCTAAGGCCACTTGGGGCCAAACTCTTGGAGGAAATTTTCTCCCTCTTCATTTTTGTCTTCTTTCCATTGAGAAGAGGACTCTTGCTCCTTCCCCACATGGGGGAATAGGAGCAGGATACCTCTGTCTCCTTTGCCACATTGGGATATGTTCTTCTTCATTCTTCCTCACAGAAGCAAAGCTCACTGATCTGATTTATCTGAATCTAGGACAACCATTGGGCAGGTTTGGGAAGGCCGGATTTACTGTGTCAAGGGTAGAAATCAGACTTCAAGCTTCCTCTTATCCTTGATGTGGATCAATAGGGAGCCTGGGAAGTTTTCCTCTGGTAAAGGCATCTCTTCTCCAACATTCCCATCTTCCCCTTTATTCACTACATCCTGCTTAGTCGACTAGCCCCTTTGTCTTTTGTGATGAATAAAGAAGAAATCAGTTTAGACTTTCCTTTACCTTTCTGTCTTCTCTTCACTGCAAGAGAAAAGAGCCATGCTTTGTCCTCAGCTCTCTCACATTCTCCAATCCACTTTTCATCCAGCATCCTGCTTTGAGATGATAACTTCTGCAAGTGCCCCATAAACTCAGAGCAGGACTCTCTAGATAAAGGGCACTTGCAAAATTATCGTCACCCATATTTTCCTTCAGATTTAGCACATAATTCTCCTGTAATGTTTGTTAGCTAGCCTTAAAGAGAAGGAAAAATAGCGTCTTGGAACTCAAATAAGACCACCTGTTTACCTCTATTAATGCTGCTGTGTAGAGCTCAGAGATTTATTTGAACTATTCTACAGTTAGCTGTAAGATCCTTTGACAAGGAGGCTGTTATAAAGGATCCCCACCTACCCCAACTTTATCCTTAAAAGCTCAGTTTTTATCAGATTGCATTTCACTTAAGCTTTTAGTTGAACAAGATTACCTAGTGCTAAAAGCACTGTGTGGATCCATCACACTGACATCAGTAAACAGCCCTATTGTGGTATCAGTGCATGTTAGTACACATTATATAGCAGTCAACTCTTGCTACTTGCCTATAAGAGCAGTGCAGAAAATCATATTAAGTTTGAAATAAGAGAGTTTATAAAAAGTCAAAACTTGATAATATGTCAAAATCATTGTTTGGTAGACCTGTTGTCGTGGCAATGCCTTACAAGTCTCCCATCTTCTGCTGAGAGTATCCTGATTTTCTCTGCCCCATTGTTTTTGCCCTAACTTTATGCTTCAGGTAAGGCTTTGAGCAATTATAGGGTTCAAGTCTGTCCAATCCGCACATCTAATTCTTTCACTATAATGATTTGAGTAAGAATAAGCATGTGATGAAATCAAAGACAATGAGACAGTGAGATGCAGTGAGACTTTTTTTTTCTAGAAATATTGGGGGAGAGGTACTGGATATTTCCTATTGTCTTAGACCTGGAGGGTGTAAACCTGAAGCTCCCAGCAGCCATCTTGCCACTGTGAGGAACTGATGAATGAGGCCACATGGAGGATGGCGAAGCTAGAAGACAGGGTCATGATAACATGGGTCATGATAACATTTCATCTGAAGTACTGAAGCCAAACTTGCCTGTAGCAAACCCACCCCTTGAGCTATTCAGCTGGGTAAGCCCATGAAGTTCCTTTATGGTTAAGCCACTGTGAATTGAGTTTTCTGTCTTTTGAATCAAGAGACCTAACTCTTGACTAGCTGCTAAATTTTATGTTCTATAATAACAACTTAAACCCATCTCTGAAGTGTTCTAAGTAATTTTCTGAAATACAAAATAGCTTTCATTATTACATAGATATGGAATACAACAGAAAATGCCAAAATGTATAGTTTAAGAAATGATGTATAAGTATGTCAGGTTATTAAATATGTGGATTTTTCCCCTTAAATATGAAGCATGATACATATTAGAATCTCTTATTCTCTGAGCAACTCAGAGCTTCCAACAGATTTGGTCCTATGAATATTCTGGTTGTTTCAAACACTATAGAACTACTCTTTCTCTTAGTGTAGTATGTTCACACGTTGCTTTGTTTCTTAAAATGCAGATAAGTGACACAACACATTAGAATCAAAGTTTATATCATCCTCTCACTTTATATTTGAGGAAATTAAGAATCAAAGAACTAAATAATTTGTGTACAGTCACCTTGTTGTTAATGAGAGAGTAGAGCCCAGGTCTCCAGATTTCTGCTCTAGGATGTCTCTTTTCTCAGGCCCTGATGCAGGCAGGACCATTATTTACTTCCCACTTAAACTTTTCACGTCAGAGTGGAAATAATAAATTTGATTATAATCAAATTAATACCTTCTATACATTTCTGTGTTAGCAAACTAGTCTTTTTAGGACAAAGTTAGCTACCCATGAAATTAACCTTTCATAACATGACCACAAGTGACCTAAATGACCTTTAAAAAAAAAAGGATTTATTTATTCATTGGACAGAGAAAGTGCATGTGCAGGTGAGCAAGTGGAAAGAGAGGGAGAGAGAGTCTCAAGCAGACTCTGCAATGAGTGGCTTATTTTTTTTTAAAGATTTTATTTATTTATTTGACAGAGACACAGTGAGAGAGGGAACACACTGGGGGGAGAGGGAGAACAGGCTTCCCATGGAGCATGGAGCCCAATGTGGGGTTCAATCCCAGGAACCCTGGGATCACGACCTGAGCTGAAGACAGATGCTTAACGACTGAGCCACCCAGGTGCCCATTTGGTAAGAACTTTTAAATAATATATTTTCTTATTAAGCTTATAATGTTTCAATCCCAGTAAATGCAAATCTTCTCATCAATGACAGGGATTCAAATAAAGAAAGTCTGCAGACTTGGTTCCCTCAGTCTCAGCCTTACAGGCAGTTTTTCCAGTAAGGGTCCAAATCTGGGGTCAGGGTAATGTTGAACTCTGACTGGAAGAGTTTAGAAAACCTGTTCTAGGTGTGCCTGGGTGGCTCAGTAGGTTAAGTGTCTGCCTTCAGCTGGGGTCATGATCTCAGGGTCCTGGGGTCCAGTCCTGCACTGGGCTCTCTGCTCAGCGGGCAACCTGCTTCCCCCTCTCTCTCTGCCTGCCTCTCTACCTACTTGTGATCTCTCTCTCTCTCTGTGTCAAATAAATAAATAAATAAAATTTAAAAAAAAAAAAGGAAAGAAAGAAAACCTGCTTCTAGGTCCAAGCCAGTCTCTAACAAGCTGAGAGGCCTTGGGCAAACTAACTTAACCACTTTCCACTTCAGTTTCTTCATTAGAAAAAAAGAGAGCAAGACTGTCATGAAGGCCTCTTCCAGCTATGAAATTGTATGACTCTTAGCTAATTTTTTCACTATATCATAAGGAGTTAATATTACTGAAAATTAAGATTTGCATAAAGGCATGTCACCTTTTCTAAAAATCTGCATTTACTATTCCTCCAACTTACTGCATCTTTGAAGAATTGTATCATCTACTACCTCAGTTCATGTTAAATATTTGTAATCTGCTTTATCTGTTCTATGGTGCCTACAAACAAGAATATCCTTCATCTATTTTCGTTCCAGGCCTCCTTGCTGAGGTTTGAAAACAGAGCACTAACTGGGGCAAACTGGACAAGCTGGGAACTTCATTCGACCAGATGCTACTTGTCCACTCAACTCCCAAAAAAGAGCACACATTGACTTCGTGGCTCATGTGGAATGAGGGTGTCTCTGAAACTGCCCTTCCCAGGAACTGTGACTCACAGATAAAAGATTCTGTGGGCAGTGAACTCTCCTCAGAGCCATCCCGTCACAGAGACAGAATGCTTTTGTAACACCCACATACCTGATATTTTATGTTATAGATGGCATCTTAAGCTTCCACTTGCAAAGAGTCATTGTCAAGCTCAGAGGTCAGATGCACTGAATAAAACAGGCATCAAATTAATGGAAGCTAGTGTTTGAAATACTTTCATACTTTGGTAAATTCTCTGAGCCCTGTAAGAGCCTGTAACAAGTCCAATGGAATGACCTCTTCAAAAGCTCATTTACATGCTCCTTCTAACTGCTCCTTTAGTTTAAGACATCTTTGAGCAACTGCTTTCTTTGTACTAAGCTTCAGAGCATGCATTCTATCAAAGAAATGTAAAAGGTCTGACATTTTTGAAGAAAATCAAATGCATAAATCTCTCTGCTGACCTCATGGTCAATATTCTGCTTCAAAATGGCAGAAGGCTTATCAATGAGATGTGAATGTTCTGCTTCCTTTAGGAGATTAAGGAAGAGAGCTGTTTATCCTCATTTTACCTGAGCACCTTATTTTACCTGAGACAGGATCTATCCTGTCTATGGATTTCCTAATGATAGAAGGAGAAAAGTTCCATAAAAACAGGAATATAATTCATGATCCTAATTTCACTTCTCCCCTGTGGCTCTCTAATGAACATGTGTGAACTTGCCTTTCTTTGTCTCGTTGGCATTATGTGTTTTCTGGGTGAAGCTTAAAGACTGATGAGAAGTTAGCAAGTAAGGGCCTCCTTTTATACATAGAAGTCTTTTTCTGTAGAAGTCCATCCCATCGCTTTTCTGCACTAACCCTAAGCCACACCTATGCACAGTGTTCACTGAGTTCAGGCTAAAGATACTCCATCACAGTTCACAACAGTTTGCCAGCCTTATACTCTTTTCTGTCCACTTCGTGCTCATTCATTTTTAATTACATTCAGGTCCTGTCCCCAGGACTTCATTTTTGATCTTGCTTTCCCTTTGTTTGACACTCCATGGTTCTCAGTTGGGTTCAGCTTTATATTTATGGGATTTTTTTTTCCTCAGGGCAACATTTTATAGAACTATTTATTCTAGTGTCAGTCCTTTGGGTTCAAAGTCTTGGTCATGGTTCTTTTGGCCAGCAAATTATATATTCCCAGTGTGTTGAGGAGAGGGATGTAGCAACAGTTCTGCACAGAAAAACATTCCTTCGGTGTGCCCAGGCTACCAGTTTTTTACACCTCATCTTCAGTTCTTCTGCCAGCCACATTTAAAGTTGCACTGACACAGAGCATGATGACAGTCTTTCAAGAGCCCAGGCTTTATCTCTGGGCAGAGGAATCAGAGCAAAGATTGCTTCTTACTGCGATACCTAGTGCATTACTGTAGTGGATACTGTTGGCAGCTGATAGTTCAGCACTGATTTCCTCTGGGAATTTCCCTCTGGCTGAAGGATGCTGCCTTATCCAGACTATGCTTCTGCTACAGGGGCATCCAGAATCCTATAGCTGGTTGATTTTGGGATACAAGACCCAGCCCCTTTGCCTCAAATTGGAACTACTCTTTATGACTATTCCAGCTTCAAACCACCCCTTAGTGTCTGTTTTCGCTACATTACATTTCATCTTCTCCCTCTGCCCAATCCTGTGTCCTTTGCTCCTTGGGAGGTGTTGTTCCCTCAGATGAACACTCTGATAAAACCTGGACCCAGAGCTCTTTACTGGAGTATATTCCTAAGACAGTGGTGATCTTTCCTTGCAATATAATGTTAATTTGGGCTGTTTCTGAAAACAACCATTTCAACAGGATATGACATTTTATGTAAATTCATATGTCAGTGTCATGGCAATGGAATGAGTATCACAAATATGGGCAATGCATGTTGATAAGCAAACATGACTGGAAATGAGCTGTATTTACATGCTTTCTATAACATTAAGACTACAACAGGATATATAATCAGCTGCCTAGCGCCTTGAATATTGAAGTTACTAATATAAATTATTGCATTTTCAATGGGTCTCAATAGGCAGCCTCTAAGAAACCAAAAAGAATCCTCAGTTTTCCATAAACACATGGCAGAAAGAAAATGTTTACCAGTTTGGTAGGTTAAGTTCAAGAAGCAAGACACAAGTCAGGCCTCTTTCCACTAAATATAATAAGTAAACTTTCCCTTTTTAAAGTTTAGAACCTAGTTAGAAACTATGAGGAAACCGAGTTGGTATATAGATAAATTCTCTCTAAATTATTTTTAAACTTCAGACCATATTTGGAGAATAAGTGTGTGCTTTGGGGGCAAGTATAAGGATTCAGGTATAGAAAATTTTTAAGATAATAGTTGTGTGCTCTCATAGCTTTGTAAATTTTAAAACAAAATATAAATATTTCTTAACCCTACCACATGTACAGAGTTGAAGTCCCCTTCTAATTATGTCTACAGATGACTTGTCTCTTTCAGTTTCCCTATCTGTAAAATGAAGAGAACAATATTTACCTTCCTCATAAGTGTGTTGAGGCGATGAATTTCCTAATGTGCATAATATGCTTTGAAGATGAAAAGCTTCATAAAAATGCAAAGGATTATTATTGTGCATAAATTTATGAAGTATCACAGGTGCATAATTCCAAAGAATACATTAAAGCTAAAATTCATCATGAATAATCTTTGAGGTTGTACACCTGAATTAAATAGAAAGGAAAAAGGCAACCTTTTAAACGCTAAACACAGATGGTATTGATTTTGTTCAGATTTTCCTCACACATAGGTTGGTTATACCTTACAATTAGATAAAGAGCTAAGTAGGCATAAATTAACTTTTAAAAACAATGTGAATGATCAGCTTTCAAAGCTTTGTCCATTCCCAGTAAAATTCTCAATTATAAAAGTTTAATAGAAGAGTGTCTCTTTTCATTTATTTTGTGACTCGGAATTGATTGGTACAGCGTTAGGATATCGCTCCGACTCATCAACAATAAGATTTTGGCAAAAAGGCAGAGGGTTGAATATTCTTGATCCTTAAATGCTTTCCTCATTGCCAAAAAAGGTATAATTTTGTTCAATATACTACTTCTGCCTCGGGAAAAATAAATCTGTTACTGTGGTGAAGGCCTTGTTGAAATTCTCTCGGGTTCATCATCAAAGTGACTTTTGTACATTTCCTGACTTTTGAGCTACAGTAATGTATTTCAAGGACAGATGAGAAATGCATTTTTGCCTAACTTGTGGCATGTGACATTTTATGCCAGACAGCTATCTGCCTGGGTTAATGTCTGTTTCTCCTTGCTGTGTCCACAAATCCAGAGGGACCTGGGCCCAAAAGCCAAAGAATGAGCAACCACGAATGTCGGTGACGGGCACCTTGCCGCTTAGTCCACCATCTCAGTCCCTGAGCTTCATCTGCCCAAAGAGAATTACAGAGGCTCATGAGAGGCAATATTTGTCTTTTTTAAACTTTCATTTTTAGCTGTTTTTAATGCAAGTATCTGGGGCACCTGGGTGGCTCAGTTGGTTGAGTGACTGCCTTCAGCTCAGGTCATGATCCTGGAGTCCTAGGATCAAGTCCCGCATCAGACTCCCTGCTCAGTGGAGAGTCCACTTCTCCCTCTGAACTTCTTCCCTCTCATGATCTCTCTTACTCTCTCTCTCAAATAAATAAATAAATAAATAAAATCTTGAAAAAAAAAACCGCAAGTATCTGGGGAGGTGGGGTGGTCTGTTCTAGACCTAAGGAAGAAATGTCCCACTGAAGACTCCTGCAAAATCAGCAGCCAGACCTTCTCTTGCTTTCTTTCACTCTTAAGGAATTGTCAGTTGGTATAATCAGTCTCTGGTCAGGAGGATGTTCAGATCAGTGTTGCATATACCTAACTAACTAGTGAAAGATATTGTTCTCCCTCTTAAGAATAGCATTAATTTGTTTTAAATGTGAGGGCTCCTAGCTAGCACAGTAAACAAAACCATTGCTGAAATAAGGTTTCATTGTCGTGAAAGCCAATCCTTGTCTAGAAAGGATGATTGAATTAACTCCCTGCTTACTGGATACATCAATTCTATATTATAAAGTATTTTTAAAAGTTCAAATGATAGTAACATAAAAGTGAAAGGCTTCTTTTTTTCTTTTTTTTTTTTTTTTAAGATAAAACATTGGTTTGGCCAGTAAAGAGTGTAACTATTTACTCTGAAGGCTGCTTTTTTTAGAGCAACAACATCAGAGGTGGGTATTCATTCCCTTATCCATTCAGTTAACTTTTATATTGAGTATAACTATAAAAAGTATATAACTTTTATATTGAGTCCTGTGTGTCAGGACTGTGATCCATGAAGGTTACAATGAAAAATAAAATGAAATCCCTGCTTTTCCAAATGTTGTCTAGTAGAAGGAACCAAACAGCTGAGGGGGTAAAGAAAGTTTTTGCTTATCTGCAGTTCAGGTCATCCTCTTTTTTTTTTTTTTAACGATTTAATTTATTTATTTGACAGACAGAGATCACAAGTAGGCAGAGAGGCAGGCAGAGAGAGAGATGGGGGGAAGCAGGCTCCCCGCTGAGCAGAGAGCCCGACATGGGGCTCGATCCCAGGACCTTGAGATCATGACCTGAGCCAAAGGCAGAGGCTTTAACCCACTGAGCTACCCAGGTGCCCCCACCCTCTGTCTTGACTAGAATGTACTATCTGGTATCAGGTGGAGAAAAGGAGGTAAGAAAGAAGAAAGAGAGGGAGGAAGGGGGGAGGGAAAAGTAGAAAGAAAAAAAAAGCCTAACTTTCCTCATAATACAAAGCAAAATATCAATAACAACAATAATAAAAGATCATTTTACTGCTAGAAATTCAGGACAGATGCTGGAGAGTCCCAAATGTCTAATCTAAGTCTACAGCCTTTTGACTCTTTCCCCCATTGGCTTTCTGTTTGGGAGACTCTCGAACTGCTGCTCTGTCCTTATTCACACCTATGGTGAGTCAACTGAAGCTGGCAAGGATCCAATTCTAAGAGACACTTTCAGACAGATCTAATTTTAAAATGCATACTATTATAGGACATTTTATTTGCAAATGAAGATACTCTTTTATATAAACATTTCATTTACATGGAAGAAATGAGAACTCATTTAAATAAATCATATATATTTTTTTCTTTTTTTTCAGAGAGAGAGAGAGAGTGCACACACACGCACATGAGCGCAGGAGGGGCAGAGGAAGAGGGAGAAACAGAATCTTGAGCAGGCTCCAAGCCCAGCACAAGCCAGACATGGGGCTCCATCTCATGCATGAGATCATGACTTGAGCACAATCGAGAGTTGGATGCTTTACCGACTAAGTCATCCAGGTACCCCAATCATATATATTTTCTTTAACCTATGAGGATAAATGTTATTCTTGTTTTTTTAGAAATATCAAAAATGAATAGAATAAAACATTACCTTGTCAAGTACCTACCAATAAGACAACCAATTTTGGGAGAAAAATATTTATCAGAGATTATATACTTTTTGGGTTTCCTATATATTTTCCTCTTTTTAAAATGGAAATTCTGAAAGGAAAAGGCCATGAATATCTAATGATTTTGCTTTACAATCTATAAATACCTAGAGCTTGGATGAAGAAATCATTAAGAGCCTCTCATCATCCCATTACTTACATCACTGTGATGGTCAGCTTCTCTCAGGTCCGGAGGTCTAGTGTGTCCCTCCCTCCTCTGCCTTCTCCTATCCATTCATGCCCCGTTCCCTCACCACCACTAGCCCCGGGGCCAGATTCCACCCCTGAAAGCAGCTTAGAATCCTATGAGGATCTTTTAGAAAAATCTAATACCTGGGTCCCAGCCCAGAGTTTTAAATTTGATTTCTCTCTTGTGTGGCCCAGGCACTGGTGAATTTTTAATCTCCAGTTGATTCAAAAACGTAGCCAGCATTGAAAACCACTGTTCTAAACTTTGCTTTCACCGCTGCTCTGGAAAGGAGTCTGTTATCATCGAATCCCTTTTGTGCTTACCTACCTCTTTGAAAGTTTCTTTGTTCTTGCTCTGACAGTCACCAGGCTGCTTCCCGATGAAACTGCTTCCTCTGCAGGCTTCTACTCCCTCCTTAAACCTCCAGCATTTCCTCCTCTCACCCTCAACGAATGACTTTGACCAGGTTATTTCTCAGCTGAAAGAACAAGAGCAACCAGAGGGAATCTCTTATCTTCCTGTCTCCTTGGATCTGGGCCTGTGCCTGTTTGCTGCTGGTGAAATGATTAACTTGGCCGTGTGGGCACCAGCTTCTCACCCACCCAGGGACTTAGATTCTGCACTTAGCTCCTCTTCCCTTCACTACACTTTTTCTGTCCATTGGATTCTTCACATCAGAACAGATGATATTCCATGAATAACAATGTAAGGCAGGATCACTGATGAATCCTTATGGAACCTGAACCATAGGAGCTCCCAGTGAATACCTTGTTTGTCCATCAAAGAGCAGGCATGTTGCAGTACCACTCACCTTAATAATATTAATAAATAATTATTAATGTAATTTTATTAGTAGTAAAAATTAATAAATACCTCCTCTTGACGGCACGGACACTCCAATTACCATCCTCCTCTGCCCCCTTTATTACAAAACTCCTCACACTGTTGCCTGTACTTACTGTCTTTTCATCCCATTCACTTTCGCACTTTCCCTTCTTAGGCCATCACCTCACCACCCCAGTAAAACATGTTTCATTTAGGACACCAGTATTCTCCACACTGTCAGGTCCCAGGCTCCACCTGACTTTCTACCTCAGCAACATGGGCAATTACTCTGTCCCTTGGAAAACCTACATAATGATATTATGATGGAATTGATATTTCCGCACTTACATAAAATGTCAGTTGATACATCACATTCATTGTTTTTGCAGTCACGATTAATACGACTCAAAGCTTAAAATAAACTATTTGAGGAGCCCTGCAAAAATGTCAAAGCATGGAAGAATGCTTCTTAATGAAATTATGTTGGTTGAGGCACAACCATTTGCTTTTCATCATTGAAACAAATAAATGCATCCAAAAAGATGACTGGGGGACTGAGATGGTGTAAAACAACTAGAAAAGGGTTCACTTTTATGTTTGAAGAGTCATGAGATGTCTGACTGTCTAGACTGATGAAAATAAAAATTTAAGTATGTCTCAAGTAGAACAAAATGTGGAGTGAATCTTCCATAATTCAACCTAAGATATATTAGGCTTTTTTTTTTTTTTATGGAGGGGAAATAGTTTGCTATTCTGAACATTAGGGCCAGATCACAAGAAATTAATATGGGTTTACTGAAAGAATATATTATAGAAATCTCATGCCTTGAAAAGCCTGTGCAAAGTCATGATATTTAAAGTTTATACTATGGCTAAGGTGGAAAACTGATCTTCAATAATAAGGAGATAAACTAAACTTCATGAAACTATATAAGCCAGACAAGTTAGGCTCTGGTCGGCAGCTTTTCTTCTTTCTCTGCTTGCATCTTAAAGATGGCTTTGCACTTCAAAATAGTTCTAGAACCAGATTCAATTTGATATACGTTAAAAAGAGGTGATTTTTTCCCCCTAGCGATTCTAAGGATGTGAAGAAAAGAACTTAATAAAATCGCCTTTGAAATGTCTCCCTTGTTTCCCAGAAAGTGGCTCTTCCTAGCCAGTCACCTCATTTCTCCTCTTCCTCACCCCCAACCAAAGGTTTTCAAAGCTATTTGCTGCTTCTCTCTCCTTCAACTTCAAGAACAGCAGTGGCAACCACACATTAGTTAGCCACTGACTCTCTACTATTCCTCACACACATCCTTTCAAGGCTTTAGTGTCCTCTCCAAGTGGCTCTTCAAGGTATAGCAATGACAATCTGCTAGTGAGAAAATGAATTTGTCCTATGACATTATACCACATTAATAGTTTGTGCTAAATTGCTAACATAGACTGTGGACTCTGAGAAACAAATTGCAGGTTTTGGAGGGGAGGAGGGTGGGGGGTGGTTGAGCCTGATGGTGGGTATTAAGGAGGGCATGTATTGCATGGAGCATTAGGTATGGTGCATAAACAGTGAATCTTGAACACTGAAAAAGTAAAATAAAATTTAAAAAATTAAAAAACAAGAAACTGGGCTTACTTCAACTAAAAGCCTCAATAAAGTAACACAACTTTTCCATTCACAGTTGTCATGAAAGCGTTCCACCCTTGAAGTGCGGAGTAAGTTTGTACAAGACCTTATTTGTGCAGAACAATCTGAACTTAAAACTGCCGTAAGATCTAAAAGAGCTATTTTCACTAAAAAGACATTCAGGGTACAAAATGTAATTTAAAAGAGGTTGAGAGGTATTCTTTCTACTTTTGTGAGGAATGCAGAATTAATTGTTTCAGAGTCTGGAGGACCCCTGAGAACAAAACATCAGTTTGGCACCTGAAGGCCTCAGGCTCTCAGCAGTAGAGTTCTGGAGGGTGATGGCAGAGTGGCAGGTGGTAAGGAAACAGCAGCAAGCACAGCAGTGCCTGGAAGTAGATAAGATGCAGTGGGGTAGTGGAATCAGCATTCTTTTCTAGGCCCTGCAAATGTAATGAGGCCTTCACGTACCTTAGTCCTATGCTAAGGTGCTCGGCATTACAAGACAACAAGGTCCCAGCCCCTAGCCCTCTCAGAGATAGAATGAAGCGAAGAAAAGGGGCATCAAACAAATAATAACACAAATGATTGCTTAATTCTAATTCTAATAAATACTCAGAAGTACAGGGTCTATGAAGATATATACAGTGGAGAAAACTAATTTGCTTTGGAGGATCAATTATAGAGGTCTTAGTGGGCGACATGTCTACAAAGAGACCAGAGCTAGAAGACATAGCAAGCCACCACTCTCTTGGTAGTTGAGAGGATTTGATTGGGGGTACGTGTGATACTCCCACTATGAATTGAGGGTTCAGTCTTGCAATAGTGGGAGAGGGAAAAAAAAACCAGGGAAATATGTGTCACTATCAATGATTTTAAATTTAACCTCAAGTTTAGATAGCCTGACAGTGTTGCTTATATGTTGTATTATAAAATGGAAGAGGGATATTTGGGTCCCAGTAATGAGAGATCTTTAACTAGATATAAAATCCTGATCCTAACAAGTAAAAAGTACAGACCAGCCATGTGTCTTAAAACAAGGTTAGTAAGTCATATTATGATGGATATGTTCATCTTTTCATATGTTCTTGTGTAGATAGTCAGTTTTTTTAAATTATAATGAGTAAATGCAAACTAACCATAATTTAGATACTCTGGTCATTCTAATTTATATCTGTTCTTTTCTGTCAAATGCAAGATGTTAGAAATGGAAATGACCTTTGAAATCTGGTCAAACTTCACACTTTGTTTGGAACAGAAGCCCAGATAGTTAAATGATTTCAAAATATCAGTAACCAAACTAACATGAGTTGGTTCCTTGGTGAGTTACAGAAAGAAACTACTTCAGGTGGAATCATCACACAAGGAAACTTTATTTGCAGCAAATAAGGAGATAACCAGGATAACTTTGGAATAACTTCCAAAGCCATAACTCCCCAAGGAAGGGTGAATGGGTTCCTTTTATTTAGGGTTAGGATATATTTAGGTAGGACAGCCTTGTCATCATATGGAGAGGCAGGCATAAGGTCACCAAGCTCCATGCATTATATGTTATATAATTGAGGTTTGTATTCCTCATGGAGTGGAAATTTTAGCATTATAATGGGGTAAATGGACCTATCCTTAACTCCAAGGTCCAACTGTATATGCAAGTTGGTGGTTGAGCTCAAAGTGGTCTGGGTGGTCTGAGACACTGGGATTCTTCATCAGGGCAGTCATTATTGTGTCAGGGGTAATTTCAGTTTCCATCACAGGATGCTATGCCAGTTGGGTCTAAGTTAAGAGATAAGCTGGAAGGAAGAGCTTAAGGAAGGTGGGACACAGCTCAGTGGTTACAAGCAGGTGAACAGTAAAGTTCAAGTCTTGGGATCTTATTGGTCTAGACATCTATAGAGCGTAGTTAAGATTCTACACTAGTCTTGCCTGTTAGAACTCACTATTTTCTAATCCTTTCTTGTTTTTTTTCACAATTATTTTGCATCTCTTTTTTCATGTTTCAGTTTCTGATTTCATCTGTTTCACATTTATTTATCATTATATGAATGCAAGTAAGAAAATGGTTAGGATGGATTATTATTAAATGTAAATAGTGAGAAACAGCAAAAGAAGAGAACTTGAGGAAAGAGAAAATACTGAACCTAAAAAATTCCAAAACTCAACCACACGAAGATCTTATAGTAGGAAAGCATATCCCTATTTATTGTATTATGATCAAAATGATTACATCTTTCGTTCTCAATGTTAAAAGAAGTAAAATTGTACTTAAAGTAGAAATTTAAATATATTACTTATAAAGTATATGCTTCAATCTAGAAATTAAAATTATTTTATATATACTTTCAAAAATGTTATTTTCTTATAGTATGAAAATTTAAAAGGAAAAAACAATGTTAATAAACATTGAAAACTAAAAATTATTTAAATAAGTATTGAAATTTAATTTAAAACAGTATGTTTGGTTAAATATTTTAATAAAATAATTTTCCAGTTCTAATGCTCAATATCCACATAGTTGTATAACAAGAATGGTGTTAGACATATTTTATATATACACCTACATTTACACAAATCTAAGAGAATTTTAATCTTTAAGAGAGAAGACTATTCCTCAGATGCCATATGCAGTGTGGAAAATACCATGTTAATTTGTGAGTACCTCCGGAATTATACTTTGGAACCAAAAGAGAAAGAAGAAAATGACTCTCAGTACAACTGGGAAATGAAATATTGTTATGTCAGAAACTGTTGGATTCATGCTAAGTATTTTTTCCTCTTACCTAAACACTCCACTACTTAGATCCTCCTACCCCTCTGAAATAGCACTATTCACAGAAATTTGTGGCATTTGAGAGTAGCTGCCTTTTATTTTGAGGATATAGAAAAAGATAAATGGAGAAATGTTTTCTTAGTGTCTGAATACTTTAATCAGAAGAGCAAACGTTTAGTATTCTCAGGGATAGTCTGCCACATTAAGTGTAGAATGCTTCAGGACAGAATTGTATGTATGTCAATAGTGTGTGTGTCTGTATGTGTGTCTATCTGCGTGATCTGTGAGGTTCCCTAAAACATAGGATTCAGAGCAAAGGATTATTTTGTCTTAATCATAGGGTACTACTGCTTAGTTAGTCCATTTCCTCAAGATGAATAGTGACCACAAATGTTATTTGGATTTGCTTAGTGGAACTCTGCTCCTCAGTGTTCATGGCATTCTCTTAACATTTAAAGATGTCAACAAAAGATACATATATTGAAAAATAATTTACTATGGAAAGATCTACATATATTAACAAATACATATCTGTGCATATATGCATGAACAAATTTTATTAAATAGGATTAGGTTTTGGGACACCTGGTTGGCTCAGTCGGTTAAGTGTCTGCCTTTAGCTCAGGTCATGTTCTCGGGATTCTGGGATCCAGTTCCACATCAGCCCCATGCTCAGTGGGGAGACTGCTTCTCCCTCTGCCTGCCCCCAACCTCATAAATAAATAAATAAAATATTAAAAAAAAATAGGATTGGGTTTGGCTGTAAGTGACAGAAAAGCCAAGGTAGTAGTGGTTTCAATAAGATGAAACTAACTAAACTCTCACACAAACAAAATCAGGGGTAACCAGTGATTCAGGGATGATTTGGCAGTTATCCTTATGAAGTCCGAAAACTCAGGATCTTCCCAGCTCCCCACCTTGCCATCTGTAAAGGGTGGCTCTTGACACCGTGGTCCAAGATGGTGGTATCTGCACTCCAGGGAGCAGAGCGATGGAAACTCTGAAAAGGAGACCACAAAAGAGGCACCAACTGAATCTTAAGGAAATTTACCCATAGCTGACGCACATGATACTTTTTTTGAAATCCCGCTGGACAGAATTAGTCACATGGCCACCCCTAACTGCAAAGATTTCTTCTGGGCAGCTAGAATGTGTCCTAGCATAGAGGAAAGGTAAAACAATCACTGAAGGATAATTAAGTCACTTTTGCCACACTTATTTTACTTATATAGAATATTGATAATGTATAATGCATAATACCACAGAATAATTTGTACCAATAATTTTTTTCCTCTGGGATACTTATTAAAAAAACTTCTGCCAAGAACATCTGGAACATCTGAACTATCTCAGTCCCCCATATTTTCCATCCCATCTTGATCATGCTCACTCCACTGCATGCATTTATCTGGCCACATGTCTGTGGAGTTTATTCTAGATAAGCCAGTTTCCTTTATTCAGCACTGATTAACATACTGGTTGTAAAAAACTTAGTGTCTATATTTGCAGCTGTGCTAGGTTTTCTCTTCAAATATCCCAACTGCTTCCTACTGTTTCGTTTCGTTTCATTAAAGTATTAAAACTTTGGAAGTATGTCACTGTGATGCCCTCTGCAAACAGCATGGCTGCAAATAATCCTGCCCTGTCATTGTGGTGGCAGAGGCTCCAGAATGGGCTCGGACTTTAGGGCATACAGAATAATGTCTGGTTTGATTATTGCCTGAAAGAATTTGACATCACTAGATGTCTTCACCCTGAAAGTCATTCTGGTAATTCATTAACAAACAGTTTTATCCATCTCCAACAAGCACAGCTATAACAGTGAGGGTAAACATGATTATTGTTTAATACATAATTTTTTGATTTTACTACTTTTATTAACAGCACATTTGTTTATTTAATTATGTTTGGTGATGGCTGATGAATTTTATGTCTTTTTTTCCAGATTCTAAATTATGTATCCAAAAAGTATGTGCTTAACACAGTGCTTGGAACATAGGGACTCAAAAACTTGTATTTAGTTTATTAATTAAGGACTTATACTACATGTCCATTAATAGCTAAATAGCATTTAAGTTTTATCTAAAAAATCTTTATCCATTTTTATCAAATCAGGAAGAATAAAGTAAGGCCATGCCACAGAAATAAGTCACTAATTATCCTTGGAGATAATCATCTCCATTCGAAACTTGACTCAAAATGTGAGAGAATTCAAAAGTGGGGAAGTATAAGTTTCTGATACGTATTTTAGATAAACACTGGAGTTTAAATTCAATGGAGGGCAAAAAATGATAATTCCTAAGAATCTTTAAGAGAATAATATAAATCAATCATTTTGAAGTAGGCTTTTTTTGCTTTGGAGTATTTCAAGAAGTTAGGAAATCTATTCCAGCCCTGTGATTCTGCTAAATGTATCTAGAAGCTTAGTCCCTTATCTAGTCCACATCAGGCAGTCGAGATAAGAGGAACTCTTAAGTGTCTGGGGTCCCTGTGTTGGCAGGAACAACTTATATCAATTACCAAGATCATTTGTTTCCATAGAGGGTGATATAAATATTTCCACTTAATTCTATTGTCAGTTTCATACCCGCATCCTATATGTTGTCCTCAAACTCCTCACCCACATTTTCTGCAAGTACCTCTTGTCAAAGAGCAGAGGAAATAACTGTATGCCTCCAAACCTTGAGCTGGCCATATAAATGCCATGCTAAATTGCATCTATACCCAAGGACAAAGTTTGAGGTAGATCTCTGTTTTTGCTTCATTTGCTTGGTTTATGAAGCCTGGATTTCCTGTTGTTCAGGTACAAGAGTTTATGATGATATAAATAAGTATGTTTAAAGGAATTTATGCATTGAATTTTGACTGTAAAATATTAGAATGAATCAAGGATTTTCCAAGTCAACAGCACTAACATACAATTTTACTGCATTGATTTAGGGAATAAATGGAATAAAGTGTGAATAAAGCAGTTTTCTAAAATTTTTCTAAAGACAAATATTTATTTTGTTATTCATTTCCTTGAGAAATTAAAATTTGGATGATTAGATTTTCTCCTCCTAATTTATCTGGACTCAGCATCCCTACAAATTTACCACTTACTCATAGTTATGGTATAAAACAATAGGTTTTAAAGGTTTTTATTAAAAATTATTTTTTTATTAAACATCAATTCTATCCAAACTATCATATTTTTTTAGTTATCTGATTATATGTGTCCTATTTTGTAATTAGAGATTTGTTTTGTCTGAAATAATGAAAAAATAACTTATTTTCTCCTTGTTTATAAAAGACCGTTGGAAAAATTAACTGCAGAAGAAAAAAGAGGTAGCCATTTCTAAGAAATGAGTTTTTGATTTTTAACAAGGACATAGAACTGTTCAAACTTCCAATGGTTTCAGGGCATTTGTTGATTAATGTTAGCTTTTGAGGATAATATCTATCAGAGGTAGTTGCTGATATAGTAGAGAATATTTATTCGTATATGTAGGTACTCATTAAAGGCATAGATGTTTTTAAAATTTTGATTTAATAATATGGTTATTTAAATCAATTTAAGTGCTTATGACTTAGAATCTTGCCAATTTTAATGTTTTAGTTTAGAGAAATTTTTACTTTAAGTCTCTTAAAATTATGACTTACAGTCTTTCCGGGTTATCTGGTATTCAATGAAGAAGCTAGAACAAAAGTGGGCTCAATCATCCTTAAAGTCATATAAGTATTAGAATTGTTATAAAAGCAAAAGTCAATTACAAGCGTGATTGATTGATAACAATGTAACATAAAGCAAGTTAGCTGAAAAGATTAGCATTCAACTCTTTAAGAGACTTGTTAAAGAGAAATCTCAGGCACACAGCTTATAATCAATGTCAAGATTTGTCCAAATATGTCAGTTGGGTTTTCTGTGTTCTCAGAACAGTTGAGAAATGTAATTAATAAAAAATAGCAGAACAGTACTACCACTTTGCTAACTGGCGACAACTTTGAGTAAAGGCTACATATAGAGAAGAGAGGGAAGCGTTAAGCATCTTACTTGCCGACTTGGTCCCACACAATTACGTGACTGTCCTTACCCACACCCACAGGGGCTCTTGAGTGCTTCAGTGAGAGGGTAGAAAGGAGTTCTTATAGGATTTGGGATTGGAAGGTGTAGTAATTTGGGGGAGAGTCTAAGGAAGCAGAACTTCATTCTGGACTGGATACTCTCAGAAAGCTGGGATGAATCTATGATCAGGTGTCTCAATAAATCTTATGTCTACTAAGTAATAATGCTGTATTGATGAAGAAGCACCAGTTACTCACAGTAGCTGGAAAAGGGCGACATTTTCTATTTTGCTGGTAGCAGAGACCAAAATAGATACTGTTTTTGTCTCACTTGGTGATGATCTTGGAGTAACCTTGTCTGAGATTGGTATTCTCTTCGATTGTTTATACACATTTATACCCAACATGAGAAACATACGGACTAGTTGTGAATATCAGACAAATTCTCAGATGTCAGGAGTTGCTTTTTTTTTTCATTTGTTTGTTTTGTTTGGGTTGGTTTGTTCATTTTTGTTCTTTTTCTTTCTTACTGGTAATGTCATATTCTAAGGCATTGCCATCATGTCTGTTTTCACAAGCTTTAATATTTGTCTGAGAGCTTTGGCTGAATCTGGACAAAGACTAAGTTCCTTGGAAAATGAGTTCCAAAAAAATAACCAAAAGACATATTAATCAACCAATTATATTTCTAAAAAGTTCATATTTTGCTGGAAAAATGTCTACCTCTAGTTATTACTGGGGATGTTTTCTCCTTCTTATTCAAATATTAGAGATATCCTTTGGGTATTTGTTCTGACTGTTTTCTCCCCAGTCGAGGGACATGAGCCTCAGCTGGCCTGGCAGGAGTCAGTACCATGCACTAGGAATGTACTGTGTGTTTCAGTGGGCTGTACCAAAGAGGAAGAAAATACCAGTGAAATCAACCAGACAGCAACAGGGAAAGGATTGTCCCTGCAAAAATGCAGAGCCAATCAGGTCAAAGGCCAAGATTGCAGGTAATGGAAATCAAGTCCCAGTGAAACAGCAGAACCCAGAGAAGCCTCAAAACAAGGAACAACAATGAGGTGCATGGGAGCAGGGTGCAAAAAGCGACATTCGCCTAAGGAACATGCTGCCTCTGGGGAATTGTTTGGTTCCCCTGCCTGTTTTGCAGGTGAACCACATCTGCTAAAAGTGGCCATGTCTTCAGGCAGTCACCTGACCCAAAATATGCAAAGGAGAGGAATATAAAAACACATATATACTAGGGAGTAATTTCAACAGAAAACACACAGACCCTGTTAAAGATGTGAATCTGAAACTGATATGGCTGGTAGAGAGTATTTTCAAAGACCATTTTTCAATGCCTCAAAAAAGAAAGAAGAGAAAAAAAGAAAAACGCAGAAACAAAACAGAAGGTATGTATTGAGAGCTGAGACTATGTATGAAGTACTTTGAAGGTGGTACCTGACATCCAGAAATAAAAGCCTTAATTGCCAGGAATGAGAAGCTGATCATCCAGGGTTTGATCTTTTCCTTACCTGCATTATTCTCGAGGGAGTGTCTTTGCCTCCCTCATGTCCATCCTCCACTTAGCAATCAGGATGAGGTTTTGCTAAGTAAAAATTGGCTCATATTGTGTCCCAACTTAAGCCCTGTTGTAAACCCTAGACTCCCTATTTTCTATGGGAGAAAAATATAATGGTTTTCCATAGATTATTTTTAACAGATGTTAAAGGGCACTCCACCTTTTTAAGGTTCTTTGGGCAATTAGAGGACTGATTCAGCAATGTTAAAAAGGCTTCTATACTATGAGACTCAAATATAGCACTCAGGATTCCTGAGCTTCCTTTGACTCTGCACACATGACAGCCATGAGGACCTGGTGTACCAAAGGGTACTGTGAGAAATGTTTCTAAAAGGTCCAGAATCATTTATCTTGTATCGTTATCCAGTCTCTGCAAGCACACTCTCTCTGTCCCCAAACCTGTCTGTTTCACACACATGTGCCTATCACTTCTTTAAGGTATCTTAATCAGTCTGGTCATTCCCTTTATGCCTCCTGTATATATCTTCATTTTAGTGCCATTTACTTATTTTGACAGCTGTTTTATTATGTCCTGCCCGCCCCCTTGAAGATGAGTTCCCTGAAGATGGGCTTCTATCATGGTTTACTACATGTCAATCACAATGCCTGGCACATAGTAGGTGTCTAGTCCGTGTTTTTGGAGGGAGTTCTACTTTAAATAAGAGTTTCTCCTTCAAAATATCTGCCTTTTTGTATTGACCTTGTCTGATATTTATTGTATGGGCAGTTGTTTTTAGAAAGAGAAAGAAAAATGGATTTTAAGAAAAGTATTCTTTCTTCCTTTCTCATAAACCACTCAGCCGTAAGTATTGCAACATTTTGTGGCAGTTTCTCTCCAAAGACTTATACTTAGTCATTTTGGTTAAAAATAGCCTCACGGATACATGTCTGGCATGATAAGAGCTTTGGGAAAGAACGTGTAAGATGCTGCCAAGAAATATAGACACAGGAACTAAGTTCTATGTATTTTATTATTTATTTATTTAGCTATTGTTGTTCCAAAGGTAAACACTTGACTGATGAAAATGTACAGAATTACGGGATTTCAGGAAGACTTGCTGTGATTTTAAAGGTCATTTGGCTTATCTCTCTTGAATGTTAGTATTTTTGCTACTAAGTAGATGTGGATCTTCTGTTTAGACCTGACAGTTTCATCGGTAGGGAATTACACTAAATTTCTCTTTGGATACATCCTACTGGTGTGACAAGTATTTCTATTGATTGGGGGGAAAATATATACATATATATAGCTCTACCTATATTCCTATTGTTTCCCCAAGAGGCCACATGGAAAAATTTCCCATCCCTTTGCCACATAGCAACTCCAAATAGTCACTATCATTGTGTCCCCGTGCACATATGTTCTCTAAAAATAACCAGCCAAATCCTTCAACTCTTCTACACATTTCCCTTGTTTAGCAGTCCCTTGCTTCCTGTGCTTTCTTATCTCAACAATTGTGTTATTTTGCAACTTGAAAGAATGACATACAAAAATGAATCCTAAACTGCATTTTGTGCCATAATTGGCACTCAATAATTAGAAATACGTTCATCCTAGGTATTCTGTTCCAATTACTGTTAGTTTTGGACAATGGCATTTATACGCTTGACAATTTTAAGATTGTGCTGTCATCTAAGGCCTTCACTTAATATATGCAGTTTGCCAAACCATGGGCTCCATTATGTAGTCATGAATTTTGACCTTTGGAACGATATGTAGAAACTTAATTTTTTTCTCCTAAAATTTATTTTTTGAAACATTCCTTTCCCTAAACTATTATTAAATTCCATAATGGTTGTTTGATACTAAACATGTACTGAGCCTCTAAAATGTATAATAAGATGCTGCATTAGGTGGTAAGGATGCAAAATCTGATAAGATAGATTGCCAGCCTTCCAGATATTAGAACCTCTTAAGGGAAGACAGAATGTCAGTAGTTAGCAGGATAACATGGAGATACCTTAAACCAAATTACTGGCAAAAATATTAAGCAGTCAAGAAGGATAATAGGAGCATGCCAGTAATAATTTCCCTCCAGAATCACTACCAGTATTCTCTACATATATGTTTACAAATGTATTTTGCTACAACTAAGTAGATGGACAGCCAGAGGCTACGCATTAATATGGGCTAAATACAAGGGAATGTTAACTATCTAGACCAAGCCTGGATAACTTAGTAGATGAAATTTTATGTATAGTTACCCATCCAGTTTCTTGTGGTTAATTTTAACTCTTCTTGCCAAAGTTTACAATTATTTTCCAGGAAGAAGTGATCTAAATCTTCTTGAAAACTATCTATATTTCATTAAGTAACCATGTTTTACTATTATGTTCCCAATAGATGGAACATATCCGGTTCCATGAACCTTTTTTCAAATACTTTGTTTAATGAAACTTGCCATTTTATTTGACATTAAAAAGTTTTCTATTATAATGTCAAAATATAATCTCAATATAATACTTTTAATGAGATCTGATAAATGACAAATGGAGTGGAACAATTCTTTAATTTAGATAAATATGGAATATTTTTCAACAACCACACTTAGCTCTACTATTTTCTAGAACTTCTTCTTTGGGATTTACTCATTTTTGCAGTCCTTATTTTTCTTTTCTTATCTACTTATGTGAACCAGCATCAGAAAGGAGCTGGGAGAGGAGAAATCAAGAAAGGACTTACCATTAACCTTTCATTATCTCAATTTAATAACGTTAGATAATTTCCTCAATTTATTAAATTTGTCACATTTTCATAATTTTCTCTTCTTTGCTAGAAGTTAAATGAAAGATTTTGCTCAGTTATATGAACACAAACCTGGGGAATATGTATGGGGTGAATTCTAATTGTTCTGAGTCAAGGAGAGATTAGTCTGACTTTATTCATTACACTACATTTAGAATAGTGCAATTCAGGTGGTCCTCAAGACTATCCTCAGGTTCAGTAATTCACTAAAATGAATCACAGAATTCAGAAAAGCTATTACACTCACAGTTACAGTTTATTGCGGTGAAAGGATACAAATTAAAATCGACAAAAAGACCCATTGGGTAGAAATCAGGATGGAGCAGGTGTGGAACTTCCAGTTGTCCTCTGCCAAGGTAGTCATGTGGACAGCACTTATTTCTCCTACAAATGATGTCTGACAATATACATAGAAGTCAGAAGCCAATCAAGTGTTGAGCCATTCTTTGGGCATGACTGATCCTTTCTACATCTGCTATATACATCTGATGTTATACATCTGATATATCACAAATAGATTCTGAATTTAGTGTATAGACCATTTAGGAGAGAAAAAAATTACTTTGGCTAAAAATTGAAACTTAGAGACTATAATGGTATACTTAAAATTGGCAAAGCTATGTAATACTAGAGATCCCCTGGAAGGTACTCAAAGCTGTAGGGAGACAAGGATTGATGGAGTAGAATTATCATGTGAGATTCAGTCACTTAATTGCTAACCATGTTTCTTGAGAGGGCTCAAAAAACCCTCTCATAGTTAATGTATATTCATTCTTTTCTTTCATCTATTAATTTATATCTAGGGAATGCAACCATGAGCCAGGTATTCCTAACTTGGGATTTATCAGTGGGCAAAACAAAGATCTATGCCTTCTTACATTCTAGTGGTGATGGTGGGAAGGAGAAACATACTATAAATAATAAAGGTGACAAATAAGTAAATGCATAATATGCCACAAGGTGATAAGGGCTATCTAAAAAGAAAAGTGGACCAGGATAAATAGTAGAACAAGTACCATATTAATACATTACTAAATATCACATTGGTGAGATAAGTGCTGTAGTATTTGAAAAGAAATAGAGGATGTTGCCATTGAAGTGGGCTCTCTGATTTGGTGCAAATAATGAGACATCAGAATATCTGATGCCAAATGATAGCACTTAACCACTCAAGAAAATATGACAGCAGCAGGGCCAAAGAGATCATCAAAAGGTTTTGACCGCAGGACCAGGATAAATAGTAGAACAAGTACCATATTAATACATTACTAAATATCACATTGGTGAGATAAGTGCTGTAGTATTTGAAAAGAAATAGAGGATGTTGCCATTGAAGTGGGCTCTCTGATTTGGTGCAAATAATGAGACATCAGAATATCTGATGCCAAATGATAGCACTTAACCACTCAAGAAAATATGACAGCAGCAGGGCCAAAGAGATCATCAAAAGGTTTTGACCGCAAGGCATCATTAGCAGAGGGCCATTATTCATGGGGTCATTAGAGCTAAAATGAATAGACACACTTCAAAAATCCTCCCTGATCTTTATAACTAAAAAACAAAAACAAAACCTCATTCTGGTATATGGAGCTCATTTGAGTTAGACAGAGTCATGAGCCCTCATTCATTCCCAGGCCTCAGTCAATAACAGACTCACTGCGCCTTTTGTAAAGAAAGATGTGGGAAGGAGGAACTCTATGATAATCTTCCTTTGAATTTTGCCCAGATATATTTGGGGCTATATTCCAGTGTAGCATTATAATGAAGAAAAGGAAAAACCTATAGAGTATTGTTTATTGGACTCTGGATCTGAGATAATTCTTTTTTTTTAAATTTTATTTATTTATTTCACAGACAGAGATCACAAGCAGGCAGAGAGGCAGGCAGAGAGAGAGGAGGAAGCAGGCTCCCAGCCTAGCAGAGAGCCCGATGTGGGGCTTGATCCCAGGACCCTGAGATCATGACCTGAGCCAAAGGCAGAGGCTTTAGCCCACTGAGCCACCCAGGCACCCCTGAGATAATTCTTACTTCTGGGATTCAGACACCCACCACTTGTCCACCAGTCAGAGTGGGAGTATAAAAGAGCTGAGTGATCAGGTATGAATGAATTTGGGCTAAGTCCATGTTACAGTATAATCAGTGAATCATTAAACTCTTCTGCTGTTATTTTCCCAATTCCTAAGTGTATAATTTGAGAAGATATGTTTAAAAACTCTCTGAAACCCTATACTGACTCCCTGTTCCATGAAGAGAAGTCCATAGAAGGTCAAATTAATAGAAAATTCTTCCTATGGTGAGTATTGTGGAATCAATAATTTCCTCATTTCTTTGAAATGCTATTTTTATTAGATAACAAATTCCCATGTTTACATGAACATCCTCATCCATTGAATTGATATACATCTATATACATATATTTCATTGAATATTCATTATATTTTAATTGTATATATATAATATATTAATATTGTTGTTTTGAATTATTGCAATTATATACTATGTTTTATATTCTGGTAAAACACAACTATCTCCCTCTTTTTATTCCTCAAAGTTGTCTTGGCTTTTCTTACATTCTTTTATTTAAAAATCAGCACATCAATTTTTGTGTAAAAGTTTTATTGAGATTTTAGGGTACGCGATAGTTTAGAAAACAATAGTTTGGAAATAACTGTAACTTCACACTTCCCATTCATGAATATGTTATACATCCATGTTTTTTGGCATATCGTTTTTATCATATGTTTTGATAGCTGTTAGAAAGGTTTTCCTCATTATCTTATTCTTTCAACATCACATAAAGGTTGATATACCTGCATAGTTTTAATTAAAGTGAGAGAGAGTGAGGCCATGTCACGAGATGGATTCTTAGATATAGTCATCTATGTCCCTGTTCTCTCTATTCCTTTTGGGTATCACCATCTGGGAATAACTGGCACTACTATGTCTTTCTAATTCAAGTTTCAGTGCTCATTGTTTCCAGCTACAGGCAGACCCCCCTTTTGCTTCTTCCCAACCCAACATTAGCACTACGTATAGGAGTTGACTTGCTGGCCTCTGTTACGACATCTTGGCTAATCATCCTGTGTTTTATTCCTAAGTCATTTCCTACTCTGAGGATCTATCTTCTGCAGGTGTAGAACATTCTTCAAACAAAGCACTCCTTTCTTGATTATTAATACTCTTTTGTTGTCTATTTTGTTTTGATGATTCCTTTTTTTAAAAGATTTTATTTCTTTGTCAGAGAGAGAGCACAAGCAGGGGGAGTGGCAGGCAGAGGTAAAAGCAGTCACCCCACCCAGCAAGGAGCCTGATGTGGGACTTGATCCCATGACCCTGGGATCATGAACTGAGCTGAAGGCAGACACTTCAACTGAGCCGCTGAGGTGCCCCAAGAACCACTTTCTTAATGGAATAAACCGAGACTCAGAGAAGTTAGTTGACTTTAGGTGTGAAACTATAGGGTCAGGGTAGAATCAGGGATTAGCATTATCTATTATATTGGAAATTGGGAACTACCCCTTGTGTTTTTAAGCATAATTAGGTCAGAACTATGTTGGTGTTTACTTCTAGGATGCATGCATATTTGTATGTAGATCACAAATGATTATCTATGAGACTCCATAATATGCCTCACTGTCTATATTTATTATACTATGCAATAGATATATAGGATATCTACTATTATTTATCTACTCGTTACAAGTTTGTATCTTTAAGGATCTGTAACCTGGTGATCTCCATTTTACTCTGTTTTTATGAGTTTGGCTTTTTTAGATTCTACAAATTAGTGATATCAAAAAGTATTTGTCTTTATCTGTATGACTTATTTCACTTAGAATAATGTCCTTAATATTCTATCCATGTTGCTGTAAATGACAGGATTTCCTTTTTTGATGGCTGAATAATGTTCCATTGTATATGTATACCATCTTTTTTTTATTATTTAATTTTAATTCAATTAGCCAATGTACAAAACATCATCAGTTTCAGTGTGGAGTTGGAGTTCGGTGTGGAGTTTAATAATTCATCAGTTGTTTATAACATCCAGTGCTCATCACATCATGTGCCCTCTTTAATGACCAGTTACCATATCTTCTTATCTTCTTTATCCATTCATCTGTTGATGGGCATTCTTTAATTGAATCCTACTTAATTTTCTTCTCAAAAGGATTCTTTACCTCCTTTAGCTCATCAAGGAGTTCCACTTTGGTTTCCCCATGTTGTTATAGAGTTTTAAAGTCAATATTATTTAATGAGGCTTTTTAAAAATTTTTATGGATATGAGAAAGAGAGGCTGTACTCAGTTTGACCTTTTGAAACAAGTCATGATTTCTTTTTTTACATACTTCCAAAGGAGGCAGCTCTCTGCAACCTAACAGTAGGAAGTAGGAAAACAATAATAATTCACTCTTCTGTTTTTTTTTTTTCCCTTTTTATTTATTTTTTCAGCGTAACAGTATTCATTCTTTTTGCACAACACCCAGTGCTCCATGCAAAACGTGCCCTCCCCATCACCCACCACCTGTTCCCCCAACCTCCCACCCCTGACCCTTCAAAACCCTCAGGTTGTTTTTCAGAGTCCATAGTCTCTTATGGTTCGCCTCCCCTCCCCAATGTCCATAGCCCGCTCCCCCTCTCCCAATCCCACCTCCCCCCAGCAACCCCCAGTTTGTTTTGTGAGATTAAGAGTCATTTATGGTTTGTCTCCCTCCCAATCCCATCTTGTTTCATTTATTCTTCTCCTATCCCCCTACCCCCCCATGTTGCTTCTCCATGTCCTCATATCAGGGAGATCATATGATAGTTGTCTTTCTCCGATTGACTTATTTCACTAAGCATGATACGCTCTAGTTCCATCCACGTCGTCGCAAATGGCAAGATTTCATTTCTTTTGATGGCTGCATAGTATTCCATTGTGTATATATACCACATCTTCTTGATCCATTCATCTGTTGATGGACATCTAGGTTCTTTCCATAGTCTGGCTATTGTAGACATTGCTGCTATAAACATTCGGGTACACGTGCCCCTTCGGATCACTATGTTTGTATCTTTAGGGTAAATACCCAGTAGTGCAATTGGACCTCAATGTGAGAAAGGAATCCATCAAAATCCTTGAGGAGAACGCAGGCAGCAACCTCTTCGACCTCAGCCGCAGCAACATCTTCCTAGGAACACTCTTCTGTTTTTAAAATAGCAATTATTTCTCTTTATAAAAGTAATATGTGCTCAGTGCAAAAAAATCTTGAAAAACACATGGCAAAATCAACAATAATCTCACTACTTAAATATTATTATTGTTGTATTAAACATTTTTGTCCATATGAATATAAATAAATCTATATGGATAGATACATATAAATATACTTTTTGCAAGAGAGTTAGCCAGATATATATATATTTGTATTTTAAATATATAGTATTGTCACTAATGAATGTAACATACATATTGATATACATATTCTTTATGAGATCATTTTAATTGTTTTATAGTATTCAATTATAAACATACAATATAATCTCCCACATCCTTATTATGTTGGGATATATTATTGAAACATAATATTCAATATATATATAGAAGGACATTTAAGTATTTCTAGTTTTTTGCAACTGTTATAAATAACATAGCTCTGAACCCTCTAAATGAATCTTTGCAAGGATTTTGATGAATTCCTTCATAAAACATTTTAAGTAGTAGTATTACTAGGTTCCAAAGAATTCATACTATAAAATTTAATACCTATTCTCAACACTGTCCTCAAAGAAAAAAAAGGTTGTACCAACTAACCTTCCCCTTAGCATTATAGGAAAGTATCAGTTTCTAAATATTTCAGCAAAACTAAGTTTTTTAATATTCTTCATATCCATTGATAATGTAAAAGGGAAAATAAGTTCTCATTATTATTTTATTTGTGATTATTAAGGGGTTAAATAGTTATCTTATTATCTGCTTTTTTATTTTGTGAGGAACTGCCTGTTCATCACTTTCTTTTCCAATTTTTAAAATTTTTTTAAGAAAATCAGCCATGTTTTGCCATATTTTAAACATTTTTCACAGTTTGTGTTTTGCCTCCTAACTTTAGTCACAAAGTTAAAATTTTAATCTAATCATAGTTTTGTTATAGTTTCTACTTGTGGAGCCAAAGGAGAAGAGGTAGTCTATACAGGAGATGAGTTTTTATTTAGTTGTTTGTTCTTCATATTCTGAATTAGTTAACAGTATAATAGAGTAAGGTAAGAGAGAGACAGAAGATCAGAATTCAGATGTCTTAATCTGGATATTCCACCCTACTTTAATTTCTTGCACACAGTAAGTGTACAAAAACATGCTGAATGGACAAATGGATGGGTGGATAGGTGAGTGAATACTAGGAGCTCATCTAGGCTTTGTGGACAACAACTTCATCATCAGCTATAAATATAACAATGTAAATTCCATTGTAATCAGCATCTTTGTAAAATCTGAGAAAGACCATGGGAGAATCTGTGGACACTATTCATTAGTAATTACCAGAAATGAATATGCTTATCTTTATTTAAGGATATGTAAACAAAGGAAAAACATTTTCTGTGGAATAAGTGAGTAAGACTTTCATCTGAATCACTGGCATTATACCCACCAGCCTATAAACATGCTTTAGGAATTCTATCTTCAGAATCCCTTTGCATGACCTCTCTTCCACTTTCTTTACATACTTTTCAAAAGAGATGCCATTAGCAATAACACCATTTCAAATCCACTTATTCAAACCTCGAAGTCCAAAATCTGTTCCGACCATTACCTTTGCCAAGGCCAATGAGGATCTGTAGCAAATTAGCACTGCCAAATCAAACAGAAGCATTTCTGTTCTTAATATAGTCAACCTTTTAGAAACATTTAAGGTGATCAAAGCAGACTTCTTGAATCATATACAACTCTTAGCCTTGATCTTCCCTTAAAAGCTATTTCAATTATTATTATAACAATTTAATTCAGATATTAGTTTTCCTTTAAAATTTTAAAGGAAATTAAGGAAAATTTTTAAAGGAAAAGTGTTTGTTATATTAGTGATTATAATAAATTATAACATTTTTATTAGGTCTCCATTATTAAAATCTTGAAAGCCTAAGTTAGCAAATTGTTTCCTTATTTCAGCGCTCTAAGGAAAAAAATGTATAAATGTGGGAGGCCAAGATAAGGCTTGAGACGAGGACCAAACCAGGCCCTGACTTGTGTCTCCTTTCAAGTCCAAATAGCCTAACAAAAGGCTTATTAGGACGGAAAAGTTGAGTTGCACTGAGAAAGGGTCTGTGCTATGTGTTGTGCACTGGCCTATGTGACTTCCCACACGTTTACTAGTGAGACGAGAGCAATTTGGATGGGGTCCTAAATTCTTAATTGGTCCTTGCTGTTCCAGCACAGCTCTAAGAACACTCTCAGGTTTGTTGTTACTTCTTTGTAATTATTATCTGAAGACAAAGACCACTGGCCTTGGAAGATCTGCATTTAGACCTTGAGAAGTAGCTAATGGGGAAGTCTGGAGGGTTTCATGCATATGTAACAAACTCTTTCGTAATTAGCTAATGATGGACACTTCTTTGTATAATTAATGATGGACACTTCTTTGTAATTATTTCTGTTGGCTATATAATGCCTCGCTGCCCTGAATAAACTCGGCACTGTTGGACATCCTCCTCAGTGTCCCTCCTGTCCCCATCACTTTGTCTCTTTAACTTCTTTTCACCATCCTCTTACCCTCACGTTTCCTGGTCGATTTGTCGCGCCGGCAGCGACATATAAATATTATATATGTGGGAAAAAAAATTGTAATCTTGTGGAAAAAGAAATACATGGATGGGGAAGAGAAGCAATACTAGGAAACACTGATTTCCCTTCCCAAGGAAACATTAAATAGTTATTGATATATATTTGCTTTTTAATATAATCTTGCTCTTTAATGTCATAAAGAACTCTATATCAAGTACAAATTTATGGCTGTATTTACCTTAAGTAAATAATGATCAAAATTGGGTATCAACATTGATTTTTTAAAATTGAAACTAGAGCAGCTATCCCTAATGCTTTCAGGCTTTTTCTTGTATTTTGATGTAGTACTTAATTTGGTCTTTGCTTTTTTTTTTAATTTTTTCACTAACATATAATGTATTATTAGCCCCAGGGGTACGGGTCGGTGAATCCGCCAGGTTTACACACTAGTCTCTTATGGTTTGTCTCCCTCCCAATCCCATCTTGTTCATTTATTCCTTTCCTACCTTTCATTCAGATTATAGTGATAAGACTGTAAAAAGGATCCTCTATATCTTCTTCTTTTTCTAACATATGGATACAGTTTATTTCTCTTAGGGATCCTAGTTACTTGCTTCTGTTTTCTCTTTGCAGTGGATAATTTTTTCACATAAAGAAATAAAGCATTGCATTAGTTGGTTTATTATATTCCCTAAGCTTGTCTTTGTCAGTACCAATTTAGGTTGCATATTCAGATCTTATTACAGTTTGGAGCAACATTTAGTACTGTACTGGTTTTTATAATAAATTAAAAAAAGGGAAGATGGAGCTCTTCTAAGTTTGTTACAATGTCAGTAACAAATTTGAAATTCATTTCCCATATTGTATTTCAACCTTTTTTTTTCCCCAGGTTACCTCATTCTCTATCAGCCCTTCTTCGTGCTCTTCTTCCCCTTTTGTCCTTCAACGTGTTTTACTCCATGTATCTGTCTTGGTGTAATTTGCATCTCATTTCAAGCCTCTCTTTTGCAATCTCATTCACTCTGCTATCTCTGGTTTGCAGTGTCCCCAAAGCAACATTTCAAGTTCCAATCTCTTTCATTTCAAAATCCCTTCAGCACAACTCTCCCTGCACTGACCAGTCACCTAAGTCAGCATGTTTATAAAGAAAGTATAATCATCCTATTCCTCCAGACAGATCCCTACTCTTCCATTCTAGTCCCCATTAACAATACCACCATTTTCTTGGCTATTCAAGATGGAAAACTGAGCGTCATCCACATCTGTTTAATCTTCTGCTGCTCTGATATCCAAAAAATTAGAAGTCTTGTTCAATTTCCTTCTATTTTTTTATTCTCAAATATGTCCAGGTTTTTCCACCATCACGGTGACTACCTGGATTGAAATAAATATTGTCCCTCACTTGGATTATTGCAGTGACATCTAAATTGATCTGACTTCCCTCAAATCTATTGCCCATCTGCCAACTTAAAACCAATGTGCAGTTCTTTGTGGCACTTAAAATAAAGTAACCCCATTATCAAGCCTCAACAATTCTTTGATGATGCCCTTTTAGCTCTCGAGCATCTTCCCCTTGCTGTCTTTAGCCTGGCACCTCTTGACAGGCTAAATATAACCACTTTAAAATGCCCAAATACACCATGTTGTTGTTGTTTTTTTTTTTCTTGACCTCATGGCTTGCTCATATACTTCTTTATTCTTAGAACATCTTTCCCCTGTCTCAATTTGCACTATAATGCTTCAAATTTTAATTATATAATTACTTCTTTAGTTATGTAATTACAAGTTTTAGTTATGATGTTACTTCCTCCAGAAAACCTTCCATAAATCCACCTCCCAAGTCAGCCTGTCTGGATTTAATCCAAAGTCTACCACTTAGTGTCCATAGGCAAGTTCACCTCTCTGTCCTCAGATTTCTTATCTGTAACATGTGGGAGAGCATTTCTTAGGTTTGTTTTATGGATTGACTGATATAATGCATATAAGTAACTTAATACAGCACTTAGAAATCAGCAAATGTCAATTGCTTTATTATTTTAATGTTTAAAATTACCTCTTACTTTTTTCAATGTCTTCTGCTCAATCTTAGCAGAGAATTTGACTTGTTGTTTATGATTATATGCCTTCCATGTAAGAGTAGGAGCTCAAAAATATTTGTATATGAATGTATGAAGAGATATGAAATGATGGAGGATAAAAGATTTGGAAAATGTCTCTTCATTTTACTTTTTTTATTTTTACCATGAAAACTCCAAGGTCATGTCATTAATACAAATTGACGATAAATTTTACAACCTCAACCAGATTAGGGATTTAAAAATATTTCGATTCATCTCTCCTTCTGACTTGATATTTGAGATAATCTTCAAAATTTATACTTTAGCTTGATGTCTTAACAAATCATAAATCTGCTTAAAATTATCTCTCTTTTTGAGTATATTATGAAACATTTAAGTCATAAATAGCTCAATTCCTCCCTTAGAAGCAACCTCCTTAACCACAGATATTGAGGTATATTGGGCAAAATGTACTAGAATGTTTCTCATCCAAAGTCATGGACCCACTGGGAGTTCCTGGAATCTCCTAAAATCTTATCTTTTTATTGGACAGTATATCTGCACAGGAAAGAGCTATTGTTTTCACCACATTTTCAAAGATTTTCAGAACTAAGATCCAGTACATTAGAGCCACTTATGACTTAAATTTAGGGGAAAACTATCCCTTTTACTAGTCAGTTCCTAAATAGACCTAGGGGTGTTATTTTATTTTGTTTGTTTTTAAATTCTTAATGATTGAAATGTTTGCCTTCACAGTCTTGGTAAACACAAGTACAAGCTCCAATATTCTAGAGTTAAAAAATAAACAGCAGCCTGATGAATTTTAGAAACAAGAGATATAATAACAGGTAATAGGAGAATTAATACTCCTATAACTTGAAATAATATGACTAGAGAGAAAAATGAGAATAATAACCATAAATAAGATAAATGAAAAAGAAAAGGAACATGTGAAAAACAGCTAAATTCAACTGGAAATGAAAAATACAATCTTTAAAAGCTCAATGATGGATTAAAGATCAAATTAGTCTCGAATGAAAAGATATAAAGGAACCAGAGTATAGAGCCAAGAAGATCACTCAAGTGCGACATGGAGTGGAACGAGGCTCCAAAATACTCAAACAAGACGTACAGAAAATGGAATCAAATCATTCAGCCTAAGAAGGAGAAATTAAAAGGAAGGGGAAGAGGCAATGAAAAAGAATTTTCCAGATTTCAGGAAATGCTTTTCCACTTAAAATGAAGAAACAAACATAATTTGAAACATGATGAATAGAGAAATCTCCCAGTGAGACATAGAGACAAATTATAGTGAAAACTCAAAACACCTACACACAGAAAATCTTAGAGGAGTCAACTAAATGCATTAGGCAGTCGCTGTCTCTGTTTCCCACATGTGTTTGTGTGTACACAACTGCTTGTGTTCATGAGTATATGCCTATATCTGTGCCAGTCCCTCCATTGACCATCAACTAGAACTTGAAAAATTAGCACAGCTTGAAAATGAAAACCTAGAATGCAAACCATGGAAAGCACCCACAATTTCCACACTATGTTGCACACTGAGCCTTTTATTTAAAAATCTCAGATATTATGTACTGCTTTTAAATTTCCTAGTGACCATGTTTAGTCTTTGGCAACTGGTCTGTCTCTGGGCTTCTGTGGAATACATTGACATAGCAGACTTTAAGATATTACTGTAAAAAGGGAGCTTTATTTTTCTATTTTCCTAGATTTGCCCTTACAAAATGTATAGATACTTTGTTTTGATCTTCAACTCGTTCAACCCATGTTTGGGTATGAATGGCCCCTCCTGAAATGCTGGTGCTGACTGACTGGCTCCCAGAGCAGTTGGACAGGGTAGATTTCATTTGTAATTGCACATATTTTTGTCAGAAGTGAGTAAAGTATTGCCATAAAACACGATTCACTCTTTTAGTTCTTAAAACATTTTAAAATAGAAATGAAGTGTTTGGTCCATCTTGGTTATGAATTATTTTATTAAAATAAAGGAGTGAACACTAATTTAACACCTGATACTCATCAAATTATGTTGTCATTATAAAGAACTTTTATAGTCTATTAAGCAGTAATTCTTTAATAGCAAAGAAATGCTACAGCTTACTTCTATCGTGATTTGTTTTTATTAAATACTTCACTAATTTTGCACATTGCTCTTAAAATTGTCTCCATTAGTGCTTTATACCCCGAAGTAAACATTAAAATATAAAGTAACTACAAAATAACAGTGTAAGGAGCTCCATGAACTCCTTCTTCAGTGGAATAATTATATGTGATAAAAATATTTATCTAGATATCTGGAAATTGTCCTTAGGGAATGCATCAAATGAAGATACATTTATTCAATGGAATCTACTAAATCTCACTGAAGACAGTGAGAATCTGTGGCATTTTAGCGACAGCGCAGCTCAGCACGATGGAAGCTCCACTCACCATCGGTGGCATCCAAGGAAATGGGGCTCTGTCTCTCCTGTGCTCCCAGTCAAGGAATATGGTATCTGTCCAGAACAGGGAGGCGACCAATATTTCCCATTCACTATCCCCCCAACAAGCTTCATGTTGCAGAAGATCTATTCCAAACAACAACCTCTGAGAGGTCTAGTCTGGGGTTCTTGTCCTCACCCCAAACCCCATTAGTAGAATGGAAACCTTAACCCAAGTGTGGGAGTCAAAGATTGGGCTCCACTTAACTCTTATGCCAACTCTCTTGTAGGACAGAGAATCCAACCTGGGAGACACAAGTGGAGAAGACCAGAGGCTTCTGCCCCTACCCAGCACCCTTCCAAGGCAGAAGTATCACTCTGAGAAAAGTGGTCATTGCCAGCCCCCAGCTCCTAAGCAGTGGTACAGAGATTTTGCCCAGGGACGGAGGCAGACCATCAAAACAGACAGGCCTGAAAGGTCTCCTAGAGGGAATTTATTTCAGAGCGTGGGGAAGGCCAAGACTAAGGGCACCCTTAAAAACAATGAGGTTTTGGTAATAAGTATTTAAGAAGAAGCTGGTAGCTGCAGGAGAGTAGCACATTAAACAAAAGACCAGCCACAAGTTCACCAGAGAGAATCAGGGAAGGATGGCTAAGAGGAGACCTCCTGGGTTTAGAACAAACTCAAAAACTGGCCTCCTGCAGAGGGACCCAGATTTAATTGGATAAGACTAGAGAGCAGTTTATGCCCAGGAGCATTGTTAGAAACAATAGAGAAATCAGCCAGCAAATCCTAGAGGCTAACAGCTCTGTGTGGTACCCACTGAGGCAGACAGTTTAACAGGGATGAAGGAAAGAGACAAAGAATGCCCTCAAAGCACTGTGTGCTGGAGTGACTGTGACTTAAGGAGCAACATCAGAGGCTGCACCATGCAAAGGAAATACATTTTAATAAAACATTCCAGCCACCTCACAAAACAAACAAGTCTCACATAGGAGGCAGAGAGAGGAAATCAGCATCTTGAGTTTCTGCTATGCATTAACTAAAATGTCCAGTTTTCAGAAAAAAAAAAAAAAGAGACATGCAAATTAACAAGGAAGAGTAACCCACACACAGGAAAAAGGCAAGCAGCAAAAATTGCCTTGAGAAGGTTCAAATGTCAGATCCTTTATTATAGGTATTTGAAGTAAATATTATAATAGGTATTATAAATATTTTATTTCTTTTAAAGATTGTGTTTATTTATTTGAGATAGAGCAAGAACAAAAAAGAGAGCGAGAGAACAAGCAGGGGGTAGGGTCAGGGAGAGGGAAAAACAGACTCTCCGCTGAGCAGAGATCCCAACACGGGGCTTAATCCCAGGACCCTGGGAGAATGACCTGAGCTGAAGGCAGATGCTTAACCAACTTAGCCACACAGGCAACCTTATAAATGTTTTAAAAGCATCAAAGTAGGTATTATAAAAGTTTTTAAAATGAAATATGATGATGGGGTACCCAGGTGGCTCAGTCGGTGAAACATCCGACTCTTAATTTCAGCTCAGGTCATGATCTCAGGGTCGTGACATCGATCCCTGGGTGGGGCTCTGCACTGGACACAGAGCTTGCTTAAGACTCTCTCCCTCTCCCTTTGCCCCCTCACTCACACATACACATTCTTTACCTAAATAATAATAATTATTATTAAAAATAAATAAAACCTAAATATGATGAAAGAAGGAAAAGGAGGGTATGATGACAATGTCTCAAAATAGAGAATATTAATTAGAAGATAGAAATTATAAAAACAGAATCAAATTGTAGATATTCTGGAGAAGAAAAGTACAATAACTGACACAAGAAGAATTTTTCTCTCTTTCGTCTCTATTGCAAAAAGGGAATTAAGGTATCATTTTATTTACCTTTGAATTATTGTGTTCAGTAAATTCTTCAATAATTTCTAAATTTATTTTTCCATTTATTCAATTATCTATTCAACCCCAAGTTTGCAGTCGGGAGAGCTAATTCAAGCATTATGTATATATTTTAACAATGCAGGTATGTATTTTAACAATGCATGTCTGCATATTTATGGTAATTGGAATATCACCATTTTACTTTAACTAGAAAGAGTAGAAGTCAAATAAGTCAGGTGGGTAAGCAGAGGATATTGAATGTGGATAGCTAAAGTATAGAGTATTCATTCAGTCTTCTATAAAACAGCTTTTTCAGTACATTAAATGCAATATTCTGCAATTTCCTGCATTTCCTACTGAGAGAATGATTCCATTCCCCTTCTTATATTGAAAATTGAAGTTAAAAAAAGTGTTTTACAGAGTTACCTGATCAATGTTAATGTTAAACATCAGGACTCTTTTTTTTTTTTTTGCCCTAAACATTATTTTTTGAGTATTTTGTCTTAATAAGAAAGAATGTGTACTTACATTTCAGAAACCAAATTTACCAATTTATCTTTTATTGCCTTTGACAATGAGATGATCTTGATTAATATTTCTAGGTAAAAATCTTGTTATTAAATGTTTCCAAATTCCCACAATTTTAAAATTTGATATAAATATGCAGTGTGATATAATAACATTTCTTACTTTTATCATTATTTATATAATAGACTTTGTCAGAGCAGCTTCAAATTAAAAAATAAGAGCTTTGGACAGCCCTCTTGGGTCCCCTCCCTCTTTGGGAACTTTATACTATCACTCAATAAACTTTGATTTGCTACCCACCACTAAAAAAATAAAAATAAAAATAAAAAATAAGATCATTAAACTTTTGAATATCTATTTGGCATCCCAGAATTTAATGGGCAGAACTTCTATCCTTTTCTTCTATAAAGAACAGATCTGGTTTGAAAAAATACAATTATACTCACAGAATTATTCTGCAAATGATAAAACAGAAAGAACGGATCCTTACCTCTTAGTATCTGTTAAGATCTTATATATAAAGTGAAGATAGTGAAACTTTATCTGAATTACATTTAGCCTCCCTTCTTCCTTCACTTTGCAAAGAGCTTTTCCATGTGATTATTCTAGTCAGATTGAGGTGATTGGCATCTCTATTCTTTTTAATTCTATTAAGTGTTACATAGAGATGTGTCACACCACCTATAAATTAATTCAAAGCATTAACCCATTTTATATTCTTTTATTCATGCCTAAAAGCATTTTACAATGGAATGAATTTCTCTATTGTAGTGCTTAGACACATGGACTTTGAAGGCAGATGCAAGCCTGGTTTCAAATTGTGACTCTGTCTCCTATTCTTCATGTCTCAGTTTCCTCAACTGTAAAATGGAAATAATAATAGTTTTGGTCTAATATAATTATTATGAAAATTAATGTGTTAATATTGAAAGTGTTTCAGGCAATTACTGGTGTATTGCTGGCTATTTCTTCTTAAAACTCAGGTTCATACATGATTTTTCAAGTATAAGTGAGTTGAATTTAATTTCATGATAATTTAAATGGTACCTCTAATACAACACTGAGCCATAAAGAGTGACCATATATATGATATTTGAAAGGAATCTTGTGGTTGGAAGGCATCTTGTTTGTTGATATGAGTATTCTCTAGTGTTTTCATATCCATCATGGAGGCAAGCTATACTTTTTAAATCACAGTCTCTCATTTTTTAAAGACTCTTCAAAACAATTTTGGAACTTTTCAGATCATTTTTATTATCTTAGGTTTTAAATCACATAAAATGTGGAGTCACTGAAAGGGTAATAAAAAATACTATTTTGGGGTGGCCTATAGCATCTCAAATGGTGTTAAGATAATGGTCTTCCCTTCTTTGTGTGAATGAGTTCATGGGGAAAAGCTAGAAAGCAATTACCTTGTTATCTTTTGGGATTTAGTTCTGTAAACTAAATCTAGATCTGCCTTGTAAGAGGCAGATTTCACTATCTTTACACTTATCTTTATATTTATATTAGTTGTATCACAACTAATAATCAAATTATATAATCATGTAATATCATCTAATATATCATCTCTATGTAATTTTAATATAAGATATTTCATAGAGAAAAGTAAAAATGGATGACCATGCTGAATTTTGGAAGTGGAAAGAGATCAGTTCTGGGAGAAGGGCACTTAAGAGCAGGCAATACTCTGGGCATCTGGCCTCACCCCCTGCCCCTTGAGAAGAGTCTGCTCTGGGATAGTGTGATTGTCAGTGCTCAGGACTTTGGGGCAGAGACAAAGGCTAAACATCAGGAAGAAACAGAATTGTCATTCAAAGATTTTATTCAAAGATGAGATTGGACTGGCAGAAAAGACATGAAGAAGAAAACTCCAGCCTCCTATAAGGGATATATGGATATGAGTTCTCTGAGGACCTATGAAGATAAAAATATCTGTGTTCTAGAGCTGGGGACTTCCATATCCCAGGGAAGGAGATTGGTTCTCTCATTGAGAAAGAGGGAAATTACAAGGAATGCCATGGAAAAGTCAAAGGCTATTTGAGCAATGGAAGATCTGTTATGTCCAGCCAGACTGGGCTCCATTGGTTTTCAAGAACAGAAGAGCAGAAGCCACTTGGCTGGCTGGTATGATTTGTTGATTGAGCAGGAAAAAAAAAACTTACAGGGTTAAGTCTCTGGTTTTACACTTTGTTCACCAAATAAGATGACAATATCAATTACCCACCAGAAAGCAAATTCTTTTACATATGAAAGAAGACAAACTTCTCAAATGATATGTCTAGTGAGGCCAGGATTATACTTGGAGAACCAGAGAACCTGAGTAGCTAAAAGGCCAAGAGGACTCAATTCTATTGTGTAGCAGGACACAGCCTACTGCAAAAAGTTGACTGGGGAGAATATAATGAGGCTCAAATATAGAAAAAAGTGGTCTACAAACATTTTTTTAAATTATGACAAACTTCAGCTTTAAGAAATTATGGTTTCTTCAAATTTTGGATATCAAAAATAAGTTACTCATTTTATTGCAAACAGTCCCTTTGTAGAAAGGCTTCAGATGAGCTTTCTCTTCACAGTTCATGTTTGTCTGATCGTTGATACCCTGATTTAGTCAGTCTCCACAGAGACCTCCATGTACAATGTCAGTAGCTCATGAGACTTCATGTGATGATTGAGTTTTTTTTAAAAGATTTATTTATTTGAGAGAGAGAGAGTGCAAGCATGAGGAGGGGACAGAGGCAGAGGAAGAGGGAGAAGCAGACTCCCCACTGAGTAGAGAGGGACTTGATCCCAGGACCCTGGAATCATGACCTGAACAGAAGGCAGAAGCTTACCCAACTGAGCCACACAGGCACCCCATTTATTAAAGAATCTAATATTCCATTCCAAATGTTGGTTGTATAGCTTTGATGAAAAGTAAAATACATTAGCATTCTCAAATATGTGTAAAATGTGTGCATTGTTGGAAACTGCAGTGTCTGTAATAAGATTTAGGTTAAAATGGCCAGGGATAGGTGAACCCTCCGGCTTCACTAAAGTGTCCTGGGGTCATCTCTGGCAGATTCTATTTGAGCTCCTTCTTTTGATGTGCTGAGGAATTCTTACAATTTTAGTTTAATGATTTTATAAGAACTGTGAAATTTTCCTTATTTAAAACATGTGCCGAATGTTTCAAAACAATACTGAACTGTCATCAAAGGAAGTCATGTTAGCTGAGAGAGCGGAAGAATTGGTTCAAATGAGAGACACTGTCACATTTTGAAAAGGCGCTAAAGAAAAATTGATAGCTGACATTTCAAAGCTGGGACATAATTGTATTATTATTAGCAATTCATTGTCTATGTCTAGGAATCAGATGATGGAAAAGTTCAGTGAAAATTTGAGTTTTCCTGTTCCTGTGGGGAGGACATATGGATTTCATTATTCAGCAGTGGTTGGATTGTAGGTAACAACACCTCACTGCTATATATTCAAAACGCCTGTAAGGAATAGAGAATATGCTGACTTTCCAGAATTGTGAAAGCATTTTTATTTAAGCAAAATGATACAAAATGCAGGAAATCAGCTGTGTGTCTGGGCTAAGCCAGTTTTCTGAAAACTACCCCTCATCTCCTTAATGTCCATCTGATGATGAACAGAGCACAGGTTTAAGTAATCAATCAGTATTTATGGAGCAGATACAATACTGAAAGCACTATATCAAATGTACAGGAAATATAAATAAGCATAAACTTAATTCTCTCCAAGGAGTTTACCAACTCAATGTAAGATAACTTAAAAATACATGACTTCTAAGTAACTATAACTCCCCTATTGAACGACAAGAACACAGAGGATAGATAAGAAAGAACTTTATCTTTCTTCCACTATGACCTTGAAACATGCAAAAAGTCCAGATCACCTTTTCTCATGTCTGATGACACTTCATGGTCATTTTGGAGAAACTGAAAAGTTTCATTTTCAGGTATTAAAAACTTTAGTTTTCTTAGAACACCAAAACCCATGTATCTTTGCCATGCCAAACAGTGATAGTGTAGCTTCTTCAGTTGTTACCCTTGGGGCCTACTCTAAGTAACCTCTTTCTTCATTTTATCCTTGTAATTCCTGAGCACATGTGTGAGCTTTTCCTAAGAATTCTTTCATGCTCAGCTCCAGGAAAAGCATAGGCTGGTGTTTGAATTCCAACAGGGTAGCAAATATCTAGCCGGATAGCAGATACCTGTCTCTCCAATCTTTTGGGTCCCCCTCCAACATGGATTGATTGGTGGAAAAGCCCACAGAACTCTCTTGTCCTGGGCCGCCTGAGTGGCTCAGTGGGTTAAGCCTCTGCCTTTGGCTCAGGTCATGATCCCAGGGTCCTGGGATCGAGTCCCACATTGGGCTCTCTGCTTGGTGGGGAGCCTGCTTCCTCCCCTCTCTCTCTGCCTGCCTCTCTGCATAATTGTGATCTCTGTTGGTCAAATAAATAAATAAATAAAAATCTTAAAAAACAAAACAAAACCTCTCTCATCCTATAAATTTCATTCAAAAACCCCCATAATAAATAGCTAAACTAGTCTTACAAAGGCTCCCCCATAAGGGTATGGGGGAAAGTGGTCAAAGGATTACCTGGTTACCTCTTAGTAAATCTCCATAGACATATCTAGGAGCTCTATTAAGAATTTAGGATATTTATCATCCATTACCCTTAGCTTTGAGGGTTTACCTACAATTCTGGAATAATGCAGATGCTCCATAAAATTACTCCATAAATTACTGTTATAATAAAAGTAAGGGAACAAAGGAT